>NC_133515.1:36852500-37595000 GCF_049354715.1 Callithrix jacchus
AAGCTGAACTTGCAAGTTCTTAATGGATTTTGAGGAAAAACACATAGGATCCAATTGGAATTTCTGGTTACAGGGTAGAGATTCAATTAAATGAGGTTAAAAGTAGGTATACGGAGAAAAATTAGCAAATACGTTGCCACAGTCTCACCAAGAGACAAAATCATTAAAGCCTGGCTATTGAAAGATAAGGGTACAAATGAGTGAAAATGGTAAGCATTTCAATTTGAAGAAATAGGAAATTAAGGTGCAATTTTTTAAAATTGGGAATACTGATGAATGAAACAGTTTTAGGGACTAGGTATATTTGATTTGGAGCATGTTTGAATACTTTGTGAAGGGAAAAAAATGAATCTATACATATCGAGTGAGATTTACAAATTTGAAATTCAAAAAAGACATTGGGTTAGAGATAATAATGTGGAATAATAATCACCTTCATAAACTATATCTAAAATTATGGGAGTGGGTAAGATCTTCCAGGATTAGACTGAGCTATGGAGAGAGAAAGACAGAGAAAGAAATAGAGGCAGAAAGTAAGAAGGAAAAACCCTAAAATTATAAATATATAAGGGCTGGGAGAGGAGGAGGAGACATTAAAGAAGACTAAGAAGGCATATTCAGATATATAGAAAAAGCAAGATAATAAGCTCACAAATTCAAAAGGAAAGGGTCTCTTCAGGAGATACTGAGTGCTACCGAGTGTTCAAACACAATAAAGATTGAAATATGTCCACTTATTTTAACACTCTGAAGGGCAGTGCGACTCTGGTGAAGAGTGTTTTAGAAATGTTAAATATAATAAAGAGTGGAATATATCCATTGACTTTCAACCTGGAGAACTGGGTGACCTTGGTGGGGAGAATTTCAGCGTAGTGGTGGGTTGAGACATATTGGAGTGAGTGAGAAATGAAGAAATGTAGACATCAAGGAGCAGCAACTGGTTTAAGGCATTTGGTTGAAGATGTTTAGTTTTCACAAAAAACAAAGGATGTAGGTATTATTCCTATCATCTTAGGGATGGCCAAACTGAGTTTTATAGAGGTTGCAATTTCAAAAGCCACATAGTAAACACCAGAGCAAAAATTCAAAGATCTGCTGCTTCATTCAAAGATCCAAAATCTATGCTAAATTTACTTAAATCCTTACACCATATCATCATGTCAGCTTAAAAATTTATACTGAAGACAATGTACGCTGAAGATGAAGCCATTTTATCACATGTAAATGATTTCTCAATAAAAATTAAATTAGCATTAAAATATACAGAAATAAACATGCAAACAATTAAGCCTCCCTAGTATCAAACAAAAGGTAATCAAAGCATTGAGTTTTTTATAACATATTACTTTGACATAGATGTAAAAAGATGTAAATTGGTTTAGCCATTATAAAAAACCGTATTGAAGTTTCCAAAGAAATTAAAAATAGTACTACCTTATGACCCAGTAATTCCTTTTCTTGTCATATACCCAAAGGAAATGAAATTATCATTTTATAAAAATATCTGCCCTCTCATGTTCTGATGTAGAAACAACCTAAGTGTCTGTTGATGGATCAATGAATAAAGAAACTGTGAAACAGATATTAGTGGATGTGCATACATACATATAAGAATGTATATGAATGTAGTTGACCATTGGACAACATGGGTTTGAACTGGTGGGGCGGGGAGTATACACAGGATTTTTTTTCAATAAAAGTGTGCCTTCCTCTCCTGCCTCCCCTTCTTCCACCTCCTCCACATCTTCAGCTCTGCCACCCCTCCCCATCTCATGCTCAACTTGAACACAATGATAATGAAAAGCTTAAAGGTTATCCAATTCCATTTAATGGATAGTAAATATATTTTCTCCTGCTTATGATTTTCTAATAACATTTCCTTTTCTCTAGCTTACTTGATTGTGATAATACAGTATACAATATGTGTAACATACAAAATATGTGTTATCAACAATTTTTTTCTTTGGTAAGGCTTCTGGTCAACAGTACTCTTTTATTAGTTCAGTTTTAGGGAGTCAAAAGCTATAAGTGGATTTTTGACTGCAAGGGGCATCAGTGCTCCTAATCCCCCGTTTGCTGAAGGGTCAACTGTATACACACACACACACACACACACACACACACTATACATTCAGGAATATCATTCAGCCTTTACAAAGAAGGAGATCCTGTGGCAACATGAATGAATCTGGAGGATATTATACTATGAGAAATAAGTCAGACACACAAGGAGGAATATTGTATAATCTCACTTATATGTGAAATATTAAAAGAAAAATCAAAAAGTGAAATATACAGATGTAGAGAATAAATCAGTGGTCACCCAGGGTTGGGGGGAGGGGAGAAAATGGAGAGCCATAGATCAACGTGCACAAAGTAGCAGGTATGAAAAACGAACAAGTCTAGAGATCTAATGTACAACATGAAGACTAGGTCATAAAATTGTGCTGTATTTGGCATTCCTATGAAATGAGTAGATTTTAGCTATTCTTGCCTCAAAAACAAAAATGAGTAACTATGTGAGATGATGGATATGCTAATTTGCTTCACTACAGTAACCATTTTATTGTCTCTATATATCCCATAACATCATATTGTATACCTTAAATATGCACAATAAACGTTTTTAAAAATGAATGGGTTAGAAAGGATGTTGTGAAGGATGGAATTTTTAATGTGCTTCTGGGAAAGCATTTGATATTCTCTCATGAGACTAAGCTCCTTTAGGGCAGTTTTCATGTCTTAATCATCTTTGTTTTCTGCTTCCTTTTACAATTTCTGAAACAATATTCCCTTATGAAATATTTATTGTCTTTTATTTTATTGAGCTGCACTGAATTGAATAAATAAGAATGTAAATTCTTGTTCTAAGATATGAATAATTGTAAAGCTATTTAAGAATACCTTGAGTATCATTCTGATTGTATGTGATTTACTTCTGAATTACTTCACTTCCAAGAAGCATATTTCTATTAACGAAAAACTTATGTGTATCGTGTGTCTGTGAGTGAGGTTATGAGTGTGTATTGTATGTGTTTTTGATTGATAGATCCAGTAAATTAAAAACCAGTCAATTATTCCTACGCCTTTGTAAATAGCATTTGATTATTAATAGCTCTTCGAGGAAAATTTTACCTGTTATTTCCCCATTAAAATTGGCTGGTTATAAACTGAGAGGTCAAAAATTACTCTAAAGCTTTAATTAGAGTGCCTGCTAAGCTGCTACAACAAAGAAACACAAAATTCTGGTAGCTCAAGCAAAATGGAAATTTGCCTCTCAGGTAAGAGTGGGCAGACTATGGAGGAGAGGTGGCTCTGCTTCATAAAGTCATCTAGAGTCATCATTCTACTTTGCTGCTCTGTTAAGCCCTAAAGAAGTAATTCTCAAACTTTGTGTGCATCAGAATCTTCTGAAGAGCGTGTCAAAACAGATTGCTGAATCTACCCTTGGAGTTCTGACTCAGTTGGTCTGGAATGGGGCCTGAAAACTTGCATTCTTAACAAATTTTCATGTGTTAGTGGGAATCAGCTGATGCTACCGAGCTAGGGACTACATTTTATAAACCACTGCCCTAAAATGTTGGCTTGCTCTGCCTGGTTCAAGCTAATCACCAGCATGATCCTTCATATTCAGTTTTGAAAAGGGATAAAAAGAAAGGGAGATCTGCCCAGTTATTTTAGTAGAATGGCTTAGAAAAAATACATATATTTTTTCTCCTAGCTCTTATTTGAGAACTTAGTCACAAGGCAGGAAAAAAAATAGCAATTGAACTTAATTGCCAAGAAAATGGTAAATGTATTCTCTAGCTGGGCATATATATGTCCAAATAAAACTCAAGAAGTTCTATTATCAAAAAAAAAAAAATATATATATATATCAATGCTAGGAGAACTTTAGCAGGCTTCACTATAGATAAGCATGTATAGAACTGCTAAGACCAAAAAGAAAATTATCTATATAAGGACATGAGAATAACAGCAGTAATAATAATAGCTAAGATTTCAGTGTTCATTTTATTCAATCTCTGTGCCAAACACTGTACATATGATATGTTCCTTATTTTTCATGGGTATTCTATGAGAAGATCATACAATGTCCTCCATCTCTCTAATTTTCAAGAAGAAATATTAATTTATTATTGTAACTTTATTAGTTATTTGATTTTGAGATTTGCCTAACAATGCTAAAATATACACAAAAGTTACTCAACTTCTTAAGCACAATATTGGCTTGGGTCAGTGTCTCACACCTGTAATCCTGGCACTTTAGGAGGCCTAAGCAATGGATCACATGAGACCAGGAGTTTGAGACAGCCTGTCCAACATGGTGAAAACCTGTCTCTACTAAATACAAAAATTAGCTGGGCATGGTGGCATATGTCTGTGGTCCCAGTCACTCGTGTGGCTGAGGTGTGAGAATTACTTGAATCTTGGAGGCTGAGATTGCAATGAGCAGAGATTTCACCACTGCACACCAGCCTGGGTGACAGAGTGAGACTCTGTCTCAAAACAGAAAAAAGTGCAATATTTAAAATTATTTCAGTTCTACTTTAAATATTTTGCAGTCTAGTTTACCTTTTATTCCTTTGCCAATTTATTATGTATAGATACCTTCACTTAAAAAACTTACCGATAATAATAGCTAACAAATATCAACTATTTATTACATGCCAGAACCTTTTCCAGTTTTTAAAAAATGTATTCACATCCATTATGGCAGACAGAAAACTGGACGAGATTGCAGCTCTGAGTCAGACGGACAGAGCAGCATGTGGAGGCCCACATCATGAACTTTTAGCTCCAGAACAACTGCAGTAATAAATCAGGAAACCCAAGATGACCCACAGACTCTCTGAAAGAAGCAGATTGCTCCAGCAGGACCTAAGAGACATCCCAAATACTCTGAGTGCCCAAGCTGCAGAAGTGGGAAAGGAGAGATCCTCTGCTCCGGAACACCACTGCCCCCAACCCCCCACCCCCACCCCGCACTGGGAAAACTGAAGGTCTAGTTTGCAGGAGAAGATTTCGACCTTACCCGGAGCTGAGTGAATTTAGAGAGCCCAGCAAAATACAGGGGTAGAGGAAGCAACAGGAAAGGACCTGTGAACTTGCCAGGTCCCAAGCAGGCCATTCCTGCCTGGCATCACAGGGTTCCTTTGGAAGGGCGGCCAGCAATGTGGGGAAAATGCCACAGGAGGAAGGAAGTCTCCAGCTGAACTTTGTAACAATTTGAACTCATTGAGAAGCCTCCTGGACAGAACTGGTAGGAGGGTGAGAATCTGACTTGCAGACTCCACAGGCCAGGGAACTAAAGGCAGGTATCTTGGGGCAAGTTCTCAACCCTGCTTGCACTCACCTGGAAAAAGACTCCGTGCTGTCAGAGGGGAGGGATATGGTGGGAGTGAGAATGGCCCTTCAGATTGCCTGGGAGCTGAGTGAGGCCTGTGACTGCCTGACTGCCTGCTTTCCCCTACTTCCCTGACAACCTACATGACTCAGCACAGGCAGCCATAATCCTCCTAGGTACATAACTCCAATGACCTGGGAATCTCATCCCCATCCCCCACAGCAGCCACAGCATGACCCAGTCAAAAAGAGTCTTAGTTCAGACACATCTAGTCCTGCCCCCACCTGACAGTCCTTCCCTACCCACCCTGGTAACTGACCACAAAGGGCATATACTCTTGGGAGTTCTAGGGTCCCTCCCACAGCTGATTACTCTCCAGACTACCACATCTGATGTTCTCTGGAAAGTGCCACCTCCTGGCAGGAGGCCAACCAGCACAAAACTTGTGTAGTAAACCACCAATGCTAGAACCCTCACAGAGTCCATTTCACCCCCTTGCCATCTCTACCAGCACTGGTGCTGGTATCCACACCTGGGAGATCCACAGATGGTTCAGATCACAGGACTCTGTGCAGACAACCCCCAGTACCAGCCAGAGCCTGGTAGACTTGCTGTGTGGCTAGATCCTGAAGAGAGAGAAAACAATCACTATAGCTCACCTCTCAGGAAGCCACATCCATAGGAAAAGGGGGAGAGTACTACATCAAGGTAACACCTCATGAGACAAAAGAGTCTGAACAGCAGCCTTCAGCTCTGGACCTTTCCTCTGACAAAGCCTACCAAAATGAAAAGAAACCAGTAAACCTATTCTAATATGATAAAACAAGGCTCTTTAACATCAACCCCCTCCCTCCGACACAAACCCTACTAGCTCACCAGCAATAGATCCAAATCAAGAAGAAATCCCTGATTAACCTGAAAAAGAATTCAGGAGGTTATTGGAGGTTAGCTAATCAGGGAGGTACCAGATAAAGGTGAAGCCCAAAGCAAGGAAAACCAAAAAACGATAGAAGAAGTAAAGGGAGAAATATTCAATTAAATAGATAACATAAACAAAAAACAATCACAACTTCAAGAAACACTGGACACACTTATAGAAATGCAAAATTATCTGGAAAATCCCAGTAATAGAATTAAACAAGAAAGAAATTCGGAGCTTGAAGGCAAGTCCTCTGAATTAACCCAATCCAGCAAAGACAAAGAAAAAGAATAAGAAAATATGAAAAAAACCCTCTAAGAAATCTAGGATTATGTTAAATGATCAAACCTAAGAATAGTTCCAGTTCTTGAGAAAGAAGAGAAATCTAAAAGTTTGAAAAACATAATTGGGGGAATAACTGAGGAACACTTTCCAGCCTTGCTGGTCTAGAAATGGTCTAGAGACCTAGACATTCAAATACAAGAAGCACACAGAACACCTGGGAAATTCATCGCAAAAATATTATTGCCCAGGCACATTGTCATCAGGTTATCTAAAGTTAAGCAAAGGAAGGAATGCTAAGAGCTGTGAGACAAAGCACCAGATAACCTATAAATATCTACTAAGCCACCACTAAAAGAACTGCTAAAAGGAGCTCTAAGTCTTGCAACAAATCCTGGAAAAATGTGAAAACAGAATGTCTTTAAACCACAAATCTCAAGGATCTATAAAACAAAAATACAATTTAATAAACAAATAAACCAAGGTACGCAGGCAACAAATAGCATGATGATATCTCACATCTCAATAATAACATTGAATGTAAATGGCCTAAATGCTCCACTTAAAAGATACAGAACCTCAAAATGGACGAGAATTTGCCAACCAACTACATGCTGCCTTTGAGAAACTGCTTAACACTTAAGGACTCGTAGAAACTTAAAGTAAAGGGGTGGAAAAAGGCATTTCATGCAAACAGACAGCAAAAGCGAGCAGGAGTAGCTATTCTTCTATCAGACAAAACAAACTTTAAAGAAACAACAGTTAAAATAGACAAAGAGGGACATCATATAGTGGTAAAGGGCCTTGTTCAACAGGAAAATACCACAATCCTAAGCATATATGCACCTAACACTGGAGCTCCCAAATTAATAGAACATTTACTAGTACACCTAAGAAATGAGATAGAAAGCAAGACAGTAATAGTAGGGGACTTCAGCAATCCACTGACAGAACTAGACAGATCATCAGAACAGAAAGTCAACAAAGAAATAATGGATTTAAACTACACCTTGGAACAAAGGGACTTAACAGAAGATACCTACAGAACATTCCATCCAACAATTGCAAAATACACATTCTATTCAACAGCACATGGAACTTTCTCCAGGATAGACCATATGATAGGCCATAAAACAAGCCTCGATAAATTTAAGAAAACTGAAACAATTTCAAGCACTCTCTCAGGCCACAGTGTAATAAAACTGGAAATCAACTCCAAAAAGAAACTTAAAAACCATTCAAATACATGGAAATTAAATAACCTGCTTCCAAATGATCATTGGGTCAAAAATGAAATCAAGATGGAAGTTAAACAATTCTTCGAACTGAATGACAATAATGACACAACCTTTCAAAACCTCTGGGATATAGCAAAGGTTATGCTAAGAGGAAAGTTCATAGCCCTAAATGCCTGCATCACAAAGACTGAAAGAGCAGAAACTGACAATTTAATGTCACACCTCAAGGAACTAGAGAAATAAGAAGAAACCAAACCAAAATCCAGCAGAGGAAAGGAAATAACCAAGATCAGAGTAGAACTAAATGAAATTAAAGCAAAAAAATACAAAAAATAAATAAAACAAAAAGCTATTTATTTGAAAAGATAAATAAAATTGATAGACCATTAGGAAGATTAACCAAGAAAAGATGAGAGAAAATCCAAATAACCTCAATAAGAAATGAAACATAAGATATTACAATTGACACCACTGAAATACAAATTATCATTCATTGCTACTATGAAGACCTTTACTCACATAAACTAGAAAACCTAAAAGAGATAGAAAAATTCCTGGAAAAATACAGCCCTCCTAGCTTAAATCAGGAATTAGATACCCTGAACAGACCAATAACAAGCAGCGAGATTAAAATGGTAATTTAAAAATTACCAACAAAAAAAGTCCAGGGCCAGATTCACAACAGAATTCTACCAGTCATTAAGAATTGGTACCAATACTATTAACACTAGTCCACAAGATAGAGAAAGAGAGAACTCTCCCTAATTCATTCTATAAAGCCAGCATTACCCTAATACCTAAACAAGAAAAGAACATAACCAAAAATGAAAACTACACATCAATATCCCTGATGAACCATAGATGCAAAAATCCTTAGCAAAATACTACCTAACTGGATCCAACCAAATATCAAAAAGATAATCCACCATGACCAAGTGGGTTTCATACCAGGGATGCAGGGATGGTTTAACATATGCAAGTCAATAAATGTGATACACCACATAAACAGAATTAAAAACAAAAATCACATGATCATCTCAATAGAGACAATTGCAAAATTCTGGAATCAACCCAAATGCCCATTAATCAATGAGTGGATAAAGAAACTGTGGTGTATATATACGATGGAATACTACTCAGTCATAAAAAGGAAGAATTAACAGCATTTGCAGTGGCCTGGATAAGACTGGAACCTATTATTCCAAGTGAAGTAACTTAGGAATGAAAAACCAAACATTGCATGTTCTCACTGATACGTGGGAGCTAAGCTATGAGGATGCATAAGAATGATATAATGGACTTTGGAGACTTGGGGGGAATAGTGGGAGGGGGACAAAGGATAAAAGACTACAAATATGGTGCTGTGTATACTACTTGGTGATGGGTACACCAAAATCTCAGAAATCACCACTAAAGAACTACTCATGTAACCGAATACCACCTTTACTGCAATAACCTATGGAAAATTTTAACAAAAAGTATTAACCTATTAATTTATGATATAATTGGGAAAACATACTATCAGTAGGCACTCTAATTATCTTCATTTATTTAATGAGATAATTTGGGAACAAACTTACTCAAGATCCCAGAGCTCACAGAAGCTGTTCTGTGCTCTTAACCACTATGAAATGAATCTATAAATAGTAAAGTGAATATTAAACTGCTGTAACTGGATAGTGAAGGAATGTTGCATAATTTTTCCACCATATAAAATACATAAAAAACATATTTTTCACTTTGGTAAGATTGTCATGAAATGTATATTTTCAGACATGTTACTAGGGAGTCATAATGGAGCTCAATGGAACTAAAATGGATCTTCAAATGAGTAGACAGCATCCATCTGGTCTGTTACCATTTCTAAAATGTCTGTGCTTTTGTTGCACATTAGCATAAGCCCACTAAGATCATTTGCACTGTAGTCATTGAAGTTTTAATGAAAGAACACATAGAACTCAAAAGCATTGTCTATATTCTCTGTGTCAGTTCCTTGCCTTTCATTCTCTCAATGTCTCTCTATGAGAGACAGTCATCCAGACTGAAATGCAATGTATCTTAGCTCAGTGCAACCACATCCTCCTGGGTTCATGTGAACCTTAGCAGCCTTCTGAATAGCTGGGATTAACAGGCGTGCACCACCACACCAGGGTAATTTTTGTATTTTTAGCAGAGATGGGTTTCATTATGCTGCCTAGGATGGTCTCAAACTCCTAGCCTCAAGTGATCCTCCTGCCTCAGCCTCCCAAAGTGCTGGGATTACAGGTGTGAGCCACCACGCCTGGCCTCTCATTCTCTCTTTATCTCACTCATTCCAGTAAGGCTTTCATTTTATTTTGTTTAACAAGGAATAACATTTAATAAAGAGACTGGACATAATAGGATTTTAGTTCATACTTAGTTATTCCAGAGCTATATGATTTTAACAGATTAACCTATTGAAATGTTGATTCCTTTATATGAGAAATAGTAACAGCAAAAATAGAAAAAGCACCTGTTATAAAATATGCATTGTCCTCAGCAATTAACAGAGATTAATTCACTTAATTCTCACAACAAACATATGGAGTAGGTTTGTTATGAATACATAAGGGTTAAATAAACTGATTGGGGTCCTGTAGTAGGTAAAAAGCAGAGCATGGACTTGAATCCAGCTGTTCTGCCTCAAGGGTCTTTTACCATTTTTTTCTTTTTAAATTATAGATGCACAGAACATTGCAATATTTGTACAAAGAGGTCCATTCACCCAGCTTCCCCCATGAATAAATAAAACCAGGAAACCTATCCTTATATTTACATGTTTAGATGTACATTTATATGTTTAAACTATGTATGTATATAATGCATATATGTCATTTTATTACACACATTTACATTGTCATTTCTGCAATATTGATAAATATTCCATCATCACAAAAATCATTTTTGTCACTCCTGTGTACTCAAACCGCTACATCTCTTGCCCCTTCCATTCAGGCTTTTGCTACACTGCACTGAGACTGTTCTTGTCAAGGTTACTCATAAATCCATTACCTAAGTCCTTATGTTATTCAGGCAGCCATCAGCATTGGACATGGTGAATCACTCCCTCTATTTTGAAGCCATTTTTTATCTTGTCTTCTGCCTCACTATTCTCTTGATTCTCTGCAAACCTCATATGCTGCTCCTTCTCAGTGTCTTTTGCTGGTTCCTCTTCCTCTGTTCTGAATCCTGACACCTGCATATTAACTCAGTTCTCAGACCTGTATTCTGAGAAAAAAAAAAAAATCTATTTTTTTTTTCTTGAAAGAAAGAAAGAGAAAGGGGGAGAGAGAAAAGGAGTCTTGCTCTATTGCCCAGGCTGGAATGCAATCTAAAAATAGGTATTAAACCTCTTTTATGCCAATAATTGTGCTTAACAGCGGAGACAGGAAGGAATAAGGAAAGAAAATAACAAACAGCCAACCAATATTTCATTTAAGTCTGTGAAACGCTATGCAAATGCTGAAGAGTGATTTACTTCCAATTATGTGGTCACTTTCAAAATAGGTGTAATGTGATACTGAGAAAAATGTATGTTTTGTGGACCTGGGGTGAAGAAGTCTATAAATATTCACTGAGTTTTCTTGTTCCAGGTCTGAATTCAAATCATAGATGTCCCTGTTAATTTTCTATCTCATTGATCCATTGAATATTAACAATGTGGTGTCAAAGTCTCCCGCTATTATTGTGCGGGAGTCCAAGTCTCTTTATAAGTCATTAAGAACTTGTCTTATGTATCTGAGTGTTCCTATACTGGGTGCATATATATTTATGATCATTGACTCCTGTTGTTGCATTGATCCTTTTACCATTACGTAATGTCCTTCTTTGTTTCTTTTAGTCTTTGTTACTGTTAAAGTCTATTTTGTCAGAGATGAAAGTTACAACTCCTGTTTTTTTTTTAATTTTGTTTTTGCTCTCCATTTGATTAGTAAGTCTCCCACCAACCCTTTGTTTTGAGTCTTTGTGTGTCCTTGCTTATGAGATGGATCTGGATACAGTGAACTGATGGGTTTTGACTTTTTATTCAATTTGCCTGTCTGTGTCTTTGGTTGGGGCATTTAATCCATTTAAATTTAGAATTAATATTGATATTTGTGAGTTTAATATTGTCATTTAATGTAGCTGGCTATTTTGCCCATTAATTGATATAGATTCTTCATTATGGAGATATTCTTTCCCTTTTGGTAAGTTTTTGGGATGACTGATACCGGTTATTCCTTTCTGTGTATAGTGCTTCTTTCAGAAGCTCTTGTAAAGCAGGCCTGGTGGTGATGAAATCTCTGAGTGCTTGCTTGTTCGTGAAAAATTTTATATTTCCTTCATTTATAAAACTTAATTTGGCTGGATATGAGATTCTGGGTTGAAAATTCTTTTCTTTGAGGATATTGAATATTGACCCCCACTCTCTTCTAGTTTGTAGGGTTTCAGCTGAGAGATCTGCTGTGAGTCTGATAGGCTTCCCTTTATGGGTAACCTGACCTATCTCTCTAGCTGCCCTTAGAATTTTATCCTTTATTTCAACCATGGTGAATCTAATGATTGTGTGTCTTGGGGTTGCCCTACTTGAGGAATATCTTTGTGGTGTTCTTTGTATTACCTGAAGTTGAGTATTGTCCTGCCTTACTAAGTTAGGAAAGTTTTCCTGAATACTATCCTGAAGAATATTTTCCAGCTTGGATTTATTCTCTTCATGAAAATCGGGTACACCTATCAAATATAAATTAGGTCTTTTCACATAGTCCCATATTTCTTGGAGACTTTGCTCATTCCTTTTTACTGTTTCTTCTCTAATCTTGTCTTCTCATTTCATTTCATTAAGTCGGTCTTTGACCTCTGATATTCTTTCTTCTGTTTCATCAATTTGATTGTTTAAACCTGTGCATACTTGGAGGAGTTCTCTTATTGTATTCTTCAGTTCCATTAATTCACTTATATTCCTCTCTAGATTGTCTATTCTCGTTAGGATTTCATCAAACCTTTTTTCAAGGTTCTTAGTTTCTTTACATTGGGCTAGAACATGTTCTTTTAACTCACAGAAGTTTCTTATTATCCACCTGCTGAAGCCTAAATCTGTTAATGGAATGCACTCGTTCTCCATCAGGCCTTGCTCCCTTGTTGAACTGTGATCCCCATGTAGAGGATCACAGGGGAGGCATTCTGATTTTGGGTATTCTCAGCCTTTTTACGCTGGTTTCTTCCCATCATTGTAAATTTATCCACCTGTTGTCTTTTTAATTACCGACGTTCAAATTCGGTCTCTGAATCCATTACCTAAGTCCTTATGTTATTCAGGCAGCCATCAGCATCGGACATGGTTAATCACTCCAACTTGTTGATTACCAGCACCAGAATCTGAGCAACTCTCTGCACTGGCTAAAACAGCTGAGTTAAGATTCGTGGTGTTTTTCTGCCTGGGAATCTCTGGTCTGGCTTCCTTCTTGAGTCCCTTTTTCAATAAGCTGAATAGGCAACTCTGCCTTCCCGGAGCTCCAAAGATCGGCCAAAAGGCCATAATCCCAGCTACCAGTCCCGTTTACTCTGCACCAAGAACTGCTACGTCAGGGCACGGGCAAAACTGCTGCACCAGTGACAAGAGTCACGCTGGCGACCTGTGGGGCTCCTCCTGGGAATCTCCTGGTCCGTGAGCAACAAAAATTCGTCTGAAAGTGTGGTGTCCTCTCATTCTCTGCACTTCCACTGGGAGCTACAATCCTGAGCTGCTAGTAATCAGCCATCTTGGATCTCTTTCTTAAGCACAATCTTAAATACAATACGATTCCAAATGTGTATCACTCATTTGAGGTTCTTCCAAAGACTTTATTCATTTTCCCAATTGTTCACTAGACAATTCACTTGAATTTAACATTCCATTATAAACTTAACATTTCCAGAAACAAATTCCTGATTTACCCTTCCCAAATCTATTTTTATGACATATTACTCATTTTAACTAATAAAGATTCTATCCTTCCAATGGTTTAACTCCAAAACATGTGCTTTTAATCACGTTCTGCAGTTATCATAAATCTCTTCCACAAAAACAAATAAGTACATAAGTAAATAAATAAATAGTGAGAGAATTATATTTAAACTGGTACCTTGATCTCGTTCTACTCCAAAAACTGACAATAAAGAAAAATGTATTTTGGTTGGGTGCTGTGGCTTATGCTGTAATCCCAGCACTTTGGGAGGCCAAAGAGTGTATTGCCTGAGCTCAGGAGTTAAAGACCAGCCTGGCAAAAATGGTGAAACCCCATCTCTACCAAATATGCAAAAAGATTAGCTGGCCGTGGTGGTGGGTGCCTGTAATCCCAGCTACTCAGGAGGCTGAAACACGAGAATAGCTTGAACTGGGAGGCAGAAGTTGCAGTGAGCCAACATAGCAACACTGCACTCCCGCCTGGGCAACAGAGAGACCTTGGCTCAAAATAATTAAATTAAATTTAATTAAAATATTCTATCTACATAAACCATTTCAAAGTAAACTCAATGTGCCAGTTAAACTCATGATTCAAAAACAATACTTTTGTGTCACAAAGCAAAGCAGGCCGGGCGCGGTGGCTCACGCCTGTAATCTCAGCACTTTGGGAGGCCGAGGCAGGTGGATCACGAGGTCAACAGATCGAGACCATCCTGGTCGACATGGTGAAACCGCGTCTCTACTAAAAAAAATACAAAAAATTAGCTGGGCATGGTGGCACGTGCCTGTAATCCCAGCTGCTCAGGAGGCTGAAGCAGCAGAATTGCCTGAACCCAGGAGGCGGAGGTTGCGGAGAGCCGAGATCGCGCCATTGCACTCCAGCCTGGGTAACAAGAGCGAAACTCCGTCTCAAAAAAAAAAAAGCAAAGCAGAACATGTAACCAGTTGTCTCAGGTTGACATTTCACATTTCAATCTATTTCCATAACAATGCAAGTTACTAAAAAGCAGAGACTGTGTTTTCCTCATATACAGATTATCAGCAGCTAGTAAAGCGTCTCACACATGACTGGTACAAAATAAGTGTTCATCAAATAAATAAAAAATAATTAGAACTAAAAGAAAATAGATTTGAGGGTAAGAAGAAGCAATGGTTAATGCCATATGCTACATAAATACATTAATAAATTTTATCTTATGAAATTGATATGCAGATAATATTTTAAATAATATAGAAATCAGCTTGCAATTTCTTAATTTAAATATAATGCATTAATAAATTAAATGTATTAATTTCCAGTATCTATTTTACCACTGTACAATTAATTGGATTAAAATAGTGCTACCACAAAATCTAACAACTTTAATGGAATGTTTTAGTGATAATTCAGTTGTGAGCTATTAGTAACAACCAAGTACATGCCACAACTCAACATCCACACATCGGAATTGATACCTCTTAATATGCATAAACAGCTGCTTTCTATGAGCTGATGGGAATTTGACTCTACAAAAAAAAAAAAAATCAGGGGAATAATACTTTTAGTTGTTTTTTTTTGTTTTTTGTTTTTTGTTTTTTTTTTTTTGTAGGTAAGAGTAAAGGCTTAAGGACAGAGAACCAGTTGTTTTGTTATTTTAATACACCTCTTGCCTTTCTCTTCACTGTTAATGGCAAACTTTGACACAGTCAATGTCAGGCTTTGGAATATTCTGCAGGTTTTCCCCACTGCCATATGTGACATAAAGTGCCCAACTTACGTGAGAGTTTTTCCCACTCAGCATCATGTTGAGTACTTTACAGATTCGCTGAGCTCAAAATGATTAAGGGTACATGCAAGTGAGCTGCAGATAGGAGGAATAATGCGGGTTCCACACAGTCATTGGCACTAACATATGTTGAATACATAGGAGCATCTTCATTGAAAACATGATGCTACTTGCTGAGTGTTTCAGTTGATTTACACAGACAGTACAACATACTGTTTTTGATGTCCAGTAGCATAAAAACAGTATGTATAAGCCTGAGTATATTTAGCTGTCTGTTAACTTATATATAAAAAATATTGGATTTTATTCAGGATCATCAAATGGGAAAATCAAAGTACAATCACCTTATTTTTTTCTGTAGGTTGAAAGTACTACAAATTAAATGACTCTTCCAAGTTCCCAACAGGAGGAGAGAAAAATATCAGCTTTGCTGTTTGTTGTTAAATGTCAGCAAAAGTCACATTTAAAAAATGTTTTTAAAAAAATTTTAAGCTTTAAGGTCAATGATCTCTTGTATTAATAAAGGATTTCATCCAGAGGAAAAGAGCAAAGATGAAATGTGCATGTGGATTCATAATCAACTTGAAACACCAAGGAAGCAACTCAATCCCAATTAAATAAAAAATATTTGCCCAATGCTTTCTTGAAGTTTTCCCAAATTCTTCTTAGTACAAGTTGTTCCTATGATAAGTACTTAAAATTGGATTCTCAATAATAAACCATAGACTAATGAAGCAAACTGACTTTGAAACTAATTTAACTATTGCCTAATTTGTTTTGCTGTTGCTCAGTTGGGTTTTTTTTTTATTATTATTATTTCATTAAAAAACATTCAGGTTCTAAACCTTTTTACTTTGCTAGCTTTGAAAATTCTCTCAGAGTCTCATGGCATTTTCTTGATAATAAAAAAAATAGGCTGTAATGTCAAAAATAAAAACCTAAACTGAATAGAGCTTATATCTATATACAAATTCTCAGAAAGGGGTATGCTTTGCTGAATTCATACTGATGCTTTTTTTGGGGTTCATGCTGCATTTTAAAAGTTTTCTTAAAGCCACAAACTTTTCATAAAAGAATACATCTAATATTTAGGGTGAAGTGTATGGAATTCTAGCTTGATCTTTTACCTCTTTCATGTGACAATCCCCTTTGTCTGGCTTATCATAGTTAATTAAAAATTAGCTCCTTTTTCTATGTCTCTTAAAATTGGTGGTGAAAGACTAAAGAAGTTAGACCTCATTAATGTTTTTATTCTGTTTTATTTCACATGCACTTATCATCATTCCATATCTATGTGCAGCTGTATTACAGTGAGTTAATATCAGAACTCAAATTTAACTTACAACTAGTACCAAGACAACTGAGCATCTATATTCCTTGCCTTCCTGTATTGTGCAGATGACCTTACATTGGATATACATCTCTCCCTTCCAGCACTTGGAGATTATAAACAAGGATAATATCAAGCAGGGAATCTTCTATAACAGCAGGAAAATCTAAGCATTCCTCTTGTGGCCTCTGCACACTGCCTTGTCCCGGATACATGAACCGCTTGCTGAGGCTTACACTGGTACCAGTGTCCCACTGGTCTCACATTCTGTCCCATACCTTTCAGGAAGTGTTCAAATATATTCTTGTCTCTAACTCTTCAAGAAACATTATTTTCCTTTTGTCTTCTTTTCTCAGAAATTTGTGAATCAATTTCTTGATTTCAAAGGAAATTTATCTTCACATGAATTTAGCAGCATCCATGCAAAGTGTAAGAACCAGTCTTTTGAAGATACTAAGACAAAACAAAATAAAAACAACAAAAAAGTACCCAACTATTGGCCACCTGTAGCTCTAAAAGACATAAAGAGAAAATTAAATGCTGTAGAATTTGGGGGATTTTTATTTCTGGATAATTTTTTCTAAAATTCTAAAAAGAACGAAGAATAATGGAATAACTACCCATATTTTACCACCCAACATCAACAGGTTAGGCTTTTGACAAATTTGCTAAACTACATTTCTGCATACTGCTACATTTTAAAATAATATCTATATAATATATAAATGTACTAGACTTTCTAGTTAGCTAGTTAAAAATGTGAACATAATGAGCAAAACTACAATTTTCCTTAACACACTATAATAAATTTATGACAACTCTTGTTTCTTATATGGATCAATCATAAGTATTAGTCACAGTAATTAAAAACTAAAAATATGTCATTAGAATGAAGAAAATAAATATTAAATAAGTTAGACTATTTATGCATATGAGTTAACAAGCCTCCTTATTATTAAGGAATTACTAAGTGTCAGTTATTGTAGATATGTATGTTTGTGTATATGACATACATATATATGTGTGTAATATATACATATACATATATACACACACATATATAGATATCTCATTACCACATTCACACTGGCTGAAGGCTATTTAGCACCTATTTTTCATTTGAGACAGCAGACCCATATAAGGTTAAATGACTCCACCAAAGGCGTATCAAGTGAAGGCGTGATTTCTTTAACCTGCCTGATGTTTAAACCTGTGTTACTGACTAAGCCACAGTTTATTCTGTCACCACATGTGAGTCTAAATTTGACACTTTTCCTGTATTAGTCAGAGTTCTCTTAGAGGGACAGAAATAATATGACATATAATTATTATATTAGTCAGGGTTCTCTTAGAGGGACAGAACTAATAGGAGATATAAAGATAGATAGATAGATATATAGACATAGATATAGATAGATATATATAGATATAGATATATAGAGAGATATAGATTATATATAGATATCTATATATAGATATATAAAATCAACCTACACAATCACAAGGTCCACAATAGGCTTTCTGCAAGCTGAGGAGCAAGGAGGGCCAGTCCAAGTTTCAAAACTGAAGAACTTGGAGTCAGATATTCGAGGGCAGGAAACATCTCGCATGGGAGAAAGATGTAGGCTGGGAGGCTGGGCCCATCTCTCACTTTTCACATTTCTCTGCCTGATTAATATTCACTGGCAGCTGATTAGATTGTGCCCACCAGATTAAGGGTAGATCTGCCTTCCCCAGCTCACTGATTCGAATGTTAGTCTCTTTTGGCAACATCCTCACAGATACACCCAGGATCAATGCTTTGCATCCTTCAATCCAATCAAGTTGACACTCAGTATTAACCATCACACTTCCTACCATGTTACCATGCAGATATTTTCCACAAATACTATGCCAGGTAGCAATCATTATAAATATAGCACTTTTTG
The DNA here is from genome assembly GCF_049354715.1 of Callithrix jacchus. Lineage (NCBI taxonomy): Eukaryota > Metazoa > Chordata > Mammalia > Primates > Cebidae > Callithrix > Callithrix jacchus. Next base: position 36,871,255 of record NC_133515.1, read on the forward strand.
TGGCACTATTTACTTTAAGAGAAAGTGTATATTTGACTCATTTTATTTAATAAGCTACAAATTAAATTTGAGACAGTTTGTATATTTTAACATTTAGATTGTAGTTTAAAATTTGACTGATACAGAAGCCGAGGTGGAATTTGGCTGATCAGTGTGAAAAGAAAATTTTTTGTAAATCAAAATGATTGTTTCAGCCCGATTCATTTTCATAAATATTCAAACCAATATTTACTGACCTAGGTTACTTCTCTCACATGGTGTATCTAAGTTAAGATATTAATTTTGGCAAGGGATTAGCTTATAACATGGCCTAATTGTTGTTTGGCGTTTCAAAGAAATTTGAAATATTGAAGTGCATGTTTTTTGTTTTTTTCTAAAAGGCAATAATGCCTTTAGCACCTGCATAGTAACTGTTGCTTAAAAAACATTGCAGGGTACTTATACTCAGCTAGGGCCCAAAGAAGCTTATGTTGCAATCATTCACTGGTGAAATTTCCCGTCGACTGATTTCCCAAACTAATCAGTCAGTATTATTTTTCCATGTAACTGGTTTATATCTAACACTTTATATGTATCACATCAATCATACATATTAAAACATGTAAACAACTAGCTGCAGATAATTATTTCTCCTCTTTATTTGCCAAAATATTTATTGGCATAAATGATATTGTAAGGAGAATTTATAACCAACTTAATCGAAGCAACCTACCTCACATATTTTTGTGTATTCATTTACAGATAAACAACTACATTTAATAAAACTTATATATTCCTTAATAATTTGCCTTAAATGATATAACTGTCTTTGGTTAATGTATGTAAAAACATACACATTTGTAAAAACAGTCCTTAACAGTATTTCTCTAAGCTTCAGTGAAACAAAAAGTGTAGGTTTTTAACAATGTTATTACTTCATTTATATTATTGTTGTTGTATAGTAAATGACAAAAAATAAAAAATCCTGTGTCTAAAAATCAGATTTCTAGCTCATCTCTATGTTTAAAACAAACTAAATAGCTCAAGACCACTCCACAATTGTTTGGGAAGTCTGACACGTTTCTTCCGATATCTGAGGATGGCTTCCAGGGTATGTAATGTGAAGGTTTACATTCTCCTGGTCATTTGTGCCTTTAGCTTCAGATATGTCTTCTCAGGTTGATTCCACTTCACCTTTTGCAGAGGCACTGGCCCCCTCCCTTAATTTTTTAAGCAAACATCAATCATGCAGTTGCAACATTTAGTGAACTTTTGCTTAGGTTTCAGGAATAAATTAGAGGCCTACTTTGCTGCTCAAAACAGAAAATAAACTTAAAATAAAATATTAGACTCCCCGTTTTTTAAGTAATTTGGACACCGTTCCACCAAAAATTTATACTGCTCATTTTTCTCCTTTCAGTTGAACCTGAGCTATATTTTGGGGGTCTTTTTCTCAGAATCACACACCCAGCTTTCATATTCTCTTCTGGTTAGGTCCCTCCACACTATCTTCCCGGCAGATTGCTGTTGATCCCTTGTATAAAACATAATATTGCTCTTACTTTAAACTTTTCTTATGTTTAGGTGAGTTTCTTAAATACTTTCATAATCGAAGGTTAATTCACAGGATTTTCTAATTTTTTAAGTCATCTAACTCAGTTATCTTAGCAAATATAAAAACAAAATATTTTAATTTTCCATTTGCCTGGTTTACTTATTTTTTATTGAGTTCTATTTATAACTTTTTTTAATAATCCATTTAAAATCATTTTGGAAGAATGTTTTATATAAACTATACTATATAAATTATTGATATGTGCACAGACACACACACATACACACAATATTTTACCTTCATTTTATTTTCCTCTTGGGTGATGCATCACGCATTAAAAAATCTGCTGAAAATCTAGATCGCATAGATCACATAAACAACTTAATTCAGGACAATAGTGTTTGTGTTTTACTGGGATAAGTTAAAGATTTTAAAATTACCTTTTAAAGTTTTAGAAATGACAATCCATTATTAAACTATATAAATGCAATGCCCTTTTCCAAGTGAATTTTCCTTGGAAATAATAGCAAAATTTACTTGCAATCTCTTTTTTATTCAGGGTCGATAGGGCACCGAATGCTGAATCTAGCACATGTAAAGCATAGTTCCTGCCCCAGAACTTTCACTGTATAAATGGCTAAAATAAAAATGCAATTATTCTGCACTGGTGTCTAATTGTACTAATTATCTCACTTATCTAGAAATATTCATTCCTCAGCTTTGACTTTCATTGCCTTAGAGAGCATTCTATTTATTTTTTTCCACCCTCACTATAAATGTATAATTCTTTGGGGAGGGAGGAGAGACCTTTTCACTACTGTATATTAAGCAATGCACTTTCCATAAAAATTACTTTTAAAGTCAACAAATATGTGACATTTATGGAATCAAAATATGAAGGAAGGATTGTGCAGGAGGATAATGACAGTACTTGCTGCTTTCCATAAAGTACTTTCCATGAGGAATTGATTAAAAAAGGCCAGGGGCAGATTTAAACAGATTTCCATGGATCTCATCCAGATAACATTTTACCAGCCTGTCTCAGGCAGTGCCAGGAAAACTGTAAATAAGTTACTGATCCTTCCTTAGAGCAGATACTCCCAGAAAGCTCACTTTTTTTAGCTTATAAGATAAAATATTTGTGTTTTATCACCAACATTATCATCAGCATCATCTAATGATCTCCTGCTAAATTCCAGATAAAGCTTGATGCTGAATGTTTTACAAACATTATCTGGATTACTCACACCAATATTGACAGTCGAATAATAGTATCTTCATTTAACAGATGAGAACATGGAAATTCAGCATGTCGGCAACTCCTTAGTGTCATGTTTATTTGCTTCTAAGACCAGTAGTAATTTTTCTTACAATGAGTGCTTTCCACAGTATAACATCACTATTATAAACCATATATAAGAAATTCTGCAATTTTAAAATTACTACACAACACAGAGATGATCAAGTAGAACGTTATAAACTGCAACATGCCTATAACCATGTGCATCATATCACAGAAAGTAATTAAGCATCATATTTTCCAAATGATCACTATTTTTTTAAATGTGTGGGGCCCATTTTGCTCTTCTATACATTCTCTTCTCTTCGACACCTTCTTCCACTAATAGTTTTATTCTTGAAAAGCACTGAAAAAATTCTGGATTTTTTTTTTCAGGATCACAGTCCTAGGCTGTGATCCTAAAGAAAAAAGAAATGAACAAAGAGCCTCAAAATTGCTCTACCACTCTGCCTGGGGTGTTTTGCTACCACTGACCCAGCAAAGAGCCAGAGTGTCTCCCAGAGCTAAAGTGGTAGAGAAAGAAGTTCTTAGATGTGGAAAGGGATGTAATTTGCCAGACAGGACACTGAAGAGAAGCTATGCAGAGTGGGAGTGGGAACAGACGTATGCAGGGATAGTCACTAGGTACTTAGCTGGGACTGAGTTGGGCATTTGAAAGGTAGAACTGCATGTGGCTTTGCAAAGATGCCTGCTAAGGAGCTGAGAGCCAGAAGGTGAGGATGAAGGTTGTGTAGTTCTGGAGAATTTTGGAATTAAAAAAGAATAGTGAAACCATATGATCACTTCAGCAAATTATAAAAGTTCTCAGCAAACTAAAAATAAACAAAAATTTTCTTAACATTATATATGCACAAACAAAAAGCTTACTACTAGAACTATATTTTATAGTGACTGAACACTCTTCTACTAATATTTGAATGACCTGAGTCATATTCACTCTCACCATTTCTGTTAAACATTTCACTAAAAGTACTGGCCTGTACAATAAAATGATGACCAAAGAAATAGTAAAAGGCATACAGTTTAAAAGAGAAGTAAAATCATTATTAATTGAAAATAACGTATTTGTTTACATGGAAAGCCTTAAGGAATCTACAGAAAACTAATATGTGGATTTACTAAGATAACAGGACACAAAATCAATGTATAAAATCAATTATGTTCCTATGGACTGGCAACAATCGGAAATACATTTTAGAAGAAAAAACAACCTTTTTATATCAAAAATATAATGTTAGAAATTAATAAAATATGTACTAAATATCTATATGGAAAACTAAAAAATATGGCTGAAAGAAATTAAAGAAGAATGAAAACTGTGTTGAAAGACTCAGTACTGCTAAGATGTTTATTCTCCTTAAATTCATATATAGAGTCAACGCAACCACTTTCAAAACTCCAGGAGGCTTTCTTAAACAGAAGAAAGACTAATTCTAAAATTTATGTAAAATTTTGAGAATATAGGATAGCCAAATAATCTTTAAAAAGAGAAACAAAGTTGGAGGACTCCCATTGTCTGAATTCAAGATTTACTCTAAAGCTACAGTAATCAACACCGTGTGTTGTTGACATTAGAATAGAAAACTCTATCATAAGAATAGAATACAGCCTAGAAATAGACCTCCTGTTCAACTGATTTTCAGCAAATGCACCAAGTAAATTCAATAAGGAAAGGAAAGTCTTTTAAACAAATGGTGATCTGACAACTGAGCAAATATATAGGGGGAAAATAAGTCTCAATTCCTACTTACTCTCAGCATACACAGGAAATAATTTAAGATACAATATCCACATAAGCAGGAAACTCAGACTATACAGTTGTTAGAAGAAAACACAGTAAAAAATCTTTCTGACCTTGAAATAGATGGTTTACTTAAAGAGGACATGAAACATACTGCCCATACAAAAAAATTGGACTTCATAAAAAATTAAAATACTCTGCTTATAAAAATACATTATTAAATAAATTAATACATAAACTACAAAATGAGAGACAACATTTATACTACATGTATATATATGTTTTATATATATCCAAAATATATATGAAGCCCCAAAAAGGCAAAAAAAAAAAAAGAGCAAGTAAAAAATTAAGTGAAAGAATTGAGCAGTTTTTTTAAAAGAAGATATGTGAATGAACAACAAGCACATGAAAAGATACTAAACGCCACTAGTCATCAGGGAAACACAAATTAAAATTTCAATGAGATACAACTTTAAAATCACAAAAAATGGCTAAGATTTCTTTTTAAGACTGGTAATATCAAATATTTGCTAGATTTTGGGAGTGACTAGAATTTCTACACATTGCTGCAGAGTGTAAAATGGTACAACCACATTGGAAAACTCTTTGGCAAATTATTTTAAAGTTAACCATACATCTGTCCTCTGACTCAGCAATTCCAATCTTAGGTGCATATGCAAGAGATATGAAAACTTACATCTACAAGAAATACATGTATAAGATTTATGGTACTCTTACTCATTATAGTCAAAATATTGGAAGCAGCCTAAATGAGCGTTAAGAGAGAATAAATAAATTTGATTTATATTCAACAATAAACAAATAATAGACTATTGTCTTTGAGTGGTAGAGATTGACTAGACAGAGGATAGGAGGAAGCTTTTTGCAGTCATCGGAATGTTCTGCATCTTGATTGGGATATTGGTTATATAGCTGCATGTATTTGTCAAAATCTACCATATTGTATACCTAACGTGTAGATTTCATTGTATATAAGCTTTACTGAAACAAAAAATATGAGGAAAAATTTGTGTGAGAAAACTAAGTTAGTTCTTTGCACTAAAGGAAGAAAGCTATTGACAAGTAGAAAATATGACAGTAAAAATGCTAATAAGTTTATCTCCCCTGGGAAATCCAACATGGCCAAAGATAGCACTGGAAATACTGGTAAGTGATACACTCTACAGAAAGATAATACAATACAACTTCTTTTCTTATGGATGTCTCAGATTATTGAATCTGTTTATTTTATTGTTGCTCTAAAATGAAAAAGACATTAAATTTTTAATTGTTTAATTACTTCTAAACCTCCTAAAGTATAAATCTTGGCAACAAATACACTACTTATCAAATATCTATCTGGAGGAACATTTATTCAATAAAATCGAAAGGCCATGAAGGCAGAGAGAATGAAGAATTTGAATTGAAGTAACAGTATGATCTTAATTATAATGATGAGATTAAACTACCATGTGGAATGTTTTTAATAAACACAACTCATCTGATTACCACTTCAATTAGCCAAAATTCCCTGCTTTCATATTTAGCATTTAGAATATTTAACAAAACAATTTACAATTGAAACAAATTAGTATTTCATATCCAGAAAGGTAGAAAGTGAGTAAATTGGTTTCTCTAGAGATAGCATAATGATACCCTCATTTGTAACCAAAACCATCAAATAAGAATAAACATTAATTACTCCTCAACAAATGGTTATTGAGGATCTGCCATATTCTGGGAATCGTGTACCGTCTGGAAATACCAAGCTGATAGCAAGAAAGTCACAATCTAGGCCACAGCCCTGAATGGAGATGTTCATTATAAATAATATAAGTATTTTAATAAGTCTGTGTTTTAAGATATATTAAATTGCTTTGATTTTCTTTAATTTAGAAAGGTTTGTAGAAAGACATTCAAAAGAAAAACATTCAATTAAAAATGGCTAAGAAATATTCATGCACATGGCTATATTCTAGTATCTACTGAGATATTGAAACCAGTGTCCAAATATAGTGACTGTTTAAATGAGTCTTGATACAGCTATATCGTGGAATAATATATAACAAACAACACACAGGTTACAAACATTCCTGACTTGGACTTCGGGCAAGACATTTTTATCTTTTTCTACATCTCAGTTTTCCCATTGAAAAAAAGCACAAAAAAATCTTCCGCACGTATATTTCAGGATCATTGGAATAATTAAAGACTACAGAGGGTCTTCCTGTTCTCTCAGAAGCTGCCGAGATCTTCCCTGGTTATTGCATGTCTAAAGCCGAGCAGCCCCGTAGCTAGGATGCCTCGTGGAAGCCGAAGCTGAAGCTGAAGCTGAAGCCGCACCTCCCGCATGGCCCCTCTGGCCAGCCGGTCCCCTTAGATGAGAGCTGTGCCCAGGCCAGCACCAGCCACTCAGCCACCAGCAGCGGCAACCCCCTCTGCAGTTGGCTCTCCTGCTGCTGCTGTCCCAGATAACAACCACTGCAGCTGGCATGGCTGTGGGCTCTTCTGTGGGGCACACACTGGGCCACGCCATTACTGGGGGCTTCAGTGGAGGAACTGATCCTGAGCATGCAAGGCCTGACATCACTTACCAGGAGCCTCAGGGAACCCAGCCGGCACAGCAACAACAGCCTTGGAGGGTACCCAGAACCAGGGTGACATCAAGCTCTGTGAGAGTTTCAGTGAGGTGCTGAAACAGTGCCTAATTGCACACGGATTGGCCTAATCAAGAAGTTCAAACTGGAGAAATGAAAAACCAGCTCTCATAACCAAGTTAACATAAAAATTTAATTAATAGTGAAGGTATAAAGTGTTGCCATCAGTTAAACCTCTCCTGTCATTCCTAGCTTCCTTGCTTCAGAATTGAAATGGAAGGGGATGTTCCTACTCTGTAGAATTTGGAGATGGTCAAATGTTTGTGTGGCCTCCTTAAACTAGCTGTTATGATTTTATTCTTTATGAGTTAATTAGAATAAAGTGATTTCCTTCCAAAAAAAAAAAGACTACAGAGTAAACATAAGCACTTAAAAATTGAAATATTAAAAAAATTAAAACACACTATTTGAATAAAATGAGAAGTAAGTGAATGTCACTTCCTCTTTATCATGGATATCTACATTCCTAGACTTAACAATAAACCTATTACTTTTATGAGTAGGAAACTGGTAAAAACAATACAGGAAAAAGAGCTCATTCTAATCCTGTGAGTTTTCCCTATGCTGACTGAAGTTTCAAACTGAAGTGGTTTTCATAAGCAATTTCAGTTCACCGCCATATAGATGCATAAAGTAGGGAGATATGTTATCCATTGCCCTCGTGTACACATAATGATTTTACATTTTTCTCATGAGGACACTTCAGATTCCATTTTCATTATCACATCCTTCATAATTCTTGTCTGAGCTCACATTATGAAAAAAGTGAATATACAAGTCTATTTCAATCTTACTTTAGTTTATGGAAAAAAGCACCCAAAGAAGCATAAATGCATAGTATATAGTACTTGCATACTTCTCTCCCCACAACTCTGGTTACTTCTTAATAAAATAGCAGAAGTGGGATTTATTCAGTCTTCAGATAGCAGAAAAATGAAAAGAATATTCTTAGGTAGATGTGAGTTCTCCATTGCATTCAGAATAGCCATTTTATTAGACAAGTCTTTGTTTCCCATCTCTTCTTTAAACCTTTGCCTATCACTGCTAGTATTGTGCCATGCTGCTACATGGAACAGGGGTCTCCCTTTTCCAGATGATTATCAAATGTCTTAGACTGTTTTGTGCTGCTGTAACAGAATATCACAGACTGGGTAATTTATAGCAAATAGAGCAAACAGAGTGTATTGGTTCACAGTTCAAGGTGCCACCCTCTGGCAAGAGTCATACTTATTGCATCATTACACGACACAAGTCATCACATAGTTCAAGAACAGAGAGCCAGAGAAGGTAAAAAGGGGGCAAACTGTTTAATAAAAACACCAATCCCAACTATGAGTGGAGCCCTTATAGTCCAGTCACCTTTTAAATGTCCCACCTTTTAATGTGGTTACAATGGCAATTACATTTCAACATGATTATGAAGGGGACAAACATTCAAATCATAGGAAATTACTTTTATTAGTCAATTAGTGAAATATCTATAAAGTAAAAAGATGTCCAGCAAAGTCTACTTAGTATTCCTTAAAATAATGTTATGCGATAATTAAATATCATTCCCACTCGGTGAGTCTGGACTCATATTTATCTAAGAAGAGTGCATTTTCCACCCCCATTTTAGATAAGGGTGACAGAGAAGTTTGTCTCAAATCAAGCTCTCCAAATTTGGTCAGTTTCACTGCTATTTTTGCTCTTTTATACAGAGATGATTGATAGAAATGACATCCAATGACCACTTTTCTCTTCCTTTCTGAGACCCTAAAAGATGGGTTTTTACTATTTTCTATTAGAAATATTATATAGTAGCAAGCAAATAGCAAATAAATATTCTCACTGGATACAAAATTTAGACCAAAGCCTATATCTTCTTTTATCTCAATCTTTGTTGTGGCTCAATAAATTATTTTTTGGGAAAAGAATAGTCTAAGCTTTGCTTTGTCGGTTAAACAAATCTGTACAATCCCCGACATAAAGTAAGCATTGAAACAGAGTAAATCAGAGGCAGTATCCTGGGCTTGCTACTAAAGGATTTTCTTAGTCTCCTAAGCCATTAGATTCACATGACCTACAGTTATGACAGCATGTTCTGTCACCCAAAAAGAAATTACAGATACTTCAGGCTCAGTGCTGTAATCTAGAAGATTGAATGTGAATACTTTCAAAACTCTGCCACTTTTCATTAAATAGTAGTACCTACCTATGTTTTTCTGCAAAGGCCATGGTCTTTGAAATAGTCAATTTCTTCCTCAGTCCACAAGTCCAATTAATCACCAGATTCTTTAGCATTTTATATGAACATATTTTAAATCCATCTACTCCTCAGGTGCCTCTTCCATTATCCTTGTTCAGTCTCTGATTATTACCCTGGCTGTTGAGATAAAGGATTCCTTGTTCTAATCTCAACCTCCTCTAAACCACTGTCCAATCACCAAGGTAAGCTGCCAGCCAGAGACTCACCATACCACAGAAACACTAGAAACCTACCTACCAGTGTCTACAGATTTCTCTCAGAACAAGGTCCTCATGCCTCATCATGGTACAACAAAACCATCCATGAAGTACAGGCAGAACTCTGGGATCACAAAGACTGCCTTCTATTTTCAGTTTTGCTATTCAGCTGGGGAAGATACTTTCCTTTCTCAGGCCCAGGCAGAGTAGGCAATCTCTGTCTCATAGGCTTGATATGAAGTTCTAGTTGAATACTAAATTTATGGCATTTTTTCACAGTAGCCAAATACAGAGTATACTTTCTAGAAATATTCATTATTACTTTTATTATTAATAATAATAAATGGATAAAATAATTCATGTGCTATTGCTGTAGTTGTTTATCTATTATTAATTTTTTCATTGCTTTCTCTGCCTATTGAAGGAACTTCAATGTTATTTTTTCTTCCTAGCCTGCACCATCCATCCCTTATGGTCATAGCTCTATGTCTACTCCCTCTAGGCAGGTAAGGTGGCTAGAAAAAGAATGATCTGGCCAGTCTCGCTGGCATAGGTCTGTGACTTCAAAAAAATGTATGTGCTGGGCGCAGTGGCTCAAGCCTGTAATCCCAGCACTTTGGGAGGCTGAGTCAGGTGGATCACGAGGTCAACAGATCGAGACCATCCTGGTCAACATGATGAAACCCCGTTTCTACTAAAAATACAAAAAAACTAGTTGGGCATGGTGGTGCGTGCCTGTAATCCCAGCTACTCAGGAGACTGAGGCAGGAGAATTGCCTGAACCCAAGAGGTGGAGGTTGTGGTGAGCTGAGATCGCGCCATTGCACTTCAGCCTAGGTAACAAGAGCGAAACTCAGTCTCAAAAAAAAAAAAATATATATGTGAAGGAAGCACCAAGAAACATGAGTGTCCCTGATAGTGTTAAACTAAATTCCATGTGAGCTAGCAGAGGGGAGTCAGAAGCAAAAGGGTTTACAGGGATTATGGGGCAGCAAGAAATTAACTCTGCTTTCTGTCTGCCTTCTGAAAAGCTAGCAACACCCAACACTTGATAAACCATTGCCCACAGCATGGAGGGAGATAAATGTTTCTTGTATGTGGTCAATAGTTATTGACTGTAATGTAACTGGCATGAGTTATTTGCAGCTGGTGGTATTGAAAATAGTCATAGAACTGGCCCCTGGCCCTGAGACAATTTCCTAGAGATCTGACATGGTTTGGCTGTGTCCCCACCCAAATCTTATCTTGAATTGTAGTTCCCATAATCCCCACATATCATGGGAGGGACCTGGTGAGAGGTAATTTAATCATGGGACAGCTACCCCCATGCTCTGTCCTTGTGATAGTGAGTTCTCACGATATCTGATGGTTTTATAAGGGGATTTTCCCGCTTTTGTTCAGTACTTCTCCTCCCTGACATCATATGAAGGACATGTTTGCTTCCCCTTCTACCATGACTATAAGTTTCCTGAAGTCTCCCCAGCCATATGGAACTGAGTCAATTAAACCTCTTTCCTTTACAAAGTAGCCAGTCTTAGACAGTCCTTCATAACCATGTGAGAATAGACTTATACAAGACCCTTAACCTTAATCCTTATTAATTATTTAATCAGATATTTCACTCAGTATCCATATCTTTCTCTGGAGTTCAATCTTCATAGATAATGAAACATTGAGGTAAACACTGCCACCGGGGAACAGGTGTTCCCATATTCCTAAATCACACTTACTTGGGACAAGATGAGCTTCCAAAAAAAGACTGCTATTTTAATGACACTCATCACAGTCATGACTGGCTCAGGGCTTTAAAATCTCCTCCCTCAACTGCAGCAAATTTAGAAAGCCTGCATTTTTTAAAGCATTCTAAAAGATTCAACAGTTTTCTCCATGTAATCAGAGACACTAATTATCAAGCTTATTTCAGATAAAGTAGTGGTTAATGCCAATTTATCAAGACAGGAAATGAATCTGATTTTATTTCTATTGCAACTGCCCAAAGGCAGGTGGCTTAAGGCAAGTATATTTAGTTTAATGAGACTCTAGGGGATAAACAGTCTAAGTTTGAGCACCCTCATTATGCATCAGCAAATACAGTGACCTGCCTGTTGCAGGAATTCAATTTTTATTTACATAAAACATGGCTGTAGCTAGTCTATTGATAGAAGCATAAGATATTACACTTCCCCTCCCTCAGACAGAATTTGTGCATTCCTGCTCCAATACTTGGATCTTAAACTTATTTGGGAAGTAATTTCTTACAGTCTAAATACTTTTATCTTTACCTGTTTTAAGCCTGTGCCCAAAGCTATTACTTTCTAATTTTCAGGTATAGTAAAGAGTGTAAAGCAACTTTTTGTACTGTATTCATTAACGTGTTCTCACTGTAAAATTATCAAGGACTTACCATCATGCAGATTAATAATTGCTCAATTGAGAGCTCCCAGTTTCCAAGGATGGATTTACACAAAGAAAACAATAACCCATAATTCCAGTGTCCAGAAGTAAACAATTGCCATATTTTAATGGGTTGCTCATCTATAGCTCTTTGGACTTAAATCAGTAGACTGAGATTAATCAAGAAACAAAGATCAGAATTAATAAAGACATTTGAAACACATTGTTGATGTTGTGTCTAGAAGAAGAGATGTGGCTAGGCATGGTGGCTCATGCCTGTAATCCCAGCACTTTGGGATGCTAAGCTGGGCAGGTCACTTGAGGTCAAGCAGTTCAAGACCAGCCCGGCCAACATGGTGAAACCCTGTCTGTACTAAAAAAAAAAAAAAAAAAAAAATGCACAATTTAGCCAGGAGTAGTGGTGCACACCCGTAGTACCAGCTACTTGTGGGGCTGAGGCAGGAGAATTGCTCAAACCTGGGAGGTGGAGTGCAGTGAGCCAAGATCACACTGCTGTACTCTAGCCTGGGTGATAGAGCCAGACTCCATCTCAAAATAATAATAATAATAAATAAAAGGAGAGATGTCATGACTAGTTTCCTAGAACTGAATTTGGGGCCAAAGTCCTGCATGCTTAGTACCTGCCTTTGCCATATCTACCCTGATTTATGACATACCACAATGGTTTAGCAGAATACAGACAGGAAAACACTACAAGAAAACATTCAGTCAAAACATTATATGTAGATAAATGATACACAGATCAAATGTGGAGTGGGGTGGCAAGAGAAAAAGAAATACAAGGGGAATGAATTTGAGAATTATAGTCCTATTCTCAGGCATAGAATTTATTTCACATCCTCATTCCCTTGAAGTTAAGTACAGCCATGCAATTTGCTTTGACCAGTGATGTGATGGGTAGTTATTTTTCTTTGCATTTGTCTGGGTAAGTTTAAGAGTGAGTGTGAATATGCCATGCACATCTTTTCTCCTGACTATAAATACTCCCAGTGTGACTTGACCACCAGCCTGGCTGCAGCGGTAATGACAGTGCAAAGGCGAGCCCCTGGCTGACCTGGGATGGGTATGTGGTACGAACAAGAAACAAACCTTTCTAATGTAGACTGTTAAAGCTGTTTATTACCACAGCATAACCTCATCTATCTTTACTGATATTAATAATGGGGTACAACTCAACGAAAGCTCTTACATTTGGGTAAGAGCTCAGGGATTGTCGTAAGAAAACTAATTGCATTACAGCTCAGGGATTTGTAGTAAGAAAACTAATACTGGAGGCTGAAAAGATGATTGACCAGGATACCGCAGGGATGGAACATTTGATAAAGTGTCTCCTGCAGTTTCTTGGAAAGCAGTGCATGTTCCTGACAAACTGGTATCTTTAAAAGAAAAGGAGAGAAAATGTTGGTAGTTTATGTGCTGGTTAGGGCAGGCTCTATTTGGAAAGGTAACACAACCAAAGGTTATTTCAGAAAACAATTTATCAGTTTGTAAGAAAATAATTAATGACAACTTAGAGTTTACTAATTCAGAGATCTGTGAAGTTCAAAGAGTCAAGTACTTCTCAACCCAAACTGAGTGTGATAGGGGGAGGCTGAGAATGATTTTGAATTCTGTTCCTATTAAAACCCAGGATCAAGTCAAGGTTGTGGCCACTACATCTTATTATTAACTCCTAATATATTAAGTTCACCCAATGTAACGGTCTAACAAAGGATGTGACACTAGTAAATCTCTTGGATTTGACAAAGTGGTTAAGAAAGGAGTGACTAAGAGAGGCACACTCTCTGAAGGATAACAAACTCAATGTATCCACAATTAAGTCACAAAACAGATAATGAAGAGTGAGAATGAAAAGATGCCTGGCAAATTTACAAGCTGTGTGCCTGAAAAATACTGTAGCTCTATCTGTGTGGTGTCTAGATCAAAAGGAACCAACCACCTTCAGACATGAGAAACAGACTATCCACTTTACTCAGAGATCCTAAACCTTGTGCCATATAGTGTGAAGGGATAGAACTTTTGAGTTCTGCCTTTTTGGGAGAAAACTGATACACAGCAGAGCAGAAACCCCAGATGACCTCACGTGGATAAATAGTGATGCATCAAATCACCTCTGGTGATTTTAAAACCTCAAGGCTTGTTGTGGTTGTTGTTGTTTTAAACCACAGAATAACTTAACTCATTCTAATTTAAACAGAAATACACATAAATATTTCTTAAAGTTAAAATATAAAAGTTTGCCTTTTAGCACATATGCATATTCTGCTCCTTTTTAAATGAGCATATATTATTCATGTAATAAAATACAAACTTTTAAAATGATTGCTTTTATAACAGCATTAAATATAAAATAACTTAGAATTAAAGATGGATATAAGAAGTTAACAGAAATAAATTATTTAGTAAATAGTAGTAGAATAATAGTGAACTATTTGAAAACAAAAGAAAAAATAATAAAACCTTACCTCTTGCCTACATGAAATAAATCCTTAAGTTCTGACATCAACCCAAGTAACTTCACTGTAACTTCTGTTATTCATTGGAATTTTGGTAATGGTAATGATAAAGGATAACGTAGCTCTTGCAAGAAGCAGAGGATCGTTCTCAGTGCCTGACATCTACTAACTTATTAATCCCAAGAACCCTATGTGGTGAGTTGTCACTATTATTATTCCTGTTTCATATGCAAGAAAACTGAGAAAACACAGAGGCTAAATAAATTATCCAAAATCACATAGCCACAAAGTGAATAATGAAAACTGGCTCCAGGCTCTATAATCTTAACTACTATGATGTCTAAATTGCCATTCAAGATCATTTGAGTTAATGATTCATTAGGCTAATATTCACTTGAAAAAGTGTCTTGTTTCTAAAATTGCTTGAGAATTCTCTTCTATAACATTTTGCTTTTATTTACTATTTTAATAAGGAAAATAGAAAAATGAATATGACGACAGTAATGAAAAGAAGCATATGAATTTAATACACGAGAAAAATATGGAAATCATTAAGTACTGCAAATTGTTAAATCCAAATCCTCAACTGGAGGCAAATTGGACTGTTGAATTTAAGCCAACCATCTGTGTGTTCAACTATAAAGAAAAACAACAGAATGAAAGAACATCTTGAAAATGCAAGAAACATTTTATTGTTGGTTGGATTTCAAAAAGAGATGTTAAAACTTCTGGAAAGATGGCAGAGGACATATGAATTTACATTATTCCTTCCCTGAAACATGCAAAATTAACAAAAGGATTCAAAAGGGAAGGATGAATAAAACTAAGGAATGGCTACAACATATATAAACTTGGAAAAATCTATGTAGAACTAAACTTTATTTGTATCTGGCAAAACCTCTGAAGTGTCAGACCTCCTAGATTTCTATCTGATGGCCTGTTGTGTGGCAGACCCTTATTGTAGCCCTTTATGTCCTTGATTACCAACTCCCCTCTTCCTCTCACAGACAGAAATCTCTAGTTCTACCTGGTCTTCTATGTGCTACTGCCTGGCACAGGGATATCTGTTACTGTTTGAACACCATGCCACTTCAGCCACAGATGCCCCTAATTTATGTAGCTGCACTTGTCCTGAGTTTTCCAGCACACACTCCATTCAATTCCTCCTTCATCTCTTCCAGGTATGGCTTGCTGCTTTGCTGGAAGAAATACCTGTTACAGTGCAGAGATGTCTCCAGAAACATCAGCTACTGTCAGAGATAATATTCTCCATTTTGTCTACTTGTCCACAATTGCAACCTGCAAACTACAGCTTGTGCATACAATGCAGAATCTTACTTCCCAGATGCCAATCTCCTTTCTTGGCAGGTGAGTTAATAATAATAATAACAATAGCAATAGTGTTACTAGAGGTAATATTGACCCTGGACGTCTTTAATCAGGAATAGATGCTCACTGGGCCCCAGACCCTCTGAATCATGTATCCACAATGTTATTGCCTCTATTGGTTAACAGGCCCACGTGCGGCCTATCAGGAAGAAATTACCCAAGTGTCTTTTACTTGTATAACAGCCTCCTCAGATTCCAGAAATCATACAGACTCTTCCATATTTCCAGTATTTCCTACACAAGAATTGAGGCAGGGAGTAAGTAAAAATTTAGTTCTCAGCTATCTTATTTACTGGAAGATTTCACTGGGCTTTGTTGATTTTAATGCCAAATATACATTTTTTATCTCTGTCTAGATTCAAACAAATCAAAAACTACGTATACTCTACAGTCATTCACATGGTATCTACATTCCTCAGACATTAGTCTTCTATTCATAATGTCTCTAAAATTTGTCACTCTGTAAGAATAAATTGCTCTCTAAAGGCCAAACAATGCAGAAAAAGGACTCCTCATAGCCGTTGGCCTTTTTAGAGGTTTTTTTAAAAATAACATTATTGAATTTCAAATATTTCCTGAGTATATTTATGTTAAAGGAAACAGAGGTGAAAAAATGCCATATTTGCATATAATGCAAAATATTTACATTATAATAGATAATAGATGGATGTGAATAAATAGAAATAATACCTGAGGTTTTCAGATCTCTTTGATACTGGGAACCATGGAGAGGTTACAAATACAGCTACCACTTAGTGTTCCACTGTGGTCAAGTTATTCTTTTTCATTTTTTCCATGTTCTGTGAAGTGTTTAACAAATTCTGATTTGTCAAGTTGAGGTAATCGCATTAAGAAAATGGTATTAGAGTTTTCTCTTAGGATCCACAAACAGAATGTGTACTGTACTATTTTCTCTTTACAAAGCCTTCATTTCTTCTAATGCAGCCAACAGACGTTATTCCTTCTCCCTATTTCTATTAATTAGCTACCATTTGGCATAGAGCTGTTAAAACACAAATACATCTAGAAAACACTTCTATATGTGGTTCTTTATTGAACATGTTGCCAAACATTCCTCTGGACACCTGCCCCGGTGGACAGCTGGACACAAACAGGGGAATCCGGTTGTCAGTTCCTCATTTCTTCAGGTGTGGTTAGTGCTTATGCAGAAGGGGACTGGTGATTTCAGAGAGTTCAATGGCAAAATCTGTGTGGTAGCAAATAAATGATTGGTCCCAGTTGTGACATTTAGTCTTAAAATTATCTACTTCAAAATATGTATTTAGTATATTAAAAATGCAGAAAATTTGTAAGATATAGAATTTTTCTGTTTTGTACACAGAATAGCCATTAATATCTTTTGGAAACATTAGCATAGACCTTGGTGTTTTTCAGTCTTTTTCAAATAATAATGTGTTGGGAGTCCTTTGAAATCCTCAGGAGGTAAAGCAGCATATAAATTGAAGTTGTTATTATCAAAGGCATTTTCATTTCAGACCAGTTTGTCAGGGACCATTGTTCTAATTTACATATGGCCAAAAGCCACAGATCTAGGCAGTGCTGTCTGTTGTTGCTCCCTCTGTGGTTAGTTTTACAGTGAGATTTCTATGGTTGGATTTATCACTGAAGTTGAAAGGCTAATGACAATGACTGAATGGGATAAGAGGAATTTCATCTGATGCATGGTAATGAGGGAATGTGCTCTCTTTCCAGCTCCATGACGGGGTGTAGTTTTAAGGGCAAGAATTTCCCAGCTCCGGGCCGGGCGCGGTGGCTCACGCCTGTAATCCCAGCACTTTGGGAGGCCCGAGGCGGGTGGATCACGAAGTCAACAGATCGAGACTATCCTGGTCAACATGGTGAAACCTCGTCTCCACTAAATATACAAAAAATTAGCTGGGCATGTGGCGTGTGCCTGTAATCCCAGCTACTCAGGAGGCTGAGGCAGGAGAATTGCCTGAATCCAGGAGGAAGAGGTTGCGGTGAGCGGAGATCTCGCCATTGCGCTCCAGCCTGGTTAACAAGAGCAAAACTCCGTCTCAAAAAAAAAAAAAAAAAAAAGAATTTCCCAGCTCCATGCCCCCCTCGCATCTCTCCCCATCCGGGATATTTAAACGTTTATGTTTGAATTTCACGGAGAAACTGAAAGTCAATCACCCCAGGGGAAGTTTAAAGGAACTCTTTTCATTGGCCAGAGAAACTTGGGAAGGTGGGAATTTCTCCCAGGATAAATTCCCCTGCTCTTTCACCCACGCAGGATTTCCAGCTTTCTGGAATCTCCTCCCACATGGTGGGAGCTCCCTTTCCCCTCCAGGATTTCCCCTCTGGAATCCTCTTCCACATTCTTCATGGAAGTCTTTCTCTTCTCTTTTCCTTCTCTTTTCTCTACTTAAATAAAATCACCTTTCTGCAACACTTCTTGGGTCCAATATTTACTTTTACGAGCATACGGCACACCCGCAGTGGTCCCATCGCTTATTCTTTAAGAGAGTGGAATCCAAGAACCCACAGCATTCTCTCAGGCGAGCTGTGCCTCACCAGCAGCCAAGAAAAAACCTGGTTACAGTAATAAAAATGAGTTACTATCTTATCTAATACTTTGTTAGAAATAAGAAACTTACATGTAAAAAAAAAATACTTTAAAAGAAGCAGAGAGAAAAAAAAGAATACAGGTTTAGTGTGGGTTCCAGATATTTTACTCTTCAAAGGATTACAATTTGTGTATTTGACTTTATTAAAAAATAAAATGTCAAAATATCAAAGTTTATTATAAATTCTACCATTTTATTAAAGCCATACTAATAGTTCTGTTCAATAATTGCAAAAATTAATTTCAATTTTTCTAAAGAGATCGTCTTACTAATTAAGGAAACTGGTATGACCCTGACAGATTTTTAAACTTTTAAAGTATTTTTAGAGGAAGTAAAGATAAGATTAATAAATAAACTTAACATTTGTATTTTTAATCACCCTTTGGAGTTCTTTGAACCCCTTCATTCCAAAAATATTTTCATGCAGTAAATATTCATAGGAAGCCTCTCTTCTGGGTAGACTTCTCTCCTTATGAGTGAAGTATAAATTACCCCAGAAGGAATTGAAATAGGATGTGGAAATATAAAGCAGATGCCTACCCAATCAAAACAGTTGTGAAAAGACAGAATGACTATAGACCCGCAGGATACATCTGTAACCAAATCTACTGACAAGTGGCAATCAGAATGTAGCCTGGTAAATATAGACACGTTGCAAACACCTTGGTCTTCTTTTGCTATCTCATGCTTTTTATATTTTGGGTTTTTTGTTTATTTCTCTTCTCTGTTTTTATTTATTATTATTATTTATGTATTAAATTTTCTTGTATTGAATGCATACACACACAAACAAAGTGGAATAATGACAGATACACAACAATTTATCCTATTATGGTCTACAGTTAATTTTTAAATATTAAAATTTTGTACCTATGCAACAATCCTGCAGGATGTGCACATATACCCCAGAGCCCAAAGTACAATAAAAAAAATTTTTTGAAGACTTACTTTTTCCACTTATAATTATTAAATAGTAAAAGAAGTAATTAAGAGAACAGAAAATGTAGGTAGGCCAGAAATTTGGGTCTATCTATAAATCTGGAGGACAGTACACTAAGTGAAATAAGCAAATTACAGGAGAATAAATACTGCATTTTTCCACTTATATGAGGTAAATAAAATAGTTAAACTCATAGAAACAGAAAGTAGAATGGTGGTTGCCAGGGACTAGAGGGGAGGGAAAAATGAAGAATTTCTGTTCAACAGATAGAAAATTTCAGTTATTAATGATGAATAAATTCCAGAAATCTGCCGTAAAATATTGTGCCTAGAGTTAATCATGCTGTATTGTACACTGAAAAAATTGTTAAGGGGGTTCAGATTTCATGTTAAATGCTTTTACCACAGTAAAAATAGAGAAGAAACTTCGATGTGCATACATAAAGGAAGAAAGTTAGAAAAAGCATAAATGAAGGTAAAACAGAATCTCTTTCATTTCTTATTCTTAATGTTTCTAATGGATAGCAGTTTGTTCAAAATATTAATAGCAACAGTGTTTTCAGTGATTATAATTCATGGATAAAGAATGATAGCAATGTTCAAGCAATAGAAGAGAGGAATTGGGGATACTCTGTTATAAGGTAACTTCACTTCCTATGAAGTAGTGTGGTATTATTTGAAAGGGGACTTAGATTTATTGTAAATGTATTGGCCAAAATCTAGGACAATTACTAATGAATTACAAAAGTTTACTTGATATGCTAAGACAGAAAAGTACACAGAATCATATAAAATGCTAAGTGGAAGCCAGAGAAGGAAGCAAAGAGTGTATGACAAAATAAAAAACAAAGATAAAGGCCAAAAAATAGAAATGAGTTGCAAATATATATAGCCTGAGTCCAGTATATCCAAAAGATCACAGGGAGACTATTTGAGAGGCAGCCATACAGCAGGGGCTGTACAGTGCCCCTCCCACTCAACTCTTTATGAGTATCTGGAATTTACCAGAGCAGCTTCCCCACATTATATTTTGTTGAATTACAGCCCTAAGTGTCACAGACATCACCTCACCTGTGTTGCCACATGCTCACAGTGAGAAGATATGTTCTACTTCAATTTTTTTAATTTAAAAATTAATAGTAAGTTCTTCATCTTATTAAAAAGTCAATTTTCAGTTTTTCTCACTTCTTCATAAATGTGTTGCTTGCATTTGAACAATGTGATATAAACCTAAATAAAGCTCCTGCATCGCATTGCTTGCTATGTCTCTCAAGTGTCTTCTAATCTATACACTTCCCCTCTCTTTTGTTTCCTAGTAATTTCTTTGCTGAGAAAACCAGGTTCATATATCCTTATCAAGATTTCCATAGGCTGGATTTTGTTGCTCACATCTTCATGTTATTTTGAAAAATATTCCTCTGTGATATAGTTTGGCTCTGTGTCCCCACTCAAATCTCACCTTGAATTGTAGTAATACCCATGTGTCTAGGGAGAGACCAGGTGGAGATAATTGTATCATGGAGGCAGTTTCCTCCATACTATTCATGCTATTTATGATAATGAGTTCTCATCAGATTTGATGGTTTTATAAGGGGCTTCCCCCTTCAATCAGCTCTCATTCTTCTCCTTCCTGTTGCAATGTGAAGAAGGTGTTTGCTTCCCCTTCCACCATAATTGTAAATTTTCTGAGGCCTCCCAGCCTGGTGAAACTGTGAGTCAATTAAAGCTCTTTTCTTTATAAATTACCCAGTCTCAGGTATTTCTTCACAACAGTGTGAGAATAAACTAATACAGTCTGTCTCCCTTATTTTGTATAAACTGGTAGTTAGATCTAAAAGAAGGATCAGATTAAGGTTTCATTTTTTTGGCAAGATCCCTATATAGATTTCTATCAGAAGTATGTTTTATCTACCTTTTTGGTACCCCTTTTTTAAGTTGGGCGCTGAGGTATATTTACTCATTTACCATACTTTGGATTTTTACTGTTCTTTACCCTAAAACAGAGACTTCTTTCCTGGTCTTAGAGCATCTACCCAAAGCCAAAAGTTCCTGTTCCCAAATATACCACCTCTCATTCACTGTTTAGGACAGATGATGACTTTACATTATGACTCAAATTTGAAGCTGAGAGCTCTGTGTCTTCCAATATTAAGATCCCGGAGTCCTAGAGTCCTAGAAATCCTGTGACATTTTGAACTAGCCCTTGAGTAAGAATGAAATCAAAATGTGAGTTCATCTGGGTTCTTCTTTAATATCACCTTTATAGATGCATCAGACATTGTGGGGGTGAGGCAGTGGTCATTACGAAAATTGAATAGGCCTGTAACCAAACGACCAGACCAGTTTAATCTCAACTCTTCTAATTTCTGTCTGTGCGACCTTGCAAAGGTCACTTAACTTTCCTGAGCATTTTTTACCTTCTCTGTAAAATGGTAGTAGCACTATATTTTCAGAATTGTGTTAGTTGCACAGCATATTAATTAAAGCATAAAGAACACTTAAAACTGTCAAGTAAAAGTTTATTAGTGTCCCTAAAGGACCTATCATATACCAATAGTAGGTTAACATAAATGAGATCCAGCCCACAAGAGGTGTGAGAGAGGAAAAGGATTAGACATTCTTTATTATGCACCAAAATTCTTCCTTTACTTCACGTAAAGGAAGAAAAATACTATTTCATACAATGTGCGTATTTGGTGGTTGCACTAACTCCTTAACTAAAATCAGATTCAACTATTAGTAAACTCTTGTACAGAATAATTCAATATGCTTTCTCTCCTTTAAGGCTCAGAAAAATTCTATAAGGTTATTATTATCTCATTATGAAGAAAAGAAAACTAAAATGCAGAGACAATATGAAAGTTGCCTGATGTTAGTTTTTAGTTCTGTCTTAGAAAAGACCATGTTGACTATTGAGATTCCTTTGTCATAACTACAAGAGGAAACGGTAGTGGTAGGCCAAGATTATAGAAATAGCAATGAATATTGTTGTCTTTATTGGTAAGGAAAAAAAGGTTTGAATAACCTGGTCTTCAAAAATCACCGATCATTATATGCTGGAAAAAGAAATAATCAGATTAGACAGAGGTGATGAGGTGACATGGGAACAGTACTAGGCACTTAGCTACTCCATAGGCAAGGTTAACAGAAAGGTAATTGCTAAATGTAAGTACGCTGGTAAGTTGTCTACATGCAATTTAAATCAACAAACAGTTTTAAATTTCTATGAACTCCATTAATGCTCATCCATTTCACCTACTTGGCACTTAGCTTGTGCTGCATTGCATTATGAATAAATTACAAATGTTCATCTTTCATCTCTAAAGCACATGAGGCCCTCCAACGAGTCAGCCTCTTTTCTGCCCAGAGGACTAACTCCTTAGGAAAGACTTGGCTTGAATCTGCTCCTTCTCCAGAGACATTGCCTCTCAGAAACCCCAACATGATTGACCAACAATGTTCCTGAATCCACACAGTCTTCCTCTGGCCGTCAAGATTTGCCTTTGCCATGCAGCAAAAGAAAGAGAAGGTGAGTTACCTTAGCGAGGAAGCTAAGTATCAGATGCAGTCTAGTCTTCAAGATTATAATAAATAAAAGAAACCCTGGGACTCTTATCAGGGTTCCTAATACGGACCCTAAGATGCAAGTGGGTGCTTCTTCTGCTACTTCATCATGAGTAGACATTGAACATTTTTTTTTTAGAGCTGTGTCTCTCTCTTGATCTATTCTTCTCTCTCTGGTAAGCACAATGTTCTCCCCTATCAAGCTTCCTGATCAGTGAGGACTGAGCTCTAAAGAAAACAACACAGTCCTATGAGATCCATCTATCTCTGGAAGTGCCACCCACATCATGCGAGCCACCACTGCCTCCACTGCTACCCTATAGATTTTTACCATCGCTTCTTAGGATGAAGGCCTCTGTAAAGTATGTCACTTTACAGAGTAAAGTATGTCATAACAGTCTTTTGGTGATCCAGGACAAGAAGAAAGCCACCCCGAATCAATCCTGACAAAAGCAAACCTGTCCTGTGTATGTACCCTGCATGGGGTGAAAATGGTCTGGCCTTGCTAGAATAACCTGCTCATTCCAATAAGGTTTATTAGTCTCCAGAGACCTTGAACCCTAAGAAATGACTGGAAATTAAATAATGTTCTAGTAACCCACAAGACAGTGAACACAAAGTATACTGTGATGTCTCAAGAGGCTGCTATGAGGCAATGGTTAGTAATATTCACAAAAACAAAGGGACAGATAAACACACATCTCTAGAAATAAGTCAGGGTAAAGCATTTAAAAATGTAGAAGTCAAGGCTTAACAGTGGTAGTACTAAGTAATCTAGTAAACTTAGTAGTTGAGTCAACTTAGCTATTTTAATAAGGCTGTAGAAGTAAATTAAGAGCTAAAATGTTATAGAAAGGTATGTAAGAAGCAGTATAGATAATTTTTTTTTAATTAGAATACACTCCTGTTGAAGGTTGGGCTTTTGATGCTGAGATGGAGATGAGTGCATAGGAAGATCATGAAGGGGTGCTCTTGGGATCAATAATCATGGAAGAGAAAGAAAATAAAAGCAAGATTTGACAGAGAGAGATGTAGAGCTCTAATGCAGTCACCATGAAAGCCCCAGATGACCCTACAGGGAGCGTGAAGCAGGGACAGCCTCCCAGATTTATTGGTTGTTGTGGAGAGGGCACTGGACCTTTATTCTCTTTCCACACTGATGGGGCAATGGACATACTCATCCTAGGGAGCAGGCATATCTGTGGGTGAACCAACTCTTCTCAGCCAAGGCCAAGAGACCTAAGAGCTGAGCGCTGCTGCTGACCGTACTCCCAGCAGCTGGAGGAGTCAGTCCCTTCTGCCTGAAGGGTGATCAGGGCAGCCTGTTACAGCATCCACCAAAATTTACCATTTCAGAGCTAATTTCTAAAAAATACATAAAATTCTCAAAATTCACTTAATAAAACACAGAAAATCTATTGTATCCCTGCTAAGCATTTTAATAATAAACTGACAAGCTCTACTTCAAACCTTGCAATGAACTGAGATTTTAGTGGTGAGTTCTGTTGAGACTGCAAAAAAATCAACAATAAAATTATAAACCAATCTCATTTAGGAATACAGTTGCCACAATGTAAATAAAACATTGACAAACAACCCAGCCCTGTGCTATACTAACATCATGCCCAAATATGGTTTATTTAAGTTATAGGGTATAACACAAGAGGATGTATGATTATCTTGATAGATGACCCTAAAAGGGCATTTAATTTGTGTGTGTGTGTGTGTGTGTGTGTGTGTGTGTGTGTGTGTGTGTCCAAATCCTCATTTAAAAAAAATGTTTAGCAAGCTGTGATCCAAAGGGCATTTTTTAAAACATGCTAAGGCTTATTAATCTCAACAGAGTAGTTGGCATCATACTTTTAAAATGTGAGCTGCTTTAGGATATTCCTAATTAAGAAAAAAAGAAAGAAAGATGCCCATTTTCTCTGTAGTTAGTCAACACTGTTTCCTAAGCTCCAGCTAATGCAAATAGCTTTCATCCACTGGCTTCCAACTCAGGCTTCCCGACCAATTCTTAATCTGGCATAATCAACAGAAAATAGAGTTCTAATCTCAATACTCTGTGATACCACAACAAATAACATTCAAACTAATATTCTTGCTCTGAACTTAGTCTCAGTTCTGTTGCCCAGTATTTTGTCTTTATTTCATCGCTTTTATCTGTATTTCTTGCCTGTACTTTTACCTGTTTTCTGTTTTCTAGGGTTTGTTTTTTTATAGAACAGGGTGGCAGGAGCTACTTTACTTAGCCTGCTTAGAATTGTTGTAGAATTGAAAATGAAATCAATTAGAAGGTTCAGCCTAGGAAAACCAAAGACTTATCTGGCTTCTTCACTGCAGTATTCCCAGTGCCTAATAAAGACACAAACAGAAGACACCTCATAAATATTTGTTGAATGCATAATAGTCAAATTTCAATTTTAAATCAGTAAGTGGTCATATTTAAAATAATGCTAATATGAGTGCTGTCAAGTTTAGACATACTATGCAAAACGAGAAAGATGGAGAGCAAGGAGAATTGCTGTTGGCAGTGCTATCAAAGGGCTCAGTGAACTTGTGAGCTCTGATATCATCAGGCTTTGGGTAAGAATAAAGGTATCTGGAGGACATTGGTGGTAATGAAGACAGAGCAAATGAGACAAATAAACTTGCTATATGGGCAATGAAAATATGCATTGGCATTTGGTATTTAAAAAAAAACTTCTTTTTCTACTGATAACTCCACAAAATTTTTGAAAAGCTCTTGTTTTTTCAAGAGTCTTGGATTTAGGTCCTAGCACATCATTCAAAATTGATATTATTCAAGTTACTATGCCCTCTTCCTACTTGAGATGTTTCTCATTTTTAAAATCAGGGTGCCATCCTCAAAGTGACTAGGATCTCTGTAAGATTTGGCATTTACTTATTCTGTAACACTGTAAGTAGTAGAGGCTTTATTTTCAATAACAAAGGCAATGCTCCTTGGGCACAAGAAATACCCTGGGATTTCTATCCTGGTTCATGGAACATCAAAATATATGGGGTAATTCTGGCCACTATCGATGAGACATATGCTGGCTCAATCTGGCCCATGGTGTCATCTGCCAGGCAGAGCAGTCATTGAAGATCTCTGCTGGGCAAATAATGCTTAGAAACAGCTGACCTTGACTTGAAAGTGGCATGAATATGTCCGGAATGTAGAGTCAGGTGACATTCAAGCCACTTAGGTATTTATTTGTATTGACCTGATTAAATAGAATCCAGGGCCCTCTTGGAGACAAAGACACAAATCTTGACCACTGTTGGAGTTTGTTATAAAGGATGGGGACAAGAAGGTGTGATGAAAGCCAGAACACAAAAAGGAAAAATAGCAGCTTTCAGATAATTTGTAATCAAAGTGAAAAGGCCAGAATAAAAAAAAGAATAATAATAAAAAAGGACTTAGTAAGACCAAAGATTGTAGGAGCCTGGCGCTTCTGAATAAGGTTTGTTGTGACCTTGGGAATACATTCCCACAGATGGTATATTTGTCCTTAAGAAGAAGGAAAGTTCTAAATTCTTAAAGTATAACAGTACAAGTTATCTGGTCCTGGGGCCTCTCCCATACTGCCCATTAAATAAAGATATATGGAAGGAATTTTTCTTTATAGTTTAGTAAGTAACTGTTTGGGTATCAAAGCCATAGTGTCCACACACCATGCCACTGGTTACACGGGAATTGTCCAAAGAAGCTTGCAAAAATTACAGATTTCTGGGTTCCTAGTACCAGAAATACTAATTCAGTAGGAACAGAGGCACAAAAGTCTATAGTATAAAACAAAGAAAC
The DNA here is from genome assembly GCF_049354715.1 of Callithrix jacchus. NCBI lineage: Eukaryota > Metazoa > Chordata > Mammalia > Primates > Cebidae > Callithrix > Callithrix jacchus. Next base: position 36,898,097 of record NC_133515.1, read on the forward strand.
AAAAACAAATAAACATCTGTGGTGATTAAATGCTGAGCAGTACAAAGACCACATTTTGTGAAATAGTGCTCTGATACCCTGACATTCACTGTGTGGTCCCTGGACCAGCAGCACCACATTGAGGGGTTATTAAGAGGGAAAAATCTCAAACCCCATCCCAGAACAGCTGAATCAGAATCTAGGTTTAACAGAATCCCTGATGAGACATATACAAATTCAAGTTCCAGACTCATTCTAAGATTTCAGAAGTTGTGCTTAATTTCAGGAAGCAATAACTCTGAATTGAATAGTGTAGCTACAATGTGCCCCCTTATCAACTAGTACCAAGCCTCTAGTAATGGTAGCAAAAGTCTCCAGCAACTAGCATGCATAACTTATGCAGACAGGATGGTAGAACTGATTGATGCACGTACTTAAGAAGATTTTGGAGATTCTAAACAAATAACTTGGGGATAAGTGCCTCTGCTGGGAACAGGACTCTATCTTCCAAAAGATGGAAGCTTAGAATGGTTAGATGAAGACTTAAATAGCAGTACATTTTTGTATTTACAGGCTGTTGAAGGATAGAACATTTACATTATGATACATAAAGATTAAAGTGGCATTAGAAATTTAGGGGTTCCTCTATGTGATGACTTTTCTTTTTCTGTTTCTTAAATTTTGAAATGAATACATGATGTAAAAGCTTTCTTTAAACTAAAAAGAAAAAAATCAGTATTTTTTCCCTAAATACTAAGGATGATTGTCCTCTGTATGCCTGACTTCAGTTGAGAAAATCTGGCATGTTCACTGATGTGGGCCCTTATTACCATCAAATCATGACCAGCTGTCCTCCATTTACTTATTTAAACACTGTCTCTTGTTTGTGGCTGCTGAGGTTATTTACAGAGTCTGTCATTTTCTGTGACTTTTCATTATCTGCCTAATTCTTTTTTTACAAAAAATAAAAAAGTGCTGCCAGGAATTGAGTCATGCCAGATGCATCCATCTATCCTGAGTAGCCAAGACTCTGGGCTACATTTCATTCCTCTATCTATCCATCCCCCCATTCATCCATCCATCCATCCATCCATCCATCCATCCACCTAAACTTCCTCTTTTCTGTTATTTTTCTTTGCCTATTTTCCCTCTCCATCTGTCTATTCAGTTCATTAAATCCCTCTTTTCTCTTCCTCTATATTGACTTTTTAATGTGTCATTTATGTATTTTAGCAAGACAGACAAATCAATTCAATTGGAATCAATTAAATGTTATTATCTTCTGTGCAAAGTGACAAAAATAGCACCTGGCAAATATAGGCATTTTATAAATGTTGGGCAGTCACCAAATATTTTTGATAGATGATTACATGAGTTGCATGTTGCTATGAAAAGTGTAGTATATAAACTATAATGCAGAGTTTTTGTTCATAATGGAGTTGGGGAGAATGACAAAGAAACTGCCTAAGCTGAGAATGGGTAAGTGGTTTGGAGGAATGCAAACTGTGGCTTGTTCACCAACGTGATTCCCTTTGCATGTTTGGCCCTATATGGGCCTGTTATGGCACAATACACTTTTTCAGACAAGAACAAGTTCACTTGTCATCTGTCTCCAGATCCAGCAACATAATTTGCTGGGCTCTATGACAGTTGATAACATAAAATTCTTTTAAAAATTATTAAGAATACCCAGATGGTGACAGCAGAGTGGGATCCTCTTGAGTGTGGGCACCAGTCACACACCCATTAAGCCATGGCAATCATGGTACCTTCAGCCAAATGTTCTTTTCAGATTGTCTGGCTCTGCTGCTGGTTTGGAAACAAAACTTTTAGCAAATACATATTCCATTTTCTTTCTGTTAATATAGAACCATCCATTAGAGTATATCCAATTATTTACCTCTAGCAGAACAAAGGTAATACATGAAAAGGGAAATAGTAGCAGAACTTAAGTATTATGAAAGAATGACCCTGACCAATAAATAATATTAATTGAAAAAAAATTTTATAATTATTTGTAATCTAGGTCCACTCACAACCTGTACAGGCATATATCAAAAACTACAGCATCTTTTTCTCCTCTCCTACAACTCTTGGAATTTGGAGACTAACAGGATGCCTTTCCTGGCTGAAAAAATGGGAACAATGAGCGATTAATACTGATGGAAATATGCAGTAGCTCCTTGGCATAATTTGAAAGCCAGTCCTTCAACTTTCACTACATGACTACAAAGAATCCTCTGATAATTCTCATTTACATATGCTTTCATAACACCCAGCACTCTGACCCTGTTCACAGAGTATCATGATTGTTTACCTATCTGTCTCCATCACTAGACTCTAATAATACTTCATAGATGGCCTGCTGTCTGTTTTTTATATGGCATGAGAATTTAAGATGGTTTTTACGTGTATAAATAATGGGGAAAAAAATAAAGAGAATATGTGATGACATACGAAAATTACGTAAAATTCAAATTTCAGAGTTGGAACACTGCCACACCCATTCCTTTATAAAACCAAAGCTCATGTATTATTCTAAAAAATCCTAGGATTTTTAAGAATAAAGAGTTCACTGGTACAATGAAGCCTGGATGACAATACATCTGTTTACAGTATAGTATAATTAATATCGTAAGCCCACTCTTGAGACCTACTGCTCAGAAAAGATTATTTTTTTCTGGTATGTTACCACTCTGACAATGCACCTTGTCACCCAAGAGGTTTAATGAAGATGTACAAGGAGATTACAGTTGTTTTCACGTTCGCTAACAAAATATTAATTCTACAGTCCACGGATCAGAATAATTTTTACTTTCAACCCTTATTATTTAAGAAATACATTTTATATGGCTACACCTGTCATAGTGATTCTTCTTATGGATATGGGCAAAGTAAATTAGAAGCCATCTGGAAAAGATTTACCATTCTAGAGGCCATTAAGGACATTCATGATTCTTGAGAGGAGGTCAAAATATCAACACTGATAGGAGTCTGGAAATAGTTGATTTCAACTCTCATGTATGACTTTGAGGGTTTCAATGCTTCAGCGTAGAAAGTAACTGCTGGTGTGCCAGAAATAGCAAGCAAACTAAAATTAGAAGTAGAACCTGCAAATGTGACTGAATGGCTGTGATCTCATTATCAGTATTGAATGGATGAGGCAAAGAAAGTGGTTTATTGAGATGGAATCTATTCTTGGTAAAGATACTATAAACATTGTTGAATTGATAACAGGATTTAGAATATACATAAACCTAGCCGATAAAGCAGTGGCAGGGTTTGAGAGAACTGACTCCAATTTTGAAAAAAGTTTCATTGAGGGTAATTTCGTACTTAAACAGTATTTCATGCTACAGAGCAATCTTTTGTGAAAGGATGAGTCAGTGAAAAAAACTTCATTTTTTTCTCATGTTAAGAGATTACCACAGCCACTGCAACCTTTAACCTACAGGAACTAACACTCTGATCAGTTAGCAGCCATCAACATTGAGGCAAAAGAGAAAGGTTGTGAGAAAAAAGTTTACGGCCCACTGAAGGCTCAGATGATCACCGGCATTTTTCAGCAATAAAATGTTTTAAATTGAAGTATGTATGTTGTTTTCTTACACATCATGTTATTGCACACTTAATGGACTATGATATAATGTAGGCAAAATTTTATATGCGCTGAGAAACCAAAAACATTGTGTGACTCATTTTACTCTGATATTCTCTTTATTGTGAAAATCACTGTATTGTGGTGGTCAGGAACTGAATCCACAATCTATCCAAAGTATGTCTGTATATATAATCTGTGACCATTTTGGCACAACAGAGTTTAGTAGTTGGGACAGAGACCATATAGATCATGAAGCCTAAAATATTTGCTCTCTGGACCTTTATAGAAAAGTTTGCTGACCCCTGCTGTGGGTTGATGCCTGTGTATTTTTCACTGATGTATTGCCTGAGCCTAGCACAGTATCTGCCTTATAGTATATGTTTCCTATGTTGAAAACAGCAGGAATAAAGAGGGGAAAATAGAAGGGAGGAGAGTCGGCTCCTTTTACATGACATTCTTCTGGGGCCCCTCTATCTCCCTGGGCTCTCTCCTGAATGAGCTCTAGTCTAGTTGATCTATACGGCTTTTAAATTATGATTTGCCTGTGTGGGTAACACACAAGTGTGCATCCTGTATTCTAGATTATATTATATGTAATTCTGATAATGAAGGAAGTCTTAGTGCTGAGATGTTGATGGTCATGTCACATTGTTGACTAAGATCCCTAAGGAGTCTAATACTGGCTGTTGATATCCAAGTCAGCAGTAATTGTAATTGCATAGAAATTACCATCAGAAATCGTATAGAGAAAGAATAGTTGTAGCAATTTACTCCTTATTCACCTACATTAATTTTTGAATCTCACATGTCTGTGGAATTTTCACATTTAGGAAAAATAATTCCAATGGACTCCAACTGAAGTATATATATATATCTTCATGGTCCTGCAAGAAATAAACATTTCATTCAATAGTGTCCTTTGCAACCACAAACTTTACCAAATTGCCTGTGATAAAAAGAATTGACTTTTTCAAAGATCAGTTTTTAATTGTTTATTTTAATAGTCCCAATCTCTCCAAAACATATGCTGAAGTAAATATTTTTATGTTCTAAACTAGGTGGTTTTATTATGTTAATTTAATCAGGCCTATTGACCTACATGATAGTGTGTTTTTCATTCCTCAGATTAAAAAGTTACCATAAAATTTCCTCTCATACTTTTTAAGGTAAAAATAGGTAGTGGTATATAAAAATAAAATGCATTTAAAGCCTCAGAGAAATATTGTACATTTTATAAATGTATTTTTTAATGTAGAGGATGTATTGGCTGTGTACCCTGTCTCAGTTAGGGTTTTTAAAGGCAAACAGAAGAAATGAAACACTCCCATTGACATTAAACAGAAATGGCAATGGAAAGACTGGAGAACCACGCACAGAACATTAAGAGAGACCAAGAGATGCGAAGCACTGATGAGGACACTGCTCCTGTGCCGTCTTCTCTAAACATGTGTCCCTTCAAAATTCATATGCTGAAGTTCTAACCTTCATACCTCAGAATTTGACCTTTTTTGGAAATAGGGTTGTTGCAGATGTAATAAGCTAAAATTAGGCCATAATGGAGTAGGGTGGACCACTCATCTAGTGTGACTGATGTCCTTATAAATGGCAAAATTTAGACTCGGGGACACACATAGGGAAAAAAATATCATGTGAGGATGAAGGCAGAAATTTGGACCATCTTCCTATGAGCAGAAGATGCCAAAGATTACCAGCAAACCACCAGAAGCTTGGGAGAGGCACAGAATAGATTCTTCTCCAAACAGCGTTCAGAAGGAACCAATCAATCCCAGCTGACACTTTGCTCTCAGGCTTCTGGCCTCCAAGACAATAAATTTCCTTTGCTTAAGATACTCATTGTGTGTATTTCACTTCTGCAGCCCTAGGAAACTCGTGCTATTGCTGACTTTACCCTGCAACATTACCAGTAGTCATGGTTCCAGTGTCTTTGCTCATCTATTGAAATTCAAAGTCCCAGGAAGAATCATTCAATTCAGCAAGCCCAGTCACACAAGCAAACCAGTTGCAGGGAGTTGAAGGCATATTTTACTTCTTTCAACTCCTGGAAATGGAAGCAAGGCTCTATCTCCTTCCGAGAGGGATCACTGGTGACTCCACAAATAGGAAGGTGCTGGGGTGCTATGTTGGCAAAATGTAACTAATACTGGCTGTGGTGTGGGTTAGCATCACTGAATCTCCAAGTTGGCTGAGACATCTACTGCATTCTGTAGTGGTTTGGAATTATTTTTGCCACCAATGACTTCTTTCTCATGTTAATCCCAGGCTAGGCACAGTAGCTCACACCTTTAATTCCCACACTTTGGGAGGCCAAGGTAGGAGGACCACTGGAGCCCAGAAGTTTGAGATCAACCTGATTAACAGAGTGAGACCCCATGTCTACAAAAACTCACTAGGTATTTTGGTGCGCACCTGTAGTCCCAGTTACTCAGAAGGCTGCGATAGGAGGATCACTTGAGCCCAAAAGGTCGAGGCTGCAGTGAGCCATGATTATGCCACTGCACTCCAACTTGGGTAACAGAATGAGACCTTGCCTCAAAAAAAAAAAAAAAAAAAAAAATCCAGCACTTTGGGAGGCTGAGGCAAAGGATCACTTAAGGTCAGGAGTTTGAGACTAGTCGGGCAACACAGTGAGAGACAACTCTGTCTCTACAAATAATAATAGTAAAAAAATTGTGAGAGCTCCCATATGTGAGTGACTTGTTCTTTGAGTATACATAATAAGCAATGTACTAATAACTTACAAATATTTTAATAAATAGATTTTTGTATTTATTAACCAGAGTTGAATAAACATTCATTGAGAGAAGATTTTACCTATCTGGGTAAGATGTTATTTATTGCATTAAGAGACCATGTTTATTTGATATATTGCTTGGCAGACCCCTTGTAATAACTTGCAGTAACCTCAGGTCTCCCTTGCCTATCCCCAGGGTTCTATAAACACAGGCTTGGAGCTGTTGTTTTCTCATGAAACTGATGTATTGGAAAAGATCACTTCTATGAGAGTATAAACATGAAATGCCTTTTTTTTTCCTCCAGTCCTTATTTTCACTCATGTTTTGTTGAATCATTCTTTTCCATCATTTAACAACTTGAGAAAACCCTATAATTTCATAGGCTTTTTCAGTTACAACAAGTTCAGTTTAATTTCCAACTTCAATCACAAATTAATTTAAATCTCATCTTTTCCCCTTCCCCCAGCAAAATTGTAGAGCCTGGCTCTAAGAAGCCATCTCCCACTCCTCTGCAAGGGCTAGCCTTCCTGGTGCTTTGATAATAGGGAAGAGGAAGGGGAAACAGGACAAGTGTTTTCATTTGTAGCTGGCCTGTCTCCAATGGCTGTCCCTGTGTCTAGGCAGCACTGACTAAGACAGCATTTGTCTCACTCAGTCTCACTCATTTGACTGAGACAAGTGCTGTCTCACTCGTGTGTGTGTGTGTGTGTGTGTGTGTGAGTCTTTCAGAGTCCCTGTGGGAGCTTCTTGCTTCACGGTTCCTTGCCTGGGACACTCAGTTGCAGTCTAACCTCTTCTTCTCCTCTGAGTTTCCACCATTGATGAGCTCCTCATTGCCCCTGCTGCTGAATTTCCTTGACTAGATGACAGCCCCCATGAATGAAGTTCAGTAAGACTGTTCAATTCTAGCTACTAAGTGTTATTAGCATTAGTATCCTTGCATACTAAGTGGTATAGTACACATCTCCACTCAGGCATCTCTTGACAATTCTTCTGCTCAAGCCAAGTCAGGAAGTTTGCTGTTTAACAATGCCTAGGAACTGTATCTTAACAGAAATTTGGGATTAACAGGGAGGTACATTGGTCAAAACACACTGAAGTGTGCAATTAACATCTGCATATTTCACTATGTATAAGTTACACACCAATTTAAAAGACGAATGCCTAAGAATGAAAAATGAATGAATGGGTGCAGTAGCTTATGCCTGTAATCCCAGCACTTTGGGAGGCCGGGATGAATGAATCATCTGAGATCCGGAGTTTGAGACCATCCTCACCAACATGGAGAAACCCTGTCTCTACCAAAAATACAAAAAATTAGCCGGGTGGTGCATGCCTGTAATCTCAGTTACTTGGGAGGCTATGGCAGAAGAATTGCTTGAACCCAGGAAATAGAGGTTGCAGTGAGCTGAGATTGTGCCACTGCACTCCAGCTGGTCAAAAGAGTGAAATTCCATATAAAAAAAAAGAAAGAAAGTAAAATGAATAATTAAGAGTTCTAGGAATTAAAAATAAATGTCCATTTTTTTTTCTTTTCTGGAAAGTACCCTCAGTTCATGGAGCCTTGTCTTTCTTGGCTTGGCTTTTGATGGGAGTACTCTTCACTCATGGAAGACAGGAGAAAAATCTCACTGTCCCATGAACACTGGATTCCCTATAAATCCAAGAATTAAATTGCTGTAACTCTTTATTTCTCTTTTGACTTACGTCTCCTGAATATTGACTGGGAAAGGTTCAGAAGGTTTGGTGTGGTAACTGGTGTTGTAAGGGCCAGATCTGTTACCTCTCTGTAAGTTCTTAAGGAAGTAGCTGGCCCAGGTATCTTCAAAGGTCACTTGATTAAAGTCCCCTAAATTTAACTGGGTCTTAGTGATGAATTGCCTGGCAACTTGCATCATCAACAACCTCTTACAAATAAATAAATAAGACACATATAAAGATGTATATAAAAAGGAAATTTTTAGGGAAAACCATGCCATGGGAATCAGAAAACTTATATCCCATCTCTGAATATGCCAGTCATTTATTTTATAAATAATTATTGAGCATTTACCACGTGCCAGGATCTTGCTATGCACCAAGGACCTAATGAAGGACAATTAATATCAACATACGAAGTTTTACAAATGGAGAAATATACAACTGTGAATGCATTCAAAGTAGTTCTATAGAAACACAGAGAAGAGATGCTGAACAAAGACCTGGGATGTTTAGTGAAGAATTTCTGGAAAACACACATTTAAGCAAAGGCCCAGTTTTAGTAGAGTTGGCCAAAACGAAAAGGACACATGTTATCCTAGGAAGGCGAATAGAGTGTCATTGTATTTACTTCTTTACGCTGCCACAATAAATTGCCACAAACTGAGTAACTTAAAACAAGATAAATTGATTCTGTCACATTTATGGAGAAATCAGACATTTATGTCTGAAATCAAGGTGTTGACAAACTTGGTTCCTTCTGAAGGCTCTGAAGAGAATCTGTCTCATCCTTTTCTCCTAGCTTCTGGCAGTTACTAACAAACCTTGGCATTTCCTTGCATGTAGATGCATCCAATCTCTGCATCCATAATCACCCCATGTCCCTGCCTGTCTGCCCTCTTCTCTCCTTTTTATAAGGGCATCAGTCATTGGATGTAGGGCCCAACCTAATCCAGGATGGTCTTACTCCAATTTAACTAATGACATATGTGAAGACTAGATTTCCAAACAAGGTCATATTCTGAGGTTCCAGGTGGGCATAAATATTTGGAGGACACTATTCAACCCATTATAGTCACTAAATGTCTGTGTGATATTTAGCAACGAATTGCCACGTTGCTTTCTCACTAAAATCTCTTACCTCTACAATTCAATTTTTCATATTTTATTGTAATTAATGAATTGAGAGTCCATTATCCCTCATAAGCACATTAGTTCCTTAAAGGAGAGAATTGAAACAACCTCAGCATCTACCCCAGAACCTAGACATTCAACAAATATCCCTTGAAAACTAATAATTTTTGAGACCTGTTTCTCATTCATAATTATATAGTGGTCTTTCTACTTAAAATATGATCTTTCTTTCTTTATCCAGGGGCTGTAAGTCAGAGTGTGTCTTGGTCTGGAATATAGCAATACATACAGAAAAAGTACGAGAGAAGGTGGTTTTAAAATGTGGTTGTGGGCTGTGTTCCTTCTACTACAACTCATTGCCACTGTTATGTTTATAACAGTGATTATGACAATGACTGGGCAACTGAGAAGGGATAATGATAGTTTATAGACATTGGAGACACGTATTTTGCTTTCCAGCACACTTGTGAAAAATCTCTTGAAAGACTAATTTTAGATATGTAGTAATATTTTGTTTGCAAACCTTGGTATCAGGTTTCTATTAAATCAGAAAGTTCTTCATTACTTTCATGCTAGAAATATGACAAATTAAGTAAAGGCATATAAAAACAGAAAATTATAAAAGATATCTATTGGCTTCCAATAACATGTTTTTCTATGTAACTGTCATTTTTAATGTGGTTTAACATATATCTCTTTGACCCTCACAAATGTCTCGTATCATAGAGCATGTTATTTGAGGTCCAGATTCCTAAAAGCAGAGCCTAAGATGGGAATTTTGTGCAGGTGACTTATTGAGGTAAGGCTCTGAGGAGAAATACAGAGCAAGTGAATGAATCAAGACATCCTAAGGGAAGAAGCCAAATGAAGATGTAGTTTTGGCTGAAGTTTCCTTTAGCCTAACCCCACAAGGAGTTCTAGAGTGTGAATAGCATCAGAGTTGTCCCACATTTAGACAAAGGGGCAGGCTTTTGTGCCTCTACATTAGTCAGTTATTGGCTGTGTGTCTGTCACTGGGAGCCACAGATGTAACCTTTCAGGCATTTTGGATGAGCTGGCTCCTGTCTGCCAGGACATTATCTGGAGAAAGGAGGGTTGTGGACAATTAGCACCCAACCCCTACAGGTGGCAGGGGCAGAGCCAGGTAAAAGGTATCTGGAGACAGTAGCAATAACATCTATGCCAGCGAGTGTCACAAATAATTACATTTTACAAAAGTAACAAGTAAGGCTTAAAGAGGTTCAGTCATTTTCCACGGCTACTCAGCCAATAAATGGCAGAATTAGAAAGTAAATGCAGGTCTTGCTTCGTAGACTATGTACTTCCTGCAGCCTCTGGAGAAGCTCCGTTCTGACCAACGTTTCACAACCACTTCTTTGATAAATTCTCTGCTGCTGTGGATGACCCCTCTGGGCAAAAATAGGAGGGCTCATTCTGGAAATTACTAAATGGTATTTTCTTCCTTGGAGCAAATTATGATAGTGATGGTTGCAGATTCCACATGTGTAGATGAACCAAATTATGTTTTTATCAACAATACCTTATGGTCTCTAATTTTTCTTATACACAAATCTTACTTTTCTCATTTTTTTTCAATGAAAGATCTTGTTCACACTATCACCTAAAGACTGTGAAAAGTTAAAAAGTTGACTTCAAATGAGCTCAAGGGCAAGCATTAAGATATTTTACAAGCTATTACTAAGAATAATCAGAAAATTACATTTTTACCAAATCACCACAGGCACAGTGCATTCTATCCTCATATTCCTTATCTCAGGAAGTGGAAAACATATTTGAATATCTGGCACTTTTATTAGAGCACCCGGCAATAATATTGAGCCATGAGACATCATTAAACCAAATCTAAATAGAGCAAGCCTGAGAAAAAGCATTATTTCTCAAAAACACCATAAAAAACCCATTTCATGCAATATTCTCATCCAGAGTAGCATGCAGGCTCATTCTGGTACTTTAGAAATGAAGCACTTGCTCTGATCATCTCATTCGGGAACCCGAGTAAATCATCCTGCCTCGGAGATGTTGCTAAAATACCAGAAAGAAAATTAACTTTCAAACATACTTACTCTAATCCTCTATGATACCTGCTTTGGATTAGATTAGATTAGAGATTTTATTTCCTTAATCAATTTTGTGAATGATATTCCATTCTTTAAGGTAACTAAGTGCATGTGTGTTACAAAGTCATCTCGGGGTCTTGCACAGCACGCATTATTTTAGTTGTAGCTGTACTCACTTCTTCATTAGGTTATCAATATTCAAGATATCATAGTCCTAACATTAAATTTTCCATCATCTGACTAAAAGCATATTTAAAGATGATTTATCACAGCATTTGTTTGTACACAGTCCTTTTCCCACCGCCGAATTACAAAAGTGATAGAAAAATTCTGGTGTCTGTGACCTGGCTAAAAGTCTTTGGTACCAATGTCCCCTATATATTTTATCAGGACATTGGATAAAATGCAAAAAAGTAGCTGTCTTAAAGTAAGCTAAAAGTAATCTAATTAAAATGACACATAAACTGTGTTTAAGAGGGAAGATGTGATTTAACTAAACAAATTTATGTAGAAAATTCACACTTAAAATCTACTCAAGATATAAGCGATTTTGACTTAATTTGGTACCTTAAAAGTGAACTGCTTAAAAAGAACAATTCAATTTTGTGCTAAAGAGATAACATGCCAATAAAGTAAGAAATTGCACGTATATGTGTATTTTAAATGAATATTGATGTCTATAGTTAAAAGAAAAGTGCCAATAAAATCTGGAGACAGTTAATTTTTGTCTGCAAGATAATGGGATTGTAGTAATCCTTACCTATACAGACTTGGTTAATTAATGTTTGCAGAGTTCTTTGAGTTCTTGTATAACCTCCATAGCTGGATGAAACAGACTGTTATGAATACCTGAACAAGCCACTTGGAAAAACTGTCATTAAAAACTCGGTCTTCAACCACTAAGAAGAAAATGATACATTAGTGTGTGTTATCATCAGAGGAGACTTCTGATCTACTACTCCCAAAGAAAAAAGAAATGAAATAAAAGAAATATTTCTTTCAGGACCATCTCATGCCCTCCTAGAGCCCAAGTTGCAACCCTAGCCATTTAGTTTTTGATCCATTCCAGGGAGGTCTCGAATTGAGAGAGGTGCTATATGATTAATATTATCTGTTACTGTCAGCTGGTTAATATTCATCATATGTAGTCTTTTCCCATAGGTGTCTGAGTTTAATAAGAGGGCTATTTGGGATGCATATAAAACATTCTTCAATACTCCTTTATTGGAAAAGATACTGATCTCTAGGTGTTATTATTTCACAAAATAGATAGTTTTGCCTTATTATCACTACCTGATTATTATGATTCTTGGATAAGATACTTACTGATGTTATGACAGGTTAGGTAGACGGAGGATTTGCTGATCTTTGACTGTCAGCTATATAACACGAAGATATTTTCCAAGCCAAAGTCTCTTATGCCATGTCATTATACTAACTTCAACTGTTTTTCTAAACCAGATTATTTCTATATGGAGAAAATATCTTGATAAAGAGAGCGTGTAGTGTGTAGGATTTAATAACAAGCAACTGTCTAGGAGCAGAGCCTTTTCTGACTATGTTTCGGATCTAGCCAAAATCACCAATTACTGGACTCTCTGGGGACCAGACCTTACAATGAGTTTTCTGACCTCATGAGGATTTAGATAAGCTCTGGGTAAGTTCTGTTCTGTGACATGAGCACTGAGTGGCTTAGCAGTAAAAATCTTTCTCCTCTCAAAAACCTCCATCAACATTTCCCCAGAATTTATGAGGATGCAACAGGAGGAGGATGCTGGGAGTCTCCGTGTGAGACTCACATTAGGGTCAAGATGTTAGGGTCATTTTCAACCCTTTCTGAATCCTTTTCTAAGTTCAAGTATGGAAGAAACCCTGCAAGTGGTTCTGCTCTTCCCTTCCTCCATTGATGTGGACAAAACAAGCCAGATAGGGCTTAGGAGAGGTAAGAGATCTTCTCAGAACCTAGAAGTGTTTGTCAGCCACATCTCCATAATGGAGAGGTAGTAGCTAAGGCAAGGAAACAATATAAAATCTTTAGGGGCCAATTTATGCACCAAATGTTCAGGTCGAGGCAATGTGGTTGTTAAAACCATGTTCTCTGAAGTGGGCCTGCCTAGGTTTAGGTCCCAACTCTGTCCTTTCTGATAACCAATCTGAAAATCTGCTCCCCATTTATATTATAAGGAATGATTTTGCAGAAGGTATCTAACGGGATATTGTGATGAGCAAACAGGAGAGCAGTTAAGAAGCCCAGAAGAGGAAGAACCACAATAAGTCTTAGCAAGTATGCAAATAAAAAAGGTATTGTTACTCCCATTTTATAGTTGAAAAAACTGGGGCTCAGAAAGGTTAAAAATTCTGATAACCAAGAACACACAAGTAGTTAATAAATGGAAGAGTTGAGATTGAGTCTGGGAATGGCCCCTTGCAGAGCCTTTTCCCCCATTCGCTCAGTTCCAGGTCATGCTAATGTTGTCAGTAGATTTCATTACCGATTACGGTGTAGAATCCAAGGGGATCCAGAAATGTTATAGTGCCCAGAAAGCCACAATTAGAGGTTCATGTTCTCAAAAAAAGAATTGTATTTCCCCCTCAGTCCTTTTCTACAAAGCACTTTTTCCTGGAAGGAGTATCACAATTAAGGGAACCATGAGAGACTTGGTATCAGGCTGAGCAGGTGCCACCTGCTGGGGACAGGGCTAGGAACTTTATATGTACCACTCATCTAACTTGCACAACGACATTCAGTGTTGGTGTTATTATCCTCATTTTGCAGATGAGGAAATGGAAGCACAGACAGATAAAGCATCTGTCCCAAGGTTAAGAGCTATTAATTGATGAAGCTGAAGCTCTCCCACAGCCAGTCCTGTTTTCCACTTTAAGCTTGCTTTCTGGCAGTACACTACTTAAATGTACCAATTTCTTAATGGACCTTAGATCAAATTGCTTTATCAACCATCTGGCAGTTACAATTTTAGCCAGACCTTGGGCTGCAGGCACCTTAATAGGGGACAGGCACAATGGGACTGTGGAAATGCGGAGAAGGGGATGAGAAGCTTGAGAAACAGGAAGCCACCAGCTCTTATCCTTACTCAGCAGGCATCAGAATACCAAAGGCCACTTGCCGTACTGGATACTGAAGTGGATTTAGAGTAACAAGCAGTTAAAAATGGATTTTGCCATTAATGCATTTCTGATTAATGCCTTTCACTCTGTTCAGAAGTAAAGCAAGTTCATTTTCTTTTCAGAAGACCCATACCTTGGAGATTCTATAAATATTGCTCTTAATTTAACTCCTGTGAAGGAATGGCAACATCCCTTTGAGTAAAATTACTACCTTTTAGAGGCACTATCTCTCCCTGGTTGCTGCTGCTTCCCTGAGCACTCATTAGCCTTCCTGTGGGTAGGAAATAGTTTTGTACAAGGCCCCGAAATGCTAAACGTCCTTAGGTTGAAGGGCATTTGTTCCCAAGCCTGTCTGACTCAGCAGTGATATATGTGCAGAGGAAATCTTTCTTTGCCTGTCTTAGCTTTGCTGTTGTTCCTCCTTCAATTGAAGGAATGTGATTTTTATTTTTCTATTCAAGTTCTATTCAGAAAGCAAAGGAATTGCATAATTGTTTGGTTGTCCCTTGCATCCTCTTGCAGCATATTTCACAAGAAATCTCATTACTAAAATAAGAATATTATTCCTAATTTATTAAAATACATGTGGGCTGGTCAAAAGCCATGGTGGGGGACGGTGAAATAAAAACTGCCTCTTACAGCAGAAAGGTCCACTTTATTGAGCTACAGTAAATAACATTTTGTCAATTGAATGATGACCAGAGCGATAAATTCTGGACATTCTTGAAAGTGTTTCTTATCACTCTTGGTTTGAAAGGCTTTCCTGGTGTTTCAGAGTTTTTTCTGTTTGCCTTGAACTGTTAAAGGAAATATCTAACAATGTTGGATGCAGATGCCAGATCCTACATTGAGGCCTCCCCAGTGGAGGCCTGAGGGGCCATGTCACAGAAGCTGTGTGGTTGAAAAATGTCACTACCACATAGCAAAGGTGCCTGGTACTGTGCAACTTCTTTTCCCCAGCCTTTGCAAAAGAAGGAAAAAGCAAGAACTCTAGCAACCTCACACCATATACACAGTATGATTCCGAAAGATCCAACTAAACGTGGGTTCAAAAAGCCACTGGCCTTCTTTGCAGATCTTGTACCCAAATAATTAAATCCACCATCAATCTCCATCTGTTTGGGCTCTCACCTAAAAGTTACAGTTGAATAACGATCAATGCCAGTCCCTCAATGACTCAGTGTCACAATATGACAAAATAATTTTGATCACAAAGACTTTGATTTTCCACAGAGAGGGGAAAAAAGCAATCAAAAAATCCTGACAGCTATGACTGTGGAAGCCAGGAACAATCATTTAGAGACAGAGATGCAGTTTTTTTCTGAAGATACCACTGGAAGAGATTTGCCTGATTTAAAACAAAATAAAGTGACGATGAGCATTTTTTCATATGATTGTTGGCCTCATATTGTGGCACATATACACCATGGAATATTATGCAGCAATCAGAAATGATGAGTTCGTGTCGTTTGTAGGGACATGGATGAATCTGGAGAACATCATCCTCAGCAAACTGACACAAGAACAGAAAATGAAACACCGCATATTCTCACTCATAGGTGGGTGATGAAAAATGAGAACACATGGACACAGAAAGGGGAGTACTAAACACTGGGGTCTATTGGGGGGAAAAGGGGAGGGCCAGTGGGAGGGGGAGGTGGGGAGGGATAGCCTGGGGAGAAATGCCAAATGTGGGTGAAGGGGAGAAGAAAAGCAAAGCACACTGCCATGTGTGTACCTACGCAACTGTCTTGCATGCTCTGCTCATGTACCCCAAAACCTATAATCCAATAAAAAATTTAAAAAAAAATAAAACAAAATAAAGTCAAACAAACAAATTACCTCCACAGCATAAGAGAAAGCTCACTGTTCATGAGCTGTTTGACTGGGAGTAAATTCTCCAACTTTGCAGTGCCCTGGTTTTCTTGTTGTGAGTGGGTATCAGAATAAATCTATACCACAGAACAGTTACGAGAATGAAATTGGTACTGAGAACAGTACCTGGAATATACCTGATATTTATTTGTTACCTGTTTCTATTAATTTTTCATGTAGTTTTCAACTACAGACATACACATGAATAGCAGCCCAAGAGTTCATACTCATACCTAACTCTCCAGGTCCCTCACCAACATTGTCGTATAAATCCACGCCTGACTTTCCCCACCTCTAGTAAGACTGGCCACACAATTTTCTATACACAGGGATGTGATAAAATGACCTCATTGACTATTGGCACAAGGCTCCGATGCTCCCTGGAGTGACTGATGTGAAAATGAGTTTGCTTGATTAAAAACCCAACGTGACATATATGCTGACTACAGCTCTTCCTGAAAATATTAAAGTTGGAGCATGAGGGAGTATCATTTTCAATATCATATTTTCATTGAGCTGTGGGTTCATGGATTTAAAAAAAAAAGTAAAAAGCCTGACCATAACAGGTCAGATTTTTGTGTGTGTGTTACTTGCTATTTTTGTTCCTTAAAAGTTTCTATTTCTGAGGATTTTTCTGTGCTTCAGGCGAAATAAATGTTAGCTTAGCCCCCATGTTCTAGTGCCTATCAAGGGATCAACTGAATGGCTTAGTGCCTCCAGCACAATGAAAATAATAATAATGTGAGTTTTCTGGGGATCTACTGTAGCCAAATAAGGCCATACATCAGAGGGCCCTATTTGAAGCTAAGTTAACCAGCTAAAGAATAGTGCTAGCAGGAAAGAATTTGACAAAGGATACAGATAGGGAAGGTCTGTGCCTGAATGGTCAGGGAGCAGAAGGTCAACACGTCAGGTCAGGCAGAGGAAAGAAATGTTCACCCTAAAGATACTCTTCTTTGTTCTAAATCACACCGCTGGAGATGGAATGAAAGGCGAGCCAGGGGAAGCAATCCCAGCTGCAGATACTTGTCAACAGTACTGGTACTAAGGGCCAAAGGGATTTAATATTAATTCAGAAAAGATTCACTCCAGACAGTCACTGTGTTTGCGGTTCTAAAGCCAAATGTTAATGGAATTTCATAGCAAGTATTTTGATAAATTCCAAAATACCCTCAGAATACCTGGCAAGTTGCTCTCTTCTAGTTTAAGGCTAGGTGATACTAAGTTACAGATTATTATTTTTTTTTTGGCTTAAACAATGCAAATGTATTTTCAACAGTTCTGAAGTCTAAGATCAAGGTGTCAGAAGGATCCATTTCTTCTGAGGCCTCTCTCTCTCTGACTTGCAGACTTTTTAAAAATTATTTTATTGCATTTTAGGTTTTGGGGTACATGTGAAGAACATGCAAGATTGTTGCATAGGTACACACGTGGCAGTGTGATTTGCTGCCTTCCTCCCCATCACCTATATCTGGCATTTCACCCATGCTATCTCTCCCCAACTCCCACCCCCCGCTGTCCCTCCCCTGTTTCCCTCTGACAGACCCCAGTGTGTGATGCTCCCCTCCCTGTGTCCATATGTTTCATTGTTCAACACCCACCTATGAGTGAGAACATGCGGTGTTTGATGTTCTGTTCTTCTGTCAGTTTGCTGAGAATGATGGTTTCCAGGTTCGTTACAGATTATTAAAATACATACACCTGTTATTTATATGTCAGTCATATAGCGTTACCAAGTGCCATGTCCTTCATCTTTCATAATTATGATTCTAGTTGCATGAGACTTAAGGAACAATGTTTAACCTTGTATACATACTTAGGTTATGGAGGTACAAATAACAATCTGATGCTACTAAGGCTAAGGACTTTGCAGCCAAGTACTGCAATAAATGCAATTTGATGAAGGAATTACTACATAGACTTGTCCTTTCTTTCCCCCTCATTTTCATTTAATGAGAAGTGCCTTAACCTGGACACGTAATGGCAACTGTGTTTGCGCAGTGGGATGGGGAAGGCTGATTGAGTAAGACCAGGCCTGGGGAAAATCGTGATGCTCATTGATTGTATTTATCTTTGCTGTCCTTTGTCTCCTTGTTCTCTAGAGCTCTTTGCTTGCCATTTCACTACTACACAATGCCCTTGTCCTCACTCCAATTTCCCCTTATCAAAACTTATGCTCAAAAAATAATCTGATACTCATCATATTAGAAATGAATAAAAGAAAAAAAAACCTCCACCGATGAGTCATTCTGTGAGGAATCAACATTTTGAAAGACATCAAAGCTTTAATATAAAGAGGAAAGGTCTAAGGTAAGATTAAATTTTATGAAATGTATTATTTCAGCAACCAATGCCTTCAATGTGTTCAAATTCATGCTATATGTTAATGGAAACAGAATAACAGGGAGCTTGCCCTGGCAGTATTTACAACCTAACAATAAACATGAACACAAGCACACCACCACATTGAGGTGTGAAGAATGATACAAGAGAAGCATAGAGACCTGAAGAAGAGTCAGTAACTCACTCTTTCCAGAGAAGTTGGAGACTGTCAGATTGTCGGTCTTAAAGGAAATACAGGTACTTTGCCAAGAGAAGGAAGATAAATGTTCATCCTGCTGAGGAAAGAGAATGTGAAAAGTGATTATGGCATGAAAAACATGTCATGCTGGAGACCTGGCCAGAAGAATTCCACAAGGCCTAATAATCACACATTGTAGGTGACTTTGTATGAGACCAGGCCTGTGAATGTGAGTATCTCTTGCAGGCAAGCAATTACATATTTTAAAGAAACCACTGTGGACCCCTTGTTCATCATCAGTTTACGGAAGTACTGCCCCAGTAAGAATAGTTGAGCATGTTTTTATGATATTCAAGGACAAGTATCAACTGCATTCCTGGTTGGCAGATTCCAGCATCTCACAAAACTTACTCTTAAGTGCTGGGGAGACTTGAAAAGAAGTATACAGATGTAAAAATTAAACAAGCAGTAGGCAAATACCCATGGCAGAAATAGAAACCTGCCCTTCCAGTTTGACATATTCTAGATGCTATCTGCCAGTAACTTTATCTCATTTGTTTCCCAGTATTTATTACTTGGGTTCTACTGATTTTAGTTTTTTTTGCCCAAACATTGTGTTTACACCTTGATACTCCTAGAATTCTCCATTCAGAATTTAAGTGTTAAGAACTTTGATAAAAGTTTTAATTACCAACACATTTAGTTGGCAACTGGGGGAATAAGAGGCATTGATGCTATGAGAAGATGTATTTTACTCTGAATTTGGTAAAATGTCAGTTTCAGAGATCAGAGTGCTAGTTATTATTCTGGTTCCTCTGCCTCCTCCTCTTCTTCATATTCTCCTTTTCCTTATTCTAATCTGGGGTTTAATTTAGCCTGGGCTTCTCTAGAAAGAGACAAACTTATCTTAGAAAAACAATTGCACTGCTCACTTTCTTAGTAGAGTTTCATGTTTGCTTTTCAGGTTACCTGGTGTGGACATTTCTGAAAGCTACGAATTTGCAGTTGCAAAACAGGTACTACATGTAATGTGCCCTGCACTATTTCTGTGTGGCCAGTACCACTCATAATCTCTCTGATCAGTTTGGTTACCATCCTAGGCATGGGCTGCAACATATTTGTGCTCTAGGGTTGCTGTTGCTGCCAGACAAGATGTTGCCTGCCCCACCACTCTTACAGGGAAAAATTAAAAATAAATGTGCAAACTCAGGAAAGGATTAGGTGTAAATGCAAAGAATTAAGAGAGTCGGTAGAGTGATGTCTATTTTTAAGACACTCAAAAGGTGGGTGATGAAGAGAATCCAAGAAGAATCAAGGACTTAAGCGCTGGGGAGAGTAGAAGGTGGTAAAGCATGGGTACATAGCAGTGTGGTCCAGCAGCACTGAGATCATAATTTAGAGAAAAGTCCATGAATTTTTATAGATTCAGGTCAGGATGTGAAAATTGAGAACACTGCCAAAGCTATCTCTTTTTTAAAAGTGAATGATCATAGATATTGCTGATATTTTTAAGAGTGTGAATTGAATTGATGGAGCAGATAATCTAAGACTAAGAAGAAAAGAGGTGAATTCTGAAATTTATTGACCATTGGGAAGAGTAAACAGGTCATTTTCCCCAAATATCAAAACACCAATGAATAAGAAATAATTGAACATGCTATCCAGTCAGGGAGCAGGGCACTTGCATCTAACATATCAAAGGTAAAGCTTCTCTGGATGACAAAATATGCTGATTATGGTCATGAAAGGATGTGACTTTGGTGGTTTAAATAGAGACAAAGACAAACTCTTTGGAGTAGACAAGGTCAAGAAATACATGTGTAATCAGGTAGCCATTAAAGTCACCAAAATAATTTTAGACCTTGCTTGGTGAGTAAGAAAAGAGCCAGAGAGCAAAGAGAGAGAAAACAAAAGGGTAATTTGCAGTTTGAGAATTTAGAAGAAAATGTAAAGTTTATTCTAAAATGCTTTTTTACTCTGTAGAAAATGAATTATATTTTGATAAATAAAATGCCTCGTCTTCTCATGATACACCAAGCAGGATCTCTTTATGGTGTCAAATATCACAAGTTCAGGAGCTCATACTGCAAATTCTTAATGGGAGTTATTGGAAAGGAGAGAGTATGAAGTAGATTTAAAGGAGCTAAATGTTGTTTTGAAGTCCCCCATCCCTTTTACTAAAGTTGAGAGTCATGTAGCTATACTTTTTATTAATCCAATAGTTTAGTGTTGTCATTAGCTCCAAGGTATAAAGCTTATCCCTGCTTGGAATCCTCCCATCTATTCTTTTCAAACATAATCAAGTTGGCTTAGTAATTAGAAGAAATCACCTAGTTTTTAGCATTCAGTGTGATTTCCAGTATTTTACAAAACTTAATTCTCAACAAACGCTATTAGTATTCAGAAAACAAATGCATCTTTTTTTCTCAGCATACATTTATTCCTTCAAAGTGAAGTGAATGGTAACTGCGCTAAAAAATTAATTTAAAAGCATATATTTGTTTCTTACTGTGAAGGATACACAAAAGCTAGAGACATAACCACTGTGATCCCAATCTTGGTAGCCAGAGAGGCTATCATTGTTTACATAACTAGTTGAAAAGAAAGCAGATGAATGAAATTAGATTTCAGGCACTGTGCTAAGTCCAAACTGTAAGATACTTGAGATGGTTAGCCTTTCCCACAAAATGAAGACATAGAATGTTCTTTGCAGAAATCTTTTCATTCTCATTCATAGGAAGGTGGCAAGAGAATCAATGTGACATTTGGGAATGCGGTGGCATTTGGGCCAGAGAGCAGTTGCACATCAGGATGACCACTTGAGAAATTTGGCATTCGTATATTAGCATCTGCCTTGGAAGCCCAGCAAAGTGCCAGATGTTGTTTGTGAAATAATCATTCTTATATGCCTGGCATTTTTTCCCTTACTATGCAAACGAACCTCATGAATGTTCACTGGCATAAGAACAGTGCCCACTATTAAGAAATATATGAGAGGAAAGAAGGATCGCCAGAAAATTATTGTATTATTGTAATTTAAAACTGTTTTTTGAATAATTCCTTCTTCTTTAATATGCCATTAAAGACTCAAAGGTTTCATTAAAGCAGTATTTTATTTATTTAATTAATAAGATGTCTTACAAGACAGCAGTTAGGTACAATTACGAAGATTTATTCTAATAATAATACTTAGTATCTACATACCATTTTGAATTTCACAGCCACTGTGCATTTATTAATTTATTTCACCTAACAAGCATTCCTGTGCATGTGAGACATGCAGTGATCTTGACTCATAGGATCAAGAGAGCTCATAGAGATCAGGAGAGGTCATAAGGGATAACAGAGGAGACCAGGCCATTCGCCGAGCCACCTAAGCAAATTCATGCCCTGCCAATAATACAACAGTTGTATGTGAACACAGTTCATCTTCACCCTAACTTCAAAAGTTACAAACTTGCCTAATGTGTAATGCCAAACTTTGAGACGAGATTTTCTTTTTCATTTACTATTGTAATCAAATGAAATGACAAATAGTTCCAAGTAAAAAGAGAAATACAAACCCAGCAAACCACATACACATCGTGAAATATGGTAAAAGCATGCAATACTGACTCAGAAAAGTTCTTTCTGGCTCCTTTGTGCATTTGGCATCCCACATACTCTATCACAAAAATAATTATTTTGGAAACTCTCAGAGCCTGTGGTCAGTGCTTGCTCTTATGGAGAGCCCTGGCATCACCCCGCAAGTTAGCCAACGCACATTATGGAAAGATCCAACTGAGTGCTCAGTAGTGAGTGCAGTTTTAAAAGAAATATAGTATAAATCTAAAATACGGCCTTAAGAGCTCGTAGATTAGTTGTGTAAAGAAGATTAACCCTGGTGGAAGGGGAAATATTAAAATAATATTTGATGAGAAGACCCAGGAACACTCAAATCCTATCCTCAGGTTGAAATTACTCATTACTATGTAAAAAACTATCCTAAAATTTAGTGGAGGAAAATAACACCATTCTATAATTCTCACACATTTTGTTAGGAAGTTAGATAGGGCACTGGATGGATGGTTTGCTTATGCTCCATAATGCCAGGAGTCTTGGCACTGAATGCTGGAGATGACTTAAATTGCTGGGGACTGGAATGATCTAAAGGTTTCTTCCTTCATGTCTGTGAATTATCTGGTTGGGATGACTCAAATGTTGGGCTTGCCTGGGCTCAACAGTCGGTCAGGTACACACATACACCCACACTTATACAATTGTGCTGAGTTGACCATCACTGCGTCTACACACAAATGCCTATTCCAGCTTACTCTTAGATAAGGCAATGCCCAAATCATATTGGCAAAAAGGAAGGTAATTTTTCGGGGTTTTTTTCCCGATAAAGAGGGAGAAACACATTGGAAACTGTAGAAAAGATAGAAGAAAACGGTATCACTAAAAGTTGGTCCAGAGAACAGAAATCACTCTAGGAAAGAATTCAGGACAGAGAATCTGGAGTCTTTCACAACCTTTATGGGGGATGGGGGAAGAGATATCAGGGAGGCCATTGCTGGCTTTCAGAAAATCAAAAACTTAGGAATCTTAAGGATGCCACTATCAATGATTTCAGCTCCCTATAGCACAAAATTAGGTGATTCACAAAAGGATTTCTTTTGAAAACATCAAACAAAACCTCAGGCTTGCTATCTGTCATCACCCACACAAGTAAGAATAAAGACTTCTCTTTTTTACCAAGTATCAAAGAGTACCCTTCGTTGGCAGAATTTAATATGAAATCTACTCATGATAGATTCTAGAAAATGCAGTTTTTACCCAAAATATAGAGACGAGTATGGAATGGGATACAGACAATGTTGAGTCGGTGACAATCAAGCAAAGTACAATTGTATATCTCATTTAACCTAAGGAAACATCAGTGGTAACACATATGGATTTGCAAGACATCAACTGCATAAAAAATGGCCAATGGTGTATGCAAGATGCTCTCCAATGTTAGAGATATCAAAATGTGAAAAATATACATATGGTAAAATTGATAAAATGTAGTACATTTAGAAATGTGTGCTGATAAACAGTGTTGATTGTTTAATCAAGCCCTCTTTCATCCTTGCCAATGGAGACCGTGGTTTTATTTAGGTGTTAATGTTTGAATCCTCAAAGTTGAACCAGAATTTGTCTAAATCAGCCTTGTTGAATCCATTCCTTATTGTCAGTGATTAATCTGGGGGTGTGCGTTTGTTCTGTTCTTTTATGTGATGGCCAGTCAGGTGAGGCCAGGGAGACATGGGAGAGGCATAAGAAAGCAAAGTTTATTATACTCATAGGTCTTATACATGACACTGGGGCCACATGGGAAGTGCCAGGCTTTGGTCAGGTGTCAGAAGACAGGAGCTAGAAGAGAGCTTAGGCCAAGGTCTAGCATGCAGAGTCAGCATGCAAAGAGATCACATGGTGGGAGAAGAAGCAAGAGAGAGAGGAGGGAGGTGCTGTGCCCTTTATAGAGCAAAATAACAGTGTAGGATTGGCTAGTTTGAATAATTTCTGTGGGCTACAAGCTAGAAAAGCAGTCTAGTTGCCTGAAACCTGGCCAGAGGATGATTAAAGCAGAAGAATATTGTCTCTTGGGTGTAATTCTGAGGCATAGGCATCCAATAGAGGAGGTGTGACTCTGGATTGGTCAGTTTGCATATCAAAGGCATGTTCTCAACTAAGCATCCCTAAGAATCCTCTAGTTACAGGACTGGAGGGTCTTCAGCCAGAAAGGTTTTTAAGATTTAAAAATTTTAAAACATTATAATATACAAAAAATCACACACATACTCTCTCTCTCTCTCTCTCTCTCTCTCTCTCTCTCTCTCTCTCTCTCTCTCCCCGCCCCACCTCCAGCATTTAACCTGGTTGCCAACCAAAAAATAAACATATGGTAAGGAACAGCAAGATGAGGAAGTCCCTTTGCTCACAGCTCCTTTTTCCTTACTGGGAGTGCTGTACTCTGAGAGTTGGATGCTTAGGGCAATGGTAATCATCTTATACCCTGGAGGGGAGACAGCCTCCACATGCCGAAGATGGAAAAACAAAGGGACTACGAGAATCTGGGTGCAGATGGCATTGTTGAGCTGGTATATCAATCCTCTAATGTTTTTTCTTTATATTTATTATTATGTCAGATGAATTCACCCTTATTTTTACTTAAGTATTCTGTTATTTACAGCTGCACTTATCCAAACTGAAACATACAAATGTCAACAGATTTCTGCGATAACAGCAAGTAATTTTTGGTTGGATTCATAGATCGAGAAGTTGTATACACAGAGGAAAGCAACATTCTCTGACTTTAGAAAGCTTAGTGCCACTATTTTGTGTCACGGTGATGTTATATCCTGTTCCCATCAATATATTTAGCAATAACCACCTGAACATGAGAAATACAAGATCCAGGTTACAATGTCTGCAAAGTTTTAGGTAGATTCATCCTATTCTGCACTTCAATGTTATTGAACCTACAAAGAAAAAGGAAAAGAAAAACTAATTTTTTTTATTGTCTAGCCTATGTGGTATAAAATGTGAATGCCCTGATATGATGAACTGAATGTTTATGTTACCCCTAAATTTATGTTGAAATCCTAATATCTAATGTGATAATATTAAGAAATAGGGCCTTTGGCAGGTAATTAGGTTATAAGTCTGAGCTCCCACAAATTTAATTAGTGCCCTAATTAAAGTATTCAAGAGAACTCTCTTGTCCTCTTTCCATTATGTCAGAATACAAAAGAAGATGGCAGTCTGTAACCTAGAACCTACCATGCTAGCACCCTGATCTCAGACTTGTAGCTTATAGACCTCTTGGAAATATATTTCTGTTGTTCATAAACCACCCAGTCCATGATATCTTGCTTATAGCATCCTGAATGAACTAAAACACCCTGGGTTTTTATTTTGCCATTCCAGTCACCCATGTGAAGGCAGAGTTCTCAGATTTCTTGGCCTTTCCCTATCTTGAATCTAAATTCCTGCAAAAGGGCCACTCTTTGATTGGGCATCCTCTGTTAACAGTCTGACTGGGAGGGGGCAGAACATCAGTGACAAATGACTGAAAATGGAGAGGGAAGGGTGAGCAGCAACTGATAAGATCTACCATTAAGGGAGCTCTTGGAGTTTGGCCAAAGATCACCTGGTAAGGGGACACTGTGGTTGGTCACCACAAGTAATGAGAAGAAGCAAACATAAGCATGACTCTCTTATGCTGTGCAATTCTAGAACAAGTGTTTTGGTTCATTTCTGTGTTACTATAAAGGAATACCTAAGGCTGGGTGATTTATAAAGAAAGTTACACAGCCTATACAAGAAGAATGGTGCCAGCATCTGCTTCTTTGGTGAGATCATCAGCCTGCTTCCACTCATGGTGGGAGGTGAAAAGGAGCCAGCATGCACAGAGGTCACGTGATGGAAGACGAAGCAAGAGAGAGAGGAGGGAGGTGCTGTGTCTTTTATAACGAACAGCACTCATGGGACCTCAGGTGAGAACTCACTCACCCCCTTCAAGAGTAGGCATTAATCTATTCATGAGGGATTTGCCCCCATGATCCAAACAACTCGCACAAAGCCCTACCTTCATCCTTGGTGACCAAATTTCAAATGATATTTGGAAGGGACAGATATCCAAACTATAGCAACAAGATACATGCTGTGGCATCAAGGGTACCAATACAAGAAAAATGAGGAAAATAAGAGTGCTCCCTGGAACACCCAGGACAAAAGTAGAAGACTGTGTTCTCCTCTCTAGCAGCATTTGGAATCTTGAACACAACTACTTGGAGCATGAATATTTCAATTATGGTAATATTGTATGATTTAGGATAGCTGGATGTTCTCTGACAAATTGCCCCTCTGCCCTCTGGCAGACATTATATTTCTTCAGCTTAAATCTTTATTCTCAGATTTAAATTCATGAGACAGCAAGTACTTTATACAAATATAAAACCATGCATATAGCTATATAACTTGTTTTCACAAATTAAAGTCTCTGGACCTCAGCTCCTGATTCAATAGGTGAGGATGAGTTGAGGTGCAGGAATCCAGCTGAATCTAATGCATATGGTCCAGGGACTACAGTTTAAGAAACATGGTTTTATATTCTTTAGTGTGAATGCAAGCACCAAGGGCAAGTCTGCTTAAGAAAGTTTCCCTAAGTTATGTAGTTCTAAAGAGTGAAATATAGAAGGGAGGGAGAGGAGTAAGAAGGGGAAAATAGCATAAAAAGTGATTGAGTTGCCAGGTATAGTTCACATGGCTAAATCCCAAACACAGATTTTCCTAAGTGAGTCAGGAAGGGTAGGATATTACATCCAGAGAAATTTTCTATTATAATTAGATTTGATCACTGGGAGGTAAATGAAGACCTGCCTTTATTAATTATTCAATATTTGATATCCTCAGTCACCTTTGCTATGAATTAAGAGAGGGACAGAAGCTCCACGATAGCCCTTTGTCCTATGCCCAGCCCCAAGGAATGCTTTCAAGTAAACTGAAGGGGGGGGGAAAAAACAACTCAAAGAGGATATGGAGACCAGCTGGGATTTATTTCAGTGTGTCAGCTTGACACAAACATGGGTGAAGGCCAGATATGGATTGGTGACTCATCCACATTTAGATGCAGTCTGTGTAAAATGTTTTCATTTCCGCATCATGGAAGCAAATCTGAAAGCTTTCATTCAAACAGTGGAATTTAATTTCTTGCAACGAAAAATGACCTACCTCCTATAATAGCTTTTAAAAGTCCCTCTTTGACTTCTCTTAGTTTCCAAATCTTATTTAATTACATTTTGTCTAATTTCAACAAAGAAACAACCAAAATCATGATATTTTGCCTCAAGGTAATCCTCTGCTTCTGCATGAATTGTTTTAAAATAAGTAGGAATTAAAGTTTGGCTAATCATTAGTACCACATAATCCTTTCAAAACAGACTTTAGATACTGCACATTCTTTTGAAAGGCACTGAAATTACAGCCAAAATGCCTGCATTATGGGGGTCAAAAAAGATCAGGAGAATCTGATAGCCTGTGTCTGTGGCGATTTACTCCTTGAATATTCATTTTGAAAAGAAGTATTACCATTTTTTTTGCAAGTTTTCAGGAAAAGGAAAAATTCTAATATAAATAATTTATCCCCTGCCTTCAGACTTTTTTGTACAAAATGGTCTTTTAATGCTTATGATAAAACCAGTAAAAAAAATTCTCCCTGACTGCAGTTGTAATGTGGACATTCCTGTGCATCTTACTATACATACCAAAGGAGGTCATCATAACACATAGATGTGAAGACCCAGGGATTCTTGATCACTGTCATAGCATCTGGATGACAAGAGATATGAATTTTGGTGGCAGATAGTTCAAAATTATTTATTGAGCAATTACTATGTGCCAGGCTTGAGATATATCTGTGAGACCAAAATCTACCCCATGACTTCTAATAATTCATATTCCATTTTAATCCCCAGATTTCCCATTAAGAAAAATGGAGAGAATTGAACGGGATCTCATATACAGTATAGCTTAGTTCTATAATTCAGTAGTCTCTTAAAGAGCTTGCAATCCTTGTGAACTGACAGCAAGGGCATGTTAGTGGGTACATGGTAATAAGAGCATTTAACAAAGGAAAGACTTCAAAGCGTCTTTTATCATGCTCTTTAATTACGGATGATTATCTTTTAATCCAGTTAATTAAAAAGGACACCCAGTCAGTTCTAGTGACAAATGTTGTTTTATTTCCTTGCATTGTTTTGTCAGGAATAAATGAAAACATTACTGTCTTAAAAAAAAAATAAATGTTTCCCTGGAGGACAGAGAAGAAATTCTTTTGCAGGTAAGCACAGGATCCCTAATGTCCCCAAACTAGGTAGTGCTAAGGAATAGTCACTGGTAAAATAAAGTTCTGTTTTATTTATTGTTTATTTATTTAGAGGCAGGCTCTGACTATCACTCAGGCTGGAGTGCAGTGGTGCAATGATAGCTCACTGCAGCCTCAATCTCCTCAAACCTTCCTTCTACCTCAGCCTCTTGAGTGGCTAAGATGACAGCCACCCTGCCTGGCTAATTTAATTTTTTTCTTTCTTTGTTTCCTTTTTTGTAGAGAGAAAATCTCATATATTTCCTAGGCTGGTTTAGAACTCCTAGAATCTAGTGAACCTCCTGCCTTGGTCTGCCAAAGTGCTGGGATTATGGGCATAAGCCACCATGTCTGGGCCAAAAATATCATTTTAATCTTTTGAGGAGATCAATGTGCTGAAATCTTAAGTTTATATTATCAATCAACAATATGATTATAGCTTTCCAAATTTAAAAAAATAATCAAGACAGGCTTTAAGACTTTGATGGCAATTTTAAAAGGAAAGGACAGAATCCTATAGTGTTTTTGCCAATCTTCAATGTTAAGGAAAAGAATATTTTCATAAATATCATTGATTAAGTATAGAAAATTTTTATATTATACTAAATTATGTTTTAATTATTTTCAAAGTTGCTTCTACTTTATTTAAATATAAACAAGCTATAATAGATGAATGGATAGATTCATATATCAATCAGATGACTAATTGATATAGACTGATAAGATAGAAATTTAGGTAAAATCCTGGAAAGAAATATTTATTTATAAAAGTGAAAATGAAAAATACACCTTTGGATTTCTGGCCATATTATACAACCAAAAATATTTTCTAAATAGTCATTATATTTTCCCTCAAGTTTAAAAAAAGTTTGTTTCTAGAATTAGTATAAATTAAATTAAAGTTTTTTAAAAAATTAAGGAAGCAAAATGTACATAAAATTGTTCTCTGGAGAAACCTGACCTATGAAGTGTTAGGAAACAGTTGTTCCTACATTCTCTGTGTCCCTCAGTTCTCCAAAATTACTCGTTCCTGTTTCTTCCTACCTTGTCAGATTACTTTGCCTCATTCTTTATAACACACATAGAAATCACAGATGGGAGCTCTTTAAATTCCCTCCATCGCATCTACAAAGCTGTATCCACTGTCTACTCCATCTCTTCTGGTGCACAAGAAGTTTCTCTCCTCACACCAAAGGCCAGTGTTCTTTATCACCCTCTCAGGGACCTCACTCAAATGAGGTCCTTGAGTGAGGACCTTCTATCTTCTGCCACCACCTCTTTAATCCTTCGAATTAGATATCAAATATCCTCTCTGTCTCTCATGTTAAAAACCTCTTTCCCTGAATCCTATAATCATCTCCAGCTATCTTTTAATATTGTGACTCTATTCCAGCATGAATCATACCTCAAGGAATATATGTGTAATATGATTTGATGTTTCCCACCCAAAACTCATCTTGAATTACAGTTCCCTTAATCCCATGTGTTGTGGGAGGTAACAGGTAGAGATAATTGAATCATGGGGGTGGTGTCCTCAATCTGGTTCTCATGATAGTGAGTGAGTTCTCATGATATCTGATAGTTTTATAAGGGGTTTCCTCCTTTGCTTAGCTCTCATTCTTCTTCCTGTTGCCATGTGAAGAAGGACATGTTTTCTTTGCCTTCTGCCATAATCGTAAGTTTCCTGAGGTCTCCCCAGCCCTGCAGTACTGTGAGTCAATTAAACCTCTTTCCTTTATAAATTACCCAGTCTTGAGTATTTCTTTATAACAGCATGAAAACTTGTATATACACCATGTATACTTGTCTCCACTTCCTACCAAACATATTGACCTACTTTGAACTTGCTAAGGCTGTTTTATTATGAAAATCAGTAACTTTCACACTACTAAAGGGAATGGGCCCTTGATAGTCTCCATCTTGTTAACTCAGTTGACCACGGTTTCTTGAAAAATTTGTTCTTTTTCAACCAGTCATTACACACTCTCCTGATTTCCTCTTACCACTGGCCATGCCTATCTCAGGACTCTGTGCTCATGTCTAGGCTGTTCTCATGCCGTACTTCTACACTCTCGTAATTCAGCTCATTTGTCTGACTCACCACAAGCCACTTATGCACCTCATTTCTGATGGTTAACCTTTACAATTACAAACACTTCCTATCTTAATGTCTCCACTCAGATGTCTCTAAAGCTTCTCAAACTAATTATGTTCAAAACTAAACCCTCTTAAAATTTTTCTCCCACATTAGTGTTTTCTACATTAGAAACTGATGCCGTTATCTGTCTCCTCATATGAGAACCACATGGAGAGACTCTTGATATGCCCCATTATCTCCCAAATCAGTCATCTCTCACCAGGGGAAAATGCTGATTCTATCTACCTCCAACATATATCTAAAATCTTTCAGCTTTTCTTTCTCTGTATTTCCACCACCTGAATACAAGACATCATACTCTCTTTCTGGTGTGTCAGCTCAGCTCCTACCAATTAGTCTTGTCTCCTCTCCATCCAGTGTATTCTCACAGCTATCACTTTCATGTTTTAAAATGTATCACCACAAAATGCTTCCACTTTAAGTGTGCATCAGAGGATTCTTTTGTTTGTGAAAGTCTAAAATCTTTAGCAGTCTGGCCCCTGCTCAGCTCTCCTCATTCTATTAACTGCAGCCAGTTTGAGCCTCCTTTAGTTCCTTCTTGCCATGACCTCCTACACAGTATTCACTCTGCCTGGAATCCATCCCTCACCAGTTCACCTCTGTCCATCTTTCAGGCTGTCTCAGCGAAAGAGTCATTCCCTCGTGGGAGCTTTCCTTGATCTTCCTCCACAAGTCTGGATCCCACTTATGTGCTTTTAGAATATCTCATACTTATCACTCTCTTATTCCAGCAAGAGCATATTGCCAGAAACATAATAGGCACTCTAAATAAAATTGTAAAATAAAGAAAATTGATGGAAGAAAATTTTTCAAAAATGATTTTCTAGAAGGCCAACATTTAAAGGACATAAACATTGAATAAGAAAGTCTTGGGCTCCTAGTTGAGTTTTTATCAATGCTTAATCCACGAGTTATTTCCACACTTGGTGCCCTCCATGTACAATTCCATAAAATTTGTCACTGACCGAAGGTAGAACATCCCAGAAGCAATGTGTCTAAGTTAGTTCAATTGTTGTTTACATGATATAAATAGTTTGACCATGAAACATTTTTGGAGTAATGCTAGCAGCCTAGAAAGGATTGGCCCATGAGAGCCAAAGCTTGAAATCTGGCACTGCTTGTGATTTTTACCCCTGAGGTTAATAAAGTCTATGAAACCTCCTGTACCGCTTGTAGAATGTATTTGGAAAAGGAACACTGATTATATTACATATTGTTTTCTCCCTGAGAGCCTGAGTATGTATTTGTGTGTCGGGGAGATGAATGTTGACCTCTCATTTTAGTAATATTTGTGCAGCTCTTGAATAAGTCATTGGTTTATGAGCCTTATAAACATAGTTATTTATGATAATTTTGTCTTTATGATGCCTACTAGAGTATAAAAACTCAAATTATTTACCCATTTCTAGGGCATGTGCATTCAGCCTGTGTTTTGATATTGATCTTACTCCTGGTTTTATCTTTTTTCCTACTAAGATTTTCATTTGGCTCACTTAACTTGCTTATTATAAACTTACTAATTATTATTCATGTGCTTACTATATGTATTGTATATGTCATTTTTACATTCACAATCCAAAATTATTTTTAAAATATAAATATGACTGATGAGATTGTGAAAGATCAAGAATATAGATTTTATATAAGCCACCAATAAAATAAAGTAAAATTAAAGTTTCAAGGGCAACAGAATGAAATAATCACTAAGATTTATCTTGGTAGAATCACAAGAAAATAAAGAGGTAATATAAGAGATGAAAAACACTAAAGACATTTACATTTTTAAATGTAAACAAAATAAGCAAAGGGTCTTTCACCTCTCAAATTGGCAATGGTGTTTTAAAATTCTAAGACCCAATACTTAAGAGGCAGAGAAACAGACACTCTTATATGCTGGTCCCAAGAAAGTGAGGTAACATAGAAATGGCATGGAACAATTTCTAAAGCAAATCAATAACCTTAAAAAAATCTCACACAATTTACCTGGAAATTTTTTTTCTAAGAATCCATTCTGAAGTAATATGCATGAAGGTTTACAAAGATTTAGTTTTAAGAATAGTCATTAAATAATTGTTTATGATATTAAAAATATATACAAACATCCCAGCTATCTAAGGAATTAACAACACATCATATCTAAATACTATGGAATATTAATTAACCATTAAAATTATTATTATAACATATTAGTGCCAAAGAATGAAAATAATTATATGGTAAGTGAAAATCAAGTTACAAATTAATAGATGCTAGCCCCTTTATGTTTAACATATTACTAAATATACATTTCAGATACACACACACATATATATGTGTGTGTGTGTGTGTGTGTGTGTGTGTGTGTGTGTATTTGTCACTGACTAAAGGTAGAACATCCCAGAAACAATGTGGCTAAGTTAGTTCAATTGTTGCTTACATGATATAAATAGTTTGACCATGAAACATTTTGGAGTAATGCTAGCAGCCTAGAAAGATATACAGATGTATATCAAAATTATCTCTGGATTGTGGTATAAGATTTTATTTTTCACTTTCTGTATCAACACTAAAGATAAACATTTTTAAGCAGCTGAAGAAGCTATAAAATAAGATTCCTGAAATTGAATATGTTCAAGGATAACTTATCCCACAGCCATTTCATTGAACTCCTAGACTATTTTTCGGCATCAGAGACACAGTTCTCTTCTCAGGAACCTATATTCTAAGGTAAATCCATTACATGTAACATCTCATATGGTATACATTCTTTTCAATAGTAAATTTTCTTTTAACCGAAATCAACCTCAGCTAAATTAGTAACAAATTAAAAAGTTTTGGGGTGCAAGGTGGGACCACACAGGTGACAGCAGTAGAACTGTCTGGGTAGCAACTAGAGCCAGCCTAGCTAGCCTCTCCTACTGCCTCAGTGAAGATGTGTCCCACCTTGGGGGCACCATGTCCAGGCCTCTGAGCCCCATTTGGCCAGTCCTGAGTGGAAGTCAGGGTATTCCATCTGCAGCCTGGGGCATACCCAGGCTGAACACATTTTTCTGACTTCTATTTCCCCAGTTGGGTCTTCCCATTAATTGCTTAAAAAAACTACAACCAGCTCAGGGAGAGATTAGGTCTAAATCTCAGGAACCCCTGCCCACCTCCCTCACCTGTGGATATGCTGCTGCCCCCCTGAATGAGCTTGAACAGATCCAGCTATCAGTAGAGCTGTCATTTGCATCCAAAAGGTGTGGCCTGAGGCAGGGGCATCCTCATGCCAAGGAGCTGGGGGCTGCATGGAGAGCCACCCTCATTATGGTTCAGCATAATCCTCCCACTTTTCAGTGCTTCCCTGCACCCCACCTCACCTTGCTCAGCATGTTTACAAATTTTCTATGTTTGAAATATCTTTCCCTGTGGTACTTGCCAAGCCCCCTGAGACTATCTATTTCATGAAAAGATGGCCACACACCACACTCTGCTTTATGCCTCCTTAAAAGTGAAGAAACATGAGCTTCTGGAATGCTGTGCTATGGGTCTGTATCAGTCAGAGTCCAGTCAAAAGACAAAGCCACTTAGTTATTTAACAAAGAGAGTTTAATAGGATTCAGCCTCCATCCTAGGGAAAAATTTCTCTTCCTAGGCAGAACAACAGGAAGAAATGGGAATTATTAAAACGTGGAACCTTGAAGGTGAGGTCCTGTGGGTTTGGGCTTCTGATTTCTGAAAAATAAGTGTTTCCTGGTAGATGATGGTGTCTCTGAAGTATACAAAATGAGGCTGGTTCTGTAAATTGATGGAGAAACTGCAAAGTGGAATCAAATGCTGTTATAGAAATGAGCTGCTGCAGCTGCAGAGGTGAAGCATTGCTAAGAGATACTCAAAGAAACAAGAATCAGATCGGAGAGCACAAGTCCTTCTTTGGGCTTTGAAGTCTCCCTTCAGTGCCTTTTATTGGCAGAGCCTAGAAGACAACAGGTAGAAAACCTGCAATATAGTTGGAACATCATAGAGAAGAGCATAAAACACTGGGTTGGGAGCAGAGAGAAAATATCTCAATAAGTGGAACAGAGTCTGAGCAGCCCTTGGTTTCTTCTGGACTTCTTATCTGCAGAGATTACTAGCAGGATATACCTGGAGAGGCTAAAACCAAGAGCTCGATAAAGCTTTGAGCTCATGGTCATTGTTCTGTGGCTTCATAAGTCCTGTGAGGCTGTGAATCTTACTTGTTTCCAAGCTGTCTTCCAGAATTATATCTCCTCGTCTCTAGAAAAAAGCTGGGAACATGCTTAAATTTTCAAAGTTCTTACTGGATAGCTACATCTAGAAATCAACCATTGAGACTACCAAATTCCTGTGATCCAGTCCTATCTCAAGCATCAATGAAGGATTTTGCTAAGCATGTGATAAGTCATAATTACTTGACCCAACATTAATCTGGAATGCAATGACATCAGGAATGTGACTCTATCAGTGCACTCGTTGCAAAGTTGCCTCTATTGCCAACCCTGTGAGTATTCCTTCTTAATCTTTGAGGGATATTTTGTGGCCTATCCCTGCCATCTCTAAGAAAATATTTACTTGAGTAAGATATTTATTTTGGATTGTTTCATCTTTTTCAAGAAAAAAGAGCTAGAGAATGCCCTGTGTGACTGATATCAATAAAAGACATGAAGTTTCAAAAAATTAATATGACAAAGATTGCTTCAAATCTTCATGCTCTAGTGCATCAGTTTCCTGGTGCTCCAATGAGAAGACTTCAGAAAGTGTGTATTTTCTACCGCAAAAACAAGCATATGTGTCTTCGCTAATAACAAACCTAAATAGAGCCTGGTGAACCAGCTTTCCAGCCACTATGGCAGTGTTCACTACAGCCACTGCATAGCTCACCAGATAGACTCTCTCTTTCAGAGAAAATCAGATGGCATCAGATGGAATATGTGATGTTTTTTCATTTGATAGAAGAACCACCCATGTGCCTGTGAAACTACCATTAAGTCCTGGACCCTATAAAACTCTTAGAATGCCTTTCAACCCCAAACTCCCCAAATTGATGTTTATGTTTGTGCCTTTTTGAGTGAGGATAGGATAGAGAGACTGGGTATTTTAAAAGTACCTTTCCACCTGAAAAACATTTTGTTTTTCAGCCTTGTTAGTATCTTGTTCCTATAAAAATCAAGTATAATAATACTTCCCACTCTTTCTAAATATGCATTTGACTACTGCATTTTAAGAAGACAATATTAAAAATTTTTTTTAAGTGACTATGGTGGCTGTTAGTAGTGGTTGAATTTATTTGGAAAAGATAGACTATTTGCTCTAACTTTTTTGCTACCTTCCTTCATTGCATTTAGGAATGAAAAATATGTTATGTTTCTAAATGCAATCGTGTCATAGATAATCCAGTATGAAAGTGTCCAATTACTGATTTTTCTAGTTTATCAACATAGTCTGTTTTTAAAGGGCTTAGTTTTTAGACTTCAATGCATTGAATTATTCTAATTTTAAATGATATATTGAAGCTCTTAATTTTATTATTCTCAAAACTCCATTACAGCGAGAGCAGTTTTTTAAAAAAGCACTTGCATAGCACAGAAAAAATTCCTTTTTCATTATGCCCTGAAAAGGATGCCTGTGTGTGTGTGTGTGTGTGTATGTGTGTGTGTGTGTGTGTGTCTGTTTGTGTATGTTTGGTTTTACTACCCATATTAATGACACTTCACTCATGTGGACGGTGTCTCCCAAAATGGTACCATTGCTAGGCATTTTTACAACCCCAAAACACACACACAATCAGACACATACCTACACAGACACCCACATACACACAGGGAAAGTTATTTTTACTACTGTAGACCTTTAACTAGATGAAATTTGAGCAGGGGGTAAAGCAATAAGGAAATGAGAGCTGTAAGAGATGGCACAGCTCCCTATCTGCCAGAGGCAAAGATGGGCGGATGAATGCCTAGAGTTCTGACTGGTACAGACTCAGCATCTTTGAGGCAGGAATAGATAGAAAGTGAGGCATAAAATGTCTATAGAAGTTTTAATATTTATATTGTCAATTCCATCAAGCCTCCTACATCTTTTCAGAAGGTGTCTATTTCTTGACTCAAAGTCAGAGAATATCATATGCCACACCTTTAAAAGTATTCCTCGTTACTGTTCCATCTACCTTATAATTAGTGACAATTCCTCCCAGATTCTGGCATCAGGCTGTCGGTCTTTGTTCCCATGTTGCTTTGAGTTTTTGCTTCTTTCTGTTACTTCAGGCATATTTTAATGAGAATTTAAGAACAGCCATATCAGTGGCTTCTATCAAATTCTATTTTGGATTAGCAATTTAATGGAAAACAATCCCAATCAAGAGAGCATTGATACCTTTTTAAATTCAGGTTAACACATAATTATAAATAACAAAACAAAAAATAAGAAAGAGGAGATAAAGCAAAATGTTACTAAGGGAATGTAAATGAAGAGATAAACCATACTCTTGATAAGAAAACTTTATATTGTTAAAAGTCTATTTTCCCCAAAATAATTGATAAATTGTTTCCAATCAGTTTTTTGAGATTTTTTTTTTTTTGGAACTTGAAACAATGAGTATAAAGTCATCTAGACACATTATTAAAAATTTTTCTTCAAAAAGAAAAATAGCTAAGTGAAATTTACACTAAAATATTAAGAGTTATACAATTACACAATTCTTAAGGTATAATAAAGGTAGATTAATAGGCAGAACAATGACTTAGAACACAGAGTTCAAACTAACTGTACCGACCAGACCCGGTGACCACAGGTCAGCTGAGGTCACCACAGGTCTGCTCAGTAGATCAAGCAGAAAAGAGCAGGTTCATTGAGAGGCTGTCAGCTGGAACATGGAAAATGGATACCTATATGAAGAATATTAGAGCACTGCAGAATGGCTTATGTCTCTCACCAAGTACTGAACACAGCACTCATTCTCCAGGTGGCCTTGGACAGATCCAATTCCTACCCTTTTCTCAGTTGTAATTCTCAAGTGACAGTGACCTGTGGGTCTGAATTAGGAGATCTGACTGACAAATTAATTCAGGCCCAAATCTTTGACCACAGAGAGATGCTCCACTTTTTCCAAAGTACAGTGCCAGGTCATGCTGGTCGACTGGTGATTGGGTTCCTGAATGGCACCGCCTGTGTGATGATGCAAGGCAGGTTTCTCTTGTATGATGGGTACTTGCTCTGGAACATGACATTTTTGCATGAGGGTTTTCCAGCTCCTGGGTGGGAACACTTTGGTGGCCACCAATGCAGGACACGCTCAACCCCAAGTCTGAGGTTGGAAAGATCATGGTTCTCTGTGATCACATCAAGCTACTTGGTCAGAACTCTCTTACAGGGCCCAATGATAAAAGGTTTGGAGTTCATTTTCCTGCCATGTCTGATGCCTACAACTGGACAATGAGGCAGAAGGCACCCAATTCCTAGATACAAATGGGGAAGCAGCGAGAGATACAGAAAGACACCTGTGTAATGGCAGTGGGTCACAACTTTGGAGACTGGCAGGGACTCATCTGATGCAGGAGCTGGAGATGGATGCTGTTTTGTGAGCACAGCATCAGAGTTAGAATTCCATGACACTGTGGACTTTGAGTCTTTGCCTTCTCACTCATCACTAACAAAAGTCATCATGGATTATGAAAGCCTGAAGAAGGCCAATCATGAGGAAGTATTAGAGTCTGGGACACAAGCTGCACAGAAATTGGAACAGTTTTTCTCCATTCTATGACCAGCCTTCCACTACCTGACAATGCCAGTTGATCAGCCCTGGAGTAGTCTGATATTTCCCACATTAGATCCAAGTAGCTGCTACTTACTTTTGTCCTTTGCTAGAATCACATGCCTCTGCTCTTATTTGGCAGCAGAACAAAGAGGAAGATTCCTATTTTTCACCTACCCTACCTTCTCCTACCAGACCCTTCTGCTTTTGCTTTGTTGTCAATTTCTCTTTTGCTTAGTTGTCTTATCAAACCAGTTTCTATCCCTGTTTTTTTCCCAAGAGCTGAAGCCCATGCCTTCCACACATCCATGGATATGCCCAGGATTTGACTCGGACTTTCAAGCTTTGCACAGTAGCTACTACTAGCTTTTTGAGATAATACTCTCGCATTCCTGGAGGCTCAGCTCTGCCTCACCTACAAGCACTAAAGACCAAACAAAGACTAGCTCTATATGTTCTGGACTTTATTTGACACCATAATTTGAGAATAAAGAGAAATATGAAATTAAAACAGAACATAGAATTCAGAAAGAATTTATAATTTGATAAATACAAAATTTCAATCCAACAGAAAAAATGTTAGATTATTTCAAAAAGTGTGAACTACAGAAAATTGTTAACCACAGGAAATCAAATAATAATATATTTGGTCATTAAGCCATACATTAAGAAAACTTCAAATTCATTGAAAGTGTAATGGATTACAGAAAACAATAAGAGTGCTAAAATAAAACATAGGTAAATATTTATATAGTTTTCAAGTGGAAAGCCCTTTTTAAACATACAAACAAAGCCAAATGCAATGAAAAACTTAATTATACAAAAATAATATTGTGCAGCATGAAACATCATGATCAAATAAAGAATAAATAAAAAACAAAGGGAATTTTTATTAAAAATATTACAGAGGCTGGGTGTGGTGGTTCATGCCTGTAATCCCAGCCCTTTGGGAAGCCGAGGTGGGCGGATCACCAGGTCAGGAGATCAAGAACATCCTGGCTAACATGGTGAAACCCCATCTCTAAAAAAAAAATAAAATAAAATAAAACAGAACGAAAGAAAGAAAGAAAAATATTACAGAATAATTCTCCAGGTAGCCTTGGACTGTCACAATTACTACCCTTTTCTCAGTTGTAATTCTCAAGAACGATTGCAGAATACTTTGGGAATGTAACATTCCATAAGGAGGAAGTAACCAGAACTGCCTTGGCTCTTTTCCTGTCCCTCTTAGAATAGGATATTCTTTAGCCCTTTAGCACAGAATGTTATAGTGACCCTGAGGTATAAAACCCAGGATGGATTGCTTTCTGGAGCTCCTCAGATGCAGTACAATGAGGGCATATGCAAACGAGATTCTATTTGCCCTGGGCAACTTTCTTGAGCCTTGGGCAAACAACTTGCCCTAAATCATAGACTTCTACGGTCCCTCTCTGCCTATTTGTAAGTAGTTAAGTTGCTTACCTTGTTATATGCAAGTGTTCTGACTCTTTGGACTTGTGCAAATGATAGAAACTGTATCCTAAAATTCAGTGGGCTGAAGTATTTAGACTCCCATTCCTTGCGGTTGGCATAGTGATGTTCTTTGCTATTTTCCATGCAGTGGGAGTCCACCCCTAGGATTAGCAATGAGCCAGCTTCACACATATGACGAACAAAGGGTTCATAACATTTTTTTATGACAGATTGCATAAAACGTTAATTAAAAATAAATACTCTATTGCCAAAAAGGGTAAAAGACATAAATTTAAACATCTTTATATAATAAATAAAGTGTGTCAAAAATTAGAGAAAAACTATTCAATTCTATTTATGAAAGAAACCGTGACAATTAAAAAAATAAAATGTCATGTTTTAAATAAAATATAAGAACAAAGTAATACTAACTAATTCAGAATGCTTGTCAAAACAGGGATTTCCTTAGTCTTGCTATAGATTATAAACTGATAATATAATCGGAGTTAAAAATATATATTAAAATTCTTTAAACTAGGCATATTCTTTGAATTTATCTTTTTATAATGTGTTCCAAAGAAATTATGGTATATGAGTATTTACAAATAAAGATGTTCTGCACTGTAGTGTTATAAAAATTAAAAGACACGTAGTTTGAAAGTTCAACAATGAAAAATGTGTTTAAATAAGCATGACACATTTAATCTGTGGTCTGAAATGAGTGCGTTTAAGAACTACATGCGAAAGTGTGTTAAAATGCAAACCATAAACATGGCATTTGTTTCTTTTGTTTCAGTCAAGACTCAGATTCCAATTCACCCATGTTTACATTGTAATTTTTAGTAAAAAAAATTATTTTAGGTAATTGTGTGTAACCTTCATTTTAAGAATTAGTGATATATTTCAGGAATAGTATTTAATCATTAAACTGGTGTTGCAAATGAATGCTTACTGACAGGAAATGATGTTCATAAGATTTTCAACTTTGAGCAAGATCATAGACTGAGCTGACATTAATTATCTTCTGATTCAAATAGCAATAGTCCACATTCTAGGTAAAATATAATACACAAAGAAAATAAGTTTACAATGAAATTCAAAGTTAAAAAGTAAACTCACTAGACAAGAAAAACACCAGAGTTCAAAGTCAATATAGCAAGCACAACATAGATGATACACTACCCCTGGGTTATCTGATGCCAGGTAGACTTTGGGCATGAAAGGACGATGCTTTCACACCCACATAGATGGTACAGAAAGACGTGGCCTCGTTAATACTTAGGACAGACATGAGAACTAAGATCTTACCTTAAGTCTGGTTGCTCCACAGCATGTTTCCCTTTCACAAGGGGAGTTAGAAAAAGTTCATCCTTAGCCAAAAAAGTAGTAAGAAAACTGCCTTAGCTCAGAACTTGGGTAGAGAAGGACAGTGGGATATTTCTCAAGAGAAATCAAAATCCCAAGCCTAGTCAAGCATGAGCTCAGGCTTGGAAGCTACGCCATGTAAATGTCATAAAACCTGTGACAGGATGTGAATATTAAAAAATGGCCTAAAGATGAACAAGATGCCTTAACCTAAGCAGAAACAAATGTAAAACTGTTCTGGAGTGATACTTCCAAAACTCTGGGTGAAAGGTCCTACTCTGGCGAAACAGGAAACAAAAACAACTAAATTTACAATAAAAAACACAAACCACACAAATAAATGATCCATTATGAAAGTGTAACATGACATTGATACAAAAAATAATTAGCACACATAGAATAGACAATATGAAAATCTAGACAATCTATCATATGATACATTTTAATAATTTAGTGGATTAAAAAATAGAAACCACCAAAAAGTAATAGGTCATTACGAAACAAGAACAGATATTTGAAAAGAGACAAACAACCTTCCAAAATACAAAATACTATCATTAATCATATACCCTCAGTGGACAGTTTAGACCATGCATTAGACACAATTAGTAATGTCGTGTATAGAAAATAAATCTAAAGCATTTATCAGAATGCACAACAAATCAACAATGAGATGAAAAGTAGGAAAGTAACTTTGAGAGATATAAAGATTTAAAACAAATATTTAACATATATTTAATATTATTATCATCAGATGATGAGAACAGAAAGCATGTGAAAGAAGCAATGTTTAGAAGATGGTGCTAGAAGTTTCTGGAATTTATAAAAGACACAAGGCCTCAAAAGCAATCTGAATTCTGAGCAGTATAAATAAACATAACTAATATCTAGATACATCATACCAAAATTTCTGAATATGAAAATCAAATATAGCATTTCCTAAACAATTACAGAAAGACTCAGATTTCCCACAGAGGAGGAATAATTAGACTGAAGGCATACTTCTCTTAAACATCAAGAGGACAAAGGAATATGGAATAATATCTTTAAAGTGTTGAAGAAAAATCAGCTGTCAACTTAGGCAGTTTAAAGAACTTGAGGGAAAAAGAAAAATGTCATTTTCAGACAGCCCAAGTTTGCCAGTCAGGATGAAAGGAATACAAAAAGAAATATTTTAATAAGAAGACTGGACTTAGAAACAAAGTATGAAACAGGAAGAAAATATGAGCAAAGTGATTTTTGTTCTACCTAAGAAAGTATTAACTTTAAAACAATACTTTCAGCTTTGTTGAGGTATATTTGATAAATAAAGATTGTATACAATAAGGTGCACAATGTGATGCTTTGATACACAGTGAAATAGTTACTACAGTCAAGCTAATTAACATATGCATTACTTCACAACTGCCTTTGTAAGCATGTGTGAGTGTGGTGAGAAATACTTATGATCACTTATCAAATGTACATTAGGTCTTTTCACTTAATCCTATATTTCTGGGAGGCTTTGCTCATTTCTTTCAACTCTTTAGGAAATTTTAAATGTATGTTTTTATATTTACATTAAGGTTACAGAACTTATTCACCTTATAACTGCAAGTTTGTACTCCCTGACCAGTATCTCCCATTACCCCCATGCCCCAAACCCTGGTAATCACCCTTCTACTTTCTATTTCTATAACTTCAACTTTTAAAAATATTTTATATATAAGTGAAATCATTTGTCTTTCTGTGTAGTATTTGTCTTTCTGTGTTGGGTTTATTTGGCTTAGCATAATGTCCTCCAGATTCATATATGTTACAAATACAAGACTTCATTCCTTTTAAAGTACAGTAATATTCCTGTGAGAGTGTGTGTGTGTGTGTGTTCATATATGTCATATTTTCTTTCCTTTAGTCACTCGTTGATGGACGTGTGGATCGTCTTCATATTTTGGCATTTGTGAATAATGCTATAATAAACATGACAGCAAGTACAGCTATCTCTTTGGCATACTGACTTCATTTCCTTTTGGTATACAGTAAGTCCTCACTTAATATTGTTGATAGGTTCTTGGAAACAGTGACTTTAAGACAATTGAGGTACAGTAGGTCTTTGAATAATGTTTTGTTAGACATTTTTTCATTATAATGCTGATGAGAAGAAAAAAATTATTTCATTATACCTCTCTTTGCTGAAAGTCAGTTTCCAAGAACCTATCGATGACATTGAGAACTTGCTATATACCTAGAAATGAAATTACTGGATCATATGGTAGCTCTGTTTATAATTTTTTGAGGACCCTTCATACTGTTTTCCATAATGGCTATTTCAATTTACATTTCCACCAACAAAGTAAAGAATTCCCTTTGTGGAACATCCTTATTAATATTTGTTACCTTGACTTTTTAATAAAAGCCATCCTAACAAGTATAAGGTGACATCCCCCTGTGGTTTTGATTCGCATTTTTCTTTTAGAATACTTAATAGCTAAAGCTGCCAGTATTGTCTTCAGAGGCAACTGCTGGGGTTTGTGTGGATGAACACTAAAGGGATTTCCTTTAAAAAAAGCTGCAGGAAGTCTCAGCTGCATCAGTGGCTGTTGAGGTCCTCACCAGCATTCTCAGTAGAGCAGGCCAACGGGGACGTTGGTGGCAGCTGCTGTGTGGCTGATATGTTCCAGGTATGCTGATCTCGCCAGTGATCTTTTCTGTGTTGTTGCTCTATTTGTTCTGCACTGTGTTGCTGTAAGTTCTTAATTGCGTATATGAACCCTCCCCAGACTATTGGCATCTGTGGACATTAATATCTGCCTACTTGTTTTTAGGGAAAATGAAAGCTAATATCTCCTATTCTGCCATATTATTGACATCCTAAAAATATTTACACAATGGGGAAGGTAAATATACAAATTGACATGAATACGTTTAACAGCAATCACATTGACCATTAGGGAGGGCAATGTGAATCAAACTTTTTAACGTTCTG
Source organism: Callithrix jacchus (assembly GCF_049354715.1). Classification (NCBI taxonomy): domain Eukaryota; kingdom Metazoa; phylum Chordata; class Mammalia; order Primates; family Cebidae; genus Callithrix; species Callithrix jacchus. The sequence continues at coordinate 36,942,420 of NC_133515.1, forward strand.
TGTGTTGTGCAGAAGAAAGATATTGGTTAACTTTAAATGCTGTTAGGTCAAAATGTGCCTATTAACTTCTAAAATAATAGAACTATAATGTATGACTTCCAAATAAGTATGGTAAAGAGAGTATAAAAATACCTTAATATAAGTAGCCAAGATATAAACATATGAATGGAAAGGATATAAAACGTTGAGAAAATGTGAAATCACTGAATACAAAGTTTCACCTAATGTAGGAGAGTTCCTATCTCTGTTGACTGTGGAAAAGAAGTTGGGTGGGAAGTTGGGGAAAGACTATAAAGTCTGCCTGAAGCATTCTGTGTCCTGAAATCATGACATAAATGGGACCAAAATATTAGCATCGGTTTAATCTGAGTGATAAACACATGAGTTTCTATCATTTTATTTTCTGTATTATTTGATAAATCATAATAAAAACAGAAGAAAGGGAATATATTTCTAAAATATCGGGAATTTCAAATATATTAACTATAACACACTATAATCTCATTATTGAATTTATATTTGTGTGTGTTTATGTGTGCATTCTATTAACCATTGTGTAACTGTTATTAAGAACATCCATATCCTAAAGATAATATAAAGAAACAGTAGCTGTTTCCTTTCCTGGATAACAAAATCAAGTAATTTATCTTTACCAGTTCTCTGAAAAAGTTCTACTGATATTATTTATGAACACCTAGCAAAGCAGGCACACACACAAAAATACAAAATAAAAATGCATTGAATATAGAAGCATAGTAAACTTCTTTCAGTAAAATGTTTTATGTAGTTATTTGAGGCCGTGAACACACAATCTGTCATTCATTGTCTAGATTTTTTTAGAATCTCAATCATTGATTTTTCTGTCTGTTCAAGGTCACATGCTTAGTGGTGGTTACTTTTATGTATTAACTTGACTAGACTACAGGGTGGGCCAGATTAAATATTACTTATGGGTATGTCTGTGAGAGTGTTCCTGTTGAGATTAACATTTGAATAGATGAACTCAATAAAGCATATTGATGCCTTCCCAATGAGGGAAGCAGCATCTAATATGCTGAGGGCCTGAATAGACTAAAAGGTGAAGAAAGGAGAAATTCACCCCTTTTCTCTGTCTTGCTGCTTGACCTGGGACATCTCATCTAATCTCATCTTCTCTTGCTTTTGGACTGAAAGTTACACCATCAGCTCGTCTGGTTCTCAGTCCTTTGGACTCAAACTGAATTATGCCACCAGCTTTCTTTGGTCTATAGCTTGTGGACAACAAATCTTAGGACATGTCAGCCTCCATGATTGCATGAGCCAATTGGCTCACATGATTATGGATGCTGAGAAGTCCCATGATATATAGAAATATCTAACATCTAGTTAGTTGCAGAATTGAGATTACTATTAACTACATTACTAATTTCAACTATTTTTCTTTTTATTCTATGTTCATAAAGATAGTTTAATATTACTAAAGACAAAAGCAAAACAAGTAAAAAGATTAACTTTATTCAGAGTATTGAAATAGAACCTCTCAGATCCAAAGATCAGAGTATCAGGTAGACTGACTTTCCCTTGGACATTTTTATTGAGAAGTTACAGGTAGAAGGATTCAGAGGTAGGATTGTTTTGCAATCACAAAAAGTCTCAATAAGTTAGCTGAACAGGAAATATTTATCTCTGTGTCTATTAGTTTCAGAGGAAAACGGTCCCTATCTTAGCTATTCACACATGAGGCAAAGAACTGGAAGTTAGTTAGGGATGAAAGCTAAAGAGTCTGTGTCTGGCCTTGTCAGCAGCTTCAGACAAAAGGAGAAAGGACTTTATTTGGCTTTTCTCGTATAAAGGCATATGTCAAATACACATTTACTTATACTGTAGCAAAACAAGTATGACAATCTTGGACTTATGATGGTTTGACAATAATATTTCAACTTTATGATGGGTTTATCTTGACGTAACTTCATCATAAATCAATATTTGAACTCATGATGGTTGGCTTATAATTTTTCAAGTTTATGAATATTTACAGTCTATAAATAAACTTTAACTTATAATGTTACTAACTTACAATGGGTCTATCAAGACGTAACACCATCATAAGTCAAGAAGCATCTATATAACACTGTGGCTAAATATGCAGACTTAGATCTAAATTTCTCGGGTCAAATTCTCTGTTCTGCCAATTATATGACCTCTGAGAAGTTACTTAACCTCCATAAGCCTCCTGTAAAAGCATAATAATCACACTACTTATTGTTTCTCCTGATAATTAAAAAAAACAAGGTAAAATGCAAAGTAGTTATGAATATTAAAAATAAATTCAAAAACAAAATTTATATCTCATGATAAGAGAAATATTAAGTGCATAATCAAAGTCTTTTAATGTTAGTAAAGTTGTCATATATATTTTTATTTCAGACTATCTTAGTCAGTCAACAAATACATACTAAGCATTTAAAAATATATATATATAAATATTTTTTTTTTTTTTGACACAGTCTCACTCTGTCACTCAGGATGGAGTGCAGTGGCATGATCTCGGCTCACCACAACTTTGGCCTCCAGGATTCAAGCGATTCTGCTGCCTCAGGCTTCCTAGTAGCTGGGATTACAGACATCATGCCTAGCTAATTTTTTTTTTTTTTTTTTTTTTGTATTTTTAGTAATGATAGGGTTTCACCACGCTGGAAGGCTGGTCTTAAACTCCCGAACTCTGGTGATCCACCCACCTCGGCCTCCCGAAGTGCTGGAATTACAGGCTTGAGCACTAGCAACCAACCATCCTAAGCATTTTAAAGTGTCTATGTTTTCTATAGTTGTTTCAGTTTTTCTTTAGGTTTAGAAAATATCTAAAGGTTTAGATAAAGAAAAATTGAAATAACTATAAAGCGAACACCCATCTACCTACCCTAGATTCTGTAATTAATACATCACAAAATATGACTTATCACATGTCTATTTAACTATCCGTCCCCCAAAGCACATTATTCATTAAGTGCATTTCAATCGTGTTTCAGACATCAGTACATTTAACCCTTAAATCATTCCACATGCATATCATTAACTAGACTTCTTTATTTGTTTACATATCTTTTTCCATCTTCTGCTTTTAACATATAATGGTTTTCCTGAAAGATTTATAAATATAGGACCATCATGAATATGTGTTTGTTTTATTTTTCATGTATTTTATAATATTGAAATTTCTTGCTATCATCAACATTCAATTATTTTCTGAAATGACAATGACTTACACAGGTAAACCACTGCTGTCTGCCTATCAGCCCTGTCAGAAAGAAAGAAAACATGATTTTTCATCAAAAGATCATCAAGAGAATTGAGTAACACACCTCAAGCAAATATATCCCCAAATCCCAGCTTGGTTCTATTAAAATTAGATTTAGTTTTGGTTATGGTTGATTGAGAACTTTTTCCTTGGGGCATCTTTTTAAAAAATCAGATTCTAGAGCTTTGCAGCTGCTGAAGTAGGAGATAACACAGTTCCATTGTAATTGTATTTTTTTTAATGTAAGTTGAATAATGCATTTATTTTTATCAATTTAATGTTATTGAAACTGCCAAAATTTTTTGCTTTTAATATTTTTTCTTACTCAAGTAATAGATGTTCACTGTGAAACAGATTGAAAATACACATAAGTATTTTTATGAGTATATAATACTCATAATCTAACTGTCCAGAAATTAATATTAACATTTTTATATTCTTTTGGGTTTTAAACATATATACAATACAATTTATTTTTGTCTATTTGCCTATTATCACATCAAATAAAAATGCCGCGTGGATTGTCATCGAAAGTGAAGGATGTTAGAGATGGCCAGACTCAATATATAGGCTGTGTATATGGCATACTTAAATTTACTTCATGTACCCTAAGAAATAGCTGAAAAAACATGGAAAGCTATTTTCAAAGCCTATAAATTAGAAGCACACCAAGTGGCCCATAAGACTACAGCACAGGAAATGCATGATGTGCATATTAAGATACTGTGGACAGAGGAAACTGACCTTGGCTTCATAACTGAGCCCCAAGTAGAAAATCTAAAAGGTAGGCAATTAATTTTAAACTATTTTTCACAACAATTACCCTAAATTCTGTTTCAGTAAGTAACAGCAGGAACCTACTTGGCTAACTGTATTTGATAATGTTTTGAAATATTATCTGTGAAGCCTAATAATAGGTGTGTGTATGTGTTTTAATTTTCTTATTATAAAATTATTTTATAAACAAAAATATATATGAGATACTTCTTTGAATGCAATTTTTGTTTTTTGTTTTTTAGATAGAGTCTCACTCTGTTGCCTTGGCTGGAATACAGTGGCACAATCTTGGCTCACTCCAACCTCCTCCTCCTGAGTTCAAGCAATTCTCCTACCTCAGCCTCTCTAGTAGCTAGCCGGGATTACAGGCACACATCACTATGCTTGGATAATTTTTGTATGCGTTTATTCATTTATTTTAGTAGAGATGGAGTTTCCATGTTGGCCAGGCTGGTCTCAAACTCTTAACCTCAGGTGATCCACCTGCTTTGGCCTTCAAAGTGCTAGAATTACAGATGTGAGCTATGGGGACTGACCTGAAAATGATGATTGTTAATATATATTGTGGCTGCATGCTAAAGAAAAATTAAATTAACATTGGCCAAATTTACAATATTTGATACTGTCAAGCAAATAACCTCAAGTCTAGGACATGTTATACAGTGGATGCAAAGCTCCACCTATCACATCAGGATTCAAGCTAATAGAAAAAGGAGGGACAAGAGGGCAGTCCCTTCATTTAAAAATAATTTACAAAGAGTTGACTAACTTTCCAGTCAGCAAGATGGCTGACTAGAGATACCTGGCACTCATCTCTCTCACAAAGTAAGTACCAAGGCAATAAATAAACAGCTAGCATTCACTAAAGTGTTTGAGAAATAGTGCTTTAACAAGGGAGTGGTGAGGTCCCTGCAGGGCATGGAGGTCTAAGGATGGAAGCATAGAGAGGGAAGAGAATCACCCTGCCTCTGCCAAGCCATTTCTCTCATTTGGATCAGCTCAGAGCCAAAAGTGACTTCCCTTTGTGGGAAAAGGTAAGCAGAAGACTGCCACCATCCTCCACTGCCACCACAGACAGCTGCAGTTCTTACTACAGTGGAATAACACAGTCCTCATAATCCCCAAGCCCAGTTTGGGGGGCTGCCTGGAATTTACAAGGCTGCATTTCTCAGAATTAAGAGCACAAGCTGTACTGTCTAAATTCTACCATGAACCAAACTGTTGCAGCACAGCACCATCTTAAAAACAGAACCACAGCTGAAGTGTGCCCTGATCTGGGGGCCAGTTGCTACTGTGCCTCAGCAGCCTTGGGGCTCCAAGCCTACATGGATGGCTGCAATGCCATGACCCTGATAGTTCAGAGCCAGGGCCCAAGAACAGTCATGACTTTGATCCTGCAAAACAGGGAATCCAACCCCAGGCCAACTAAAGCACTGGGGAGCTATGTTTTAGCCAAAATATAGTCTGGCAGACATGCCCCAATGGACATGTCCCCAGGCTAACCTAGCCACCATATGCCCATGCCACTGATGCCACAAACTTCCACAACCAGGCAATCGGGGAACTTGCAAACATCACTAACATAAATTACAGCTAAATAAACTACACATAAAAAAAAGTCGACTGAGATTCAAGATGGTGCAGTGAGAACAACTCAGGATTGCAGCTCCCAATGAATGCTCAGAGGGTGAGTCAAAGCCTCATTTCCAGACGGATCTTTGTTGCCCACAGAACGGGGAAATTCCCAGGTGTAGGAAAGACATGGGACGCAAGCGCAGCTGTTTCGGCTGCTTAGGTCCGCGCTGCAGTGCAGGGGCACTCCACAACAATCCGCACAAAACACACTGGCCCGGGTGCCCTGCTAAACTGGCAATCTGAGATTTGGGAGGGCAGATTAGCATATCCATCTGATTAAACGGGACTTGGACAGTGAGCCAGACCAGGAGATTCCTGGGAAGTGGCGTTTGAGCCAGCACAGTGGCTAGCTGCACAGGAAATCACACAGATCCCGGTGCTCCAACAGCAGGCAACTGAAAGACCTGGGAGAGAGCCATCCGTTCAACTTTAAAAAAAAAGAAAAAGAAAGGTGCTCTGAGGCAGGGAGCCAGGCAAGCGGGCTCAGTGGGTTTCACCCCCACAGGGACAAACAAAATGGCAATTTGAAACACTCCAGGTGAAGAGCTTCACTGTGGGCACAGCTGAACCCAGGACGGTGCCGCTCAGTGGCGAAGGGGCGTTCACCATTACTGAGGCAATCCGCCCATACTGAGGTACACTCCCATTGCTGAAACAGCCTGCCATTGCCGGGGCAACCCACCATAACAGAGAGACTCCGCTGTAGGGTGGAGCTCGTGGCAGCAGGGCAGAACTTGTGGCGGAGCCCGCAGCTGCAGGGCAGAGCCCGCAGCAACAGGGTGGGCAACACATAAGCAGGGCGGAGCCTCGGCAGGCAAATAGTGACAGGACTGCTTCCTAGCTCGGCAGGATAGTGCAACAGATACTCATAAAGAAAGCCCCAACCCTCCAAGACAGAGCATCTGAGGAAAAAAAGGGGTTTTAAGAGTTCTGCGGCAGCAGACTTAAACGCACCTGCCTAACACCCCTAAATGAACAACAGAGCCCACAGCTCAGCACTTAACTTCCTATAAAGTACAGACTGTCTCCTCAAGCAGCTCCCTGACCCCTGTATATCCAGAGTCACCTCAAAAAGGACTGATCAGACTGACATTAGGTGGGCATCATTCTGGGACAAAGATAGCAGAAGAAGAAACTGGTAGCATCCCTGACCATTCTGCAGCTGCTACAGGTGTACCCCAGACAAGCAGGGCCAGGAGTGGACCTCAGCAGTTGTACAGCAGATGTCTAGACTGGTAGAAGGAAAACCAAGTAACAGAAATACTTCATCATCAACAATCTGGGAGTCCACTCAGAGACCCAATCGAAAAGTCAGCAACTACTCAGATGACAGGTGGACAAATCCACAAAGATACAAAGAAACCAGTGCAAAAAGGAGGAAAACACCAGAAACCAGAACACCTCGCCTCCTACAAGGGACCACAACTCCTCACCAGCAAGGAAATAAAGCTGGACGGAGAATGACTGTGACGAAATGACAGAATCAGACTTCAGAAGGTGGGTAATAAGAAACTTCTGTGAGCTAAAAGAACATGTTCTAAATCAATGCAAAGAAACTAAGACCCTTGAAAAAAGATTCGAGGAAATGATAACAAGAATGGATTACTTAGAGAGGAATATGAATGAATTGAAGGAGCTGAAAAACACAACACGAGAACTTCGTGAAGAATGCACAAGTTTCAACAGCCGAATTGACCAAGCAGAAGAAAGAATATCAGAAGTCGAAGATCAACTCAATGATATAAAACGAGAAACCAAGATTAGAGAAAAAAAACGCAAAAAGGAATGAACAAAGTCTCCAAGAAATGTGGGACTATGTGAAGAGACCTAACCTAAGTTTGATGGATGTACCAGAATGTGACGAAGAAAACGAATTCAAGCTGGAAAATACTCTTCAGGATATAATCCAGGATAATTTCGCAAACCTGGCAAGGCAGGCCAACAATCAAATCGAGGAAATACAGAGAACACCACAAAGATACTCCACAAGAAGAGCAATCCCAAGGCACATAATCGTCAGATTCACAAAGGTTTAAACGAAGGAGAAAATACTAAGGGCAGCCAGAGAGAAAGGTCGGGTCACCCACAAAGGGAAGCCCATCAGACTCACAGCAGATCTCTCGGCTGAAACTCTACAAGCAAGAAGAGAGTGGGGCCAATATTCAACATCCTTAAAGAAAAGAACTTTCAACCCAGAATTACATATCCAGCCAAACAGAGCTTCATAAGTGAAGGAAAAATAAAATCCTTTACAAACAAGCAAGTACTCAGATATTTTTCACCACCATGCCTACTTTATAAGAGCTCCTGAAAGAGGCACTACACATAGAAAGGAACAACCAGTCCCAGCCATCCCAAAAACACACTAAATGCTAAAGAGCATCAACAAAATGAAGAATCTTCATCAACTAATGGGCAAAACAGCTGGCTAGCATCAAAATGGCAGTATCAAATTCACACATAACAATATTAACCCTAAATGTAAATGGGCAAAATGCACAAATCAAAAGACACAGACTGGCAAATTGGATAAAAAATCAAAACCCATCAGTGTGCTGTATCCAGGAAACCCATCTCACATGCAAGGATACTCAAAGAAGATTTACCAAGCAAATGGAGAGCAAAAAAAGCAGGAGTTGCAATTCTCATCTCTGATAAAATAGACTTTAAAGCAACAAAGATCAAAAGAGACAAAGAAGGCTATTACATAATGGTAAAAGGATCAATACAACAAGAAGAGCTAACAATCCTAAACATATATGGACCCAATACAGGAGCACCCAGATATATAGGGCAAGTTCTTAATAACTTAAAAAGTGACTTAGACTCCCACACAATAATAGTGGGAGACTTTAACACTCCACTGTCAATATTAGACAGATCAACCAGACAGAAAATCAACAAGGATATCCAGGGTTTGAACTCAGACCTGAAACAAGCAAACCTGATAGACATCTACAGAACTCTCCACCCCAAATCCACAGAATATACATTCTTCTCAGCACCACATCACACCTACTCAAAAATTGACTACATAATTGGAAGTAAAGCACTCCTCAGCAAATGCAAAACAACTGAAATCATAACAAACAGTCTCTCAGATCATAGTGTAATCAAGTTAGAACTCAGAATTCAGAAACCAGCCCAGAACCGCACAGCTTCATGGAAACTGAACAACTGGCTCTTGAATGTTGACTGGATAAACAATGAAATGAAGGCGGAAATAAAGAAGTTCTTCGAAACCAATGAGAACGAAGACACAACATGCCAGAATCTCTGGAACACATTTAAAGCAGTCTCTAGAGGAAAATATATAGCAATAAGGGCCCATATGAGGAGAATGGAGAGATCCAAAATTGACACCCTATCGTCAAAATTGAGAGACCTAGAGGAGCAAGATCAAAAAAAACTCAAAACCCAGCAGAAGACAAGAAATAACTAAGATCAGAGCTGAAATGAAGGAGATTGAGACACGAAAAACCCTTCAAAAATTTAATAAATCCAAGAGCTGGTTTTTTGAAAAGATCAACAAAATAGACAGACCACTAGCCAGATTGATTAAAAAGAAAAGAGAGAACAACCAAATAGATGCACTAAAAAATGATAAAGGGGAAATCACCACAGACTCCACAGAAATTCAAACCATCATCAGAGAATATTACAAACAACTCTATGCACATAAACTAGTAAACCTGGAAGAAACGGATAAATTCCTAGACTCCTGTGTTCTCCCAAGCCTAAACCAGGAGGAAGCTGAAACTCTGAATAGACCAATAACAAGGTCAGAAGTCGAGGCAGCAATTAAGAGCCTACCACACAAAAAAAAGCCCAGGTGCAGATGGGTTCACAGCCGAATTCTACCAGACACACAAAGAGGAGCTGGTACCATTCCTCCTGAAACTATTCCAAATAATACAAAAAGAGGGAATCCTTCCCAAATCATTTTATGAGACCAACATCATCCTGATACCAAAACCCAGCAGAGACCCAACAAGAAAAGAAAACTTCAGGCCAATATCCATGATGAACATAGATGCAAAAATCTTCAATAAAATATTGGCAAGCCGATTGGAACAGCAAATCAAAGAACTTATCCATCATGATCAAGTAGGATTCATGCCGGGGATGCAAGGCTGGTTCAACATACGCAAGTCTATCAACGTAATTCACCACATAAACAGAACCAAAAACAAAAACCACATGATTATCTCAATTGACGCAGAGAAGGCATTTGACAAAAATTCAACAGCCCTTTATGCTAAAAACCCTCAATAAACTCGGTATCAATGGAACGTATCTCAAAGTAATAAAAGCTATTTATGACAAACCAACAGCCAATATCATACTGAATGGGCAAAAACTGGAAGCATTCCCTTTGAAATCCGGCACTAGACAAGGATGCCCTCTTTCACCACTCCTATTCAATATAGTACTGGAAGTTCTAGCCAGAGCAATCAGGCAAGAAAAAGAAATAAAGGGCATTGACATAGGAAAGGTAAACGCCAAATTGTCTCTATTTGCAGATGACATGATAGTATACCTAGAAGACCCCATTGCCTCAGCCCAAAAACTCCTGAAACTGATAAGCAACTTCAGCAAAGTCTCAGGATATAAAATCAATGTGCAAAAATCACAAGCATTCCTATACACCAATAACAGACTTAAAGAGAGCCAAATCAAGAACGAACTGCCATTCACAATTGCTACAAAAAGAATAAAATACCTTGGAATACAACTCACAAGGAATGGAAGGGAGCTCTTCAAGAAAAACTACAAACCACTGCTCAATGAAATAAGAGAGGACACAAACAGATGGAGAAGCATTCCATGTTCATGGTTAGGAAGAATTAATATTGTGAAAATGGCTATACTGCCCAAAGTAATTTACAGAATCAACGCTATCCCCATCAAGCTACCATTCACTTTCTTCACAGAACTGGTACAAACCACCATGAACTTCATATGGAACCAAAAGAGAGCCCGCATAGCCAAGTCAATTCTAAGCAAAAAGAACACAGCGGGGGGCATCACACTACCGGATTTCAAACTATACTACAAGGCTACAGTAATCAAAACAGCATGGTACTGGTACCAAAACAGAGATATAGACCAATGGAACAAAACAGAGGCACCGGAGGCAACACAACATACATAAAACTATACAATCTTTGATAAACCTGACAAAAACAAGCAATGGGGCAAGGATTCCATGTTTAACAAATGGTGTTGGGAAAACTGGCTAGCCATGTGCAGAAAGCAGAAACTGGACCCCTTCCTGACACCTTACACTAAAATCAACTCCAGATGGATTAAAGACTTAAACATAAGACCTGGCACCATAAAAACCCTAGAAGGAAATCTAGGCAAAACCATTCAGGACATAGGAGTAGGCAAGGACGTCATGAACAAAAGCACTGGCGACAAAAGCCAAAATAGACAAATGGGACCTAATCAAACCCCACAGCTTCTGCATGGCAAAAGAAACAGTCACTAGAGTGAATCGGCAACCAACAGAATGGGAAAAAATGTTTGCAGTTTACCCATCTGACAAAGGGCTGATATCCAGAATTTACAAAGAACTCAAACAGATTTACAGGAAAAAAACAAACAAGCTCATTCAAAAATGGGCAAAGGATATGAACAGACACTTTACGAAAGAAGACATATATGAGGCCAACAATCATATGAAAAAATGCTCATCATCACTGGTCATCAGAGAGATGCAAATCAAAACCACATTGAGATACCATCTCACGCCAGTTAGAATGGCGATCATTAAAACATCTGGAGACAACAGATGCTGGAGAGGATGTGGAGACAAAGGAACACTTTTACACTGTTGGTGGGAGTGTAAATTAGTTCAACCATTGTGGAAGACAGTGTGGCGATTCCTCGAGGCCTTAGAAATAGAAATTCCATTTGACACAGCCATCCCATTACTGGGTATATATCCAAAGGACTATAAATCATTCTACTATAAGGACACATGCACACGAATGTTCATTGCAGCACTGTTTACAATGGCAAAGACCTGGAACCAACCCAAATGCTCATCGATGATAGACTGGATTGGGAAAATGTGGCACATATACACCATGGAATATTATGCAGCAATCAGAAATGATGAGTTTGTGTCGTTTGTAGGGACATGGATGAATCTGGAGAACATCATTCTCAGCAAACTTACACAAGAACAGAAAATGAAATACCGCATATTCTCATTCATAGGTGGGTGATGAATAATGAAAACACATGGACACAGGGAGGGGAGTACTAAACACTGGGGTCTACTGGGGGGATAAGGGGAGAGCCAGCGGGGTGGGGGCTGGGGAGGGATAGCCTGGGGAGAAATGCCAAATGTGGGTGAAGGGGAGAAAGGAAGCAAAACACACTGCCATGTGTGTACCTATGCAACTGTCTTGCATGTTCTGCACATGTACCTCAAAACCCAAAATGCAATAAAAAATTAAAAATAAATAAATAAATAAATAAATAGGAAAAAAAAAGAAATGCTAAGCTTAAATTTTATTTGCTTCACATCAGAAAGAATATGTTCATAAGTGACAATTGGAATCCTGATTTATTTTCTATTAAAAGATGTTTGCAATGATAGTGTTAAATATATCAAAAGACCAAAAAGGAATATAAATATGCAATTGTAATTCAAATTATTGATGTAATTTAATTTGACACATGTTGATTACAGGTCAATAATTTCTGTAAAATGTTGGTTATGGGATGTAAAATAGTTAAATTCTATTGTTTGAAATTCGGTTCTCTGTGGGTGTTTTTTTCTAAAAGTAAAGTGCCTTGTCATCTTACTAAAGAGTTTTCTTTTTATTTCTCATTTTTATTTTATTATAAATCTATGCCATTAGGACTTTAGTTTTTGATAGTTTATTTACACAAATAGATTAACAGAAATTTAAAAACGTATTTTGCTGAACATTATTCAATTATACTTTTTATTTGACTTTATCAGCACCTTCATTTCCTTGACTTGTCAAATTTCTTTCTATGTGTCAGCCCTTGCCTATCTTATCACCTCCTGCAAAGTTTCATGCATCAAGCTATTTTGGCTATTCTCTTAATACTGCCTAGACTGTCTTATTCCATTGACCTTGTATCATAATTATCTGAAAATTCTTAAGAGGAAAATTGTCAAAAGATTATAGTAAATTCAAAAAAGGAAGTATAATGAAGTTTTTTTTAAAGCTACATCTATACATATTGATAATTCTCTTTATTTTTTTCTCTATAATTTTAAATATTATTCTTTATTCTTAGAATTTATACACTTGAATATGACAGGTCCAATTGCATGTCTCATTTTTTTGCTGCTCAGGAAATATTTTCAATTTGATGACACAAATTTTGTACTCAGCTCTAGAAGTTTCAGCTCTAACATAATCCAATTTTTCTTCATGTTATGTCCTTGCTCCAAGTATTTCTATCTTGTGATCTTAGATCTTGTAATTGTTTTCATTCTGTATTTTTACAAATTTTGCTGCTTGAACTGTTTTCCTTATCTTGTATTTTGAGTTTGAGATAGTTTTTTAAACATTTATTTTCTAACCAGCATTTTGTTCTTTATTCAGTTTACTACCTATTAACTTGCTTTTAAGTTTTATAATCATAGTTTTTAATCTGAGGAAAATCTTTCTAAATCTCAAGATTGTGTATTTTGTTTTGTATTTTCAAGTTTGTCCATTGGTGTGTATGCCTGACATATTTAACTCAATATAGATTTTCAAAAATATTACTATTCGCTGGAACATTTGTTTTCATGTCTTCTATTAATTCCTTCTTTTCAGTATATGTTTATTCTCAGAATGTAGTAATTTTATTTTTTTCATCCTTACAAAATATCATTTTTTTTTTACAAAAGTGGAATTGAACTGTGTTCTCTTTTAAGTCTTTATGTGCCCCTATTTAAAGTGTTCAGATCCAGATGAAAAGAGAAATAGGAACACACCCCTACTTTTGCCCTGCTTGGGAGGCTGAGAGGAAGCCATGTTTGGGTGAGCTCTGAAATCTGCTTTTCAGGAGAAGAGGTGGCATCAATAGTTGTTCCCCAACAACATCCCCACATTTCACTTTTGCTACACACCAAAGGCATTTTAAAATCTAATTTTAATCTCACTATACTATATTCCCTCCTATAAATGTAAAATATGAACATCAAGCTTTATCTACACAAGTAATCAATGACTACTGTCCCAAAGGAAGAAAATGGGTGTTCAAACAGACATGGAAAGGTAAATGTCTCATATCCACCTGCTACCCATTCTTTCTTTAGAGAGGCTACTGCCATCACTTTAGTCTAGATTATTCTAGATTAGTTCCTATTTTCTCTATTCTTTTCCCAAGTAATTTCATCCAAACATTTACATGCCACTGATGTCCAAATTTTATCCTCAGTTCTAACTTCTAAAATCCTTTAATTGTGCATGCAAATAAAAATATTCTAGAAAAATGTTTTGTACAAGATGGATGCTCAATAAATATTTTGAATGGGCTATACACACAGTATAATATACCAAGTATATATGTGTATATATATACACACAGAGAGAGAGAATACATACACCTATATTTTGTTCTCTGAAGTGTGTTTATACAAATGGTAGCATTCTTTGTGGATTTTTCATTTTATTTTCCATTTATCAATAAATTTTAAAAACTCCACTGTGTTAATATATAATGATCTTATCTTGTTATTCTTATCTATGCATAGTATTCCATTTTATACTTATTATTGCTAGACATTTGGTGGCCTTTTTTTTTTTTTTTTTTTGAGACGGAGTTTCGCTCTTGCTACCCAGGCTGGAGTGCAATGGCGCTATCTCGGCTCACCGCAGTCTCAGTCTCCTGGGTTCAGGCAATTCTCCTGCCTCAGCCTCCCGAGCAGCTGGGGTTACAGGCACGCACCACCGTGCCCAGCTAATTTTTTTTGTAATTATAGTAGAGACGGGGTTTCACCATGTTGACCAAGATGGTCTCGATCTGTTGACCTCGTGATCCACCCGCCTCGGCCTCCCAAAGTGCTGGGATTACAGGCTTGAGCCACCGCAGCCGGCCAGATTTTTTTTTCTTATTTATTTATTTATTTTTGAGACAGAGTTTCACTCTTGTTACCCAGGCTGGAGTGCAATGGCACAATCTCGGCTCACCGCAACCTCCGCCTCCTGTATTCAAGCAATTCTCCCTCCTCAGCCTCCTGAGTAGCAGGGATTACAGGCATGCACCACCATGCCCAGCTAATTTTTTGTATTTTTAGTAGAGACAGGGTTTCACCATGTTGACCAGGATGGTCTCAATCTCTTGACCTCCTGATCCACCCACCTCGGCCTCCCAAAGTGCTGGGATTACAGGCTTGAGCCACCGCGCCCAGCCTAGATGGTATCTCAATGTGGTTTTGATCTGCATTTCTTTAATAACCAGTGATGATGAGTATTTTTCATATGTTTGTTGTCGTCATAAATGTCTTCTTTTGAAAAGTGTCTGTTCATATCTTTCATCCACTTTTGAATGGGTTTGTTTGCTTTTGTTCTTGTAAATCTGCTTTAGTTCTTTGTAGATTCTGGATATTAGCCCTTGTCAGATGGGTAGATTGCAAAACTTTTTTTCCATTCTGGTGGTTTCCAGTTAACTCTAATGATAGTTTTTTGTTTTTGTTTTCTGTGCAGAAACTCTTAAGTTTAATTAGATCTCATTTGTCTATTTTGGCTTTTGTTGCCATTGCTTTTGGCGTTTTAGTCATGAAGTCCTTGCCTATGCCTATGTCCTGAATGGTGTTTCCTAAGTTTTCTTCTAGGGTTTTTATGATATTTGGTTTTATGTTTAAATCTTTAATCCATCTGGAGTTGATTTTAGTGTAAGGTGTAAGGAAGGGGTCCAGTTTTAGCTTTCTGCAAAAAGGACTTTTATATCCTTTATTAGTTGTATTCCTAGGTATTTTATTCTCTTTGTAGCAGTTGTGAATGGGAGTTTGCTCATGGTTAGCAAGTTTTCCCAGCATCATTTCTTAAACAGGGAATCCTTTTGTCAAAGATCAGATGGTTGCAGATGTGTGGCATTACTTCGGAGGCCTTGTTGATTTTCTGTCTCAGTGATCTGTCTAATATTTACAGAGGAGTGTTGAAGTCTCCCACTATTATTGTATAGTAGTCTAAGTCTCTTTGTGGGTTGTTAAGAACTTGTTTTATGAATCTTGGTGCTCCTGTATTGGGTGCGTATATATTTAGGATAGTTATCTCTTCTTGTTGCATTGATCATTTTATGTAATACCCTTCTTTGTCTCTTTTGATCTTTGTTGGTTTAAAGTCTGTTTTATCAGAGATTAGGAATGCAATCCATACTTTTTTTCTCTTCATTTGCTTGGTAAATCTTCTTTCATCCCTTTATTTTGAGTCTATGTATGTCTTTGCCCATGAGGTGGGTCTCCTGAATACAGTGTATCAATGGGTTTTGGCTTTTTATCCAGTTTGCCAGTCTGTCTTTTGATTGGGGCATTTAGGCCATTTATATTTAATGTTAATATTGTTATGTGTGAGCTTAATTCTGTCATTTTGTTACTGGCTGATTGTTTTGCCCGTTAGTTGATGCGGTTTCTTCATTGAATCATTGGTCTGTACCATTTGGTACACTTTTGCAGTAGCTGCTGCTGGTTGTTCCTTTCCATGTTTAGTGCTTCTTTCAGAAGCTCCTGTAAGGGAGGCCTAATGGTTATGAAATCTCTCAGTAATTGCTTGTCCATAAAGGATTTTATTTCTTCTTCACTTATGAAGCTTAATTTAGCTTGGTATGAGATTCTGAGTTGAAAGTTCTTTTAAGATTGTTGAATATTGGCCCCCACTCTCTTCTGGCTTGTACAGTTTCTGCTGAGAGAGTCGCTGTGAGTCTGATTAGCTTCCCTTTGTGGGTGATCCAACCATTCTCTCTCACTGCCCTTAGCATTTTTTCCTTCATTTCAACGCTGGTGAATCTGACAAATATGTGCCTTGCGATTGCTCTTCTTAAGGAATATCTCTGCGGTGTTCTCTGTATTTCCAGGATTTGAATGTTGGCCTGCCTTGCCAGGTTGGGAAAGTTTTGAATAATATCCTGAAGAGTGTTTTCCAGTTTGGATTCATTCTTCCTGTCACATTCAAGTACACGGATCAAGCATAGATTAGGTCTTCTCATATAATCCCATATTTCTTGGAGGCTTTGTTCATTTCTTTTCACTCCGTTTTCTCTAGTCTTACTTTCTCGTTTTATTTCATTGAGTTGATTGTCAATCTCTGATATTCTTTCTTCTGCTTGATCCATTTGGCTATTAAAACTTGCGTATGCTTCGCAAAGTTCTTGTGCTATGTTTTTCAGCTCCATTAAGTCATTTATTTTATTCTTTAAGCTGGTTATTCCAGTTAGCATTTCGTCTAACTTTTTTCCAAGGTTTTTATTTTCTTTGTGTTGGGTTAGAACATGTTCCTTTAGCTCAGAGTAGTTTGTTAATAGCCACCTTCTGCAGCCTTCTTCTGTCAATTCATCATACTCATTCTCCATCCTGTTTTGTTCCTTTGCTGGTGAGGAGTTGTGATCCCTTGGAGGAGGAGAGGCATTCTGGTCTTTGATGGTTTCATCATTTTTGCACTGGTTTCTTCCCATCTTCATGGATGTATCTAGTTTTGATCTCAGGGAGCTGCTTGAACAGGCTGTTTCTTGTCTGCCTGCAGAGGCACTGCTGAGCTGCCACGGGCTCAGTTGAGATGCTGATAAGTTTCCTGTGTCATTTGTTTACACAGGAAGATTAGACCCGCCTCTGCAATGGCGACTGCCCTTTCCTGCCCCAAGCTCCATCATTCTGGGTCGAGCTTGTACTGATGTGCTGGCTGTGAAACTCTCAAGGGAGAGGGCTTCAGTTTGCTGGGCTTTGTGAGGGAGGGGCCTGCCTAGCTGAATCTCCTGACTCCCTGCTTTCAGCTTCCCTTCTTCTGGCGGGGCGGGGGAGTAGCTCCGTCCTGCAGGCTTTCTCAGCATTAGCCAATACGTCCACTTAGATCTGTGCTGACAACCCACAGCACTGGCCAGGGTTGCTGCTCACCTGTGAGAAACCTGCAGGTTTCTCACAGGTGCTTTTCAGCCCAGCGAAAATCTCCTAGTCTGTGGGTTGCAGAGGGCTTGGGTGAAGAGCAATATCTGAACCATAATGCCAGAGGAGGAGAGCCCCCGACCCTCCAGTCAGAGGCACTTCCCGGGTGGGGCAGCGCCCGGCCCTGCCTTAGTTTGTCCTCTATGGGTTATACCCATTGTCCAACCAGTCCCTTTGAAATGAACATGGTACCTCATTTGGAAATGCAAAGATTACTCACTTTCTGCATATCTCTCACTGGGAACTGTACTCCAGAGCTGTTTCTGTTTGGCTGTCTTGCCTCTACTCTCTCTTAAAAACTTAGATTTTTAACTTGCTATCTGCTGATATGGAAGGGCAACAAATAGTAAACTGGCATTATAGAATTATAGTTTAAGAATTAGGGAAGTTAACTTAGGCAAAGTTATTAAGCCACAGCACATATAGTGATCAATGCTAGCCCTCATTCAAATTAGTGTCCACATGAACTTCTGCAAGTCACTTTGCCTTGTCTCTAACGTTCTTCATTTGCTAAGTGAGGTGAGGGCACTCTGATCTATAATTTATTGTCTAGTCCTTCATTCCATAACTCAATGTTCTTTAGAGTCAACAGAAGACTGTTGCTCAACTAATTTTTTCTGCAGCCTGAGTGCATTTAACATTTTTTTTTCTTGCCAAGAACAAATGCCTAAATGTGGCTTGTGTGTCTATAAATACAGTAAATTAGAGCAACAGTTAGGAAGAACAAATGGAAAGAGTATCAACAACCCCTTTCACTATCATTTCAGGTAACCAAGAATATTGTTGATACAGTTGATCTTATTCTTTGCTCTAGGCTTTTTTCCCTTCCCAAGTATTCATTAAAAACTTAATTTCAATGAAATAGGTGGGCTAAATCTTAAATGGTTAAAAACAGTGGAATTTGGACTTCAGTCACAAATGTGCCCATAACTTATTGCTTGCTAAATTCCATTTTTATCTCTATAATATATCTGGTTTTCAGTATGTCAGGCAAAATGAACTCTTCCACTACTCTAGCAAACATTCTTTATGTTCATTGAATATATTTTCCTTACAAAATTGATGGTGCCTTGAAAATATATAGAGCCTATGATTTTTCCTCTCCCACAAGAGTTCAATGTACATCTCTTAACTCTGGACTCATACTTTCCGTTTCTTTTTGTTGTTATTGTTGTTGTTGTTGTTGTTGTTAACAATTTCCAAGTAACTAGGTCTATCAGACATAAATTATACAGTTTCCTTTATGAGTTAAATGCTGAAAAATGTATATTTAAAAATATAGTTATCATAGCATCTTCACTAATGATATCACGAATTAATTACTGATTTTTAAAAGGTACATTTACTAATTCACTTTAAGGTTTGATGGCTCATAATGGTGTCTAAAAGACTATGTGCAAATGTGTATGCGTGTGTCTGTGTGTATGCGTGTGTGTGCATGTGTGTGTTATAGCCTGAAATAATACATAAACTGGGATACTTGAGCTGATAAGTCTTATGACTTTTGTAAGAAAAAATAAAAATTAGCATAAAAAATAAGACACTTAATTCTCACTGTTAAAAAGAAGAGAAGAAGAAACACCCCCCAAACTCCCTTCCCAGCTTTTTTTGAGTATTTACTTTAGAAAATATATAATTGTTAGTACTGTCTCCAGCTAAGGCTCTTGAAAACTACATAGGTTTTTTTTTTTGTTGCCTTTATATCCAAGAAAATCTTTCTGAAGAATGTGGAAGCCATCTTTTTGAAATGCAAGTACCGAGATACTACCCCTTTTCCCAGTTTCTCTGGAAAAGTAGGAGCCTAACTTCAGTTTCCTTGTTCCAAGTTGCAAAATTACCTCATCATAAATATAGGAGTTTGCGTTTTGTATTTTCCTCTGGATAGGGTCAATTAACTAATATAGATGGTCATCCAATTACCAAGTAAAGTGAGAATGGACTAAGTGTGTACAATGGTAGTATCATGTACTCTTCCCTGATGACTAGTTATTCTTTATATTTTGGTATCTATATAATTTTTATTTTATCTTTTACTTCATTTTTTATTTCAATAGGCTTTTGGGGAACAGATGGTGTTTGGTTACATGAATAAGTCCTTTGGTGGTGATTTCTCAGATTTTGATGCACCTATCACCCAAGCAGTGTACACTATACCCAATATGTAGTCGTTTACCCCTCACCACCCTCTACCCTTCCCCTCAAATCCCCAAAGTCTAAGGTATCATTCTTGTGCTTTGTGTCCTCATAGCTTAGCTCCCACATATGAGTTAGGACATACAATGTTTGGTTTTCCATTCCTGAGCTACTTTACTTAGAATAATAGTCTCTAATTTCATCCAGGTTTCTGTGAATGCCATTATTTCATTCCTTTTTATGGCTGAGTAGTATACCACACACACAAACACACATGCACATTTTATATATCTACTCATTGATTGATGGGCATTTGGGCTGGTTCCATATTTTTACAATTGCAAATTGTGCTGCTATAAACATGCATGTGCAAGTATCTTTTTTGTATAATAACTTCTTTTCTTTTCCTCCACACTTAGTAGTGGGATTGCTGGATCAGATGGTAGACCTACTTTCAGTTCTTTAAGGAATTTCTACAGTTTTCCATAGTGGTTGTACTTGTTTACATTCCCACCTACGGTATAAAAGTGTTCCATTTTCACCACATCCATGCCAACATCTATCATTTTTGAATTTTTTTAAAATTATGGCCATTCTTTCAAGAGTGAGGTGATATTGCATTATGGTTTTGATTTGCATTTCCCTGATACTTAGTGATGTTGAGCATTTTTCTATGTGTTTGCTGACTACTTGTATATCTTCTTTTGAGAATTGCCTATTCATGTCCTTAGCTCACTTTTTGATGGGATTGGCTTTCTTGCTGATTTTTTTTTTTTTTTTTTAGCTCTTTGTAGATTCTGGATACTAGTCCTCTATTGGATGGATAGATTGTGAAAACTTTCTTGCACTCTGTGGGTTGTCTGTTAACTCTGCTGATTAGTTCTCTTGCCGTGTAGAAGCTTTTTAGTTTAATTAAATACCATCTATTTATCTTTGTTTTTATTTTATTTGCTTTTTGGATCTTGGTCATGAAGTCTTTACCTAAGCAATGTCTAAAAGGGTTTTTCTTCTAGAATCTTTATGATTTCAGATCTTCAATTTAAGTCTTTGATCCATCTTGAGTTAATTTTTGTAGGTGAGAGATGAGAATCCAGTTCCCAAAGCATTTTCTTCTACACTGGCTCCATGTGTAGGGCCAGCACCTGTGACTCATGGTAGGCAGGTGGGCTCAGGTTGCCAGAACTACTTTGCCTACAGTCCCAAGAGCTAACTCTGAGGATGTAGATCTTCTCCAGGAGCAGCTATTAATCAATGACTGATGAGGGCAAAGGGTACACAAATCCCAGCTTCCTGTCCCTCTGATTAAAAAAATTCTGAGGTACAAGCTCCACTATTTGTGGAGCTCCCTAACATAATTAAATTGAGGAAATTTTGTTCAATATGGTACCCTTGGTTAGCCTCTTCCCTTTGGGCATTCCTGGTCCCACTTTCCGGCAATCATTTCGTGGGAACATTGCTATTGATAATGTCCACAGATCTTCATCTAACATCTTCTTAGGTTAGAGAATTCAATCTAAGAAATGCTCTCTACTTTCAATTCCAGTTTTAGCAGGGAGACAGATTACCTCTTGCCACACCCATTGCTAGCACCAATTTGAGGATTACTGATCCATCTGGAAATCGGAAGATAGCTGTCATCCCAGTGCTCAGTTTACTTTTCAGGTATGTGCTCAAAAAGAGCATCATTTTTCTAGAGATATTAAAAGAAAATGACCTAAGTGTTTAGTCAGTATGATCTCTGACTGAAATTGACATTGGATGACCCTGAAACAGAAAACGAACTTTAATAGAAAAATTGTTGAAATTCACATACATCCTGTAGTTTATTAACAATATTGTTCAACAGTTAATTAATTTTCTGGTTCTGATGATTATACTGCAATTATGTAAGATGGTGATATTAGTGGATGTGATGTGAGGGATATAAGAAAGCATTTTGTACTAAAATTAGTTTAAAATCAAAATTTTTAAAAATATATTTGAAATGTAAAAAGAAGCAGTAGGAAAAACATGTTTTATAGCTATTTAATAGCTTTTAAAGGAGTGAAAACTTGAAAACAACTATAGGGCAAACAGCGTTCAGAAACACATTCCTGATAGGCCTTTTAGTTATGCAAATGTAAGGCAGAGATTAGCATCAGAAAAGATATTTGAAGACTGTCTAGAAGAAGTACAATTGCTCAGAGCTATGATGTAAATGATTGTAGATGTTTTACCCAGAGTTGAAACTCTGCACACTATTTTTTCTTTAGAGAAAGGCTTCTTTTTAAACCACTAATTGAGGCTGCACTGTGCTGGAAGACTGAGATTTCTTTAGCTATAGGGCCGTCTGTGTGTGGAAATATGCCCACATGATTGCATGTATATGTTTATGTGACCTAATTTAACTAGTTCATTGCAAAAAAAATAAAAGGGAGGCTGAGAAGACTAAAGGAAAAACACAAGCTTGTCTACACTTTCCTGGAGAGACAGTTAAAACAAAAGAACTAGAACTGACAACGTAAAATTAAACCAGGAATATTCCATGCATGGCACAAAGGCTAACTATCACAGACTTTGAGAAATGGATTGAGGCTGGACTTCTTGGTTCTGATATCTCTTTCTTGCTGGGCCTGGATCCAGAAGAATAAAACATGCTGAAATCCTCAGTCTCTGAGTGAGATAAACTATCCTGGATGACAAGGAGACAAGATGGCATTTAGGAGGAAAAGCCCTATGAGGAGGAAGGAAAATATATTACAGGTGCCAGAGAACCATCATGCAATTTGAGACTTAAAGAGGTGCTGATGGCAGATGTTCATTCTTCCTTATGTTTATTATGCTTATGTGTTATTTCGAATTTTCACTAAAGTATCATCGAAGATTACAACCTTACCTCAGCTGTCTTGTAGGAATAGAGACTACCTGGAGGAGAGATAAAGGCTAGAGTCACCACATTCTGAGGACAGAATACTGGTCACGGTGCTGGCTTAAGAGAAGTTGATGGACTCAAAAGAAAAGGAGGTGATGGGCAGCAGAACTACCAGTGCTCACAGGCAGAAGGAGATGGGCCAATGGAAGCAAGATTCCATAGACTTCACTTTGGCAAAAACATGTAAACACTGAAGATATATGTTCACATCATCGACTTTTATTCAGGCTTCTTTTCTTGTCTCCTGAGTCTGCTATCACAGTGGAAAATTTTAGCACTCACATTGATGATAGCAACTGTTAAAGAAAAACTTCTGACTCTTCTAAGGAAGACTTTATTCAGGACTATTGCGATAGGTGTTGAGACTCTTGCAACTGGGGAGAGAAACTGGGCTCAACTCCAAACACAGCAAAGATGGCTGGGGTTTATAGTCAGTAAACAGAATAGGGGTTCGGTGGATAGAAAATTATCAGAAGAAGATATAAAGTATAGGGGGATTCTGGCTAATCTGACTTTATAGGATTCTTGCTAACTGCAGGTCAGGGTGATCAGATACAAAGGATGGGGTTAAGGAATTCAGTTGGATATGAGGTGTGATAAGATATCAAAACTGAGGAATCCTCCCAAAACAGACTTACCAGGATTCTTACAGCAAGGTGACTAAGCAGGACGGGGCCAAGGTTGGAACCAACTGGAGAAACTCAAAGGAGACTTACTAAAGTTTGGTCAAGGAGAAAGTCTTTGTAACCAATTATCTTAGCCCTGTAAAAATTGCCTGGCCCGTCTAAGCCACAGGTCAGTTATCTGACATAGAATGCAGGCAATAATCTCACCAATGAGATTATTCTTAATATTAAATAATAGTGTAAGAAAGAACTTTATAAGGGCTCAAATATTTTCTTTCTTTCCCTTTCCAGTTCAAAAATGAATATACGCAGTCCTTTTCCCTAGCAATCATCCTTTTATTTTGATTTTCCTCAGGCTTCCCACTTTTAATTAGCATTCTACTGTTAACCTAATTCAGTAAGAATCTGTTGCATGTCTGCTATGTGTCTAGCACTAATTAAAAATGCTTATCAGATTAGCATTCTAAATCCAGCCATTTACTATGAACATCAAATTTTCTAAATTGGATATTAGGGCACATGATCCCAGAGAAAGGATATAAACACACACACACACACATATATATATATGTATCTCTTTATATAAATTTATATACATTTAGGGTTATATAAATTTTTAAATTAATCTATATATAAGAACAGAGAACTTATATATATATATATATAAAATATATATTTTTAAATCTATTATATATTTTTTTAATTAATCTATTTATATAAAGACACCTCAAAGGTATATAAATTAAATAAAATGTTCCTACCTGTTAGTGAATTATTCTTTCCTTACTTAGTAAATAAAGTAAATAAATGCATACAACAAAATAACTTGAGCAGATGCCATATGCCAGAACTGAGCACTAGGGAGAAGTGAGGAACCATTAGAGCAGACACCATCATTGGTGCCCTGTCTGTGCCCTTCAGCCTCAGTTCCCATTTCTGCATGCCTACTCCTTGTGTTCTTTCTCTTACGCCTGTATGTGTGTCCACAAATCCTTTGCAGCACCACTATTTCTCTATTTTTTTTAAATCTGGCCTGGCCTTGGGACTTCTTTTTGTACAGTAGAATGTGGCAGATGTCATGCTACACATCTTCCAAGTCAAGACCTCCAGAATCATCTAGCTGCTTCTCTCACATTTTTGCTACCCTGAAATAGCCACATAAAGAAGCCTGAGCAATACTGGAGAAAAAAGACCAGGTGAGCAGAGATAATTTGCCTCCACTCAGGGGTCCTAAACCTTTCAGGCCCCAGCCAACGTGACTGGTGATTGCAGCTGCCTCAGTGGCCCAGGAGAGACAACAGAACAACTAATGGAGTCCAGTCCAAATTGCTGACCCACAGAGCCATGAGGTACAAAATGATTGTTTTAAGCACAAAGTGTGGGATAGTTTATTATGCAGACACACATGACTAGTATAACTCTTAAGAAGCCAACACCAGTGTCTTTTCCTCAGCAGACCACACTCAGGCTGCTGGATCCTACTTTAGCTGTGTGAATGATAGTCAAGAGTATCTCCTCCAATGCAGTCCTTAACCAATGACTGACAAGTGTGAGAAGGTGTGACCTACACTTTCTCCAGAGCTCCATTACAGGTCAACAATGAATTCACCCTCTACAGGAATTAGCTAAGTACTGCACCCCTGCTTGTTCTCTATCCCTTCCCAGTCTGTCTCACTCCCCTATTGATTTTACCTGGGGATGCTTCCTAAATATATATTTATACAAAAATATTTTGTCTTGGGGTCTATGTCTTAGAAATCAAGTATAATACAACTTCCTAGGAAGTAGTCCTAGGAAGCAGACCCTCAGAATGGGATTCTAAGTTAGATCACTCTCCAGTCAGATGCCAACATGGACCCCATTTTATTGATAAGGAAAGATGGATAACTTTTGACATAGTTTACATTTGCCAAGACTTTAACCTATGGTGAATTGGGATGAGATAAAGGTTGAAGGAGATAATTAAGAGATACGAGAAAAAAAAGTCATTATAAGGACTGTGGAGTTGATTGTTCTTAAGTGCCATACATGGCCAAAAAATGTAAATGGCAAGCTCTATAGATAAAAAGGCAAGAGTCATCAAGAGTGTTTTTTAGAAGATAAATAATGGAGTAAGTATGAGAACTTAAGGCTACAGTAACCAAAACAGCATGGTACTGGTTCCAAAACAGATATATAGACCAATGGAACAGAACAGAGAACTCAGAAATAACATCTACAACCATCTGATTTTTGATAGATCTGACAAAGGCAAGCAGTGGGGAAAAGATTCCCTACTTAATAAATGGTGCTGGCAAAACTGGCTAGGCATATGCAGAAAACTGAAACTGGACCCCTTCCTCACATCTTATACAAAAATTAACTCAAGATGGATTAAAGACTTAAATGTAAAACTCAAATCCATAAAAACCCTAGAAAAAAACCTAGGCAATACCATTCAGGACATAAGCATGGGCAAAGACTTCATGACAAAAGCACCAAAAGCAATTTCAACAAAAGCCAAAATTGACAAATGGGATCTAATTAAACTAAAGATCTTCTGCACAGCAAAAGAAACTAGCATCAGAGTGAACAGGCAACCTATAGAATGGGAGAAAAATTTTGCAATCTATCCATCTGACAAAGGAACTTACAAGGAACTTAAACATATTTAAATGAAAGAAAAAACAATCCCATTAAAAAGTAGGTAAAGGATATAAACAGGCACTTCTCAAAATAAGACATTTATGCACCAAACCAACCTATAAAAAAAAACTCAATATCACTGGACATTAGAGAAATGCAAATCAAAACCACAATGAGATACCATCTCATGCCCGTCAGAATGGTGATTATTAAAAAGTTAGTAAACAATAGATGCTAGTGAGGCTGTGGAGAAATCGGAACTCTTTTACACTGTTGGTGGGAGTGTAAATTAGTTCAACCATTGTGGAAGACAGTGTGACAATTTCTTAAGGATCTAGAACCAGAAATACCATTTGACCCAGCAATCCCATTACTGAGTACACACCCAAAGGATTGTAAATCATTCTACTATAAAGACAATTGCACATGTATGTTTATTGCGGCACTATTCACAATAGCAGAGACCTGGAACCAACCCAAATACCCATCAATGATAAACTGGATAGAGAAAATGTGTCACATATACACCATGGAATACCATGCAGCCATAAAAAAGAATGAGTTTATGTCCTTTGCAGGGACATGGACGAAACTGGAAACCATCATTCTCAGCAAACTAACACAGGATCAGAAAACCAAACACCACATGCTCTCACTAATAAGGGAAAGTAGAACAATGAAAACACATGGACACAGGGAGGGGAACATCACACACTGAGGCCTGATGGGTGTAGTGGGGAAAGGGAGGGAGAGCATTAGGACAAATACCTAATACATGTGGGGCTTAAAACCCAGATGATGGGTTAAAAGGTACAGCAAACCACCATGGCACATGTATACCTATGTAACAAACCTGCACATTCTGCACATGTATCCCAGAACTTAAAATAAAATAAAATAAATATGCAAACTGACGATCGCAAGTAAAAAAAAATAGCTTTTTTCTGCTGTCCAATAGACAGATTAAATTTGTTTTCAAAAAAGATATGTATGTTACAGTATCACTGTACTTGAGGATATTGACCAGTTTTGTATCACCTTCTGCCATTATATTCCAGCATTTTTAAATGACTCTTTATACTAATCTTCTAGCCTCCTTTTAATCAGCTTGACCATCGAATGGTTCCTTCAATAATGACTAAATAAAATTAGAATGTGCTTACTATAGGTTTGTATGGGAATCTTGTTTTTAAGTTAGAAAATTGTATGTTGACACTAGGTATATCCGAAGAACAATGAGGAGGCTAGTCTAGAGGGAGCTTAGAAATTAGGAAGTACAAAATAAGGGCAGAGAGTTATGGAGGGTGAATAGGGAACAGACTATGAAAGGCTTTGCTGGCTTTTGAAAGGACTTACATTTTTACTCCGAGGGATGTGGGAAGCATGAAAATGTTTTGAGTAAAAGAATATTAATGTCTGGCTTGGGTTTTATGGCATGGTCTGTATATGCAACAACCCAAATGCACAAACCATCAAAGAAAAAATATGTCACTTAAAATACATAAAAAATAAAGTCTTCAGAAAAGCTAAAATGTTATAAATGATAGTTGAAAACTAATAAAAAAAAACTTTGAGAAAATTATTGCACATATCTGACAAAAAAGTAACACAATTTTAGTAAAATTAAGAGCTGATTTTGTTAAAGTATTTGGGTCAGATCCCAAGATTCCAAACATTCAAATCGTATTCTATCATCTTGTTTCCTTATTCATTTTCAATAATATTGAACTGAGTATCAGCAAACATGATGCAGTAGAGGGTTTAAATGTGCTTGCACAATTTGGTTTACTCATCTGTTTTCCTGTGATCATCCTATAAGAGCACATCCTGGTCCCAGGTTCCAGAATGATGAAGCACATGGAGCAAATTTGAACCTGACCAGATTTCTGGAGACCAGCATAGCAGATTGCCAGCTGATACACAGATATGTAAATGAGGAAAATAAATATTTGCTATTTTAAGCATCTGAGATTTTGAAGCTGTTTGTAATACAGCTTAATTGAATCAAAAATCAATTGTAACAGACACAATCTAAGATCCTCAACGTTTAAAATAAAAGAGGAATACACTTGTATCTTCCAAAGCCCCCTCCTTAGTATCAGCAATCTCTCTTACTATTACAACCATATGCATAAAAAGAAAGAAGCAACCTCAAGACCTTGGACCTCCTGGGAAAAAAAAAAGAAAAGCTTTATCTTTATAACTGTGATCCAAAAAATGTCCTTTAATAATGATATTGGTTCATATCAATTTAGGACATACTATTTGCCAGTAGCTATTTTCAGCTCTTAACATACTATTTAAGAGAACAGACTCTAAAGCCATATAGGATCAAATTTCAGCTCTGTCACTCAATAGTCACAGTTAACCTCTCTACATTTCACCTTTCTCATTGATAAATTGTAGATGATATATTGTCCTTTCTATCCCATGGGACTGCCGCAAATATTAAATGTGTTAACATATATAGGGTACCTGGAACAGTGTCTAGCACATAGAATTATTATTATTATCACATTTATGAATTTATTTAATGACTGAAACAACTAGAGGTAGTTATGATTATGGTCATTGTATAATCCTTCAGCAAGGCAAGTTTGTAACATGGATCAAGAGACTTAAAGCTTAATAACCAAAAAAACCCATCAGCAATTTAATAAGTAGATAAATTTTGGTATAGGCATACAAAAGAATAACATTCAACAATAAAAAACAAAATTACCAAACATATGTATATATTACATATACATATACAGCATATATATGCACACACACACACATATACTCATATAGAGCTTGAAAACATGTTGATTAAAAAGCATACAGAAAGTCATATATCTTATATGATTTAATTTAAAGGTTCAGTGCAGGCAAATAAAAGCTATAGTGATAAAAATGAAAAGTGTTTTTTTTTTTCCTGGCAGGTTTAGCAGGAAGAGGGAGAATTGGCTGAAAAAAAAAGGGAATATTCTAGGGTGATAAAATATTCCATATTTTGACATATGTACTATTAATGTCCCCATTTTACAAATGAGGAATCTAGTGGTGGTTGCATGGGTATATTTCTCAAATCTTTTTTAATTGTACTCTTAATATTTTGGCATTTTACTGCATGTAAATTTAGCTAAAATTTAAAAGAAGCGGGCAGGAATTTTGAATGCATATAGCTTGCCTTAGTAATTTCAATATGTACTAGGAGTATATTTAAGTTAAAAGATACACACACACACACACACATACACACACACAAACAATTATTGAGTTAAACAAGTTGACCTTTCTGTCCTCATCTGTTTGGGTTGCTATAACAAAATATCATAACCAACCGAAATTTAATTTTTGTGGTTTTGGAGGCTAAGAAGTCCAAGATCGAGGCACTGTCAGATTTGGTGCCTGGTAAGGGCCTGTTCCTAACAAATGGAAACTTTTCACTGTGTCCTTACACAGTAGAAGGGGCAAGGCAGCTTTCTGAGGATTCATTTAAAAGTAAACTAATCTCATTCATAATGGCCCTGCCTCCCTAAGGTCCCATCCCTTAAGACCATCACCTTGGTGATTAGATTTTAATATATGAATTGGGGAGGGAGGCACAAACATTCAGATTATAGCAATTTCTAACAGCACATGACATGGTACTCACTCAAGCCAGGAAACGGGAATACCCTTTTCTCATTTCTAGACACATGTTTCAAAATATCCTAAAATAGATTAGCTCACATGAAGAAAATAATGGCTTAAAGATTTTTGGTTAGATTCTTTTCTCACTAATTGCTTTAGAATATCTCTGACACTTCTCCAACAGTTTTTTTTTTTTTCTTTTCTAAAGCACTGTAAAGCTCATTGATAGAATGCAGACCTTCTAGAATATATAAATTCAAATAGCTTAGCATCTTCAAAAGTAAAGTGCCCATTGAAACTACTCTGAATGATATTATAATGGTTAAGATATGTTCTAAGTTGGCCCAAATCCAGCCTTATGAGACTGGGCTAGAAATATGAATAACATGAGAGGTTGTAAGAGACTAAAAATTATCTCATGAACTCAAGATCATCCCCTGGGTCCCAGAATTAACAATAGAATATAGATAATGCTTCTGAGAAAACTGAAAGTAACTTCTTCATTTTGTGACCTGCCTTCTGTACGCATCTGATAATTTTGGTTTCCAAAACAGATTGTTACTAAGTAGCATAGATCATGTACATTGGGCAGAATGTGTGCTGAGACACCATCCTGGCTCCTGAGCTGCCAGGACCTTATCACATGTGGAGCTGCTTCTTGCTTGGACATCCCACCTGGGAGCTGTGGTGACAATGGCAGCATATGGTTCAGTTCTGCAATTGATGAAAACATGAAGAGGTGGTTGCCATTTTTCTTAAGAGTTTCTGGACTTCTCATGCAGCCATTTCTCATGTATTGTCCAAGAATCTCCTCTGAAGGAATAAAATAAACTGGGTGTAATGGTTAATTTTAGGTGTCAACTTGACTGGATTAAGGAATACCTAGAAACTTGGTAAAGTTACTTCTGGGTGTGTCTGTGACAGTGTTTCTAAAGGAGATTGGTGTGTGAGTCAGTGAACCAAGTGGATAAGATCCCTTTCTAAATGTGGGTGGATACCATCTGATCAGCTGAGAGCCCAGACAGAACAAAAAATGAGAGAAAAGAATATCCTCCTCTCTCTCTTGGAGCTGGGATACTCTACAGCCCTTGGACATAAAATCTTCAGGCTTTTTGGCTTTGGGATTCCAGGACTTACACCAGCAACTCCCTGGGTTCTCAGAGGTCTTTGGCTTTGGCCTGAAAGTTACACATTAGTTTTCACGGTTCCAAAGACTTCAGACTTGGACTGAGCCATGCTTCCAGCATTCCACGGTCTCCAGCTTGCAGATGGCTTACCATAGGACTTCTCAGCTTCCACAATCATTGTGTGGGCCAATTCTCCCAACAGATTTCCTCTCATCCATCCATCTATCATCTATCTTATCTATGTATGTATCTATCCAACCACCAATCCATCCTATTGGTTCTATCTTTCTGGAGAACCCTAATATACTAGGTAAATTTGAAAAATATAAAAGATTTTACTCTCCAGTTAAAATATATAAAAATAAAGTAATATATTTTTTACTTTAGTCTTCTGTTACAATAAAATATGCTTAATTACATTATTATCCACCAGGTGACAAGCTTTAAAGATCTTATTGTTGAAAAAATAAGATACAAAGCATTAACAAACCACCTTTACAAGAATATATAAATATTAATATATAAATATGAGTTCATTTATTTTTAGACCTTGATTCCTCTTAATGGTACTATATTAAGCATTACTAGTAAGATAGCAAAAAAAAAAAAAAATCCCAAACAATAATGACTTAAATTTTCTCTATTTTGGTCACAAGTTATATTTATAGTCCTTGAATAGTTGGTTTATTTTAGAAAATTTATTTTTACAAATATAATGAAAATACCTGTTTTCATCTCTTTAGGAGAAAAAAAAATCTCCCTTTCTCTACCGAATGAAAATTCATGCAGAACATTAAGTACACACAGATACACATACACAAATGTATAAAACCTGTAAAGTCAAAGATAAGAATGCGCATTCCCACTTGCTATCCTTAGATGGGGGCCCCTTCCCCTGGTAGCTCCTAAGATACTTCCACAGCCTCCTAGGGCTTTTTACAGGACTGTTAGAAAACTGCTCTCATAGATACTGTTGTTCAGTTTTCATTCATTTCTAGTATCAGAAAACATAGATGGTCCTTATGAACTTACATTATTTAAACCATATAATGTACATTGAAATACACTTTCTGTTCTTTGAAATTAGTTATTTAGTAACACAAATGTCACTTGAATTCAGATTTGTGGCCAGAGACAGAACAATACACTTTTCAGAAATAATTTATTAAACTTTTAAAATCTTTAAGGTTGTTGGTTTATTTCTATAAAATACAGTAGGGAATAAAATTCTGTTATTCTCTTTTGTCTTTCATGGTGCCTAAAGCTCCTCATGGCTCTGTGTGTTTGGGTGACTACGTGAAATAGCACAGCACAATATGAATTCTGTAGTTCTCACTTCTGCCAACTTCCTGGATTTACTTCACAGTTGCTCAGCTCTCAGGAACAAGCTGACTGGTCACACCTTATATATCTGCAGTCTCAAAGGCAAATAGCCATTAATGAGCATGATCTATGAGCCAGAAAGGTACATGTCTTTTCAATGAAGTTGACGCTGGCCCTTTTTCATTTTTGCTGTTTGGTGGATGGCCCCCTAGAATCTTTTGAATGATCTATCTAGTGACAAGGTATCTGAACTCCTGCAATTCTGAAAAAATAAATTAAATTAGATTTTCCTCTATAAGTATAGTGTGGAAATTTTTAATAGCACATTACTTTTTAATTATCTTTTCACTATTTTGCTAGAATAAAAATCTATAAAACTCTGTACCTTCTGGAGTATACAAGTCTATTTTTCCTCTCATTTGCCATTTTTAGGAAACCATGAACACAGGGTCAGGACCAACCTGATGGGTCAATCCATAACAAGACCACCCACCATTTAGCTTCTCAGAAGGGAGAAAGTTGGTAAATAGTTCTTGGCCAAAGATAAGTGAAGAGGCTAATTAGCAATGGCCACCGGCTGCCTTCTCTTGCATTCTTTATTGAAATGTCACTATTCTGTAACTAATGTTATAAGTCTTATCAGAAAAGGAGGTTAAATTATGTCAAAACTATTTTGCCATCTATCAAGGTTTTTTTTGCCCTTTCGAGTATTAAGATGAAAATTTATGCCATACATTTCAAGTGACTGACTCATTCTTTAATTCCTAAAATAAACCCTTGTTAGTGATAATGTGTTTTACTTTTGTTATAATCCTAGATTAGATTTCTTAAAACTTGATTTTGTACTCTTTAAATATGCATAGTCTGTTTCCCAGATTTTATTATTGGAATTATGCTAATTTTATAGTTAATTGAAAAGACTTCCTTGATTCTCTCTTTTCTAGAAAACTACAGAGTGAAGGAGTTATTGACACCTTAAAGGTTTCATTGGACTCACCTGTAATTATGGGGTACTATTCATTAGTTTTCCAATTTATGTTCTAGATAGAAGTTAGCTGGGATTTCTAATTTTTCTTCAGTGAATTGATATCTGTTTATCCTAGGTTTTCAAATAGAAGAACAGAAAGTAGAAAACACTAATATATCTGAGTGTTTCTCTCTTTTCAGTTCATAATGAATGAATTTTTCTATTCCTTTTTCTTTCACTTTGTTAGCCCTCCCTGGAATTTATCTATGTTATGAACCATAACATAGCATGAAACGATGGATTTATCAACATACTAATTATGCTCTATTCTGTTTCATAATTTCTGCTTTTATGTCTGAAGTTACCTTCCTGTTTTCCTTAGATTTATTTATTTTATTTTTCTCTTTTCATGTTTTTTGAAGTGAATTGTTAGGTTATTTGTTTCATATTGTTTTTATTTTTCATTAAGCATTTGGAAATTTTATTTTAGTTGAGTTCAGCTCACTTTCAGTTTATGTATTTGCAATGTCATTGCTTTCTAAGTAATTTATAACTATAATTTTCATTTCTTTAATGATTTTAGAATTTAGAAAAATCAATAGTCTAAGTCATTTATGTTTTTATTTATTGTTTTGTTTTTAAATTTCAGTTTTATTGCATTTTTTCAGGAATGTAGAGATAAATGTGGAAAATCACTTCAGAAACAAATATGAAAGCAGACATGGAGTAGAAGCTCTCATCTAATAAAATACTGTAAAGGGGGTAAGTGCTGAACAGTTTTATTTGTAATAATTAGATGAATTCATCAAATGAAGCACTGTCATTAAAAATTCAAACAACGTAAGATTGCAAGTATTCTGTGATTTAACATAAAAATGTTGATATTTTTTCATTAAAGAAAATAAAATCTAACACAAAAATAGTATCAGATGACACTTGGACACCATGAAAAGGACAAGTAATATCTGTTGATATGCCAAGAATGATGATACAAACCCTACTGCAAAGCAAAAGATGTGGTACTTAATATTATGGCCAACCTGCTACTATTTCAGTACACAGAGCTTACTGAAATTTTACCTTTTCCATCATGGGATCCAGTGTTAAACTCAACAATTAGCACTAAAGCCTTAAATGAGTGTAGCCAAAGGCCATCACTTAGTGCCTCTGATCAATTAAATGTAGAGGTTCATGAAAAGAACTGAGATTTTCAGATTTCAGAATATGTGCAAAAATTTGACTGCCTAGGTTAGTTCTCATTATGTTCTAATGAGGCTAAATATAAGGATTAAGATTTTATTACACTAAATGACTTATTTTAGATGATATTTTTTTCCTTTACCATCTCCTAATTTAAATACGTTATCACAATTGTCAATCCTAAAACAGTAAAAGGATATTTCTCATTAGAAGATGTATTGGTCAATTTCATCAGATATCCTTCACTCTGTTTCACTTATAGATGTGTACATCTTCAGACCAATCTATTTGTCTGTCATAATATGGCACAGGAGCTAAAAAAAAAGGAGGGGGGGTCTGGCTGATCAAATGCAACTTCCCATTTCAAGGGTTTATAATTTCATTATAAAAATTAACTTCTGGATGACTCTAGCTAGAGTTTCTCAAAGATAGGAAGACATTATTTCTGGGTATCTCTAATTTTAAATACACTAATTTTACGGAATTTCAACCTGACCAACTTCAGCATAATCGTTCATGTAATTTTAAAACTTGCTCCAATTAATATTCTTTCTGAATCCCTTTGCATAAGCATCCTCCCAGTGATGTGAAACATTGTTGTCCAGCTCAAGAAGGGATTAAGTAAGTGCTGAGGTAATGTAGAAGAAACAAGGATGGAGTCTGAGAAATTCTAAGGAAATAAGACAATTTTGTAAACTGGTAATGAAAAGAACAAAAAGAAAAAGAGCTCTTCAAGGAACATTAGCAATATAAATTCACAGCTTATACTTACATAGACACCAGTATAATGTAAGTATGAATACCAGTTAAAATTTTTAATCACCAAACACACAGTTAAATATTTTGGACTCAGAGGTATTTATGTCGACTTTAAGCTGATTATGATAGTCTTGTTAGTTTTGACTGGGGGTTGACTTAGTAATGCACATGTGATAAAAGTGACCAATGACATGGGAGGCTATCCGTTGGAGAGATTCTGAGAGGGTTTTCCTAACTCTTAAAAGGAGAAATAAAGTACATTATAATCACTTTTACTTGTAAGATTTCCACCTCCTGGTGATAACTGGAATTGCAGCATCAATGTCGAAACCCTGAAGGGAGCCTCCTACGCTAACATGCTAAGGACCACAGAGAAAAAATAGAAACAGACAAAAAAAACCTTGACATCCCTGAGCTATTGAGTTAAACATACCTGGACCCGCTGTCCTATGTGAACCTAGAAGGGTGGCTGTTAGATGAGATAAAACATGTCCTTAAGTCAATTAAAATTTTTCTCCCAGCATTTGTTGTTGTCGTTTTTCAGTGAAAGAAAATAGATACATGGGGTAATAGTGGTAGAAGAATGTGAGGTGGAATTATCATACATAGTTTCAGGGCCTCAGAACCTTAGAAGCTGGGTCTCAGCGTCCCTCATGGGGTTGCAGTCAAGCTGTTAGGGCTAGTCTCCAAAGACTTAAGTGAGGCTGGAGGTCCTACTTCCATGCTCACAAACATAGCTTTACCAGGAGGCTTGAGTTCCTCACCATATGGATGTCTCCATAGACTGCTGGTGATGCGACTTCCCCCAAGCAAATGATTCAAGAGAAAGAGAGAGTCTGCCAGTGTGAGAGGGAGCACGCATTCAACATGGAAGACGCAGTCGTTTTATAATGTAATCTCGGAAGTGACATACCATCACTTTTGCTGTATTCTATTTTTTTTGAAATAAGTTGCTAAATTTAGCATATGTTCAAGGTGGAAGAAACTAACCTCCACTCTGAAGGGAGGAGTATTAAAAAAAATGTGGACATATGTTTTGGAACCATCTGAGTTTTATTTTCAGTATGAAGAGATTTGAAAATATTTAAATGCTGCTAGGAAGCACCCAAGAGAGATAAAGTGGAAGATGTGTTTGTTATTGGCATCTATTTTCTCAACGTGTTAGGGAGTGAAATCATTTACTGAAGGTATTTTGATAGATGGTAGGTTTAGAGGTGCAAGAAACTGGAAATATATAGCCATTTAGGGTATCAACTCTAGAGATGTAGATAAAAATGTGTTAAAAGCTATAAAAGAATTCTATATTATTTAGATAATGTAATGTAGTTCTATATAAAATACCTTGGTGAAATGGATATGTTTCTATGAAAATAAAGCTTACCATAGTTGTCTCTAGAAAAATTAGAAATCTTAATTTTAACTGGAACATATTAAAAGCAATGAAAATTTTTTTTAAGTTTTCCAGGAATAAATTCTCTTTCTCTCTCTCTCTCTCTCTCTCTCTCTCTCTCACACACACACACACGAGTACTGCATACCAATAGTTTGACTAAATAATTTTTCCAAACATTTATAAAACCATAAAATTTATCTTATACACAAGCTTATTTCAGAGCTTATTTATAAGCTTATTTCAGAGCTTATAAAAATAAAAAATAACTGATTTTATATTAGTATTTCACTTGTATAAATAAAATAATTGAATTATTTAACAAATGGAAACAGATATTTAAACTCTGTGACTTCTC
Source organism: Callithrix jacchus (assembly GCF_049354715.1). NCBI lineage: Eukaryota > Metazoa > Chordata > Mammalia > Primates > Cebidae > Callithrix > Callithrix jacchus. The sequence goes on from NC_133515.1 coordinate 36,979,279, forward strand.
TGATGCTTTCATTTGTTCATCTTCCACAAGAAGTGTGCTATTAAAATAATAGAGCTAATACAAATAATGATTTTCTAGAAAGGCAAAAATGTCTTAGTACTGGGAAATGTATTAATATCATTTAACACACCAATTGATCCAAGATGGTAGTGGGGGAGTATTGGTGGTCTTGATAGATATCAGAAAACATTGTGATATAATTCAACATCACTGCTGTCAAAAACCACCTTAGCATAACAAAAGTATTAATTTCAAAGCAATAGCTTATTTTATAATTAATGGTTAAAAATAATTAGACAACACATGAAAGTAAGAAGCAAGACAATTATAAATGGAAGAATAACCATTTTCCAATGACTGCCCCATTCTTAAAAGACATGTTTTAGAATCTGATCTAGCCCAAATTAAAGAAAATTTGTGATTTCCCTCTTGGCAGTACATTGCATTGCTAATAGTGGAGAAACTGGAAGATGATACTTTATTGAAATTAACTTTTTAGTGCATATTTTTGGTACACACAAAACTACGCAAGTAACTCAACATTTTTTACCAAGCAAACATGTATTTGAAGCCTTCCCTGCTTTGGAAGAGTGGAAAAATATGTAGGAGTTCTGGGAGCACATGAGTGAAAAGTATAAAAGAAAACTGTGGAACAAGCTCTTTATAAAATGCATAAGAGGCAGCCGGGTGCGGTGGCTCAAGCCTGTAATCCCAGCACTTTGGGAGGCCGAGGCAGGTGGATCACAAGGTCAAGAGATCAAGACCATCCTGGTCAACATAGTGAAACCCCGTCTCTACTAAAAATACAAAAAAATTAGCTGGGCATGGTGGTGCATGCTTGTAATCCTACTTGGGAGGCTGAGGCGGGAGAATTGCCAGAACCCAGGAGGCGGAGGTTGCGGTGAGCCGAGATCGCGCCATTGCACTCCAGCCTGTGTAACAAGAGTGAAACTACGTCTCAAAAAAAAAAAATGTATAAGAGGCACAGCATCTTGGTAATACATAGCAAGCTGAAGACAGCAAGACAACCTGGGTGATAACTCTATACCGGCATTACAGAGCCAGGTCCACATTTTCTTTAAATTCCCTCTCTTCTGTAATTGGTGTCTAATACAATATTGCATCATGACCAGTTTGGGATATGGAAGATGGAGAATAGTCACAAAAGCAAAGTCTATGATGATGTATTTAGATTATATCAGATCCAATTTAGAATGAGTACTTTAGAAATGAGATGAGATCACCATGAGAATGTAGGATCTAGATTCCTCAGAAACACTGCAGCAGGAGCTGGAATTCTCCCATAATTTGGAATGGAAGCCTCAGCTCTTTAATTTGGAAATTAAAGAAAATGGTCTCTTGAAGACGGAGGGTTTCACAAAGATACCCAGTATCACTGAGATTATTTAACTTTGCTTGTTTTTACATTTTTATTCAATGCAACCATACAAGGAAAAGGAATACAACATCTGAATATTACAAGAGACATTGCAAAAATATTTTTATTTACCAAAGATTGGTTTTCTTCTACTATTAATAACCAGTTTTGAAGACTGGACAAAAGGATACCATTTACTATAGCAACCAGAGTATGTTTGCTATATTCACCAGATAAAAATCTGGGCTATCCAGTTACACTTGAATTTCAGATACACAATGAATAATGTGTTTAGTGTAAGCATGCCACATGTAATATTTGAGACACACTTGTGCTATGAAATTACTCATTGTGTAACTGAAAATCAAATATAATGGCATTCTGAATTTGATCTAGCCAGCCTAGATCAGAAATATCCAGTGTCATTTGAAAATGCAGGGTGCAGATTATAGAGCTGATTATACTTCTACCATGTAGGTATATTCCCTAGCTTCAACACTTAATATTGATTTTTATTATAGTCAGCATTTTAAACCTTTAAAGTCCTTTCAAAGTTAAAACTCAACCATGGAACATACCTTTCAATAATTAAAATAAGTTTTAATTCTAGTAAAAAAAAAATGTCTACCATATTTTTGGCCCAGTGAAGGCTTTGCACATCTGGTTGGATTTTCCAGGCCCCTTATTTCAAATTACTAGCAGTTATCTTCATCTTCAGGAATGGGCTCTTTCCTCCCCCACCTCAAACAAATGTCCACCTGCTTCAGTCACATAGCCTTGGCTGCCATGTGCCCACTCTTCAGCAAAGCCTGTCTGCTGTTCACATCAGCAGCACATTCTGCTCTCCCATATGGACTTGGAGGGCCCTCGGGGGGTGCTTAGGCCACACTTTGGAGAAATCCATTGCAACGCATTAAACATTGACCATGGCAAAAGGAAAGAAACCAGCTGTCATGATGGAAAATCCCAGAATCAGAGTTAGCAAAGTTTTTTTAAAAAGGGGAGTTGTTAGCAACTGATGAGCCACGTTTCCCTGAAGGGTGCAGTGTTCTTGGGAGGCAGTCATTCCAGGATTTCAAAGATTAAGTTATAACTGAACAATGTATGAGGATGTATAAAAAGTAATTTACCATTTTATAATTACTTTTAATTAACCATTTTATAATTACTTCCTCCATGGTAATGCCTCTGGGCCTGATTGTGAAAACAATTATAGGCTGGGAATTTGCATACCAGTAATAAGCCCTAACATAAACGCCATAAATGTAGCTATTTCTTGATACTTATTTGGCATATCATGAAATCACAGCTCTAACTATATATTATTCACCCCCAGCCTTTTTCTAAACTGGAAGGAAAAATAAAAGGAGAATATGTTTTTTTCAAAAAAATGTTAGAAATAATTACAGATCATTTTATTTCATAGTCACTTACATGTTCCAAGGTTATCAACTTACTAAAACAAAAAGTAAAATGTTTTCTTCTTGGCCTTAAAAGTGTTCTCCAGATCCCATACTCACTCAGTTACATCTAACTCTCACCAAGGTCAATGAGGTGTCATCACACACATACAAAATGGCTGTATTTAAAAACCACAGTATGCTCTTTTGCTATCTTTTGTAACTGATGATTAATAACACAATATTATCAATTAGATCCACTGCACTGCTTGAAATAAAAGTAATGAATTTTTAAATGTCAGAACAGAGACCAGTAGAATCACCCAAGGATTCACAATAAACCATGTTTTTTTTAAAAAAAAATGCAGAATGTCCTTTGTTGCTTTGAAGCTGGCTGTTTCTTTCTCAGCTTCAGCATGGATTATGATCCCAAACTTCCTTTCACATCTGAGTTAGGAAAATTAACTGAAGGGTGGGTGACCTTTGTCTGTATGTGCTGGCCACCAACTAGCACATTATGGTTTCTTGGAAGAGATTAATGGGGAAAGTATTAATAACTAAGGGAAGTTTATTTTTCTCTATTAGCCAGACACTGATGTAGCAGCTCCGACCTAATGCCAAAATAAATATAATAGGAAAGACAGGTGCTTTGGTCAAGCAAGCCTGTCCTTCAGGGAGTCCTCTCTAGTTTAGTATAGTCCTTATGCCACTGCACTTTGCTCTTACCAAGTATGAATAAAGGAGTCATCGTCGCATACAAAATGCCAGGATTTTTAAATCATTCTAAAAGCCATTAGTCATCTATTACTCAATGTTCTTATTATAAATTCCTCCAGGGAGAAGGAAAGAAAAAGTGTGACTCTCATTGTGACATAAAAAGAATACTTTATCATTTGTGCTTTCCTTATGTTTCTTGGGTTCTAAGAAGCCCAGAGCTCAATTTTTTTTTTTGGCAAGCAGAAACTTTTTTGGGTAGAAAGTGCACATCTCTTTTTTAACTTTGGATATTGCCTTTTAGTAGTGTTCATAGGTGTTGGTCCCTCATCATATCTGCGTAATGGAAATTTCTTTTGGAATGACTAGATAAGATTACTTAAGTACAAATAAATATAATTATTTCATGTGATGTTTCTCACCTTTCTACCCAGTACCACTGGGATAACCCTCTGTTTGCTTGTCTGCCTTCTGATTTTTCTCATGGAAATCCCTTCAGCATGCATACCCTCAATATTTCCCTACATTTATCCTTCCCCACATTTATCCTTCCCCTAACCTTTGCAGCTCAGCACTTACCTTTTCATCAGCCATTGAGCTTTCTATCCCCAATGGATTTTCTGAACACCAAAGCTCTTGGTACAGATGCTTTCATTATTTTTTCTTTTGAGTCAGTGTTAGGCTTTATCTCTTTAGAGCAATAGTAAGCTTTATGAGATCAGTGTCCAAGTTCTTGCACTTAAGTCAAGGCTTGAGAAATATTTTTTTATTGACAAATTTTAATCATTTTAAAAATGTAATTTCCTTTAGCTTGATTATTACTAGTAACACACTATGGCTAGGCTAACTGTACAAAACTAATTCAGTCAAATTACATTTAGTGTGTGTTTGTTTGTTTGTTTGTTTTTAGATTCCATTAACCAGTTTTTTGACCAAAGCACCTGAATCTCCTTCTTGTATTATTTTGACTCTACATCAAGTCTGCTGTCTGTGGTTGCAACAATTAGAGAACAATATTATTCTCATAGTTATTTATAAGCTCCTTAGTCTCTCCGAAGGACCTGTAATGTGCTAGTTATTATACAAAATATGAAGATAAGACTCACACACTCTTTAGTTAATTTCTCTAGTAAAGTTCAGAAAGTAACTACGTCTTCTAAGCCACACTGAGGCTCATGAGCAAGGGAAATTTAAACTCAAAGCAATTGAGAGCATTCTGTTTTTTTATTCTTTTTCTCTTTTTAACTTTTCTTTTTTCATTGTGATTGCTTTAAAGATTCTACTGGTATATAGTCAGACCTTTATAAAAAATTCATTGCTTTTATTTCAAGCAGCACATTTGCTCTGGTTGATAATATTGTGATATTGTATCATCTGCTACAAAAGAATGCAAAACAGCACATCCAAAAAGTTGTACTCAAAATATACATATAGTAGGTACACCATAAATGCTAGTAGATTATTAAATAATCCTGAATTCCTACAGGATGTAATGTAAATTAAAGTATTGTTAAATTCTGTGATCATCTGGGACAAATAGATTAACATCAAAAACCAGAAATTATTCTGTCAGAACTATTAGGTGACTATCATAGATAAATAATTGAAAAATAAAAGAGCTATTGAGTTATTTAAAAAATAAACCCAAAAGCCACAAGCAAAACAGAAGAAAGAAAAAGAAAAATTATCATGCAACAAAATAGCCTATTTAGCTTGTCCCTAGGAGCTTCAAGAAAAAGTGAGAATTTGAAAACCAATTTTTCCTCAATATAAGATGCATGAAATGACATGTAGATTATTATGTGTGGTATGCAAATTAAATTCAAAAGCTATAAATCAGTTAGCTCAGACTTGGAAAGTACGGAATAGTTAAGAAAGATGGAAATGCTAGAGGAGTGATCTTTCTATGCAAACTTGAGTGGTTGCAGTTTTCTTTCTTTTTTTTTTTTTAATTTTTATTGGATTTTAGGTTTTGGGGTACATGAGCAGAGCATGCAAGACAGTTGCGTAGGTACACACATGGCAGTGTGCTTTGCTTTTCTTCTCCCCTTCACCCACATTTGGCATTGCTCCCCAGGCTATCCCTCCCCACCTCCCCCTCCCACTGGCCCTCCCCTTTTCCCCCCAATAGACCCCAGTGTTTAGTACTCCCCTTTCTGTGTCCACGTGTTCTCATTTTTCATCACCCACCTATGAGTGAGAATATGCGGTGTTTCATTTTCTGTTCTTGTGTCAGTTTGCTGAGGATGATGTTTTCCAGATTCATCCATGTCCCTACAAACGACACAAACTCATCATTTCTGATTGCTGCATAATATTCCATGGTGTATACGTGCCACATTTTTCCAATCTAGTCTATTATCAATGGGCATTTGGGTTGATTCCAGGTCTTTGCTATTGTAAACAGTGCTGCAATGAACATTCGTGTACATGTGTCCTTATACTAGAACGATTTACAGACTTTTGGATATATACCCAGTAATGGGATTGCTGGGTCAAATGGAATTTCTATTTCTAAGGCCTTGAGGAATCGCCACACTGTCTTCCACAATGGTTGAACTAATTTACACTCCCACCAACAGTGTAAAAGTGTTCCTTTTTCTCCACATCCTCTCCAGCATCTGTTGTCTCCAGATTTTTTAATGATCGCCATTCTAACTGGCGTGAGATGGTATCTCAATGTGGTTTTGATTTGCATCTCTCTGATGACCAGTGACGATGAGCATTTTTTCATATGATTGTTGGCCTCATATATGTCTTCTTTCGTAAAGTATCTGTTCATATCCTTTGCCCACTTTTAAATGGGCTTGTTTGTTTTTTTCCTGTAAATCTGTTTGAGTTCTTTGTAAATTCTGGATATCAGCCCTTTGTCAGATGGGTAGACTGCGAAAATTTTTTCCCATTCGGTTGGTTGCCGATCCACTCTAGTGACTGTTTCTTTTGTCGTACAGAACCTGTGGAGTTTGATTAGGTCCCATTTGTCTATTTTGGCTTTTGTTGCCAATGCTCTTGGTGTTTTGTTTATGAAGTCCTTGCCTACTCCTATGTCCTGGATAGTTTTGCCTAGATTTCCTTCTAGGGTTTTTATGGTTCCAGGACTTATGTTTAAGTCTTTAATCCATCTGGAGTTAATTTTAGTGTAAGGTGTCAGGAAGGGGTCCAGTTTCTGCTTTCTGCACATGGCTAGCCAGTTTTCCCAACACCATTTGTTAAACAGGGAATCCTTTCCCCATTGCTTGTTTTTGTCAGGTTTATCAAAGATTGTATAGTTGTATGTATTTTGTGTTGCCTCCGGTGCCTCTGTTTTGTTCCATTGGTCTATATCTCTGTTTTGGTACCAGTACCATGCTGTTTTGATTACTGTAGCCTTGTAGTATAGTTTGAAATCCGGTAGGGTGATGCCCCCCGCTGTGTTCTTTTTGCTTAGAATTGACTTGGCTATGTGGGCTCTCTTTTGGTTCCATATGAAGTTCATGGTGGTTTTTTCCAGTTCTGTGAAGAAAGTCGATGGTAGCTTGATGGGGATAGCGTTGATTCTGTAAATTACTTTGGGCAGTATAGCCATTTTCACGATATTAATTCTTCCTAACCATGAACATGGAATGTTTCTCCATCTGTTTGTGTCCTCTCTGATTTCGTCGAGCAGTGGTTTGTAGTTCTCCTTGAAGAGGTCTCTTACGTTCCTTGTGAGTTGTATTCCAAGGTATTTTATTCTTTTTGTAGCAATTGCGAATTGCAGTTCGCTCTTGATTTGGCTTTCTTTAAGTCTGTTATTGGTGTAGATGAATGTTTGTGATTTTTGCACATTGATTTTATATCCTGAGACTTTGCTGAAGTTGCTTATCAGTTTCAGGAGTTTTTGGGCAGAGGCAATGGGGTCTTCTAGGTATACTATCATGTCGTCTGCAAATAGAGACAATTTGGCTTCCACCTTTCCTATTTGAATACCCTTTATTTCTTTTTCTTGCCTGATTGCTCTGGCTAGAACTTCCAGTACTATATTGAATAGGAGTGGTGAGAGAAGGCATCCTTGTCTAGTGCCTGATTTCAAAGGGAATGCTTCCAGTTTTTGCCCATTCAGTATGATATTGGCTGTTGGTTTGTCGTAAATAGCTTTTATTACTTTGAGATACGTTCCATCGATACCGAGTTTATTGAGGGTTTTTAGCATAAAGGGCTGTTGAATTTTGTCAAATGCCTTCTCTGCGTCAATTGAGATAATCATGTGGTTTTTGTTTTTGGTTCTGTTTATGTGGTGAATTACGTTGATAGACTTGCATATGTTAAACCAGCCTTGCATCCCTGGGATGAATCCTACTTGATCATGATGAATAAGTTTTTTGATTTACTGTTGCAATCGGCTTGCCAATATTTTATTGAAGATTTTTGCATCTATGTTCATCATGGATATTGGCCTGAAGTTTTCTTTTCTCGTTGGGTCTCTGCCGGGTTTTGGTATCAGGATGATGTTGGTCTCATAAGATGATTTGGGAAGGATTCCCTCTTTTTGGATTGTTTGGAATAGTTTCAGGAGGAATGGTACCAGCTCCTCTTTGTGTGTCTGGTAGAATTCGGCTGTGAACCCGTCTGGACCTGGGCTTTTTTTGTGTGGTAGGCTCTTAATTGCTGCCTCAACCTCAGACCTTGTTATTGGTCTATTCAGAGATTCAGCTTCCTCCTGGTTTAGGCTTGGGAGGACACAGGAGTCCAGGAATTTATCCATTTCTTCCAGGTTTACTAGTTTATGTGCATAGAGTTGTTTGTAATATTCTCTGATGATGGTTTGAATTTCTGTGGAATCTGTGGTTATTTCCCCTTTATCATTTTTTATTGCATCTATTTGGTTGTTCTCTCTTTTCTTTTTAATCAATCTGGCTAGTGGTCTGTCTATTTTGTTGATCTTTTCAAAAAACCAGCTCTTGGATTTATTGATTTTTTGAAGGGTTTTTCGTGTCTCAATCTCCTTCAGCTCAGCTCTGATCTTAGTTATTTCTTGTCTTCTGCTGGGTTTTGAGTTTTTTTGATCTTGCTCCTCTAGCTCTTTCAATTTTGACGATAGGGTGTCAATTTTGGATCTCTCCATTCTCCTAATATGGGCACTTATTGCTATATACTTTCCTCTAGAGACTGCTTTAAATGTGTCCCAGAGGTTCTGGCACGTTGTGTCTTCGTTCTCACTGGTTTCGAAGAACTTCTTTATTTCTGCCTTCATTTCGTTGTTTACCCAGTCAACATTCAAGAGCCAGTTGTTCAGTTTCCATGAAGCTGTGCGGTTCTGGGTCGGTTTCTGAATTCTGAGTTCTAACTTGATTGCACTATGGTCTGAGAGGCTGTTTGTTATGATTTCAGTTGTTTTGCATTTGTTGAGCAGTGCTTTACTTCCAATTATGTGGTCAATTTTAGAGTAGGTGTGATGTAGTGCTGAGAAGAATGTGTATTCTGTGGATTTGGAGTGGAGAGTTCTGTAAATGTCTATCAGGTTTCCTTCTCCAGGTCTGAGTTCAAGCCCTGGATATCCTTGTTGATTTTCTGTCTGGTTGATCTGTCTAGTATTGACAGTGGAGTGTTAAAGTCTCCCACTATTATTTTGTGGGAGTCTAAGTCTCTTTGTAAGTCATTAAGAACTTGCCTTATGTATCTGGGTGCTCCTGCATTGGGTCCATATATGTTTAGGATCATTAGCTCTTCTTGTTGTATCGATCCTTTTACCATTATGTAATGGCCTTCTTTGTCTCTTTTGATCTTTGTTGCTTTAAATCTATTTTATCAGAGATGAGATTTGCAACTCCTGCTTTTTTTTTTGCTTTCCATTAGCTTGGTAAATCTTCCTCCATCCCTTTATTTTGAGCCTTTGTGTATCCTTGCATGTGAGATGGGTTTCCTGGATACAGCACACTGATGGGTTTTGGCTTTTTATCCAATTTGCCAGTCTGTGTCTTTTGATTGGTGCATTTAGTCCATTTACATTTAGGGTTAATATTGTTATGTGTGAATTTGATACTGCCATTTTGATGCTAAGTGGCTGTTTTGCCTGTTAGTTGTTGTAGATTCTTCATTATGTTGATGCTCTTTAGCATTCTGTGTGATTTTGGAATGGCTGGTACTGGTTGATCCTTTCTATGTGTAGTGCCTCTTTTAGGAGCTCTTGTAAAGCAGGCCTGGTGGTGACAAAATCTCTGAGTACTTGCTTGTTTGCAAAGGATTTTATTTTTCCTTCACTTCTGAAACTCAGTTTGGCTGGATATGAAATTCTGGGTTGAAAGTTCTTTTCTTTAAGAATGTTGAATATTGGCCCACACTCTCTTCTGGCTTGTAGTGTTTCTGCTGAGAGATCTGCTGTGAGTCTGATGGGCTTCCCTTTGTGGGTGACCTGACCTTTCTCTCTGGCTGCCCTTAGTATTCTCTCCTTTATTTCAACCCTGTTGAATCTGACGATTATGTGCCTTGGGGTTGCTCTTCTTGTGGAATATCTTTGTGGTGTTCTTTGTATTTCCTGCAATTGAGTGTTGGCCTGTCTTGCTAGGTGGGGAAAATTTTCCTGGATGATGTCCTGAAGAGTATTTTCCAGCTTGGATTCGTTCTCTTCGTCCCCTTCTGGTACACCTATCAAACGTAGGTTAGGTCTTTTCACATAGTCCCACATTTCTTGGAGACTTTGTTTATTCCTTTTTGTGCTTTTTTTCTCTAATCTTGGTTTCTCGTTTTATTTCATTGAGTTGGTCTTTGACTTCAGATATTCTTTCTTCTGCTTGGTCAATTCGGCTATTGAAACTTGTGTTTGCTTCGCGAAGTTCTCGTATTGTGTTTTTCAGCTCCTTTAACTCATTCATATTCCTCGCTAAGTTATCCATTCTTGTTATCATTTCCTCAAATCTTTTTTCAAATCTTTTTTCAAGGTTCTTAGTTTCTTTGCATTGATTTAATACATGATCTTTTAGCTCACAAAAGTTTCTCATTATCCATCTTCTGAAGTCTAATTCCGTCATTTCGTCACAGTCATTCTCCGTTCAGCTTTGTTCCCTTGTTGGTGAGGAGTTATGGTCCTTTCTAGGAGGCGAGGTGTTCTGGTTTTGGGTGTTTTCCTCCTTTTTTCGCTGGTTTCTTCCCATCTTTGTGGATTTGTCTGCTGGTCGTCTGCGTAGTTGCTGACTTTTCAATTGGGTCTCTGAGTGGACACCCAGAATGTTGATGATGAAGTATTTCTGTTGCTTGGTTTTCCTTCTACCAGTCTAGCCCCTTCGGTGTATGACTGCTGAGGTCCGCTCCAGACCCTGCTTGTCTGGGGTGCACCTCTAGCAGCTGTGGCACAGCGAGGGATGCTACCTGTTTCTTTTTCTGCTATCTTAGTCCCAGGATGATACCTGCCTAATGTCAATCTTTTGGATATAGAAGGGTCAGGGAGCTGCTTGAGGAGACAGTTTGTACTTTATAGGGGCTTAATTGCTGAGCTGTGAGCTCTGTTGTTCATTCAGGCCTATTAGGCTGCTATGTTTGATTCTGCAGCAACAGAGCTCATTAAAAAACCCTTTTTTTTTCTCAAATGCTCTGTGTTGAGGGGTTTGGGCTTTATTTTTGGATGTCCATTGAGGCCCTGCCCAGCTAGGACGCAAACAGCTACTGTTTGGCTGCCGAGGCTCTGCCCTGCTGTTGTGTGATTCGCCCTGTTCCTGCAGGCTCTGCTGTGGTCTCCGCCACACCCTGCGGTGGAGTCTCTCTGTTGTAGCGGGTTGCCTCGGCAACGGCAGGCTGCGTCAGCAGTGGGCGTGTATCTCAGTAGGGATGGGTTGCCTCGGTAATGGTGGATGCCCCTCCCCCTCAGAGCGTCTCGGGCTGTCTGCCCGGGGCTTGTTTGAAATCGCGGTTTTGTTCGTCCCACTGGGCCAACCCTAACGCTCTGTCCCTGCGATCCCCTGGCTGGCCCACTGTCCAAGTCTAGCTCAGTCTCAAGTCCAGCCCTCTCACGTCTCCTGTTGCCGGTTCAACGGGGCACCCAGACAAGCGCGCCCTGTGGGGAGTGCTGGGTAGGGCCGGCCGCCACCACCCCAGCTGCCGGCTTCACCAGGCGGAGGTTCTGCCTGGCGTCCCGTGTCTCCTCTTCACTTGGGAATTTCCCCATTCCGTGGGCAACAAAGATCAGTCTGGAAATGCAGCTCAGACTCACCTTTCCGCGGACACAACGCGAGCTCCATTCCTGGGTTGTTCTCACAGCACCATCTTGAGTCCTCCCCAGTTGCAGTTTTCTAGATGTTAGGACGCCCCTGTTCAAGATTAATTAGTATTGAATTTCCCATGCTGCAGGAAAGAAAGTAAAGCCCGTCTGGTACGCATTTGTGTTAAGGCAGTAGTGAAACTTACCAAAAATGTGAAAGTAAGAAGTATATGATTCTGTCAAAGGATTGACATTATCTAGAAAAAAAACTGCAAAATATACATATGAACCATGCTTTTGTTTTGCAAATTTTCTATTTTGAAACTTCCATTGTAACTGATCTTTGTTTTACTATTATTTGCATGTAGATTTTTTCTATTATAAAACAGGCTCATTACATGGAAAGACACATACTATAAAAAATATATGAACCGAGACTTTTAAAAATATATAAAATAATTTATAATTTCATGTCTCGGAAAAATAATTATATTATTTTGTCGTACAGCCTCCACTAATTATTTTTCTATTCACAAAATAAACATAGAATTTTTAAACTAAACAATTTTGTACATGATGTTTTGTTACTTCACATTTTCTCAAATAATAGAATATTGTTAATTCCTTTAAATACTCATTGTGTTAGGCAGAGTAATGTTCCCTCTCCGCAGAACAATCCCATTCTAATCTCTGAAACCTTTGGGTATGCTACCTTACATGGTAAAAAGGAATTGAGGTCGCAGATGATATTAAGGTTGCTCACCTCAAGTTGACCTTGAGATGAGGAGATTATCCTGGGTTAAGTATTTGGACAAATGTAATCACAGAGATCCTTAGAAGTAGAAGAAGACATAAGAGAAAAAACCAGAAAGATGATAGAATGAGAAAGACTACACCAGCCCCTGCTAGCTTTGAAGATAGCAAGAAAAAGCCACATGCCAAGGAACACAGATGGCCTCTAAAAGCTGGAAAAGACAAGGAAACAGATTCTATCCCAGAGCCTCCAGAAGGAACACAGCCTTCTGACACATTGGTTTTTGCTCAGTTAGACCTTTGTTGGACTTCTAACCTCCAGAACTATCAGATAATAAATTTGTGTTATTTTGAGATATTACATTTGTGGTAATTTTTTCATAAAAGCAATACAAAACAAACATATACATGGATGCCAATTATTTTAATACCTCATAAAATATTAAATTAGAATGAATCATAATTTATATAACCAATCCAGCAGTTGACAGGCTTTTTCTTAAAAGGCCTGATAGTAAATATTTTTGGCTCTATTTGATATATCATCTTCATTAACTACTCAGCTCTACCATTTTAGTAAAAAAAGCATCCATAGACAACATGTAAAGAAACAAAGTTGGCTGTGTTCCAATAAAATGTATTTATAAAACAGACAGAAATTTGCTGACCTTCGAACTAATCCCCTATTCATGGACATTTAATTGTCTCCAAGTACGTGATTTGCTTTTGTGATTTTCTAATCAATACATGTCAAAAGGAAAAAAGCACAAATGGCTTTTCTAACTCTGACATATTTTCTTAAATATTCCAATCTTTCAACTTGGCTTTTAAATTTTAAACCAACTAGAAGTACTCATTTACTTTGTCCTCAAATTCAAAAGTTTGAATGTAAAATGTTAAATGTTGGATTTTACTTAATTAATTATAGTTTCATTCTTAAAGGAAAAAAAAATGGATCTTTAATGCAAAAAAATAAATTTCCAGGCCTCAAGAGATGACAAAAATGGCATTGATTCATATGGCCATTTTTATTTAAATGGCAATTTTAAATTGTGCAATATACCTGGTAATAGGCAGCTGAGGCAGACAAAGAAAATTCAGGGCACAGATTCCAAAGCAAATTTCTCACTGCCTCCATCTCCCACAACTTCCTAGGTCAGGTTGTATCTTAATGGTAAACAGCAAGCAGTAGAGAAAAATCTGAGATTTTGACTTTTCAATGCACAAAAACATAGCTGTATTTTTAAGGACTGTCAGGATTACGAGTCCAAAAAAAGAGAGAGAGAATGATATTTCTAAATTAACCATAGGGATTTAGATAAGCTAAGATTTTTTTCTGGAGGGAGTGGTAAATATGGGCATAAATACAAATAAAACAAACAATCCTCTGATTACACGATTCACAAAGCCCACAGGAAGTAAAGAACTGCTGATGAGTGGGTTTTGTAAATGTGTCTCATCCTCCTTCCAACGTGTATCGGCATCAGAGACTAGCAGACGCTCCTCTCCTGACTAATGCACTGACCCAAACTGAAGGAAAGATGCAGGTGGCAGAGAGAATCAGAGCAATGGATATTGTATTATTCACATCTGTGATTTCCCAAAGAATTCAAGACTTGCTGTGTGCTTCAAAAGCAGATATTTCACTTTAACTGTTGCAAATTCATCACCCTACATTTTCACCGAAACTTTTCTTGTTCTTGGTGCTGATTAAATCAGAATGCATAATGTGCTTTTCTCTATTGCCTTCCTGTGTTGTGTAGAGACACTCTAATCTTATCTTCTCCTTCTACACTTCTTTCCAAATATTCTCTAAAACTTGATAACTGAACTCAGAGAAATAAACAAACAAACTAAACCTAAGATGTACTCTAGACCTTTTGGAGCTCCTGGATATGAAAACTGAGGCACAGAGTAGAACCTAGCAGACAAATGTTTTTACTTTATTTGTGTTTTCTTAAGTGATTTCAGTATATTTCAGTTAGCCTTAATAAAAATGTGACTTAAAGAGAAAAGAAAAATTTTAGATTCTGAGTAAATATTGGTCACTCAAAAATGTCATCCTCCTTCTCTAAATACACAGAAATTCTGGTGAAAATAGTATTTTAAGAAGAATAAACAGAAACAAAAAAAGGAATTCACAGTGCTGAGGATAACCTGAACTACCAAGTCATAGGGCAAGAGCAAGACCTGAGATTTTAATGTACATGCAGAGTAGAAGTCAGTACCCAGCCCATGGCTCTGGCCAGATGTTCTCACTAGGATCCCCAAGAAGCCAAGGTCTGGGAGCACCCTATTTGCTTGAAAAGTGAAACCTGTAAATCTCCCCTACCAGTCCTTGTTTATTTTTCTTTTCTTTTTAAAATTAAATGTATGTTTATTTATTTTTTTAGTTGACAAATAAAAAATCATGTATATTTTTGATGTATAGTGTGATGTTTTGATGTCTTTTGGTACATTATGGAATGATTCCAGTACCTGAGCTGACAGATGCCAGCTCCTTTGCTCTGGGCTACTGGTAGAAGCTGACTCACCAGTGGAAAATCATAGCCAGTGCCGTAGATTCATTCCTCCTTTCCATCCTATGAGTAAACTCCAAACCAAGGCACTCACATATAAACAGGCTCAGAGTTGGGAAATGTGTAGAAGATGGATTGACATGAGCACGGAATGGCCTCTACAGTGAGGATTACACAGACCAGGAAATGTGTCAAACAAAAATCCATGTAAGTTAATGCCCATGTAAAATTAGCATGTGGATATTACCCATTATCATAGTACAGAACATCTGAGGAGAATTCAATGCCAAGAAAGTCAGTTTACAAAACACAAAATTGAGAGAATTCACATCAGAGGAATTAAATCTACTGATAAAATCTGAGCTGCATTATAATGTAGAATCATTTAAAATGTTCAAAGAAACTAAGGAAATAATAAATTCCATACAATCAAGAATGAGAGAATTACATAGCATGAAACTATGTATGCATACTTACATATTTGCAAGTTTATTTTGTACACAGATCTCTTAATATTCTGACACTTTGCATCTGTTGTCTAGATGATGATGTCAAAGGTTTTACTTCCTTTCTGCTACAAATACCTCATTTAGTTTTTGTTTTATTGCATCATCTAAAAAGTCCACAGCATAATTTGACAAATATGAATATTTATGAGGATCCTTTTTTATCATTTTAATGAAAAAATTTATCATTTTAATAAAATGGCTTTTTTTTTTTTTGAGACGGAGTTTCGCTCTTGTTACTTAGGCTGGAGTGCAATGGCGCGATCTCAGCTCACTGCAACCTCCACCTCCTGGGTTCAGACAATTCTCCTGTCTCAGCCTCCTGAGTAGCTGAGATTACAGGCACACGCCACCATGCCCAGCTAACTTTTTGTATTTTTAGTAGAGACGGGGTTTCACCATGTTGACCAGGATGGTCTCGATCTGTTGACCTCGTGATCCACCCGCCTCGGCCTCCCAAAGTGCTGGGATTACAGGCTTGAGCCACCGCGCCTGGCCTGAAATGGCTTTTAAGATTGTACAATTGAAGGTAATGCTGGACCCTCTATTTTGTATTTTTCAGAAGGATGTTCTGAAAAATACACTTATTCCTGATTTAACATGATACTCTTGAATAATATCAAATGCTCTTTTAAATGATAAATCAAATCTTCATTTTAAGTAATATTAATTAAGAAATTCTAAATATTAAAGAACACTTATATTTTTAGTATAGTTCCTAATTAGTCATGTGTGTATGTTTTATGATACTTTGGGATGTCTGTAGCCCTAGAAAGCTTTCTTCTATTATATTATTAATGACTACTCTTGTTATATGTGTTTTGATGCCTTCTTTAAAATGACCAAATATTTATAAGTAAGTTTGTGTTCTTTTTTTATACAATCTCCTGATTTGTAATAAGGTTTATGCATTTTTTCCCTGTATTCTGGGAGATATTATTAAATTTCCCCTAGATACCCTGATACCATGATTCCGTGTTCCACAGCATAACTTTTCCATTTAATTCTTTACATACAGATTTAAATTGTGCAATTGGTTTTTATTTTTCTAGGACTATTTCCTTTCCTTATCATCTTTTATATTATCTATCTATCATCTTCTTCTCTCAAACTATTGCCTTTTTTTAATCTCAGGTGGTTCTCTTAATATGACTTCTAGTTTCTATTTTAAAATGTGCTCATTTTTTATTTTATTTTATTGACCTAACAGTGCCTGAAAATTTTGTCCTGAGGTAATTGCTGTTTTTTTAGAAGTGAATTCTTCCTCTAGTCTTACAACTATTATTCCCTTTCCATGATTTTGTTTGTTTTTCTCAAGTCAATTGTTTTTCTTTTTCTTGTTTTTAAAATGATTACTTATCACCAGTAAAGCAGGATCATGTGTTTGCCAGCCAAAAAGAATTTGAATCTTTCTTCACCTAATGGTGGTTTCATTGTGTTAAGGGAATCTTATCCTCAGATTTAGTGCTAGACAGACTGATTCCTCTTCCATTTCTGAATGTTACCACAATCTAAGATATTTTTCTTCATCATTATGTTTTACCTTATCTATCCTCACTGCCAGGCCAAAAGATTCTCTAAAGTAGTAAATCACTAAAAATAATAATAATAACAGAATCCCATGGTTATGCTTCTTTCAAAGCTCTTCATTCCGACCGTAGAGCTTTTCATGTAGGTACTTTATCTTGAAGAAAGAAAACATAAGCCTCCAGAAGACAGGCTAGCATACAACCACAGGTGAACTAAAGCCAGGTTATTCTATTATACAAAAAAATATGTATGATAATTGGGGGAGCAATAAAAATGGCAGAGGACATATGGGATCTCACATCATCCTAAAGGTTATACACAGCCTGAGAAGAACAAATTGTGATACCACTCAATCAAAAAGCCATGAGATTGCTTTAGATTCTGAAAATTATGGAAAACAAAATTGAGGAATGGGTTTGTGAGACATAGACCATGAGCATTTCTTGTTAGAAATTTAAGGTATGTTTCCTATTAAAATGTTTCATCTTACACAGTACTAAAATTTCTGAATGGAACTAAGTGAATTATTGATAAAAAATATATCGAGGTGATAGATATAGATTAGATAGATGAATTATTGATGATAAATGAGGTTTCAAGGAAGCATCTAGGGACTAGAGATGCCACTCATAATTATTTTATTTTCTCAGAGGAAAAACATTTAACATGCCAGGTTTCTCTGGCAGGAATTCATATGAATAACACAGGAACATTTGAGACCCAGCATATCTTCCCATGGGCTATGTAACTATGCGACTTTCCTTTCCCACATGTGGCAGAAAACACGTTAACTCTGGAGAGAATGATTGGGGAAAAACTTGGAGGTAGCTGAGGGTGGTGATTAAACATCTTCCTGAAGAGAAGGGAATTAAGTAAATCTATGCATACTAAAGATATGGAATCCCATCTCCTTTATCTGATCAACTCACAACTGCTGTCAACTGAGTCATGGTCCTCCATGTTTGACTCTGGAGAACGACTCTATAAGAATCTGGTTAGCATAGGAGAAAACACCTATACATACTAATATTGGGAGATGCTATAATGCAGCTCCCTGCCTTATGCACAGATGGCAAAGTCTGCAAGTCAATGATGCACAGCAATTCTAATCAGGGTATTGGTTTCTTGGTCTTAAATATAAAAGGAAACCGAGGAATCATCAGATATTAAGGAAAATAACTACGGTGAAATTACATGCCCAAACAAACTAGAAAGAAAATGTCCTAGAGGAAAAATATTGGGATCAGAAGAATCTGTGCTTGTGCTTTGAAACATACCCAAACTCACATGTACATAGATTGTGTTCTGAAAAAGTTCAAGTTATTCTTTACTAGGGAAGTAGGCAATTCAGGTGCTAGATTTAGTCACGTGAACTACAGACAGACTCCAGAAAAATTAAGCTTTATACCTTAGTCTACTTCAATGGTTTTAAGCCAATATAAACATTCCCTGGGAGGCTTTTTAAAACACATATTTCTGGGTGCTACTCCAGTGTTTGATTAAATAGGTGTGGTATGAGTCAGAGAATTTGCGTTTCTAAAAAGCTCCTAGGAGATCTGGCTGATGAGAGTCTAGGGACACACTGAAAATCTGTGGTCTAGATTTAGCATCTCTTTTCATCCAAATATTTTCAGAAAATTATCTTAAGAAAATCACTGGACAAATGTTTGTGGGGGATTTTTTTCAAACAATGAATATTAAAAAAAACACACCTCACAAATATCATATCTGAATTAAAAATTTATATATATATGGAAGAATCTAGAAGATTATACACCCAAATATTAATACTGCTATTTGTGTGTTTAGCTTCAAATGATAGATATGTATGTTTTTGTTTATTTTTGATTTTGTGGCTCCTAAATGTCATACATAGAATATAAATTACTTGTGTAACAATCTGAATACATTCTATTTTCAAAAGCTATGGCTCAACTTTTAAGCTTATTCTAAACACATTTGGAAATAAAATGTCTAATTAAGTCCACCATATCCACATATTCCCAATAAATGAGTGCAGGCATATAATCCCATGCATGTATATATATGCAAACACACTCTCTCATTCATACACGTTAAAATTAGCTACAAACTTGGATACCAGTTGAAATTTAAAACACTCAGTGGTTTGAAAGAAAGGGAGAAACCTCCAAGAAAGTACTAAGACAGTTCTTTTAGAAGAATTTTACATTGATTTTTAACATCATGATCAATTGAGACTTCCATTCTAATTGAATGATATCAGAAGGCTAAATTCTGCATCTTGCCCGATTTATACCTCATAATTTTATCTAACCACATGGTTCTTCACCAAGCTTTGTAAAATAATACTCTTTTTTTCTTTTATTCTTCTGTGAAATAGATTTCTAAATATAGTACATATAGCTTTCTCACTATCATTTTTTTAACAAAAGCATCACGCACTCCAAAGCTTTGTTTTTGTTATTGAAAGAAAGAAAGAGATATGTTGAATATAAATAAAATTTGACCTAGGAAACTCTGTTTGACTACCTTTGAGGAAAAACAAATAATAACTTAAAAAGAAAAGTCAGATCCTACCCTTGTTTTGCTTTTTCCTTTAGACCTAGGGAAGAAATTATTGTATACACCCAATCACATCTTGAGCAGTCAGTCAATATGAGCCAAAGGCAAGGGAGATCATATATATGAAATGTTTGCAGTGCAACATTATTTCAATCTGGGTTATTAGTTTTCTATTTCCATGTAAAGTTATGATAATGTTAACTGACAAGAGATATATAGATGAATGTTCAAATATTATAGAATTGCCAGATTGTCATCCTCAACTTGTGGAACTCAGATACCTAGGAAGATTCAAAAATTCAAGTGCACTTAAGGTCTTGTCTATAGAATGAATAATGTCTTGTACAGACACACAACCACATACACACAGATGCTTTTTTGTCAAATTATTATAGACATAATTGTGAGAAATAAAATACAAAGTATTCTAAAGGTGAATCCATATTGTATTTCAACACTCACTGAATATTTAAATTCAACAATTGATAATTAGTGTGCTTACCATTTTTTAACTAGGAAGGAGTTATTTTTACTCTTTAGAAAGTTAAAATACCATCAATAGAAGTTTTAGACTTTGTTCAGTGAGAATTACAATGAAGTGACAAGAAAGGATGGACATAGGAATATAGAAAATAAAGAGCATAGAAAAATGGGACAAAATTGCCTGAGCTTATATACAGATTTCATTTGCAGGCTATCTGATATTGGGACTGTTACTCTCTGTTCCTCAATTTGCTCCTTTGTAACATAGGTGAAAGTAGTGTGCAGTACCTACCTTTTCGGTTTCTTATGAGAATAAAATGAGTGGTTATGTGTAAAAGCTTAGAACAAGGTCTAATAATTAATTAGATTACATAATTATTTATCAAATGTTTCTCTTTCCCTCACACCATGCAAAGAATGTATATCGGCCCCATTTATGCTGATATTGGCTATGTGACTTGTTTTGACCAATAGAATGTGGGTGAAAGTAGCAGCATGTCTGTTCTTAAGGACCACTGCCTATTTCCACTTGACCCTTCTGTACTTCTAGTTTACCCAGGTGAGAAAGAAATGACACAAGAGGATGACTGGCCTTTTTCCTGGCCTCAGAATGTGCTGCCAAGTTTCTCCAGTCAACCCACAGCCACACGAGCAAGAATAAATAATTACTATTATATCATGCTGTGCTCTTAAGTAGATTTTTACACAATAATAACTAATCAATAAACAAAAAAATCAAATCCTATGAAAATTAAACATAACTACAAAACATGTATAGCAATCTACCTTTTCATGCAAAGTTATTAATAGTCATTAGGGCTCTCCACAAATATTTTGTTCATGTTGCTTCTAATACATTGCATGCTTACACTTTCTCTGCCTAATATAATTCAGTCATAGCCTGGTAAGTTGCCTTTGGTCAACATGAGCAAAATCAAGGTATATTATTTCCAGGTCAAAGCTTCAAGAATGTAATAGAACACTCTATTGCATTCTCTTTTCTCGCATAGTGACCCATCATAGCTCCCTATAGCATCTCTACATTAATCAGAGTGAGGATAGTGATGAAACAGATCAGAAACTTCAGACAATGTATAATCAACATATAGCATAAGTTTAAGATAAATGTTTTCATGAGCCACGGAGATTCTGGAGTTGTTTGTTACCAAAGTATAACAGCCTATAATGATTGCTAAAAGAAAACTGGCATAGGAATGATGTCAGCAGATGGTGAAGCAGAAAATCTCCCAGCATCACTATCTCTACAAAAATATAACTAGAAACTATTCAAGATGTAACTATCACCATAAATTCACCAGAAATTAGAGGGAAGTGGAGAAACCTTCTACACCTTCATAAACAAGAGAAACTGTGACCAGTAGAAACAATTATTTTATACTGGGCCACTCCCTTCCCAAAGGTAGCATAATGTCACTCACAGAAAATTTCCTTAGACACACAGCTTCCAAGGTAGAAGGAAAAAATTGGAGGTTGACTTTCAATATCCCCACTGATCTAGGAATCTTCATGGGAAGTCTACCATTGTCCTGTCTTATGTGAATGATTGCATGTGCCAGGAGCCTTGAAACACTTGGGGTGAATTGGGAACCAAAAGTGGAGGTGCTGATAGCAGTGAGTGGCACTCAGTGCTACTCTGCACTCCTATAAGTGGGGATGCTTTGCTGAGGAGACTGGGTGGCACCTTAGTCCTACGGGGGCAAAATTTGTGGGAAGGCCTGAATCCCTGGCTATATTTCCCACAAAGCCCAGTTGTCCTTGTCCTGAGCAGGTAACAATGAAAAGGTCAGTGATTCAGTTCCAGTGCTTGCTTGAGTCTATCCAATATTAGAAAACAATTACAGAGCAGTGATTTAATTCTAGTACAGTGTGTTGTTTTCAGTGCTCAATATAAGTCCTCCCTAGACTTGGGAATGAGTCCTCCCTAGAATGAGAAGCAACAACAGACCAGCAATTAATTCTGATAATAGATAGTAAAAGTCTAACACTATCTGCAAAGAACACCTGCAAAAGCTGGAAAAGATGGTTATGTTCTCAAATATACAGCCATCAATGTAAAAACACAAAGATTGTGAAACCTCAGGAAAAGAAGACATCACCAAAAGAAAATGACAAGGCTACCTCAGGAAAATAAGACATCACCAAAAGAAAATGACAAGAATTGAAGACCTATGAAATGCTTGATCAAATATTCAGAATAATTATCTTAAATAAGTTCAGAAATCACAAGAAAATATGAATATGAAATTAAATAAAATTTGGAAAACAATTCAGGAACAAAATAAGAAACTTGACAGAAAATAGAAACATTCATAAAAACTAAATAGAAATACAAGATACAAATAATACAATAACTAAAATGAAAGACTTATTAGAAAGCTTCAACAAGACTTAACAAAACAGAGGAAAGAATTAGCAAGCTTGAAGACAAAACATATGAAATCCAATCAGAGGAGTAAAGAGAAAAATAAATAATTGAAAAGAGTGAAAAAGGCCTGAGAGAATTATGGGACACCATCAAATAAACTAATCTTTACGTGATAGAAATTCCTGAGAAAAACAAGAGGGAAAACAAGGACTAAAAAGCATATTTAAGAAAATAATGGTTAATTTTTTTTAATTCAGAGAAAGATGACAACATCTAGATATAGGAATCTCAGAGCTGATTGATCAAATTCAACTCAAATACAATTTTCTTAAATCACATAACAAATTATGGAAATCAAAGCCAAAGTAAGATATTATGAAAAATCAAAGGCAAAGTAAGATACTCAAAGCAGCAAGAAAATAAAACATACCAGTCCACGGACTAATATAGTTTTCCATGGATTTATCAGCAGAAACCCAACAGGTAAGGAGAGAGTGGAATGATACTTTCAATGCAAGGAAAAAATTGGAAGCCAAAGATACCATACTCAGAAAAACTATCCTTCATATACAAAAGAGTGATAAAGACTCCCAAACAAAAGCTGAGAGTATTGATCAGTGCTATATCTTTCTCACAAGAAATGCTGCAAGTGGTTCTTCAATCCAAAATAAAAGAACCCTAATGTGTAAAAAAAAAAAAAATCTGATTGTATGAAGCTTGCAGGTAAAAGTAAGAATAAATACAAATTTAGAATACTCTAATTGTGGTATGTAAATGTGCTTTTATCTTAAGTATAAAGACTAAAAGACAAAACTACTAAAGACATTAACTACTATAAGTAGTTGAGGGATAGGCAATATAAAAAGTTTTAAATGAAAACATCAAAAATGTGTTGGGAAAATTGTGTTAATATGTGGAGTATAATTTATTTTTATTTTCTTTGCAATCGAAGTTAAGTTGTTGTCAATTTAAATAACCTGTTATAACAAGAAGATTATTTGTAAGTTTCATGGTAACCACAAAACAGAAACCTGTAGTTGATACAATAAAAATATATACCACAGAATTAAAACATGCTGCTAAAAACAATTATTTAACCACAAAGAAGACAGGAAGAAAGTAAGACAGTAAGAGAGAAAAGCAAAAAGAAAGGATCTACAAAACAACCTGAAAACAAAGATGGCGGCATCATACTACCTGACTTCAAATTATACATTAAAGCTATAATACCCAAAACAACATGGTACTGGCATAAAAGCAGATACACAGACCAACAGAACAGAATAGAGAGTGCAGAAATAAATCCATGCATTTATAACAAACCGATATTTGTCAAAGATGTCAAGAACATGTATTCAGGAAAAGACAGTCTCTTCATTAATAGAAGCTGGGAAAATAAAATTTGGAAAACAACACAGGAACAAAATGAGAAACTTGACAGAAAATGGAAACATTATTAAAAACCAAATATAAATCCAAGAAATAAATAATACAATAACTGAACTGAAAGACTTATTAGAAAGCTTCAACAAGACTTAATCAAACAGAGGAAAACATCAGCAAGCTTGAAGACAAAACATATGAAATTATCCAAACAGAGGAGTAAGGAGGAAAAAAAATAATTAAAAGGAGTGAAGCAGCCCTGAGAGAATTATGGGACACCATCAAGTGAACTAATCTTCACATATATATCCACATGAAGAAAAATGAAACTAGATCCTATTTCTTACCTTATACAAAAAATCAACTCAAAAATAAATTAGAGACTTAAATCTAAGATCCAAACTATGAAACTATGAGAAGAAAGCAGAGAAAAAACACTTCATAATATTTTTTGAGGCAAGGAATTGTGGAGTAAGATCTCAAAAACACAAGCAATAAAACAAAAAAATGGACAAATGATTTTGCATCAAACTAAACAGCTTTTACTCAGCAAAGAAAATAATCAACAGAGTAAAAAGACAACCCACAGAATGGAAGAAAATATTTCTAAATTATGCATTCAACCAGGGGTTAATATTCAGAATATATAGAAAAATCAATACAATGGTATAAAAAAAAAAATTAATTGAAAAAGTCGGCAAAAGACCTGAATAGACATTTCTGTAAAGAAGACATACAAATGGCCCATAGGTAAATAAAAACTGCTTAACATCACTAATGATCAGGAAAATTCACAATGAGGTAATAACTTTGCTCCAATTAGAATGGCTATAACAAAAAAAAATAACAAATGATTGCAAATATGTGAAGAAAGGGGTACTTGTATACACTTTTGCTGTGAATGCATATTAGTAGAGCCATTATGGAAAACAATATAGAATTTACTCAAAAAACTAAAAATAGAACTACCATATGATCCAATAATTCCACTACTATGTAAAGGGAATTTAAATTGGTATATTGAAATGATATCTGTGCTCTCATGTCTATTGCAGCACCATTAACATTAGCCAAGTGATAGATCAACCTAAATGTTCATCAACAGATAAATGGATAAAGGAAATGAGGTATGTATACACACACTCACAATGGAGTACTATTCAGCTGTAAGCTATAAAAAATAATAAATTCCTGGGCCGGGCGCAGTGGCTAACGCCTGTAATCCCAGCACTTTGGGAGGCTGAGGCGGGTGGATCACGAGGTCAACAGATTGAGGTCAACATGGTGAAACCCTGTCTCTACTAAAAATACAAAAAATTAGCTGGGCATGGTGGCGTGTGTCTGTAATCCCAGCTACTCAGGAGACTGAGGCAGGAGAATTGCCTGAACCCAGGAGGCAGAGGTTGCGGTGAGCTGAGATCACGCCATTGCACTCCAGCCTGGGTAAACAAGAGCGAAACTCTGTCTCAAAAAAAAAAAAAAGAATAAATTCCTGTCATGTTGAGCAACATGGGTGAACCTGGAGGTCATAATATAAAGTAAAATAAGCCAGGCACAGGAAGATAAATACTGCATGATCTTTTTTAATATGTGGAATCTAAAAGAGTTGATCTCATAGAAGTAAGTAGACTAGAATAGTAATTCTCAGATGTTGGGAAAGGGTACGGGGAGGGGAAATGGGGAGACATTTGTCAATGGGTGCGAAGTCACAATTAAAAAGGAAGAATAAGTTCTAATGTTCTATTACATACTTAATTGACTACAGCTAATAACCATGTATTATATATTTCAAGATATCTAGAAAAGAGGATCTTGAAAGTTAACAGGAATAAATAATAAAGGTTTGAGGTGATGGGCATGCTATTTTAATTTGATCACTATACAATGTATACATGCATTGAAACATCACACTGTATTCGGTAAATATGTGCAATTATTATGTGCCAATTAAAGAAAAAATATATACAAACATGGCATTCTGCCATGTTTTAAAAATGTTTGTTTATAAATAATTCTCCAAACATGAAACTCACTTTTTAAAAGTGCATATTTCAGTGGTTTTTAGCATAATCAAAGAAACATGCAACCACCACTAATATCGAATTTTAGAACATTTTTATTACTCTTAAAAGAAACTTATACTTCTTAGTAATCACAGCCCATTTCCCTCTCAACTCTTAACAACCACTAATCTACATTCTGTCTCTATAAGTGTGCCCATTCTGGACATTTATAAATGGAATCATAAAACGTGGTCTTTTAGGACTGGAGTATTTCACTTACCATAATGTTTTGTTTCATTTTGTTTTTTAGAGACAAACTCTAGCTCTGTCACCCAAGCTGGAGTGCAACAGCGCAATTTCGGCTCACTGAAACTTCCACCTCCCAGGTTCAAGTTATTCTCCTGACTCAGCCTCCTAAGTAGCTGCAATTACAGGCATGTGCCACCATGCCTGGCTAATTTTTTATTTTTAGTAGAGACAGGGTTTCACCATGTTGGCCAGGATGGTCTCAAACACCTGACCTTATGATCCACTGGCCTCGGTCTCCCAGAGTGCTGGGATGATGGGCATGAGCCACTGCACTGGCCACATAATGTTTTTAAGATATATCAATGTGATAGCATACATTAGTATTTCATTTTTTCCCCAAATATTTTTTAATTGAATGGATTTACCTATTTTGTTTATCTGTTTATCAGTTTACGTATATTTTGGTTGTTTTCACTTTTTGTTTATCATTAATAACACTGCAAAGATTGTTCTTTTTTTATGTGAATATATATTTTAAATTTGTTTGGATATATACCTAGGAGTGGAATGGCTGGGTCATATGGTGACCCAATGTTTACATTTTTAAGGAACTGCCAAACCATATTCAGAGTTGCCACATTATTTTTTATTCTTACCATAAATATATGAGTTTCAATTTCTCTACATTCTTGCCAACATTTGTAATGCTATGTCTTTTTTATTCTAGTCATCCTAGTGGATAAGAACTAGTATCACATTGTAGTTTTGAAGTTTTGATTGCATTTCTCACTACAAATCTTGTATTGTTTTCTTTTGTACTGCATTCTGTTGAGAAGCATGTACCTTTTCCAGCACTGTAAGACCTTGTCTTAGTCTACTTGGGATGCTATGACAAAATACCAGAAACTAGGTGGCTTAAACACAATAGAAATTTATTTCTGACAGCTCTAGAGGTTGTGAAGTCTCAGATTAAGGTGCTATTTTATTCCATTTCTGGTGAGATATCTCTTCCTGGCTTGTGGATGACTGCCTTCTCACCGTATCCTCATATGGCAGAGAGACAGAAAGCAAGCTTGCTGGTGTCTCTTCTTACAAGGGACAGTCCTCATCTCATCATGAGGACTCCTACCTCATGATCTCATTTAACCCTAATTATTTCCCAAAAGCCCCATCTCCAAATACTAACACTAATACCATGAGAGTGTCATCAGGTTAAGATGAAGTCATACTGGTTTAGGATAAAGCCTAATCCAAACACTGATAACTTAATAAGATGATAGAAATTTGGACACAGACACAGAAACACCAGGGAGGATCCCATATGAAAATGAAGGCAAAGATTTGAGTAATATGGGCCAAGTAATATCAAAGATTGCCAGCAATCACCAGAAACCAGGAGAGAGAAACACAGAAGAGATTTTCCTTCTGAGCATGCAAGAAGGAACTAACCCTGCTAACACCTTGGCTTTGGACATCTGGCCTCCAGAACTGTACAAGAATAAATGTCTGTTGTTTTATGCCACCAGGTCTGAGGTTGCTACAGTGACCCTACAGAACTAATACAAAAGTTATACTGCTCGACATCCTCTAGCCTGGACTAAAAGAGAATGACTTTTCAAACACTAAAATGACCCCTAAGCCTGCAATCTTCACAAGCAGGAAGAAGGCTAAGAAATCTCTCTAGCACCCAACAGGTCATTTTCCCCAATGCCTTCTTCAAATGTATCTTAAAAAAATAGGAGTAGGAAGAAACTCTCAAAAATATAAAGCAGTCTTAAGAGGGAAATTTATAGCACCAAATTCTCAATAAGAAAGCTAGAAAGATCTCAAATTGACACTCTAACAGCATAATAAAAAGAGCTAAAGAAACAAGAGCAAAGTAGCAAAGTAATCCAAAAGCTAGCAGAAGACAAAAAAATAACTAAGATCAGAGAAGAATTGAAGAAGATAGAGACATGAAAAATCCTCCAAAAAAATCAATGAATCCAGGAGCTGACTTTTTGAAAAAAATTAACAAAATAGACCACTAGGTAGACTACTAAAGAAGAAAAGAGAGAAGAATCAAGTAGACACAATAAAAAATGATAAAGGGGTTATCACCACTGACCCTACAGAAATACAAACTACTATCAGGGAATATTACAAACACCTCTATGCAAATAAACTAGAAAATGTAGAAGAAATGGATAAATTCCTGAACACATATACCCTACCAAGAGTAAACCAGGGAGAAGCCAAATCCCTGAATACACCAATAACAAGTTCTGAAATTAAAGCACTAATTAATAGCCTACAAACCAAAAAAATCCCAGGACCGGATGGATAAATTCTACCAGAAACAGAAAAAGGAGCTAAACCAGACAGATGAATTCTACCAGAAATACAAAGAGGAGTTGGCATCATTTCTTCTGAAACTATTCCAAATAATTGAAAAGGAGGGACTCAAGCAACTGTGAAAGGATGTCTTACTCAGCAAATGGTGCTGGGAAAACTGGCTAGCCATATGCAGAAAACAAACTGGACCCCTTCCTTACATCTTACACAAAAATTAACTCAGGATAGATTAAGACTTAAATGTAAAACCCAAAACCGTAAAAAACTCTAGAAGAAAACCTAGGCAATACTACTCAGGACATAGGCATGGGCAAAGACTTCATGACACATGTGCCAAAAGCAATTACAACAAACACTAAAATTGACAAATGGGATCTAATTAAACTAAAGAGCTTCTGCACAACAAAAGAAACCATCATCAGAGTAAACAGGCAATCTACAGAACGGTAGAAAATTTTTGAAATCTACTGATCTTACAAAGGCCTAATATCTAGATTTTACAAGGAACTTAAATATATTTACATGAAAAAAAAAAATTCCATCAAAAAGTGGGAAAAGGACATGAACAGACACTTCTCAAAAGAAGACATTTACATAGCCAACAAACATATGAAAAGAAGCTCAACATCACTGATCTTCAGAGAAATGCTTATGAAAACCAGAATGAGATACCATCTCACATCAGTTAGAATGGTGATTATTAAAAAGTCAGAAAACAATAGATGCTGGCAAGGCTGTGGAGAAATAGGAATGCTTTATACTGTTGGTGAATTAGTTCAACCATTGTGGAAGACAGTGTGGCAATTCCTCAAGGATCCAGAACCAGAAATACCATTTGACCCAGCAATCCCATTAGTGGATATATATCTAAAGGAATATAAATCCTTCCACTATAAAGACACATGCACATGTATGCTTATTACAGCACTATTTACAATAGCAAGACATGGAACCAATTCAAATGCCCATCAATGATAGACTGGATAAAGAAAATGTGGTACATATATACCATGGACTACTATGCAGCCATAAAAAAGAGTGAGATCATGTCATTTGCAGGGACATGGATAAAGCTGGAAGCCATCATCCTCAGTAAACTAACACAGGAACAGAATATCAAACACTACATGTTCTCACTCATAAGTGGGTGTTGAACATTGAGAACACAAGGGTACAGAGAGGAAAACAGCACACACCAGGGCCTGTTGGGGGTGGAGGGTGAGAAGAGGGAACTTAAAGGATGGGTCATAGGTACAGCAAACCACCATGGCACATGTATACCTACATAAACAACCTGCAGGTTCTGCACATGTATTGTTTTTTTCTTTAGAAGGAATAAAGAAAAATATATAGAATAAAAATAAAAAGTAAAATCAAAGCCTACTAAGAACAAACTTCTAGGCTGCCACAGCCAGAGAAGAAATCAGAACCTCACTGAGGAATATTGCCCACTCCAGAGTAAGTAAAGTCAGGGTTGGCTTCTTGGTTGTGTGATTTGTACAGCTATACAGTGCCTCAAGTTCAGAAGGACCCCATACTTGGTTTAATGCTCTGCTAATTTTTTTTTTGAAAAAGAGGGTTTGCATTTTTATTTTACACTGAGTTCTGCAGGAGCTGAACAGAACCCCCTTATAATGTCTGCACAGTGAGATTTCAAAATTTGTTGTAAACCAGTGACTACTTTATGTCTCCCACTCTTAATGGAAGTTCTTATAGCTATTGTCCTGTTCCCATTCCTCCTCTGAATATTATCTGTGATAGAAAGATAACTTGTTTTTTTAATTCACTCCTCTCTTGAACAAAAGGAGTTATCTTCAGACCAGATGGGAAGAATGCCAGCCATCACTCAGAGAACCTAGCCTTGGAGCTTGCTTCTGTGGTTAACACCCTAGGGAAGACATAATAGTTTCTGTACAAGGGATAACGTATTTTTCATATACAAAAGAACAGATATTTGGTGACGAGTAGAATGGGCTTTGGTAGTGGTTTGATGTCCACAATATCTGGTTCTCTGTACTAGAATTATATTTCCCTACTCTGTGGAACTCAGACACAGGTGTGTGACTTGTTTTGTTTAATGCAATCTGAGCAAAGTTATGTGTTACACTTTTAACAAGGAGCATTAGTATGTATTTCCTCATACTTCTTGAGGAGTTTGGTGGCTGCCCCAATAGCCAGGTCCTAGGTCATGGACTACAGTGATGCAGACCAGAACATCCAAGCTCACTTCCAATGAACAATGGTTCTGATGAGAAAGCCATTGACCTTTAATGCTACTGACTTCAGGGTTGCTTATTATTACTGCATAATTTTCCTACCTTCCTTGATCAAGGGTAAGCAAATCTAAATGTTCAGTCATTCCAAGAATAAAAATTGATAACCCTTGCAGAGACTATATGTCAAACATGGTTAGATACTGCCATACAAATTGCATGTGCACAAACATGCATGCATGTACATATACACTCATTTGGAATAAAAGCAAGAGTATTTTGGCTTAGTTATATAATAACCTTCTTAAAACAAGATTTGTTGCATGTTAACATGGTTCATTTGAGATTGTCCTATTTGAAATGCTACAGCTATAACAAAATACTATAAACTGAGTAGCTTATGAACAACAGAAATTTATTCTTACAGTTTTGGAGCATGGGATGTCTAAGAATGAAGGCGCGGGCAGATTTGGTGTCTAATAAGGACTTGTTTTTTATAGATGACACTTTCTAGCTGTATCCTCACAAGGTGGAAAGGGCAAGGCAGCTATTTGTGGCCTCTTTTTAAAGGAGACTAATTCCATTTATGAGGACTCTGCCTTCTGAACTATTCACCTCCCAAAGGCCCCACCCTCAAATGCCATCAACTTGGTGATTAGATTTCAATGTGTGAATTTGTGGGGGTTGCAAACATTCAGACAATAGCAGAGTAGCTACAGACACTCTAACTGGAGGACTACATAAACATAATATACTCTCATCTGAATGGAACTATATGATTGTGCTTTAATCCTGCCTGACATTCTTGGGTAAGATTTTGCAAAGAGAAGTGTTAGAGTCTGTTTACACCTTCCTACTATGAAGCTGTGACAGATTGGATCTGTGACACACATACACACACACACACACATATACATACACACACATACAGATTCACAAATGCATAAAGAGAAGAGTTTGACAAAAATAGTTCTTGAAAATTAAAACAAGTAGGTCTAACATTAAGAATGTTACCACCTTATATTTGGAAATACTACAACAACCCTGGTTATATATACAAAGATGAGACAAATAGCTTCTTCTCGACATTAAGCAGCTTATTTACTATATATCTCTAAAATTTTCCAAACGACAGCTATGGTTATCTTACCATATTCTAACAGCTACCAAGGATTGGCCCATGATGGCGTAAAATATAAACCATCTGCTCCCAGTGGGAAGACTGATTATTCAGGAAGCATGGTGCTTTCACATTACTTATAGGCCCACATGGTATTTAGCTGTATAGGAACATGGATAAATGGGGCATTCCTTAGGAAAGCAGGTGCCATCCTGAAGGGTTTGAAAGAAGCATAAAATTGA
Organism: Callithrix jacchus; assembly: GCF_049354715.1. Classification (NCBI taxonomy): domain Eukaryota; kingdom Metazoa; phylum Chordata; class Mammalia; order Primates; family Cebidae; genus Callithrix; species Callithrix jacchus. The sequence goes on from NC_133515.1 coordinate 37,011,185, forward strand.
TCCAAACGTCACACTTCTGGAGCATAAGGATATGCCATTTTTCTCCCTGCAGGAGTTGATACATCAGCGGAAACATGCTGAATAAAATATCCCCTGAGAAAAGGCTCAAGAATGAAACCAAAAAAATTAAGATACTCTTAGCTAAAATGAATGTGTACCAGAATGATAATAATTAAATTTCATTAGTCTGTTTTAAGAGTCAATAATCTAAGTACCATAGATTTCCTTTTAAGTCCTTTTCAAGTGATTTAATCTTTCTGGCCTTCAGTTTCCTCATAAGCCTAACTAGTTTACAATATCTTTTCTATCAGACTCATTATATTTGTATAAAATGCACATGATATAATATTAAACATTTTTAAAGAGATGAGACATAAAATGTCAAATGCAGTTATTATTATGGATCCTGACCAATGGCTCAAACACCTTCACTTATGTGGACTAAATACATTCTTGGCAACAAGCACCAAACTGAATAAAATAATTTATAACATTTTTCCCATGAAGATGAAGAACATGGCAGAGACTGCTGGTTTCCTACACACATTCATTTTTCTTTCTTTGTTCAGAAGAAAAGGCTGAGAAACTGAGCAGAGATCAGTAGCTGAGACTAAGAAGACAGAGCTTTTGAGAGCTCATAGAAAAGGAGAAAAAAAAATTGAGTCCTGTGTTGTCTAAGAGTAGAGACTCTCACAAGTATTGGAGGACTTTACTGGGAATTTCTAAAAAGGTATACTTTAAGAGTAATGGTAAACAAGATCATCCCTTATAAACACTAAAGTCAGGTTAGAATCAGAACAATACCAATATGGATTGAGATGATCTCTCATTACACTAATGCTCACAAAAAGCTAATGTTCTTCTTCAGGAAGATAAACTCATTTAGAGGAAGAAAACCTCATTATGAGTCTGAAACTATCCTTAAAAATATCCATGTGTAATGTCCAGGAATTCAATTAAAATAATCAAGTACGTAAAAAGAAAAGTGACTGAAAATAAAGAGAAAAAAACATATTATAAAAATAAGCTCACAGAAGAGGCAAATATTGGAGTCATGAGACACTGACTTCAGAGTATTTGTAATAAATATTACAAATAAGATAAAAGACGGTGAATTGCAGGAAAAACTGGAAACTATAAATAGACCTTCTAGAATGTAAAACATGACTGATACTAACAACTCAATAGAATGGCTTAATAAAGAATAGAAAATTGATTCAACAAACTAAAAAGAAAATATTAACATTGAAGCAAAGAGAAATAATATTATATATGTATATGTGTATACATACTTGTATATTATATATGCATATGTAATAGACATATGTTATAGATATACATACATATATTGTGCATATGCATATGTATATATTATATATGCATATATAATACATGCATATTATACATATATTATGTTATTATTACATATATGAGTCTCCAGAAGGAAATATAAAAAGACTGTGGCAGAAGTGGAAGTGATATTTAAGAGACAATAACCAAGAATTTTCCAAAATAAAGGACTTGAAGCCATAGTTTCAAGAAGCACTGCAAACCTCAAGCAGAATGAATACAAAAAAAAAAAAAAATTGTTAAATGGCTGAAACTCAAAAATCAAGAGAAAAAATTATGAAATTGGCCAGAAAAAGGAATACATTTATTTTTAAGGAAATAATAATACTTTGACTCTCAACACAATTAATGAAAGATAAAAATAATAGAATGATATCTTCATAGTGCTGGAAAATCAAACAGCAAAAACCACACAGAAAAACCTGCTAAACTAGGATTCCAGAATTAACCAAAAAAAAAAAAAAATACTATTCAATAAAGTCTAAGAAAATTAATAATTAGCAATTATTTACTAAAGAAAACATTAAATAAGTAGTTTTTAGGAAAAAATATATACAAGATGGATGCCTAGAAATGAATAAAAAATGAAGAAGAAAGGAAAGGAGGAATATAGCAGCAATATCTAAATAAATTTTTACTTCATGGGAAATTATTAACAATGTTGATATGGCTTAAAATATTGAGAAAATTAAAATTAATACAACAGCAGTGCAAAAGACAGGGGGTTGGTAAACGAAATGTATCTGTCCTAAGTTTTTACATTATGTGGAAAGATGTAAACTGACATATTTTATGTTAGACTTAAGAATGAATATTGTAATCTATAGTTCAACTAATGAAAAAAGAACAAACCGAGAAAAGAAAATGGAGTAAAACACATTTACTTACTCTGAAAGTAGTCGAGAGAAGTAAGAAGGAAAGGCATAGAACAGGTGAGAAAGTTGAAAATAAATTAGAAACATAAGGTAATTAGATTGGAAGTATGTCAGAAATTACATTGAATGTAAATTAAATAATCCAGGAAACATATAAGATTCTCCAACAGGAGTTAAATACACACACACACACACACACACACACCACTCACACACACACACAGGCACACACACAGAGAAAGCAGATACTTTGTGTTAGTTTCCTATTATTGTGTAACAAATTATCAGAAACTTTGTATCTTAGAATAACACCCATTTAGTAGCTCACAGTTCTATGCCAGAAGCTGGTGCAGACTAGACAGGATTCTTTGATAGGATCTCAGAGGGCTGAAATCAAGGCATCATCCAACTTTCATTTGCATCTGGGAAATCTGAGAAAATTTGTTTCAATGCTTATTAAGATTATTGAGAGTCTCCAACATCTTGCCACTGAAGAACTGAGGTCTCCATTTCCTACCAGATGTTGCCTTGGATGTTCTCTCAGCTCCTAAAGGATGCTTTTGAATCCTTTCCAACTGGCCTCCTTTAACATCAGAGCTATTGATGGAATATTTATTTTGCTTTTATCTTTCTCATGCTTTGATTCTCTCTGACATCCCCTCTGCTACTCACCTGTAAATTATTTAGGGGATTATGTGGTTAGATTAGCCCCCCTGGATAATAACTCTTTTGATTAACACAAAGTCAACTGATAAATAATTCTAACTATATCCGTAAAATCATTTTTGCCATATAGCATAACATTATGAGAATGATATTGCCTGATATTTACATTTTCACTTTTACTCAAGGGGAGGAAATTATGCAAAGGTGAAAGTCAGATTATCATCTTAGAGCTTTGCTGACCATATTGCATACAAGAGAAAATCTTTAAATGTGTAACTATATAAACTTGATAGTAAAAGGGAGGAAAAAGTATACTACACAGACCCTAATCAAGACACAAACTGTATATCCATATAAATATCAAACAAAATGCATAATTAAGAAATATTAAGAAAGATAAAGAGACACTTCATAAGGACAAAAGGTCAATCTGCTAAGAAGGTAGAGCAATGCTAAATTTCTGGGCACTAAAGATTTAGCCATAAGCTAAACAATAGAAGAACTAAGAGGAGGAATCAATAATGGGAGATCTTAAGAGATTTTTCTCAATGACTAATGGAACAAGTTAAAGGAAATTAAGTACATACACACAAAATTGAGGCGACATTATTAACAGAATTGATCTAATTGATGTATCCAGAATATTGAACTCAACAATTACATAATACATATTATTTTTAAGTATATATGAACCATTGACCACAATTGACTATATGCTGTGTCTTAAAGCAAATCTCAACAAATTTCCAAGGACCAAAAGAGCAACAAAAGTGATTTTTAATCACAGCAGAATTAAGCTAAAAATTAATGATAAATATATTGATAGAAATTAAGAAACATAAATAAATGAAGCTATATAAAATAAGCATCACTAGAAAAATGAATATTTTAAAAATATCTGAACATATCTGTTGATATTATATTAATGTAAAAATTACTATATTTTTGGTAGAAATTGATGAGTTGATTTCAAAATGTATATGGAAATAGAAAGGGTCAGGTATAGGCATGATAACTGTTGAAGAACAAAATTGGGGGACTTAAGTCAATAGATGCCAACAAGCTATTTATTCTGATAAAGTTATTTATAAAGCTATTTATTCTGATAACAAACTCTCCTCATTGGCTCTATTTTTTTCACTTTAAATGGCTGATAGCTGTTCACCTAATGTTTCATTGATTTTATCTGAAAGAAATATTCTATGTCTTTCCAGTCAGCTATGCATTACTATAGCTGATCCCACACTACTATAGCTGATGCACACACACCCACACACTCTAATATGTATATATTTAATTCAGTATATATATATATATATATATATATATATATATATATATATAGAATGTCAAGTGCTATGAATTAAAGTGACAGAGACAGATAAATAGATCAAAATAGCAGAATAGTGAGTCACGAAGTAGATCATTCATAATGTTCACTTATTGTCACTTCATTTGTAAGAAAGCTACTGTAGAACAGTGAAAATAGGACAATCTTTTTATTAAATTGTGCATCCTCTGGATGGATGAAAAAGAAAAAGAAAAAATAAGTTTGACCCTTATCTCACACCATACATGTAATTCAATTTCAGACTGACTGGGATCGAGTTCTAGACGTAAACATTATGCTTCTAGAAAATAAAAGTAAATTATTTATACATTTTAGATGAACAAACGTTTGTTAACTACTTAACCATTTAGGAAAAGATTAATCAAGTAGGATACATGAAAAATTAAGAGTTCATTAAGAAAGTCAGAACATCAAATGGAAGAAGATATTTGCAATAAACATAGTTGACAAAAACCTCAAACCAGAAATTATAAAGACCTCCTGTAAGTTAACAAGACCAAGAAAAATAATTCAACAGAATAAAATGGGCAAAGTGATTTATATTAGCAATTTTACAAAAGAAGAAATCCAAAATACTGCGGGAGTGGAAAATGGTGCTCAACCTTATTAGTTATTATGAAAATGTGATATGAAAACAATTGAGAGATCACCACCTATTCAAAAGCTACAATTTAAAAATGACATAATGCCAAACTTTAGCTAGGTTTTAGGGCAACTGCAGCTTCTCATTACAGCTGATGGGAATATCTAGTGGTACAAGGACTGTGGAAAACTGTCAATAACTACTTAAGTTCAACAAGTACATAACCTATAACCATGCAACCCCACTCCTAAGTATCTGCTTAAAGAAGTGCATATTACACAAATCAGAAGACAGACATAATAATGGCCACACCAGTACTATCTGTATAGCCAGTGTTATCTATAATTGTCTGTCAGTAGTCTAATGGACAAATTTTGCTTACCTCATGCAATAGAACATGGCTATGAAATTTAATAAATGATTGCTACATACAACACAAAAGCATCTCACAACATACACTACAAAACCTGTCACACGAATTTCAAACAATGCTGAATGACAGAACCCTGACACAAAGAAATGTAGATTTTATGGTTGCCATATAAACTTCAAAAGTAGGCAAAAATAGTTGATCATATCAGTAGGTTAAAAGTTATATCTGGAAAGGAATGTAAGTTTAGTGGCAGGAGAGGTGTTTCTAGGGTACTGATAAAATTATATTCTTAAAATCTGGGTAGTAGCCAAATATGTGCTCATTTTGTAATAATTCATCTAGCTATACTGTTATTTGTTGCACTGTTGTGTTTGCATATTATACTTTATTATTAAACATATCAAAGGAATCAAAAATAATGCTTGAGAGGTAATATTATTACATACATATTAGATATTTTTATGAGTATTTTGGTATAGTTTCCAAATAAGCAATTCCTAGCCCCAGAGCATGCTATACTCTAAAAACATAACTATTTTTTCCATTGTGTTGAATATAAATATAATCTAAAGAAAAAGGAAGTATATTTTGTTCAATGCTGCTATCACATACTCCGTGTAAGCCTCACCCACCTTGGGGAGGTAGGTAGGTAGCTACTGATGATAGAACTGAGTTGCTAAAAATTTAAATACTTTGAGTAAGATTGCATGTCTAACATCTGTTAAAGCAGAAGCTGAAACTTGGGTCTGAATCAAAATCCTGTTTCTTTTTTATTGACCAAAATATGCAAGAGATGAGTCTAGAAAAAGAAAGAAGAAAGAAAGAAAGAAAGAAAGAAAGAAAGAAAGAAAGAAAGAAAGAAAGAAATTGGCATAAGACTGCATCATTTTATGAGCAGTGAATTCACACAACTAAAATTCCAAGCCCCAGCTCCAGGATATGGACCATTTGTGCACATCATCTTTGTGGCAAAACAAACTGAATTTTCTTATATAAACGGAGGAAACAAATAGAACTATTGGAATAATAGAAGAATTTGTAACCTATTCCCAAAGCTGACAGAGGAGGAGCAAACATCCCAAGATGTTTTTACTAAATCTGGTTCCTAAGGATTTTCAGAGTTTATAAAGTTCCAATAATGAAGTTACCTTGGTGGCTCTGAATTTTATTTCCACCCTAAATGCCTAACATTTGCACCTAATGTTTAATTAAAATAACTAACCCAATAGTCCTCCCAGGCAGCTATGCATTACTGCTGCTGACATATATTTACTACTTCACTCAGCACAAATAGTTGGCATGCCCATTGTGTGCCAGGTGCTATGCTAAGACGTGGAAATAGGACAAAATATAGGCTCTGTCTTCAAAAAACAGTCTGACTAGAAGAGAGATGAAAGAAGTCACCAGGCATTTACAACCCAGAGAAGGAGATTCTACGAAAACTCTTAGTATCCAATGCAAGACAAAAGGGAGCCAGAGAAGCTTAGAAAGAAATATGAATGTATCAGGAAGGGACTGTGAGTGACACCAAGCAAAGGCAGTTTAGGAGAGCTCTCAGAGAGCAATCCCTGGGAGAGGAAGGAGCATGGAATTGAGAAAGTAGGGTTTTCATAAAATTAAACCTAGTTGAGTAAAATTTGAGTATTGAGTGTGAAAAGTGTGTGTGTTTCAAGAGATGAGTCACAATAAATCAGCAGAAGGCATATTACAAATGTCTTTGAGATTCAATTTAAGAAAGAGACTCCTTATGAAGATAATGCAAAGCCATTGAAGCATTCTGAGGTTAGGTTTTGTTTTTTAAAGCTGTCACTTTGGGTACAAGTGGTGTACAGACAGAAATTGGACAAAATTGGAGTTAGGAAGAGAAAACATGCACCAAGGATAACCAGGCAAGAGATGAAGATGACCTAAATCCCAGTAGAATTAAAATCATGGTGTAATGTATACAGTAGGAAGATATTAAGAGGAAACAATAGACGGAATTTGGTTTGGGATTAAGAAAAAAAGGAGAAGTCAGGGTGACACCCAGCTTTCTCACTGGGTGTGTGGTAGCACCCTCTGGTAACATAGGGACTAATGGGGGAGGAGCAGATGTATAGGGAAGTTGTTAGGTTAAGTTCTATATCTGTTGAATTGAAGGCACCATTGGGGCAGTCACACTAATACTCTAGTAGGCAGTTGAATACATAGGACCAAAACTCAAAAAATAAATCTGGCTGGAAGTGGAACGTGGGGTCATCAGGTCATAGTGATTATTGAAGCCAGTCGTGAGGACAAGATCACAGGAGAGGAGGGTGAGACTGTGAACAGGCCAATAGGCATCCTTGGTCACTGGGATTTTGAAGACAGAAGCATGTCCTCTTCTATCCCTTCCACATTTTTCCTTCTCTCTTATGTTGGTACCTGTGCCAGAGCAGCCACCAACCAGTTTAAAAACCAGTGCAATAAGTAAAGAAGACCTGCTTCAGAGAACAAGGCCAAGACGATTTTACTGACACCTAGATTTCACTATTGCAATGAATGCTGCCAGGTGAGCTTAAGAATCACCTACATCTTCTATCTTCATCTAGGAAAGCAAAATAATGAATTCCCTGTGTGAATTTAGCCCTCTTATGGCATCTGAAAGAATAGATTAAATTTCTTACATCAGCAAAGTTTCCCTTCTCACAGATTTTGCTATTAAAAAATTAGGTCTACTTAATGGCGTCTTATATTTACAAAATATTTTATAGTTTTCAAAACACTTTCACATGTTGTTTTATTTGAGTCTTATGTGATTCACAAGATTCACTATTATTCCCATTTCATTGACAAGAGGAAAGGTGGATGCTTACAGTTTATTACTTATTAGTGCTTATCATTCAGTTTTCCTTCTTTCCTTTTTTGTTTTTTTTTTAAGACAGCTTTACTCTGTCACCAAAGCTGGAGTGCAGTGGCATGTTCACAGCTCACTCCAGCCTCGATCTCTTGAGCTCAAGAAATTCTCCTGACTCAGCTTCCCAAAAGCTGCAATTACAGGCTCGCAACAACATACCTGGCTATCTTTTTGGACATTTTTTTAGAGATGGGAGTCTCACTATGTTGCCCAGGCTGGTCTTGAACTACTGGACTCAAGTCATCGTCCTGCCTTGGCTTCCCAAAGTACTGGGATTACAAGCATGAACCACCGTGCCATGCCATAATTCAGTTTTCATTAAGTGAAAATCAAATATCCTGGTTGGACTGATACAACCTCCTAACAGTTGTCATTTATGACAATTCCTTGTTTGCTTTGGTCTGCATTTTCATTTTGTTAAAAGAAAGGGAGCAGTGTTATACTCAAAAGCACACTTGAGATTAGATCTGCATTCCAATTTCAGCTCTATCCAGTCCATTCATTTGTGTGTGCCCTAGCCTTCCCATTTACAAAATAAGGATAGCAGCACTTGTCTCGCAGGACTGCCATTGATTTGGGGATGAATAGAACAGCACAGTGTCAAATGGCAACTGCAATGCAGCATGCACAGTGGACAGCAGTGGTTTGTACACTTCCACATGCATCAGTATCATCCAGGGAGCTTTTTTAAAATGCTAAAGTCACTTTGGGAGGCCAAGGGGGGCAGATCGCCTGAGGACAGGAGCTCGAGACCAGCTTGGCCAACATGGTGAAACCCTATCTCTACTAAAAATACAAAAACTTAGCTGGGCATGGTAATGGGCACCTGTCATCCCAGCTATTCAAGAGGCTGAGGCAGGAGAATTGCTTGAATCCAGGAGGCGGAGGTTGCAATGAGCCAAGATCGAGCCACTGCACTCCAGCCTGGACGACAGAGTAAGACTCTGTCTCAAAACAAGCAAACAATCAAACAAACGACAACAACAAAACAGTGCTAAAATCTGGGTCCCAAAATTCCTGGGAGTGGGTTCATTACATCTGTATTTTTAAAAATAAAATTGACAAACACTCATTTAGGTGTCAAGAACTTTACAATTACAGTGAGGCAGCAAAGAAAGACTGCTTATGAGCATATGGTCAGAATTCAGATGTCCGTAAGCAAAACCATAGCTCCTCCACTCACTGGCTTTGTGATCTAAGCAGTGTTTCACCCTGTGATCCTTAGTTGCCGCCTATCTAAAATGAAAGTAGCTGATCATTATACTAATTAAAGGCATATAAATTCTTTGCCACAGCACCTTATGCAGAAAAACCTTCAAAATAGTCACTGTTGCAATAAATATTAATGCATGCCTTCATATTTCACAAGCTCAGTGAGTCACTGACCATGGAGTTTCTACCTTCAGCATCACAGTCCTGGCTTCTGTGAGGTAGTCAAGTTATTATCTCAGAGTGGAGACTGAAAGCAGTGAGAGCTCAGCCAGCACTAACTCTGAAACTTCCCTTGTTTCTGCAAACCTCTTTCCAGGACCCCAGAAAGCTGCAAAAAGAGTTTGACTATGAAGCTTAGAGAATTACTGGAGACAGATCTACTGAAAATCATAAAAGCCAACTTTGAAAAATGTGTTCTAAAATGTCCTGCAGAGAAAAAGCTTAAATCTTGACTTTTGTTTGCCTCTGCCTCCCTGCCCATTTAGGAGGGACAGGACAAGCAATCTCCCATCTGAGATGAAGCCACTGAGTAGGAAGAGGTTCTGCATGAATGTGACCAATTCATTCATGTGAATGTCTGCACTGACTCTTCATTCATACTCAGCTGCGAAGTGGGGGTAGGATCCCACTTAAAGAGGAGAAAATTTCACCCTGGAGAATTAGAGACACACTGAACCAGGCCAGCATATTTTTAAAAAAATCACTCTCCTTAATAATTCTGTCAGTATGATTCAATGCCTCCTGAGGTTTTATTCTTTCATTTGAGGCAACAGCTCTATAGCATAGTTCCTCACTACTCAATGTATGATGAAGTACTGTCATTAGTATCTCCTACGACTTTGTTAGAAATGGACATTGACTTCTCTGTCCAGCCAAATACTTACAGTAGTATCAATTTCACATTACTTTGATTACTTCTTCTAAAGTACTACATTTGAGGGAAAGTTACTGGCAAACAGATTGGTCTTTAAGTCTTCTCAAAGGAAAAGAGAACCCCAAATCAGCCCAGCAAGAGCTCTGACATTAGTGCACTGATTATGCATACAACACTAGGTAATCAACCTGAGAAGTTTATTGCCCACCCACTTGAGAGTTTAGTGTTATTAGCTAATTAAAGAGAGGATCTGTCCTCTTTTATATATTGCACTTAATGAATAAGATAATCCGAGCATAGTTACCATGGTATACTATTTATAAAGTCATGCCATTTGGTTGTAATTTTTCAACTGATTAGAGCTTAATTTCTCTTGTAAATTGCCTACAAGTAACAAATAAACCATAGCGGGGTGTCCAGGTTTATGGCAAAGTAAAATTTATCTGATTGGGCTTCTTTCCTTCTGAAGTAAAACACAGCACTGGGGCTTTCATTTCCTTTATATCCAGATTCATCTGAACCAGTAAGACAGATGAACTGACTGTAATCGAAATGAAAATACACAACTGTAATGAAAGAGAAACAGTGGTTTTTTTCTTTAAATATATTATGTTCTCTTGTTGCCTTATTTGTGTCTTTCTGGAATGACAAGACATTTGTATAGAAATAAAGAGGAGATACCTGGGCATATTTGAATCATTTCTTTTTTCACTCAAAGCCTTTAAATAAAGCAGTTCGTATTATGTTCTTCTCTCTCCCTCTGCCTCTACCACCCTCTGTCTCAAATGCATCCACCTCATTACAACAAGCGTCACTCATTTTTAGATTCCAATTTGCCACCATCCCACACAGACCTGCTGTTCCATCTCTTCATGTTAATTCCCATAAATAACTGATATCAAAATGCAGTCCTGTAGATACACTTCAGAAAACTTCTTGTGTTGAGAAACTAGAAACTAGAAAGCTATTCAAGGCATTGGAAGTTGCTAGAGATTTGTTTAATCCTTCTCTGAGGTTTCAGCAACACATTAATAGCAGAAGGTTAGCACTGTCCATCATAAAATTGCAGTAATATATAAAGCATAGCAAATGTAGTTTTTAAAAATTTCAAGAGCAACTTCCAAGTAACCCATATGTTCATAGGCTGCTTATATAGATGCAGGATAATTTATGTACCAAACACATATGTGATTCCTAGGACATATTTAGGAGTGTACAGTGTTTTAAAGGTTTTCAAGTTGAGATCATCTATTTGTATATATGACATGATGATGGGTGTCTATACTATGCACTTAAGTCATCCCATTATCTAAAAGGAATACACTGCAGCTTAAGTTTTCTGAATTGTTCTGTAAACTTGATGCCTAACTTCTAAAGTTCATGAAAAGCGAATTTAAAAGAAATCTAAGCAATCAGTTTATTCTTTTTCCTTGGTTGGGGGGGGTTCAAAATAATTTTTAGATTCCAAAGTGAAACCATGGATAGAACTAGTCAGGATTAATTTCCCTGGCTACAAAATCTTTGTAGAATTATCAGCTATATCCAAAAGATAGTGAGTTTTCACAATTACATTTTCAGTGCAACTGAAAAGATCAAAGTATGTTCTTATTGTGAGAATTTTCATTTATTTCTCCAGAACTTTTCTTTAATATATTTATGACACCACGTCTTGGCATTTCTTTCTAATGAGTAGTCGGATGCTCTGGTAATTAAATGCCATGTATAGTATCTGAGAGGAACAAAATTTAACCTGGATTATAATTCAGCATTTTTATAATTGTGTTTCTTAGAATCCCAGATTCACTAAACAGTGAATGGGAAACCACAGAATCTTTGGGGCTCTTGTCTCTGTCCCTCCTACAACAAAATTATCTTCATCCCATAAACTTTAGGAGTAACGGTTTCTATACCATATTTCATTTCAAGAAATGGCTTTGCTATATATAATAGTGCTGAAAACTACTATTCTAATATATTAGAGTACTCAAAGGTGACTAGAGAGCTTAATACTTCGGAAATATGCTATGACATATAGATCTGGTGACCAAATACCCTACTTTACTAATTACTGAAGTGCAATTTGGGTGGAAAAGAGGTATTTAACTGGATTTCTATCTATACCGTATCCCAGAGGTTAGTAATCATCTCACCTTACACCAGTTGTCCCAATGGTCCCTTCTAAAAAAGTCTTACTTGGGGGCCGGGCGCAGTGGCTCATGCCTGTAATCCCAGCACTTTGGGAGGCCGAGGCGGGTGGATCACGAGGTCAAGAGATCAAGACCATCCTGGTCAACATGGTGAAACCCCGTCTCTACTAAAAATACAAAAAATTATCTGGGCATGGTGGTACGTGCCTGTAATCCCAGCCTGTAATCAGGAGGCTGAGGCAGGAGAATTGCCTGAACCCAGGAGGCAGAGGTTGCGGTGAGCCGAGATTGCGCCATTGCACTCCAGCCTGGGTAATAAGAGCGAAACTCCGTCTCAAAAAAAAAAAAGTCTCACTTGAAATTATAAATTATATAGCCACTCCACATTTAAAACCTCAACATTTAGAAAACAAAGAACCAGTAATATAATATGCAATGAAATTCTGTACAAGGCAATTCTGAGTTCTAGAGTATGATTCCTCTACATGAAGAAAAAGACAACTTTATTTTTAACAGATCTGAGAATCCATCATGGATGATAATGTTGTGTCCTAAATAAACTTCAGTTTTGTCTCACAATTTGGAAATACGTTCATTTATCCTATAATAGTCATGACTTTTCTATAATAATCATTATTTAATACAATAAATCATTTTACTTTTTCATTAAAGTTCCAGACAGTAAATATTTTAGCTTATGCAAGCTTTATGGTCTTTGCTACAACTACTCAATTCTGTCATTATAGCACAAAAGCAGCCACAGGCAATATGTAAATGAATAAATGTGAGGATTTCCAATAAAGCTTTATTTCTAAAAATAAGCATTGGGCCAGAATTGGCATCTGGGCCATAGTTTTTCAGCCCCTGGAATAGAGAGTAAACAGTAACCCAGTTAAATATCCTTCTCCCCATACAATTGATGCATCAGTAATTCATCAGGTGAGGATACAAAAAATAATTCCCTCCATGTGATGTCTTGTCAAGGTCTTCTGCTGAGTTATAATTAAGATGACTTATTAACAGTAGATTAGAAAGGACCTATTGTCCTAGGTATTTCAAATTTGTATTACAGCCATTCAAATGAATTGTCTGCCTGCATGTATTTTGTCTTAAGCATGGAAAACCTTGACATAACAATCCAACCAGGGCTCTAATCAACCTAATTAAGCAGTAACAGCAAGGAAACAAGCACACCCTTAATTAAATTAATATTTCTTTCATAAGAAGTCATGAAAAGAATATGGGTTTACAACAGCATCTGAACCATGCAAAATACATTTATTTAACTGCTAAGTGGGAGAGAGTCACTGAGACCCTTCCACAAAGTAAAATATTTTCTATCTAAAAACTAGCTATGGAATATACCTACTCACAAGTAAGCATTCTGAATGCTTTCCACAGGCATGTATGAACAGGGTCACACAGATCTATAAAAGCCGTGACTATAAAAATTAGTGATTTTTCTAAGGAGACAATGTGTCAGGAGAGCTCCAGTGTTTGAAAGACAATTACAGAGTTCATAGTCATGAAAGCTGGATACAAATTCTGACTAGCCCCATTCATGGCTTCATTTTGAAAAGGTCACTTCACTCTTGAGTCTTATGTTTCCTGTAAACAAAATGAGTGTTTTGAATTAGATAGCATGCAAAGCTTCACCCTGTAGCCACTACAGCAGAAAAACAGGAGGCCTGGGTTCATTCCTTGCTCCACCAGCTTAGTAACCATCAACAAGTCACTCAATTTCTCAAAGCTTTTAAAGTGGAACTAAAAATAATGGTGACTGACTTTTCTGTAGGAATGTTGTAGGTAATAATAAGCTAATGTGCAAAAAAACTCTTAGCTTTATATGCCTGATATAATGTAAATATTATTTGTTTTTGATATTTGGTAGATAGATATCCAGTAATGAGGTTGAAAGTAACTACTCTTTAAACCCTGCAAAACCAAAAGCTGGATACATAAAACTAGGGCCCAGCATAACAGTTCCTTAAAAAGATGATAGATAATTATATACTATAGATGATTAATAGATAAGCAGAAAGATGGTAGATGCACATGAAAATATGTGTTCCTCTCTTCTTTGTGGGTCTATAAATAAAATGTGTCAAATAACAATTAATTAAAAAATTCTCCCAGAAGGATGAGAAGTTTCAAAAAAAAAAAAATCCACCCACCCTAATAGTGGGAAGGAACCTTGTTTGATAGCCTCTTCTCATTTATCTCAAAGACAACTAAATTTTCTAAAGAAGAAATTCATTTAAAAATCAAACAAAGAAAATATAAAAAATTACAAAATCAAGGCAAGTCTTCAAAGAGCTTAATAAGTATCAATGTTACAACGAAGAAGTTTGCAGCAACCAAGGGTAAGAGGAAGACAGACAAAGAAGGCAGGTCAAGGCTGAAGAAAGGCTACCTGTGGACAGCTCATGCTAAGGAATGACTTACATCAACTAGGAAGAAACTCCATGGTCTGCTTAACAGAAGCGGCCGAAACAAGGGGCCAGATGGTAAATATTTTAGCCTCTGTGTACCATATGACCTCTGGGGCAAATATGTTCATATTTTTTAGTGTGTAAGCAAATAATGATAGTAAATAAACTAAAGAGTATGACTGTTTTTCAATAAAACTTTATGAATCAGACAATTTCATGCCCTGTGTGTTAGTATATATTCCACTTCAGACCTTGATTGTGTTTTGGGGTGGTGAAGAGACCACTAGTATGTGGGTCCAATTTCCCATTGTATGCAAGAGGTAGCATGAAATGGATCCTTTTCTCAGGTTATCTTATCTGCAACAGAACATGTGTATTTCCCTTTTTTGTATTAATTAGGAATCTCCTTTAATTAGTTTATGTTTTACTTAGGGTATTTCATGATAATTGTGACTCAGTTTTATGGACACAAAAAAGTATTTATAATGGAGGAGTGAGCCTTGTGACGACATTAGATCCCTTCCACCATGGAGGGAACAGTAATTTGTCCTGTGGGATATTGATTTGCCTTTCCTGTAAGCAATGTTTCTGCCAAAACTGCCACCTATGATCTAATACAAAGTCATCTTCACCCCTTAGAATTCTGCCAACATTGCCTCCAAACAAACAAACAAAAATTTTAGAATGAAAGAGGTGGTGTAATGGGCTTACCCTCACAGACGGTATTATTCTTAGCACATATTGTATCACCTAAAAATAATTGGCCTTATAGAAGAGTAGAAAAAGTGGACTGGCTCACTGAAGGCCAATGTCTAGATCAGTAATCAATAGTTACAGAACAAGTCACTCCCAAAATTTGAATTAAAACAATTTATTTTCTCGTATTTCAGTAGGTTGAATAGGCAATTCTAATCATTTTGCTTGGGCTCCTCCTTATTTGACTGCAGTAGCTGAACATTATGTTTAGGCTATACGGTCCAATTTGACACCTTGCTAGTGTCTGGGGTCTCACCTGGGCTGGATTGAATGATTGTGAAACCAGGCCTCTTTCTCATTCCAGCCTGTTTTACACAATGTTAGAAACATTCTTAGAGCAAGGCATGAAGGACAAGCACTGGTCAAGACCCTTCTTGTGCTAATGCTGCACAATGACAAAGTATTCAGATGGCTAAACCCATACACTACACAAGAAAGGGTGCATTAACATAATCTACCACAGTTGACCACACTGAGCTTTTTGAGATTTTTTCCATGACAAATTTTGTTAAACATGCACATCAGGTGGTAGTTCCTTTTAAGTGGCTGAACAGATGTCCCACAAACAAGATAGGGAAATGAGGCAGAATGTGCCATGTTGAATGCTAGCTTTGTTTTATCTTGAAAAATCACCTTTCAAATGTGGTGTATAATAGATAACCTAATCTTTACAATCTTCTGAAGTTGGATGTCAGGTCTTATTGATAGACTTACTAGTGAGAGTTTATGGCAAATCAGTAATTTATAGTTTTCTGAAGTTCCTGAAATTTAAAAAAATAATCTTATAAAAATGATTCATTTGAATAATGTAAATTTGTTTTTACCTTTATTTTGAAGATATTTTAAAGTGATTTTGTAAATTTCTTTTATTTACTGCATGATAGACACACAAAAATGCTACCTGAAAAGTCATCAAGGGACTTAATATAAATTTTCACAGTGAATTCTTAGAACATGATGAAAATTATTACTACATGTGCTTTTTGATCAATGTAATCAATTCTCCTGATAATAATAATTATGGATATAATTCACCATTTATTACCTGTCACCATTGAGCAAATAGCAAAAAAGAAATTAACCTTTGAGCAGAATTAAATGAACATGAAAGAGCTCAATGCTGTAGGAGTGAAAATATTTATAGAAATGCTAATTGAGTATCTGGCATTTAAGTTAAATGGCATAAAATAACTTTTCTCAGGCAAGAAGGAAAAAGGACCATTGAATTTGTAAAATATTTCTTATTTTTAATAAGGCTCGGCAATGAGTGAAGTTTATGTCTCAGGACCTGCGTTTACATATGACTATAGTTTAAAACTAACTTCACAATAATGGCTGTCAAAGAAGCTCAACAATATTTTCAGCCAAAATATTCAAAGTTTTGCTTTCTCAGTATGTTTCAATAATACCAAAGCAACTCTGATTTGTTTTATGAAAATGCCAATCTGATCCTGTTGAATTAAAAAAATATTGTTAATATTTTTTCCAACCATTTCTATTGGTGTTAAACAGAAATACTTAAATTGAAAATGATGTCCATAGGACTGATTGATTGGAAATATATAAACAAAATGTAAAAACCCATATGTAAACAAAGTAATGTTACTTCATTTTCCTAATTTCTCTTGATATAGGTAATTGGCTTACATACAAATACATCTAACCCTTGAGGTAGTAAGCTTTTGGAAGGAAGGCTGGTCATGGGTAGTAATTAGGGTTAGGCTCAGATACAAGTAACAGAGATCCAAAAATTTGGACTTAAATAAAATAGGGCCATTTCTCTCTCACGACCAACTCTAGGTTTAGGCAATCTAGGGTAGATATGGTGGCTTTGCATTCCTCTGAATCTAACCTGCTTCCAGTTTTGGTCTCTTTCTTTCTAGGTTGCTTTATCCTCATCATATGAGATGGAAATCCAGACATCACTCTACAACCCAAACCTTGTTTGGAGATGTAAGGGAGAGACCAAGGGGGAAAGAACCCCCTCAAGCTTTCTTTTAAAGAAGTGTGTTAGAATTTGTCACCTATCACTTCAATATATCACATTGACCAGAACATAGGAACATGGCCATGCCTGGATGAAGAGGAGGCTAGGGAATAGAAACTGTATTTACATTTTCTCAACTTAAAATTTATATTTCTATGGAAGAAGAGAAAACAGATGTTTGAAGGAAACTAGCCACAGATTCTTTTCTTGACCTTCACATTCCCTGAACCTTTCCTAGTACTTAACAAAATTGACTTTAGGTAAATTCTTGTTGAGTAAATTAATAAGGAAAGAATGAGTGGATGAAGCAAAGCAATGCATTTCAACTGGAGTATTAATTAATGTAATTGAAGCTTCTAAAATAACATCATCCTAATCAATTTCTCAATCTTTATAAGAAATATGTGGAGACAGAAGTCAACACTAAAATCAAAACTGTCATTTTACCTATGACACTTGTAGAAAAAGAATCTTGTATAAATGCACCAGTAAGCTGTAAATAAATGGTCATATCCTAGCTATTAAGAATTATAATTTGGACAGTGAATAGATCCCATTTTTTGAGGACTGACCACATACTTGGAACCCTGTGTAGTACACTACAGACATCATCTCGTTTGATTCTCAAATCTATTTTGTACAACGGGTAAAACTATCCCAGATGAGAAACTAAAATCCACAGAAGTTAGGTTGGTTTCTCATGGTCACAGGAAGTAAGAAGCAGAATTCAGACATAGAGCTGGCTGCTTCCCAAACCTTTCTTCACTATGAGAATGTCAGATACCAAATTAGGAAATGAGATTGGATTGGCAGCCTAGAGCCAGATTATGGATAGCCTTGAATTCAGGCCAGCAAATTCTGTTTTATTCTGACACAAATTGAAAATTGTTAGAAATGTTGAAGAATGTGATAAATATGAAGTCTTAGGAATATTATCCTGAGAGTGTTGTACGGGATGAAATGGAAGGTAAAGAAGGAGCAGAGAGGCCAATTCAACACTTGCCAGAGTGCTGATTTCTAGACTAGAATTGTAGTCTAAGAATTCTCCAGGAGTAAGTTGAATCCTAGACTAGAATTGTAGCTCCAGAATTTGAAACATGGCTACAGATGCAGGTACATTACAAAGAAAAACAGAAAGAGAAGAATTTGGAAGACACAGGTGTGTGCTAAAGTTCTATATGTCTTCCAGGTTTCAACTGACAGTGTAGAGGCTATAAAACAGAGTCCAGAATCCCATTTCCTGTCTTTAGAGGCCAGAATCCCATTCCCTGTCTTTGGTTTTCCACAGCCCCACATGCCCGTAGGTGGGTTCATCCTTACCCAAGTTGTAGACTTCTCCATACAGTGGAGTAGGAGATGCATATACACCTGCATACCACTGTCTGGTAGAGCTGAGCATTCCAGGTCTTAGAACCCGCACTTCCCCAAAGTCCCAGTACTTATTTTTTCAGTCAGGACTAGAACAGGGTGCTTTGCTGGCAATCGCTATAAATCCATGGTAACTAAAGTTTTCTCCAATCCTTTCTTCTTGCTGTGAGTCTTTCCTAAGGATGAAATTTTAATCCCAAAAATGTTACCACTGTACTGATAACCTGCTTTGTGAGACTCACTGGTCTTATCAGTTTTGATATACCAGCCACAGGGTCTTCCTGCTCCTAGGCTCCACTTATGTTTTGGGCATCCCCATTTGGAAGTTCAGTTCCAATATCTAAACCTGTTTTAACTCTTGGACCTGGGGCTTCCCAAACAAATTACTTACTCAATTGCTTACTCAAATTCAGAGGACTTAGATTAGGTCCTAAAATAGTATCTCTTTTTCCTGCCCTTACATACTTCATGACATGGATCGGAGTGGCGCCATATAATCAAAAAATTTATGAGTCATTGTTGAAGGTATTGGATTTTAGGTGTAGGTGAGTTAAAAATATCAAGCAGTCCTTTTGGAAGATGGAGATAAAGAATCTGAACTCTGCAAGAAGTAAAGCCTATAAGTTCAGACCTGAGAGTCATCCTCATTTGAAGTTAGGTCACAGAAACAGTTGGCTAAAATGAAGCACTAGAAAAGAAAGACGGAAGGGAAGCATTAAACTCATATGAAAACCTCCAAGGGTATAAAATTAATTTATTACAACAACAGATAATATGGATTGACATAACATTAAGCTAAAATTGGACTCTGTCATGGAAATTGTGGTGGATGCAAGTTTTGTAATTTTTTTAATTGATTAAAATATCAATATGACCTGAAGAGATCAGGGAGAAAAGGGGCTGGTGAAGGTGAGTAACCTTCAGGAGTGGAGTCAATATAGAAGAGTGGAAGAATAGATTATAAAGACTTAATAAGGAAAGACACAAAAAAATATGAAAGTAGAAGATTCATAAAAGCTGGAAAAACGGGAAGAAGATCTGGGGAAATTACAGAGGAAAAGATTTTACTTATTTTTAGGTAAAATAAAGTTTTGGTTTTCAAGTAAGAGCATCTGTAGTAGACTTGCCTCAAGGGTGTAGAAGATGCCCTCTCTGAATTTTTTAAACTACTTTCTTCAGTCATGGGCAAACATTTACTGAATATTGATTATATGCAATCAAGAGGATGAGTACATGATTCTCTGGTTCTAGATTCATCAAGCTATGGACTTTTTTTCCATGTTAGTTATTCAGTAGTTTCTCCAGATAAAATCACTTTTCTGTTTGGTTTTGTTTTATGTGAGCATCTAGCCTCATATAATTGTATGGTTTCTTTATCTACTATTCTTGTATGGCCTACATAAGAGCCACAAATATTTCTTTTACCACTCTTTCTGAACAACTTTATTGAGATATAGTTCACATATTATACAGTTCACTCATTTACAATGTATAATTTAATGCTGCTTCTTATATCCAGAGTTGCACCAAAAGAAGTTTTAGAATTATTTTTATTACCCTGAAAAGAAACTTTACATCATTTGAAGGTGACCCTCTAATATTCTTCTCTCTCCCCACTCCCAGATCTAGGTGGCCACCAATATGCTTTCTATCTCTATAGATTTTTCTACTCTATGTTTTTAATGTAAATTGAATCATATAATATATTATCCCTTGTGATTGGTTCCTTCCATTTAGCACAGTGTTCTCAAGATTCATCAGTATTGTAACATGTATCAGCACATTCATTTTATTGGCAAATAATAGCACATCATATGGATATTACATATTTGTTTTATCTATTTACCAATTGATGGACATTGGAATGTTTCCATGTTTTTGCTATTATAAATAATGATACTATAAACATTCACACACAATTTTTGTGCATATATATATGTTTATTACTCAGGAATATATTTGGGATTAAATTACTATATCATATGTCACTGCATGTTTAAACATTTGAGGAACTGCTAGATTGCTTTATAAAGCATAGTAAAATAGATTTATTAAAAATTAGTTAAGGAACACATGAAAAACATAGAAGCAGAAGATCTAGAACATTCATGAAAACAGAAAATGAGAAAAACAATTTGGAGCAAGAATAGAGAAGAGAACTGGGTAAAATGAAGTTTCGGTTTTCAAGTAAGTGTGCACACACTCACTCTTGAAGTTTTGGTTTTCAAATCGCTGCACTATTTTGCATTCTCACCATCAGTGTATAAGAATTCAAATTACTCTACATACTGTCAGTATTTGTGTTTATCTGTCTTTTTTTTTATCACCATCTTAGCTGGTGTGAAATGATATATCATTATGGTTTTGATGTCAATTTTTCAGATGAGTAATAATGTTGTGTATCTTTTCTCCTGTTTATTAGCCATTTATATATCTTTAGAAACTGTCTATTCAGATCCTTTGCCAAGTTTTTACTTGGTTTATCCTTTTACTATTGAGTTATAGAGTTCTTTAATTTGTTATATATTCTTGATACAAGGCCCTTACCAGATATATTATTTGCAAATATCTTCCCATGTTGTGGATGGTCTTTTCACTTTCTTGACAGTGCCTTTTAAAACTCAAAAGTTCTGAACTTTGATGATATCCAGTTTTCCTATTTTTTCTTTATTGTGTGGGCTCTTGGTGTCATATCTGAAAAAGTATTGCCTAATCCAATGTCATGAAGATTTACATCTATGTTTTCTTATAATAGGTTTAGAGTTTTAGCTCTTACTTTTACTTATTATATCAATTTTGAGTCAATTTTTGTATGTGGAGTATGGCAGAGATACAATTCATTCTTTTGCATGTAAATATCTAGTTGTCCCTGCATCGTTCATGGAAAATACATTTCCCTATTGATTTATTTTGGTGTCTTTGTTAAAGTTCAACATACTGTAATCTATAGGGGACTGCTATAATTATAAGAGTTTGATTAAGATTCCCAATTCTATTCCATTGATCTATCCATCTAGCTTTATGCCAGTGACACACCATTTTGTTTACTGTAGCTTTATGATAAGTTTTGAAATCAGGAAGTGAGTCTTTCAACTTTGTTCTTACGTTTCAAGATTGTTCTGGTTATTCTGGCTCCCTTGAATTTCCATTTGAATTTTGAAATCAAATCGACAATTTCTACAAAGAACTCACTGGGATTTGATAAAGGGCCAGTTCTTAAGGCCGAAAAGCAGATCCTTTTAAAACTTCCAATGTTCATATTCAAAAGATTGGCCATGTCAGACACTTTTCTTCAGTAAGTACAGTATGTGAGTACAGTCCAGGACCTGGATAAATTAAACTGGTGGTTTACTTCGCCACAACATACCTTCTTAAGTTATCATTACAATCTTCCTACCTTACATTATGTGATTACTTAAAATTTCCAAAGAGCAATTTTAACAACATATCCCTAATCATGTCAGAAGTAGAAAAGGCATCACAGCTGAAATACCAATTTTTAATATCATGCTGACTGCAAGCTATTTCCTATTATTAGCCCTTCCTTGCTAATTATCCTAATTGCTTTGAAGCTTTGACCCCAAACTCTCAAAGTGTCCATTTCCACCCTGAATGAATGACCTCACTTCATGCATTATAGATTAAATAATATAAGCAACGTCTTCACCGTCCTGTATCTGTCTCTATATTCATCATCTCCTTCATTTCTATTACTGTGATGAAGGTGTTATTCCTCTAAACACAGGAAGAACTTCTGTGTTCTGCCTCCCTTCTCCCTTGCCTTCTAAAGATTTAAATTCTCAGTCACCCTTTTGTCTCTCATCTGTCTTCTTTTGTCTGTCTTCTTTTACTGAATCATTTCCAAGAGCACACAAACATACTCCAATTTCTTCCTGCCATATTTAAAAATATACCCCCTTTAATACCACTTTCTCCTCTAGCTACCATTCCACATACCTATTTTATTTCTTACCCAAATTCCTGAGAGGAGCTGCTGCATACTATCTCCACTTCCTTATTTCCACACCACTCTAGTATGACTTCTCTTTCCATTACACTGATATTACTCTAAATTAAGATTAGTGGGTCCGGGCACGGTGGCTCAAGCCTGTAATCCCAGCACTTTGGGAGGCCTAGGCGGGTGGATCACGAGGTCAACAGATAGAGACCATCCTGGTCAACATGGTGAAACCCCGTCTCTACTAGAAATGCAAAAAAATTAGCTGGGCATGGTGGCGCATGCCTGTAATCCCAGCTACTCAGGAGGCTGAGGCAGGAGAATTGCCTGAACCCAGGAGGCAGAGGTTGCGGTGAGCCGAGATCGCGCCATTGCACTCCAGCGTGGGTAACAGGAGCGAAACACCGTTTCAAAAAAAAAAAAAAAAAAAAAAGATTAGTGATCATCCAGTTGAAAAATTCAATAGCCACACATCTTTCTTTATCTTATTTGATATATTGAAAGTATTCAAAACAACCAACCAATTTCTTTTTTTGTGAAATGGTCTTTCCTTTCAGTTACTAGAAGAACCCCCATTCGAGTTTCATCTACCTCACTTGCTGCTCCTGTGAAGTCTCTTATGCTATTGCTTCTCCTCTATTATGCCTCTAAATGTTGTCATGTTTTTAGAGCTCTCTCTTTTCTTTTTATATTCTCTTCTTGAGTGATCCCATTTATCTCAATGGATTTACATTCCACGCTGGTGCTGTTTCTCAAGAATATCTGTATTATTCTTAATTGCATCCTCCTTGATTGCATCCTCCTTCTCAAAGGAGGATGCAATTAAGAATAACACAGATATTCAATGCCAATTATTCAATAATGCATTGAATAATTTCCTAGCTTTGATCCTTAATGCCTTCATTTTTAGCTGGGAGAAATTTTCAATTGACCAACTATTCAATGCCTCACTTTCCCTAATGATAAAATTGTAATAATAGAATTACTTAGCTCATAAGAGTACTGTGAAAATTAAATGAGTGAAGTTATGAGAACCATAAGCTGTTACAAGCAGCTAGCTATTGGCTGCGTGCTGTAGCCCATCACTGTAATTCCACCACTTTCGAAGTGGGCAGATCCCTTAAACCTAGGAGTTCAAGACCAGCCTGGGCAACATGGCAAACCCCTGTCACTACAAAAGTACAAAAAATTAGCTGCATGTGGTGGCATGCACCTGTATTCCCAGCTACCTGGGAGGCTGAGGTGGGAAGATTACCAGAGGCCAGGAGGTTGAGGCTGCAGTAAGCTGTGATAGTGCCACTGTACTCCAGCCTGGGTGACAAGAGAAAGATCATGTCTCAAAAAATAAACAAAATAAGAAGGTAGTTATCATTATAGCTTTTTATTATTATATTATAGCCTTATTGTCATTATTATTGCCACTTAATATAAGTGTACTTAATGGTTTAAAACATACTTTAACAGAGGAAATGTCAAATTCCAATACTGAGGTAATATTAGAGACAGAAGCTGAGGCAGTAAAGCAGGGAAGAGGAGATGAGACTTAAAGACAGGGACCAGAGATGTTCCTGAGCCACTGAAGGTTCTGTTGAGAAAGGTGATGAAGTCACTCCAGCTCTCTGGGCTGCCCACCTGATGAAAGGGCCTTCTGGACCTCTTTGCCTTCATAGATATATAATAGCCCCCTCACCTTAGATAACCTGAGTATGTCTCTTCCTTGCAATCTAAAACAGCCTAATATTGCCTAGCTTTTTCAATAATTTTTAAATTATTTAGTTAGAGTAAATTCCCAGGAGAACAATGACTGGGTCAAAAAAATTAATCTTTTTTATGTTTCTTGACAGAATATTTATGTATATTTTCTGTAACTACTGAACCAATTCACATTGCTGCCAGCAAAGGGTGTGCATCTGCAGCCTTACCCACACTGGGTATCAGCAAAGATAAAATATTTATTATATGTTAATTGTGCCTTATGAGGCGGCTATAAACTATATTCTCTGTTGGGGTTAAAAGTGGCAGAGCAAAAGGGAAGTACTCTGTCTCAGCCCTTAGGGTTGTCCTGCAAGCACCCTTTGTAGGATTTGGAAACCCTTTCATATAAATGATTTAGAAAATCAATTTAATGCAAAATTCCTGAGTTTTAACACTGTGGATAAACAGTGAATAAACATGCATGGTTAAATGATTATGTGTGCTAATATTTAGTGAATAATTTACATATATGGCAACCTTTTGCTGAATTTACAAACTTACTCTGAAATTATACAGAGTTTTATTTTATATGTGGTTTTATTAATAGAACTGAGTTACTAACGATTTAGTAGAAAGAACATGTTCTTAACTTCAGACAGACTTCAAGGGAAGCTTCATCATTTCCCAGTATTTTGACTTTGAACAGTTTTCTAACATTAGAGTAGAATAATAATGGCTTTTCTATAATGTAATGTGGCAATTAAATAAAATATTTGCAAGTGTTTGATACATTCTTGTTCATTGATAGCTTTGGAAATTTTCTGCCTTGGTGAACTCTCTCTTTTCAAAAAATTGCTGTTAGTCATTTGCTCATATGCATATCCTGGCTTTGTCTCCAGGTAAGTGGGAAAATAAGGATCATAAACTTTTCTTATTTCAAGTTGGCAAAGCAAAACTCTACTGTCCTTGTATTTACATATAGAAGGTTGTCAGCTATGCAATTTGTCAGCAAACTTTCTATGATCCAGTATCTTAGGTTAAATGTATTTATTTAACTGAAACAGATTTATAGCCCATGAAAAATCCATCAATGATAATTTTTTTAGACAGAGGAAAAGGAAAACATGGGTGTCTCGGGAATAGTAATTTAAAAACAACCTTAGTGAAAAATAAGAAAAGGGACCAGGAAATAATTAAATATATCTTTTTCCTTCACTCCATTTAATACATTCCAATCCATTACAGATCATATTGACTTCAAAACAATTTTTCTTCCCTTTCAAACCTAATGGTCTCTTTCTCCTTTGAACATTCCCATTCTTATAATATGTATCATTCATGAAGTTTTAATGAAGAGCTAAGCTGGACTAGTTTTCTAAATCTATGCTTCATTTCTCCAAATTATGTTGCCTGGAGGACAGGGATCACTCATTTTCATATTTTGAATTCCCTGTAGCAACTACCAAGTGACCTGTAGTAAGAATACAAGTTTTATTGACCACTATGATTACAACTCAAACCTAACATTTCATTAATATTTTGTACAACTGGACAATGCTATTTCTATAATTATTGTTCATTGTTAAATTTGGAGTCCAAGCAAAGATTAATATTGAAGAAACAGTAATCATGGGTTATTCATATATGCAGTACAATTATTCAAAATTAGGTTTCAAAAATGTGTAATAATGTGAGAAAGGCTTGCAACATAATGCTAAAAGAGGCAATGCATCAAAACTTATATTCATTATGCACCCCAATTAGTTTGAGGAAAAATACAAAAAAAATAAGTTGGGGACTTCTAATTCAGGCTATGACAAATTGGCTAGTAGCAGACCTTCCCACCAAGACAAATAAAAATCTGGCTTAAAAAAAAAAATCTATGTGAAGGCATTGGAGAGCTACCACAGCAGCCCCGATTTGAGTATCCAATAAGCTGAGAAAAAAAGAAAAAACACTTTGATGTGAGCCTGACATTTCATGATGCTTTTAGCTCAAAGTCTTTCTTTATTCTTAAGAATAGCAGGATCAAGTATTCACAGTGCTGAGCCAAAGGCAGTAGTTAGGAAACAAAAAGGCAAACCAAATCTTATTAGTTGTTCACATCAGGAAAGACAAATAGAGCTCAGAGCTACCACAACAGCCAGACTGAGAGGGCCAACATCTGAGAAAGAAGAAAGTAGAGTGAAAACATGACATTTGGTACGATTTTACAGCTTGAAGTATTTGCTGAATTGTAAGTTGCACAAATCCCCAAAACTAAATCAACAGAGAGTAGTAACTAACAAGTTAAAAATCAAAGAAGAGCTCTGTGAAGACTGACAGTGATATCATGACAAAAAATGGGAGTTCACCACATTTTGGGAGGCTGAGATGGGTGGATCACATGGGTCCAGAGTCTGTGACCAGCCTGGCCAACATGGTGAAACCCCGTCTCTACAAAAAAATACAAAAATTAGCTGATGGTAGTGATGGTCCCCTGTAGACCCAGCTACTGGGAAGGCTGAGACAGAATTACTTGAGCCCAGGAGGTGGAGGTTGCAGTGAGCCACAGTTGTGCCACTGCACTCCAGCCTGGGGAACAAAGGGAGGCTCAATCTCAGAGAGAAAAATGGAGATCAGGCTTTGCCAATGAGGAGAAAAACTGTTTAAAACCCCAAGATCTCAGTTGAAACTGCAAAGGTATCAACTCAGTTTGAAATAATTAAATATCACAATCCTAGAAAGGATTAAAGTGATCTATTCTGACTACCTAAACTGACTGCCAAAACCAAAAATAAGTGAGCTTTGGAGGAGATATCCTCTGGATTGACAAAAATTTGTTACAATGAAGTCCAACATTGAATTAAACACAAAAACACACACAGGCAATCCAAGATAAAAGGAGAGGAAAAGATAACAGAAATAGATCAACAAGATATCCAGATATAAGAGTTATTAGGCTCAGAACTTTAAAACTTTTGGTTATCATGTCCAGAGTATAGTATCTATTTTTGATTATTTTTGTTCAAAAACATAGAGAAAAATGGAAAATTTCTCCCATAGAAATGGAATTGAGAAAACATTTATATAAAAACTTTACAGAAATAAGACCCTCTATTAAAACTTAATACTTATATTTAACCTCAAGTAAGAGAAAGCAGAGAGAATTAGGAAACTGGGATCAGGTAAAAGGAAACTATGTAGGCTGAAAAATGAATACCAAAAAACGATAAGTAATATATTTAAAAATGAGAGATACAGGAGGTATAGAAAAGTTTATCATATGTGTAATTAGAGTTCTGGAAGGAAAGAAGAGAGAAAAGAGGAGAAAAATGTTACTTTCAAACATCTGAAGTTTATATGCAAATGTACACTTTCATCAACTGGGTAGTAGAGGTCTAGTTTCTTCACATGCCTGTCAACACTTTGTCAGTGTTTTTCATTTTACCCATTAGCCATTCTGGTGGATATATAATGGCACCATATTCTGGCTTTAATTTGTATGTTTAGTACTGTTGAACATAATTTGATATAATTTAACACCATTCCTATCAAGTGTGGGGGTTTGGCACGTCTGCCGGGGGGCTTCTGACCAGCGGAGAGCCTCAGCCCCACTCAAGTGTTCTTAACCTGGAAGAGGGAGTGCACGGAAGAAAAGATAGATAGAGAGTGGGGTCTGGAGGACTGCCAGGCAATGCCGGAGCAAGAAGTGCCAAGACAGCAAGTTTATTTGTGCAAACTACAGGTTATATACCTTTCAGTGTTTGAGGAGTGGCGTACATTCCATTGTATCTTGAAATAAAGTCAAGAATATAAATCACAGGAAAAGGGGTACAGAAAGTATGACTCTTAATCAAAGGGTGTACAGCAAAGGGACAATAAAGTTTACAAAAAGGGGGTCATAAATATAAACATGTGTTTTTCTAAAATCAGTTAAGCAAGCAAGTAAGATTGTTAACAAGGTACAGCTGGACCTTTCCAAATGTCATTCTAACCTTGCCTATTCATATAGGATCATATGCAAACAATATGATTGAGTTAGCAGAGGTAAATGAAGTCATACAGTTATTGTGCAGAGAAGGAACTAGGAGGCACACAATGTCTAACCACACAATGTCTCATTAGACCACAAGGCCTGAGCTCAGCCATTCTGTTGCTAATGTCAGAGGCAAAGATTAATGTTTATAAAATCAGTGCAACTAGACTTCCTCCTTTCCCTTAGCTCAACAGCCTCCAGGAGAGGAGAAACGTGTATGGGCTCAAGCTCAAGATTGTGAGGGTCCTGTCAAGGGCCCTTCGCAGGAACGATCCCCACAATCAAGAACTTCATTAACATTATAAAATAATCTCAAAGCAATAGCTTACATTATAATTAATGATTAAAAATAGCCAGAAAACACATGAAAGCCAGCCCTGAAAAAATGGTAACATTTATGGCCCCAACAGAGGGTAACTAAAGCAAAAAGGACCTCACAAAACAGCATGTGAGATAGAAGGAACTTGAGGGAGGGTTGGGGATTCCAGCATCTAAATAAAAAGAGCATGTCAAGAAGCAGAAAAATTTGGTCAACTGTTTTGAATGCTTCTGAGAGATAAAATAAAGTGAAGGAAGAAGGATGACCACAGCATTTTTCAATAGGTGCTCAAGGAATCTAGCATATTAGGGGGAGAGTATACAGTGTAATGGAGAGAGAAGTCATACTAGTATGAAGTAGAGATGAGAAAATAAAAATAATGTGTTCAGAATCTCTACCTAAAAATTTGTCTAAAAAAACATGGGAACTTAGAATGGTAACTGGATGAAATGGCATCAAAGGAAGGTAATATTTTAAATGTGAGAAGTATAAAGGGACAACATTAGCTGCAACAATCTTAAAGAAGAAAAATAAAGTTGAAGAACTTATATTGCTAGATAACAAGACATAAAGTTACAATAACTAATAGAATGTAAAATTGGCTCAAAAATGACCAAAAGTCCAATGTAATAGAATATATAATTTATTATAAAAAGAAATTAAATGTTTACTTTTGTATCATAGCAGACACAAAATTAATTTCTATTTAGATTTAAAGGTGACACAATTAAAAAATAATAATATTTCTTGGAGATAAAACAGCAAAATGTTTTTATTATCTGAGGAGGGTAGATAAAAATGTCTTACAAAGGACACAAAAGACACTATAAATATTGGCTTTTTATTTTTTTCTCTTTTACTATAAATATGCACAACAAATAAATTAACTTTTCTAAAATTAAGAATTTTTATTTGTTAATTTGTACCATTAATAAATAAATAGAGCAAGCCATAGAATGGAAGGAGGTATTTGCCATATATACAGCCATTGAAGGAATTTTATCCAGCATATGAAGAATTCAGAGAAATCAATGATATAAAGACATCCATCATAGGTAGAAAAATGAAGAATACTTTACAAAAAGAAAATATCCAAATGGACAAGAGACATATCAAAAAGCATTAGATAGTAGTAGACATGCAAATTAAAGCCACAGTAAAATACTAGCACATATCCACCAGAATGTTTAAAATGGAAAACACTGACATACATTGTATGTTAGCAAGAATGTGGACTCTGAAACTCTACTGCTCTGATAGTCAAAGTGTAAATTAGTGTACAACTTTAGAAAAGTGGCTATAGGTATCTACAAAGTTAAACATATGCATACACTATGGCCCAAAACTTCCATTTAGACGTATACTCAACAGAAACATGCACACACATTCATATATTAAAAGAAATGTATAAGATAAAATATAATAGCATTATCCATAATAGCTAAAAACAATAAAGTAAAAAAAATTTATCAATAATAGAATAACTACCTTATAGTATAGTACTACAACAAAATACCACACAGTAATGAAAATTGTTATCAAACTACTTCTATACACAGCAAAATGAATAACCTCACAAATACAATGTTGAATAAAATATGTTGGACATCAAAGAGTATATTTATATAAAGATTGCATTTATATAACCTTGAAAACAGAAAAACTAATCTATATTATTAAAAGTCATGTTAATAGTCACTGTGATGCACAGAACAATGCCTCCCTAAAGGTGTCCCCATCCTAATCCTCAGAACTGTGAATAAGTTACCTTATATGGCAAAAAAGAATGGCAGATGTGATTAAAGTAAGGATATTAAGATGGGGAGACTATCCTGGTTCATCTGGGTTGGCTTAATATAATTATAAAAGTCCTTGTAAAAGGAAAACAGGAGGAGTAAAAGAAAGATGCTGAATGAAAATGAAATGACAATGTTGAATGCAATTTGAGATAGAAGTTAGAGAAAATGTTGACTGACAATGAAACCAGAAGTTGGTGTGATGAGTTTTAAAGATGGATGAAGGGGACATAGGCCAAGGAATGCATCAAAAAGTGGGTGAATGATATGAACAGACACTTGGCAAAAGAATACATTTATGCAGCCAACAAACATATGAAAAAAACCTCATCATCATTAGAAAAATGCACATCAAAACCACAATGAGATACCATCTCACGTCAGTTGGAATGGTGATCACTAAAAAGTTAGGAAACAACAGATGCTGGAGAAGATGTGGAGAAACAGGAACACTTTTACACTGTTGGTGGGAGTGTAAATTAGTTCAAACATTGTGAAAGACAGTGTGGCAATTCCTCAAGGATGTAGAACCAGAAATACCATTTGACCCAGCAATCCATTACTGGGTATATACCCCCAAAATTATAAATCATTCTACTATGAGGACACATCCACATATGTTTATTGCAGCACTGTTCACAATAGCAAAGACTTGGAACCAACCCAAATGCCCATCAATGATAGACTGGATAAAGAAAATGTGGCATGTATATACCATGGAATACTATGCAGCCACCAAAATGGATGAGTTCATGTCCTTTGCGGGGACATGAATGAAGCTAGAAACCATCATCCTCAGCAAACTAACACAAGAACACAAAGTCAAACACCGCATGTTATCACTCATTAAGTAGGAGCTGAACAATGAGAACACATAGATACACGAAGGGGAATATCACACACTGGGGCCTGTTGGGGAATGAGGAGGTTAGGGAAAAAATAGCAGGGGTTGGGGGGACTGGGGAGGAATAACATTAGGAGAAATACCTAATGCAGATGACTGATTAATGGGTGCAGCAAACCACCATGGCACGTGTATATCTATGTAACAAACCTACACTTTCTGTATGTGTATCCCAGAACTTATAGTATTATAATAATAATAAAAAGAAAATGTTCAAGAAAGATAAAACACTAAAAAGACCAATGTAACAAAGTTTTGAAATATTGGGTTTTTTTCCTTTGCTTTCCTTTGTTTTCCTTTGCTTCCTTGTATATGACCCTTCTCCTGGTCAATTAGAGAAATGCACATGGCCTCAAGAAGAATTTCAGAAAAGAAAAAAAGAATAGTCAATACTGAGTGTTGTTATTTCATGTGTTTATTTTTCTGGGCATCCAAAATAGGCTCTTAATGCCCACAGTGAAGAAAAATTATTTTAAAATTCTGAAATGTTTTATTTCTAAAAGGCAGTTATGTGAGATTTTCTTAAGAGAATATTTTATAGAAAAATATTTAAAAATAAAAAGTCCTGAAGGAGGCAATGTATGGTGTTTATTACCATGACAATTTGGTGTTTATTACCACAACAATTTATGTTAGACATTAAAAGTCTCTAACATCCGGTGGGTACCCTTCTGGGACAAAGGTACCAGAAGAAGAAACAGGCAGCAATCCTTGCTGTTCTGCAGCCCACACAGGTGATTCCCAGGCAAGCAGGGTCTAGAGTGGACCTCCAGCAGTCCTGCAGCAGAGAGGGCTGACTGTTAGAAGGAAAACTAAAAAGCAGACAGAAATAGCTTCAACATCAACAGAAAGGACATCCAATCAGAGACCCCATTCTAAAGTCACCAACTTCAAAGATCAAAGGTAGATAAATCCATGAAGATGGGAAGAAACCAGAGCAAAAAGGCTGAAATCACCAAAAAACAGAATGCTTCTCCTCCAAGGGAGCACAACTCCTTACCAGCAAGGGTACAAAACTGGTTGGAGAATGAGTTTGAGAAATTGACAGAAGTAGGCTTCAGAAGGTGGGTAATAGCAAACTTCTCTGAGCTAAAGGAACATGTTCTAACCCAATGCAAAGAAACTAAGAACTTTGATAAAAGGTTAGATGAAATGCTAACTAGAATAACCAATTTAGAGAAGAACATAAACGACTTGATGGAGCTGAAAGACACAGCATGAGAACTTTGTGAAGCATACACAAGTTTTAATAGCCGAATTGATCAAGCAGAAGAAAGAATATCAGAGATTGAAGATCAACTCAATACCTGAATGTGATGGAAAGAATGAATCCAAGCTGTAAAACACTCTTCAAGATATTATCCAGGAGAACTTCCCCAACCTAGCAAGGCAGGCCAACTTTCAAACTCAGGAAATACATAGAACACCACAAAGATATTCCTCAAGAAGAGCAAACCCAGGCACATAATTATCAGATTCACCAGTGTTGAAATGAAGGAAAAAATGCTAAGAGTAGCCAAAGAGAAAGATCACGTTACCCACAAAAGAAAGCCCATCAGACTCACAGCACATCTCTCAGCAGAAACCCTATAAGCCAGATCAGGGTGGGGGGCCAATATTCAACATCCTTAAAGAAAAGAGCTTTCAACCCAAAATTTCATATTAAGCCAAACTAAGCTTCATAAATGAAGGATAAATAAAATTATTTACAGACAAGCAATTGCTGAGTGATTTTGTTACCACCAGGCCTGCCTTGCAAGAGCTCCTGAAGGAAGCACTAAACATGAAAAGGAACAATCAGTACCAGACATTGCAAAAACTTACCAAATGGTAAAGGACATTTACACTGTGAAGAAACTGCATCAACTAACAGGCAAAACAACCAGCTAGCATCAAAATGGCAGGATCAAATTTATACATAACCATATTAATCTTAAATGTAAGTGAACTAAATGCCCCAAGCAAAAGACACAGACTGGCAAATTGAATAAAGAGTCAAGACACATTGGTGTAACGTATTCAGGAGATGCATCTCATATGCAAAGACACCTATAGACTCATAATAAAGGGGTGGAGGAAGATTTGCCAAGCAAATGGAGAACAAATAAAAGCAGAACTTGCAATCCTAGTCTCTGATAAAACTGACTTTAACAAAGATCAAAAGAGACAAAAAAGGGCATTGCATAATGGTAAAGGGATTAATGCAACAAGAAGAGATAACTATCCTAAATATATATGCACCCAATAAAGGAGCACCCAGATACACAAAGCAAGTTTTATTGACCTACAAAGAGACTTATACTCTCGCAGAATAATAGTGGGAGACTTTAACCCCTCACTGCCAATGTTAGATCAACAAGACATTCTTCTCAGCACCACATCACACTTACTCTAAAATCGACCACATAATTGGAAGTAAATCACTCCTCAGCAAATGCAAACGAATGGAAATCATAACAACCAATCTCTCGGACCACAGTGCAATCGAATTAGAACTCAGGATTAAGAAACTCACTCAAAATCGCACAACTACATGGAAATTGAACAACCTGCTCCTGAATGACTACTGGATAAATAATGAAATGAAGGCAGAAATAAAGATGTTCTTTGAAACCAATGAGAACAAAGACGCAACATACCAGAATCTCTGGGACACATTTAAATTAGTGTCTAAGGGGAAATTTATACCAATAAATGCCCAGATGAGAAGCGAGAAAAGATCTAAAATTGATACTCTATTGTCACAATTAAAAGAAATAGAGGAGCAAGATCAAACAAATTCAAAAGCTAGCAGAAGATAAGAAATAACTAAGCTCAGAGCCAAACTGAAGGAGATAGAGACACAAAAACCCTTCAAAAAATCAATAAATCCAGGACATGGTTTTTAGAAAAGATCAACAAAATAGATAGACCACTAGCCAGACTAATAAAAAAGAAAAGAGAGAAGAATCAAATAGTTGCAATAAACAATTATAAAGGGAATATCACCACCAATTCCACAGAAATACAAAATGCCATCAGAGATACTATAAACAACTCTATGCACATAAACCAGTAAATCTAGAAGAAATTGATAAATTTCTGGACACTTACACCCTCCCAAGACTAAACCAGAAAGAAGTTGAACCCCTGAATAGACCAATAACAAGATCTGAAGTTGAGGCAGCAGCAATTAATAGCCTACCAACCAAAGAAAGTTCAGGTCCAGATGGATTCACAGCAAAATTCTACCAGACATACAAAGAGAAGCTAGTACAATTCCTACTGAAACTATTCCAAACAGTACAAAAAGAGGGAATCCTCCCTAACTAATTTTATGAGACCAACATCATCCTGATACCAAAACATGGCAGAGACACAACTAAAATAGAAAATTTCAGGCAAATATCCATAATAAACATTGATGCAAAAATCTTCAATAAAATACTGGCAAATGGAATGCAACAGCACATCAAAAAGCTTATCCATCACGATTAAGTGGGCTTCACTCCGGGGATACAAGTCTCGTTCAATATATGCAAGTCTATAACATAATCCATCACATAAACAGAACCAAAGACAAAAACTACATGATTATCTCAATAGATGCAGAGAAGGCCTTTGACAAAATTCAACAGCCCTTTATGCAAAAAACTCTGAATAAACTAGGTATCCATGGAACATATATCAAAATAATAAAAGCTATTTACAACAAACCCACAGCCAATATCACATTGAATGGGCAAAAGCTGGAAGCATTCTCTTTGAAAATTGGCACTAGACAAGGGTGCCCTCTCTCACCACTCCTATTCAACATAGTATTGGAAGTTCTAGCTAGAGCAATCAGGCAAGAAAAAGAAATATAGTGTATTCAAATAGGAAAAGAGGAAGTCAAATTGTCTCTATATGCAGATGACATGATTGTATATTTAGAAGACCCCAACATCTCAGCCCAAAATCTCCTTAAGATGATAAGCAACTTCAGCAAAGTCTCCGAATACAAAATCAATGTGCAAAATCACAAGCATTCCTATACATCAATAACAGACAGAGAACCAAATCATGATAAAAGAAAAAGAAAAATGTAAGAAACTTCTCATAAAAGCAATAATAACTAAATAACGAAAGGTGCCTTCAAAGAGAGTTAATTACAGCTTTATAAAGAGAGACAATTCCTACAGTATTTAACTGTCTTACGACATAGAGAAAAAATATCATTTAAAAATTTTAATTATGAATTATGTTTTAAAAACAGGCAAGTACAAAAAAATGTTAAAACAGTCTATATTTACACACAGTAACAGATGTCAACATTTAGCCACATCCTTGCCAACACCTGATATTCTTAGAATTTTATAATTTTTCTAGTTTGCTTAGTATAAAATAGTATTTAACTGTTTTTTGAAGTTGCAGGACTCTGATTTTTACTAAATTTGAGCAACTTCTTAAATGGTTATTACGCTTATGTTTCTTCTTTTCTGTTTTGCTGCTATACATTATTTGTTCGTAGTTCTACTTATTATCTTCCTATTATTTTGTAGAACACAAATTCTGAGTACTATCTTTTGACATAGATATTTGCAGTAATTATGTTCCCTCTCTTTTGAGTTTAGACTTTACATAGAGTGTTTTGTGGTTTTGAGACAGAGTCTCACTCTGCTGCCAGGCTGGAGTGCAGTGGTGACATCTCAGCTCACTGCAACCTCTGCTCCCGGGTTCAAGCAATTCTCCTGCTTCAGCCTCCTGAGGCTGAGGTACTTAGGTACTTAGGCACATACCACCATGCCAAGCTATTTTTTCTTTTTGTACTTTTAGCAGAGACAGGATTTCACCATGTTAGCCAGGATGGTCTCGACCCCCTGACCTTGTGATCCACTCACCTCGGCCTCCAAAAGTGCTGGATTATAGATGTGAGCCACCATGCCCAACCTAGCGTGTTTTTTTATAAGAAAAGTTTTAATTTTCTTATAGTCAACCTCTCAGTGTTTTCCCATATAAAGTGTATTTTTTAGTTGGTTTTGTTTGAGAAAGGATTCCTAATACAAAGTTTTATATTTTTTCCTACCATATGTTAAAGTTTTGCTTCTTTATTGTTAAATTTTTAAAGCACATGAAATGTATTCCTATGTGTGACTAGAGATTGAAATCTTACTTTATTTTTCTATATGCCTAATAAATTATCACAGAAATATTTACTGAAGAGTTTAAACTTTCGTTTACTCATTCCTAGAATTACCTTTTTTCGTTTATCAACTCTACATATGACAAAGTCCTCTTCTGGGCTTTTATTTTTGCTTACTAATTATACTACTCTAATAATTATAACCTTATAATGTCTTAATAATTGCAGGACAAAGTTTTTCTTGTTTACCCTCTTAATTTCTAATCTCACGTCCTTCCATTCTTTTAATTTCTATGTTAAAAAATCTGAGTTGATTTAATTATTTTATCTCATTTCTTGCATTTTCTTTTTGTTCATTCTATTTGCTGGGGAGTTTTGTCAATTTTATTTTCTAAGCCCTCTATTACATTTATTTCTTCTATTATAATTTGTAATATTTAAGAGTCTTCACTTGCTATGAAAATGTTTCTTGTGTAGCAACCTGTTCTTGTTTAGGAATCCAGGGAATTCTTTTTCCCTGATCATAGTATTAATTTTTTTTAAGTGATTTCTTCTGTTTCCAGCTTACCACTATTTTTTTTCTTTTCTGTTTCTTTGATATGTTTGCTTCCTTTGGTCCTTTATGTGGAAGGTTCTCTTCAATTATCTGGCCTTATAAAGTCAATTCTATCTCAATGCTCTGACAGGATGTGTTGACTGGTGGGTGACAACTCTAGTGTGACATGTGGTGAGGGGGCTTTTGAATGAAAAACTCTGAAGTAATACTAATCTGATGTCTGTAGTTTGGCAAGAATAAAATTCTAAGCTTACAGTTTAAGGCTATTCTTACAATGTCTTTAGGCATTTACTGCTGCCACTAAAATGTCTCTCCATGTATTTCCTATTATTCTTTTGTGGGTAACATGTTTTTGGGGGTAGATTTAATATTTTCTTTTTGTCCTTTGTATTTCTATTTCTACTTCTAGGTGTTTAGTTGTAGATTTACCTTTATTTATTCTATGTGTTATTTTGAGGGCACATTCAATAAGAGGGATCATGCCTTTCTTCATTTAGAATTTACATTTTAGAGTTCAAATTTTCCTGAGGAAAAAAAACCAAATGGGCTCCTGACCAACCACTCAATTGATTCCTTGTCTCATGTGTCCACAGAAATCCAGTTAGTTGGAAAAGAGGAGAGCGCATTAAACATGCTTACCTAGTCTTACCCTTTCAGAAAAGGCCATGAGTTGGAAAACTTCCCAGAGATAGAGGTTATGGAACTCAGAAACCACAGAAAATGTCTACTATATACAAATAAACTAAAAATAATTTATTGAGTTAGAGATTCATATTTTGAAATCCATAAAATCCTTTAGGCTTTAGAAAGAACCCACATGTCCCCTGAAGTTATATGCAGAATTTTCTATGCTTGGACATATATTAATGTCCAAAGTGGTTCATGACCCTCTGAAATTCAAGGAACCACTATTTTGGATATATATATATATAACATATATAAATATATATATAAAACAATATTAGCAAATAAAAAAAGTATATAGACTTTCATCTAGTTTGTGTATGTATAAAATATTAATTGTGTTTTTTTTAGATACTGCTGGGATTACAGGGAATTTTTTAATAAATCATTTTGCCATTGACAACTTAAAATTGTACAACAGTTCTGCATCACTGATAACTTGTACTAAACTTGTACAATAGTTTGTGTCAAAAATAAATAAATAAAAAGGTAATGTTAAGGCAAATAATGATAAAAATCATCCTGTGACTTTGCAAAATAATGAGGCAAATATTTGAGATATATACACACGTTGTCTTCAAAACATAATTCCATAAATCAGACCAATAAACAATCTGATAAAAAGATATTACATTAAATAGATTAATGAACTCAGTGTACTCTCATTTTCCTTTGGCTCTAAAATAAATCATGTACAACAATCATACATTTATTGAGGAGACTGGTGATATCAAGTAGATTTTAAAAGAGTCTTTGCTAAGCTAGCAGAGCATTGTTGAGAGAAAGCAGCTTTTCAGGATTCATTCCATGAGCATAAAAAGTGTATCAGGTGTCACACTCCCCATCTCCAGTGGCTCTGCTCCTTGCAAACCATGAACAAGCTGTCTCCACAATTAAATTTATAAGTACTTAACTATGCACTTGCCTAAGTGAGTAAAAATAAAGGAGAAAATTTACTATGATGAAGAAATTCTCATTTCTTTTGTGGTCTAGGCAAGGGACCAACAGAATAGAACATAACATTCTCCCAGATGTACTTTGCTTTCCTTCTGATTGATTTTTCATTATTACTAACTTATCTCTTTATATGATTAGGACATGAAAAATAGGCTGCTTAGAAGAACTCTTAATAGCACAAATTAACCTTGCCTTTGTTAATTTATTTGATGAAAATTCTCTTTATTAAGGTGATTCCATACACACGAGCTTTGAGATTTATCACACTGTGAAGGGGTATTTTAAACTCACCAGCTTCCAACTCTTTCCTACCCACTCCCATTCCTACTTCATTCCTGAAATACTTTAAAGAATGAATGTACTTGAAGCACTATCATTCTTTAAGACATAGAACAAAAAAGCCCCTTTTGTATTATAGTTATCTTCACAACTTTATAATATGATTTACTCCCTCCAGAGGCTTCCCATACTTCAGTATGTATGACATTATATTTTATTTTAGCATGTATAACATTATACACTCATATGCTGCATAACATTCAGCCACCAATGACAGACAGCATATACAACTATGGTCACATAAGATTATAATAACATATTTTTAGTGTCTCTTTTCTCTTTAGACATGTTTAGATACACAAATACCATTGTGTTACAATCGCCTGGAGTATTTAATACACAAGTTTGTAGCCTAGGAGCCATAATATACCATTTAGCCTAGGAGTGTAGTAGATGATATCATCTACATATATGTGAGTACATTCTGTATTGTTTACATATGAAATTGCCCAACAATACATTTCTTAGAAAGTATCTGTATTAAGTGGCACATGACTCTTTTATATTTATTGATTTACAGTTCTATCTCCTGTGAATTTCTTGCAAGCAAGACCATGCCATTCTTATTTGAGTTCCTGATGTCTTCAAATTACTCAATAGATGTTTATTATGTGACATGGTATAAAGCCCCATAAAACTGCATACCTCAACCATACCTCAGCTTTCTGTTGAAACTGCTATTTATGACCCAAATGTGAATAAGTAATTAAGGACTGTGATCCCCACCCTACTCAGACAATGTGTAAACAAATGCTAATCTTAGCTTTTGTGAACCACTTAAGTAATAATCAGAATATCAAATAGTCCCCTGGCCCTCGAAATGTCCGGAAACCCCTCACCCCCATCCCGCCCCTCACCCTCATCTCCACCCAGAAGGTGATTTGCAGAATCCACAAGCCCTCAGAATGTCTGAAACCCCTCACCCCCATCCCCGCCCTCACCCCCACTCCCAACGTGGTAATGTTGTATCGGACCGAGCACAGAAAGTCAACACCAAGACAAAAGTATGCCAAATTGCAGGGTTTATTGCCAGCAACCATGGAGGACTCACGTCTCTCCAACCCGTGGCAGAGAAAGAAGGATGACAAGACCTTTTTATACCCAGAAAACCACCTTGGGAGTGGGGGTGAAGAGTGGAGATGGGGATGAAAAGTTGTAAATCACCTCCTGGGCAGAGAGGAGGTTGAGGGGGGCTCTGGACATTCCAAGGGCCAGGGGACTTTTGTCATTCCGATTGCCACTTAAGAGGTTTACAGAAGTTAAGATAAACATTAGTTTATACATTATTTGGGCAGGTGTGGGGTCCACAGATTTTTTTAGTTGCTTGGTGCCAGGATGAAATTATCTGGGGGTGCTTACTCTGGTCAGTACCGGTAAACAGAGGCCAGCAATTCTGGCAGTTACAGATAAAAGAAGGTATGCAGCTTTACCTCTCTTTGCATTTTCAAAGTAAACTTAGCAGTTTACAGAGGCCAAGGTTAGCAGTCCTTGTGAGGAAAATGGAAACAGTTTTGTCTCTTTATAAAATGGCATTGTACAAGTTCTAACTCTAGGCCAGCTATATCACATTCCCCCCTGTTCTTATAACATGTATTAAATCTTTAATAGGTGTCCTCTTCTTGACACAGAGTCCCATAGTTGGATCTTAGAACCATTAATTTTACCAAATGTATTCTTTCCTGGATAAATTTGCAGAGCATGTTTAAAAGGCATGGTCCAAATGTTAACTCTAGGACCACTAACACTAAGGGTCCTGTTAATTCAGTGAGCAGGGATGTCAGCCAGGGGGATCAAGAGTACCGTTTTTGGTACCAATTTTCTGAGGCCTCTCTGAGGTGTTTTTTTTTTTTCTAAGTTCTGCCTAACTATCTCAAAGCTGTCTCGGATAATTCCAGAATTATTTGCATAGAAGCAACATTGCTCACTGAGAGTTGTGCACAGTCTTCCTTCTTTCAAGAACAACAGGTCTAACTCCCTTCTATTTTATAATACCATTTCAGCCAAGGAGTCTACTTGTTCAGCTAATTTGGTGAGGGAATTTTCCAGATGGGTAATATCTGCATCTATTTGGTGTGAAAGAGTTTTTGAAATTTTGGTCCCCAGTGACTAAGGCAGATATTTCTAAGGCAGTGGACCCTGCTATTCCAAGTCCCACTAATAGGGGTATAATTATGGGGGCCCATTTCCAACATCTGTCTGTAATGGGTGCTATGAGAATTTCACGTTTTATCTGGTGTGGACCCTGGGCATAGATATAGTCCCATTGTCTGAAGCCGTTTTTTGGTCACTATGTTCCCACACCCCATCTCCTTTGCTTTCACCACATTTCCCCACCCCATCTTTTTGTCTTTATTTGTCCTATAGTATTTGCATCTAGGCTCTCGCTTAAGAGAGTGCAGAGGTTTAGGGAGAAGGTTATGGGATCTCTGGGAATGTACTCTAGGGTTAAGTTGACAAGGGTGGTTCCAGCCCCAAGTACAGTACTAACAAATTGTCTGTGATGACCCATTCATAACAAGTGGGCGTTAAGGGGGGGGGTCTCTTTCCAGGGGTGGTTACAGGAATCAGAGATTAGGATGACGACCATGAATGGCGCAGAAGTCTTAGCTTTAGGGGGTCTGTTGAGGATGAAACCACTTCCCATCTTGCATCCAGGGTGGGGGGCTGTCTTGACATGTAAATGGTGAATCCAGGAAGTCAGTCCGTCTACCTTGACTGCCGTAAAGGTGACCAGAATCATGGTGTAGGGTCCCTTCCAGCAAGGAGTCAGGCCGGAGGCAGCGAATCTCTTTATCAGGACTTCATCCCCGGCTGGAAGGGGTGTACCGGCTGGTCAGTGAGGTCCCCTGGGGTAGGTCGAGCTCCCCTGATGAGTGAGTGCACCTAGGACTGAACAGACTGGAGTGCCTGCAAGGACTTAAGGAGTGTATGGTTATGAATTTCAGCATGCACGGTATCCGTGGGCCTTCTAAACCTAATTTCCAAAGGAGTAAAGCCTTTCTTATCAGATACGGAGAACAAAAGGAAGCAGGTTGACCCAGTTTTCACCGGTCTCTAGGATAAATTTTGTTAAAGTTTTCTTTATGGTCCAGGTCATCCTTTCAACCTGCCCTCAACTCTGGGGGCAATAGGCACAGTATAGATTCCAGGATATGCCCAGGGCCTTGGCCAGGCCCTGTGAAACCTGTGCCATAAAAGCAGGACCATTATCTGATCCCAGTGTCAGGGGCAAGCCGAACCAAGGAACCAGGTTCTATAACAGTCTCTTTGTTACTACCAGTGCGGTTTCTGACCTAGTAGGAAAAGCCTTGACCCATCCAGAAAAAGTGTGTACAAAAACAAGGAGGTATTTATAGCCACAAGCTGGGGGCTTTATTTCAGTAAAATCTACCTTCTAGTGTCCCCCTGGGCTAGTACCCCTAAGTTTTATTCCTACTTCACTAGTTTTACTGTCTCCTGGATTTACCCTGTTGCTTACATTACAAAGAATAGTAGTTTCCCTAACAATCTTATGTAAATGTGAAATGTAGTACCTGGCCCTTAACAGCTTAGTAAGTTTTGTTTGCTCTAAGTGAGTGGCCTGATGTATGTCCTTAACTAGAGCCCTCCCTAGAGTCTCAGGGAGCACAATCCTTATGTCCAG
Source organism: Callithrix jacchus (assembly GCF_049354715.1). Taxonomy (NCBI): domain Eukaryota; kingdom Metazoa; phylum Chordata; class Mammalia; order Primates; family Cebidae; genus Callithrix; species Callithrix jacchus. The sequence goes on from NC_133515.1 coordinate 37,054,004, forward strand.
TAGAATCCACCATCCTGTGGAATCTTGCCGTCCCCGCTGTTCTTTAGCAAAGTTTTCTTCCTCAGGCTAGTACGTTGGGGTAGAAGGCAGGTTTGGGGCTGGCAGAGTCACAAGAAGAGGCAGAGGTTTTACTGGCCCCAAGGCTGCCTGTCTGGCTTGCAGGTCAGCTGCCCTATTTCCCTTTGCTTCTGGTGAATCTCCCTTCTGGTGTCCTTTGCAGTGTATTAATGCCACTGCCTTGGGCTTCCATATAGCTTCTAGCAGAGCTAGGGTTTCCTTTTTTGTTTTTGATGATTCTTCCCTCTGAGGTAAGCAGCCCTCTTTCTTTATAAATGGGTCCATGTACTTGGGCTGTAGCAAAGGCATATCGACTATCTGTGTAGATATTGACAGTTTTTCCCTGCACCCAGTCCAAGGTCTTTATTAGAGCTATGAGTTCTGCCTTCTGGGCTGAGGTCCCGTGTGGGAGAGACTGGGCCCAGATAACCCGCTCTAGGGTGACCACAGCTGCCCTGGCATACCTGACTTTGTCGACCATGAAACTGCAGCCATTTGTGAACAGTACCTCTTCCGAATTCTGCAGGGGGACGTTGGTGAGATCCGGTCGCGCAGCGTGGAAGACATCTATTGTCTGTTGGCAGTCGTGAATTGGCTCCTCTGGCTCGCTGTCAGGTAGCAATGTGGCGGGGTTTAAAACTGTGGTCTTTAAGAACTTTATGCAGGGCCAGTCCAAAAGTAAGGCCTGATATTGAACTATGTGGGCGTTTGACATCCATTTTCCAGGGGCTCCACGGAGTAGTGACTCCACCGCGTGGGGAGCCACTAAGTTTAACTCCTGCCCCAAAGTCAGCTTGTCTGCCTCCTTGACTAATAAGGCTGTGGTCGCCACCACTCTTAGGCAAGCTGGCTATCCGAAGGCTACAGGGTCAAGTTTTTTTTGAGAGGTAGGCAACTGGCCGGGACCAGGGTCCCAGAGTTTGGGTGAGCACCCCTTAGCAACTCTGTTTTTCATGCACAAACAACTAGAAAGGTTTAGAGATGTCTGACAAGGCAAGGCTGGGGCCACAGTCAGGGCAGTCTTGAGCTTGTCAAAAGCCTGTTGCTCTACCTCTGTCCATGTTAAGAGCTGATTTCCTCCAGTGCAGGCATACAGGGGCTTGGCTATCTCAGCAAATCCTAAAATCCATAGCCTGCAGTACCCTACTGCCCCAAGGAATTCTCAAACTTGGCATTTCATGGTGGGGGTGGGTATTTGCAGCACTGCTTAGATTCAGCTGGGTGCCAGTGCCCGGTTGCCTTTCTCTATAATATAGTCCTGGTAAGTAACTTTCAGCTGGCAGAGTTGGGCCTCTTTAGCTGAGACCCAGTACCCTAAAGTCTGTAGGGTACTTAGTAATGACTGGGTGGTTTCTTTACAGTCCTCCTGGGTTTTTGTGGCTAAGAGTAAATTATCCACATATTGGAGCAGGGTGCATTCTGGGAACTCAGATCAGAAATCAGCAAGGTCTTGGCTCAGCGTCTTATCAAACAAAGCAGGGGAATTTTTTTTAAAACCTTGCAGCAGCCTCTCTGCTGGATTTCTGGTTCCTGTGAGTTAACTCGGGTTTCCTGGAGTGCTGTTATCACTGCCTTAGTAACTCCCTTATCTTGCTTGGCCTCTAAGGTGTCCTTATTGTTAAAAACTTTTTGGGCAATTCCTAACAACTGAGCTAAATTTATTCCCTGGAACCCCTCTAATTTTTGCAATTTTCTTTTGATGTCTGGGGCAGACTGGGAAACAAAAGCCAGGTAGATGGCCTGCTGATTCTTACAATCCCTACCATAGATTGGTTAGTGGGCTTACGGGCCATTCCCCTAACCCCCTCTAACAAGTACCGGTGAAAACTGTTCAAAGCCTGCATGCCCACTGGGGTTTTTGGGTCCTATTGGGGTCTGGTGGAAGGGAAATTTTTATTAATTTGTTCTTGGCATCTTCTGATTCTTCCTTTATCCTAAGTATTGTTTTATGGGCTTCTCATCTAATTCTACTCCTCTCCTCTGTGGTGAACAAACTCAGTAATAATTGTTGGCAGTTACTCTAAGTGGGGCGATAAGTCTGCAGTACTGATTTTAAGAGCTCTGTCAAAGCCTGGGGCTTCTCAGAGAACGGAGGATGTTGAGCTTTCTGACAGAACTTACTCTATTGTAAAACCTTGCTACCGCCTTAAGATCCCCCAGCCTCCCAGCACGATCCCCTGCCAGAGAACTTTTCATCTCAGCAGATTTCTAACCCTCCCCCTCTCGCCATATTAGCAGTTCCCCAGCCCTCCCAGGAACTATTAAACTCAGCACTTCCCCAGCCCCTCCCCTCCTGCACAGCCCCTCACACTGGAGGCATCTGCTGGCTTGCAGGCCATAAAAATCCCCTTTGCCATGCCATAGGTGTCAATTCCGTGTCAATTTTGGGTGCAACCCAGCAGATTTTTCCATGCTCTTAATAAAGCTTGTGCCAGCACTTGGTGTTTTGGCCCTCTCCTTAATATCTATCACCTTCTAGTTATATAAGTCACTTGACAAGAAGTGAACAAAAAATGGGCAACCCCAATTGTTTTTGCCTGTTGGGGGAGCCTCTTGGAGAGGAAGGACTGCCGGTGGGTATGGGGCCCTGCTTTGAGTGTGGAGAGGAGATAAGGGCTGATCATTAGTACTGGGCGAAGAATATGGTGGAGGCAACTCTTTGTCCTCGGCAGGGCCTGGAAGAATAGCCAGTGCTGAGGGGCCCTTCTTTGGGCCTGCTAGCATAACCTGAAGTCCAGCATGCTTTATACATTTTTCAAGCCAAGGAGGTGGGTGCTGGTTCAGCCTCAGCCACTGATCGATGTATGGAAATTGATCAGGGTGGACTGGGCACCCTGACACGATGTTCCAGACAGGCTGAGTTATCTTGGGGTTGTATGTCCCCCTATCTGGCCAGCCTACCCCAAAGGCTGGCCACTCCAACTCACAGAGGGTCCGAAGTCTCTGTGGGGTTGGTTTAACACCATACTGGCCAGAGAACCCTATTTTAAACTTTTCTGTCATGCATCGGAGGGGGGTGCATGATCGGGACTGTGATGAGCCCATTTGGTTGTTTTCTTCAATCTTTGAATTTTCTCCCAAAAGACTAGCTTCACTGAGGATTTGAACCACCAACATCGCAGTTGCAGGCCCCCCTCACCTTAATTGCTTGCTAACAAGTAACTTGCACTACAAAGAGTCAGAAAGCTGTTCTTAAAGCCAGATTTTAGATGCAAATTCTGCACCCTGAGGCAGTATGGTCTGCCTGAAAGCTGGGTGGGGCTGGTGGCCATCAGAGAGGGGAAAAAAATGCTTTTTAATGTCAGTTTAAAATGAAGCTCCAAGCCGCTGGGCCAGCTGCGAGTTCCCTGCCCCTGCAGCTTTTTGTCACCTTTAAACAGGGACCCTGAAAAGCATTAAATTCCTGTCCTCCTTTTTTTTTTCCCACTCTCTTTTCTGTCTCCTCTCTCTCTCCCTATTTCCTCTCTCCTCTCTCTTACTTTCTCTCTCCTGTTTTCTTGTCCTTTGTCTCAGGACTTTTGCTTACTACTTGTGTCTTTCTCTTTCTGTGGTCGTATAGCCAATTTTGGAAAGCCTCCAATTCAATTTTTGTTGCCCTCTCTAAAGCAGGTTTTGCACTGCCCATAACAACATTGGACACTTTTCTGACAGAATAGGCAGTCACCAGTTTTCCATTTTAGCCTGACAAAGAGCACTCATAGACCCTGATCTAGGACTTTGTTTCCTACAACCCCAAAAAAACTACTTTCGAGGTGCCAAGGGCACAACTGCCTTCCTGACATGGACTCAGACCCAGCACGGGCAAAAATACTCTTTTCCCGGTGGAGGTGGTTGGGCGAATTTACAGGACACAAAAATCATAACAAGGAAGAAAATTAAAACAACTAAAGTTAAGACTATTTGCCACATGGCGGAGGAAGAAAGAGTGAGGCCTCAGTGATAGAAGAAGAAGGTGAGAAAGAAGGAGAAGAGAGTAATCTCTGCAGGGGTATAAACAATAAATGTTCCCTGTATCCAGTGTATGCCTGCTAGCAGGAGTCTAATAAAACTGACAAATTTACACACATGACAGAACCACATACAAGAGTGATGAACAAAGGGTGAGAGCCTCCTGGCGGGGGCCAATCAGTGGCCTGCCCGACCATGCCCCCAGAGGGGTCTTTCAGGCGCATCTTGGCTAAGGTGTACCCATATAACTCCCGGGCCTGGTCACCTCAGAATGGAAGTCCGAGTAGGACAGCTCTGAGGTGAATCACCGTTATATCTTATGACGCTCCTGTGGAACCATGGGTGAAGGCCCACTCAAGACCCGTAGCTTTCAGCCATGGGACTACATACATACACACACACTCTCTCACTCACACAGAGGCTACGGAAAACAATCGAATGCTGACACCCACTACACCAGCTACCAGAAGCTGATATCCACTATACCAGCTACCCGACGCTGATACCCACTGTACCAGCTACCAGAAGGCTGGCACCCACTATGCCAGCCACCAGAAGCCTCAAGCCACATCTTGGTGAGGCTTTCCAGGTCAGAGTTGCAATGACTCATCAGTCCCCTGACACAGGCCCTTTTCCCTTGAACTAGTTCCCAGATTCCAAACCAAACCTACCTCCGGAGGTTTTAAGGACCCTGAAGAATTTTGGGTGAATGTCGGCCGGGTGGGCGCTCTTCTGCAGTGGCATTCCGGGGCCCTGAGACAGCTCAGGGGGTGCCTCCCCTAGAGGCTTCCAAGGAGGGAGCAGACACCCGAGTGAGACTCTAAAATGGCTTTTGTCTGGTGATGAAAAATAAAAGATCTCGGTGAAACCTCCAAATGTTGTATCGGACCAAGCATAGAAAGTCAACACCAAGACAAAAGTATGCCAAATTGCAGGGTTTATTGCCAGTGACCATGGAGGACTCACACCTCTCCAACCCATGGCAGAGAAAGAAGAATGACAAGACCTTTTTATACCCAGAAAACCACCTTGGGAGTGGGGGTGAAGAGTGGAGATGGGGATGAAAGGTTGTAAATCACCTCCTGGGCAGAGAGGAGGTTGAGGGGGGCTCCGGACATTCCAAGGGCCAGGGGACTTTTGTCATTCCGATTGCCACTTAAGAGGTTTACAGAAGTTAAGATAAACATTAGTTTATACATTATTTGGGCAGGTGTGGGGTCCACAGATTTTTTTAGTTGCTTGGCGCCAGGATGAAATTATCTGGGGATGCTTACTCTGGTCAGTACTGGTAAACAGAGGCCAGCAATTCTGGCAGTTACAGATAAGAGAAGGTATGCAGCTTTACCTCTCTTCACATTTTGCAAAGTAAACTTAGCAGTTTACAGAGGCCAAGGTTAGCAGTCCTTGTGAGGAGAATGGAAATAGTTTTGTCTCTTTATAAAATGGCATTGCACAGGTTCTAACCTATAAGCCAGGTATATCACAGTTTTATGGGTATAAAAAAGTCTTGTCACCCTTCTTTCTCAGCCAAGGGATGGAGAGACGTGAGTCCTCTGTGGTCGCTGGCAATAAACCCTGCAATTTGGCATACTTTTGCCTTGGTGTTGACTTTCTATGCTCGGTCTAATATAACAATTAGTAAAATGAAGGAACAGGAAGATGACATAAAATCCAAGAAGAGCTAAATCTTAGAACTCTAATCCTGTATCTTGGCTCTCTTTGCTTTTTGAGGTAGAATGTATATACCAAGATTTAAATAATAGTCATAGTCTAGGAAGCTTTTTTAGGGAAACAGTAAGAATTAATTCACCTTTTTGGGTGATAGTCCTGGTCAGATGCAAGGGAAAGATAATAGCATCTATATTCTCCTGTAAAGGTAGAATTCCTTCTCTTCCTTCTAATTCTGCATAGTTGTGAAGGGGGACAAATTTCCATATCCTAATTGAGTATTAAATTTATTTTTAATTTTTTCATTTTATTCATCTATATTTTTCACTTAATTTTTCCTTTTGCTTTCCTTTTTTCTCTTTTTCTATTTTCTGTTCTATAATCTAACTTCTAAGGAAGAAAAGAAGAATGTGTTGCAAAGTGGCTGGGGAGAGACAGGGCCTAAAGTAGATAATTCAGGGTTTTTTTTCATTACCTCATAGGCCTCACTCCAAAATTATGATAAATTTTCATCCTCAAAAGTATCATATGGAAGTGTAAAATATATTGAATACAGAACAATATATTGTTTGACTTCAAATTTGTCTGTTTTTGTCTTGAAGATAAGAACAATATATAATTTGACTTCAAATTGGTCTGTTGTGGAAAAGGAGAAATGACTATTTTATGCTTATTAGAAGAAATAGAGATATACCAGTTCAACAGTATCAATTTTTAAAGATTTTTCTTTTAGTGGTAATAAATTATCAAAAAACATTTCTCCTGTAGTAATTATGAGAAGACCACTAGGTGCTATGACACTGAAGGCCCATCTTCTTCTTACCCTTCAAATCAGGGATGGTACTGGGGCTCTGTGCTAGGGTCCTGGTTGTAACACACCTTATAAAATCTCTTCCCTTTGAGCTTAGTTGTGTCTAACATGGAAGAACACTTTTTGATTAGGTTGTGTTATGTTAGACCCTATGCTATTCAACTAGACAGAGGGTCCCTTGCTGGTTTTGACTAAATAAGCTGCCATAGCATGAGTGAGCAATGCAAGTAGGACCCAAGGGTGTTTTATAGGAGCTGAGAATATTCCCTGGCCAACAGCCAATAAGAAAACACAGGTCTCAGTCTTACTAACATTATATTAGTCCGTTCTCACACTGCTATGAAGAAATACCTGAGACATGGTAATTTATAAACGAAAGAGGCTTAACTGACTCATAGTTCACATTTCTTGGAAGGCCTCAGGAAACTTACAATCATGGTGGAAGGCAAAGGGAAGCAGGTACCTTCTTCACAAAGCAGCAGAGTGGAGTGTGTGCTAAGCAAAGGGGGAAGCCCCTTAGGAAACCATCAGATCTCATGAGAACTCACTTAGTAGCAAGAGAACAGCATGCTGGAACCTGGCCCATTATTCAATTATTTCTTGCTATAATCTCAATAAGTAGGGATTATGGTCATTAAAATTCAAAATAAGATTTGGGTAGAGACACACAACCTAACCATATCAACGAAACACTGAATTCTTTCCACAACTTGAATGAGGTTGGAAGATGACTCCAAGCCTCAGATGAAATGGTAGACCTCACCAACACCACCTGGATTTCAACTTTATGAAATCCTGAGCAAGAGACTTAGCTAACACATGGCTAGACTTGTGACCTAGAGACATTTTTAAGATTTAAACCATGATTCTTTTTATAGTGAAATAGGGAAGAATAAATTGAGACTGTCCTAGGAAAATCAGAATGCATGGTTTTCCCAGCTATCAGCCAATTACAATTTTGTAAGAACTAAGATCATGTTTTAAAATATTTTTAAAAGGTAGTTTATTTTACTCATAATATTTTATCTATAAATATTTTAACTAAAGAAACAGTATCAATACAAGAATGGAAAATGTTTATAGAAGTCATATAATGCCAAAAACAATTTCCAACAGTATGTTCCTGGGAGCTCTGCTCATACAGTTAGTTAAAATGTTTATATACACAACATAGCATTATATAATCAAATAAATTTGAGAGATGTTGGCTTAAATAAGGTTAAAAAAGTCTTTTGGATTTCTTAGAGCCTTGTTATATACTGAGAAATATTGTGTTAAGAAATTTCTAGGAGATAGCATAAACAGCACTTCTCAAACTTACATATTCACAAAACATGAACTAAAACTAAACAAAATCAGTTTCCAAGGCAGGTAGAAACCAATTTTAATTATGTTTCAATTAATGCCTACAAGATATCATATTTAATGCCATTTAGGTGCTTGAAAATTCTCCTATCCTTCCATTGTTTTCTAGAAATTGATGAATTATTCAAAATAATTTTGAAATCATGGAAAAATTTCAGACATCATCTCTGCAGCAGCACTTATATTGTAACCATGTAATATTTATAGTTTCTTTGTATTTTGTTTTTTTTCTGTGGGTAGCTTCTAACATCAGCCAAGCAACATTTAACCTAACATATATTTAAATCCATGTAATAACTGAGGAATATAAAGAAAGATATGACTTGAAAATTGAGTCTTTATAAGATTAACAGCAAAGCATAACACCCTCCAGTCTTTAAAAAACATTAACAAGTCAGAACTGTAAAAGGCAGTATCCCTTTTTTGTTTTTAATATTTTTAAGTATGATTTAATGTAAATCTACAAAGTAAACAAATATAAATAATACAACTATATCAACAGTTATAACAGTACTGATTAGATGATGAACATTGTTCTAAGTCTTTAATCCCTACAACAACCATAGAAGAAGGAACAATTATAATATCTGAGTTTTTTTTCTTTTAGTTTTAGGTTTAGGGGTACATTTGAGGGTTTGTTATGTAGGTAGACTCTTGTCATGAGTCTTCGTTGTACAGATTCTTTCATTGTTCAGGTATTAAAGCCAGAACCCAATAATTTCTGCTCCTTTCCCTCCTCCCACTCTCCACCCTCAAGTTGACCCCAATGTCTGTTGTTCTCTTTTTTGTTTTCATGTGTTCTTTTTTTTATCATTTTTCAGGATGAAGGGAGATAGTTGGTGCAATTAGATAACCGTCTCAGGTAAAGAGATTTTGTTTTGTTTTGTTTTGTTTTGTTTTTTTACAGGTAATTTACATTTCATCATCCCACTCCTGCTATTGTTTTTTTGTTTTTGTTTTTGTTTTTTTTTAAATAGATTGGAGGTTTCAGTGGGACGGGAGAATCACAAGGAATCAGGTGTTCAGAGGAATGTATTGAGTAGAGGTGAGGAACTAGGATGTTGAAAAGTAAAAAAAGGAGAGGAGAGGAAGAAAAAGAGGGAGAGAGAACAGGAATATTGCTTTATTCTAAAAATGGGTATTAATGATGGGCCGATCAATATTTTGTATATTTAAAATGGAGAAGTCTATAAATATTTATTGAGTTTACTTGTTCCGGATCTGAGTTGAAGTCCTGGATATCCTTACTAATTTTCTGTCTCGTTGAGTCTAAATCTCGTTATGGGTCTTATGGATCCGGGTATTAAGATCTCTTATGGTTGCATTGATCCTTTTACCACTGTATCTTTGTTGCTTTGAAATCTATTTTATCAAATGTGAGAATTGCAACTCCTGCTTTTTGTTTATTTATTTGTTTTTGCTCTCCATTTGGTTGGTAAATTTTTTTCCAATCCTTTGTTTTGAGTCTTTGTGTATCATTGGATATACCATTAGGTTTTGGCTGTATCTTTTGATTGGGGGATTTAGTCAATTTAAATTTAGGGATACTGCCATTTGATGTTAACTGGCTATTTTATCCATTCGTTGATGTAAATTCTTCTTTATGTTGATGCTCTTTACTTTTTGGTATATTTTTAGAAAGGCTCATACTGGTTTTTCCTTTCTATGTATAATGCTTCTTTCAGAAGTTCTTGTAAAGCAGGCCTGGTGGTAATAAAATCTCTGAGTACTTGCTTGTTCATAAAAGATTTTATTTTTTCTTCAATTGTGAAGCTTAGTTTGGCAGGATATGAGATTCTAGGCTGAAAGTTCTGTTCTTTAAGGATGTTGAATATTGGCCCCCACTCTCTTCTGGCCTGTAGGGTTTCCACTGAGAGATCTGCTGTAAGTCTAATAGGCTTCCCTTTATGGGTAACCTGGCCTTTCTCTCTGGCTGCCCTTAGTATTTTCTCCTTTGTTTCGATCCTGGTGAATCTAACGATTATGTGCCTTGGGGTTGCTCTTCTTGAGAAATATCTTTGTGGTGTTCTCTGTATTACCTGGGGTTGAATAGTGTCCTGCTTTGCTAGATTGGGAAAATTTTCCTGGATAATATCCTGAAAAGTATTTTCCAGCTTGGATTCATTCTCTCCATCACATTCAGGTACACCAATAAAACGTAGATTGGGTCTTTTCACATAGTCCCATATTTCTTGGAGACTTTGCTCATTCCTTTTCATCCTTTTTTCTCTATTCTTGTCTTGTTGTTTTATTTCATTAAGTTGGTCTTCGACCTCTGATATCCTTTCTTCTGTTTGATCCCTTCTGCTATTTAAACTTGTGCATAGTTCACTAAGTTCTCGTGTTGTATTTTTCAACTCCGTTAGTTCATTTATATTCCTCTCTATATTGTCTATTCTTTTCAGCATTTCGTCAAACCTTTTTTCAAAGTTCTTAGTTTCTTTACATTGGGTTAGAACAAGTTCTTTTAATTCCCAGAAGTTTCTTATCATCCACCTTCTGGAGCCTACTTCAGATAATGGAACACAGTCCTTTTCCATCAGGGCTTGTTCTGTTGCTGATGAGGAACTGCAATCCCCTGTAGAGGGAGAGGGGTTCTGATTTTGGGTATGCTCAGCCTTCTTAGGCTGGTTTTTTCCCTTTATTATAAATTTATCCATCTGTTGTCTTTATAATTACCACCTTTCTAATTAGGTTTCTGAGTCGACATCCAATTTATTGATTCCCAGTGCTGGGATTCAAGCAACCCACTGCGCCGGCCAAAATAGCAGTGATAAGACTGATGGTGCTCTTCTTCCCAGGAATCTCTGGTCTGGCTTCCTTCTTGAGTCCACAACAAGCGGCTCTGCCTTCCCGGAGCTCCAAACACCGGTCAGTAAGGGAACCAGTCACGTTTACTCTGCATGAAGAGCTGCCGCACCAAGGCGCCGGCAAAACCACTGCACCAGCCACAAGAGTCGTGCTGGTGACCCATGGGGCTCCTCCACTAAAAATCTGCTGGTCCGTGAGAGATGAAAATTCATCTGAAAGTCTGGTGTCCTCTTGTTCTCTGAGCTTTCACTGGGAGCTACAATCCTGAGCTGTTAGTGATCAACCATCTTGGATCTCTCCAAGTTGTTTTCATATGTTCTTATCATTCAGCTCTCACATACAAGTGAGAACATGTGATATTGGTTTTCTGGTCTGTTATTAGTTTGCAAAGGATAATAGCCTCCAACTCCATCCATGTTCTTGCAAAAGATATGATCTCATTTTTTATGGCTGCATAGTATTCCATGGTTTTCCCAGGTATTAGCCAATTACAATTACTGTGGCTACACTTCTCTCTCTGAGTTGGCAGAGGCCGAGGCAGCCCTTGGTGACTGGGTACCAATCACCAAGGGCTGACTTGTATCACATTTTCTTTCTCCAATCTGTCATTGATGGGCATTTAGGTTGATTCCATGTCTTTGCTATTGTGAATAGTGCTGCAATGAACATGTGCTGCAGTGCACATGTCTTTATGGTAGAATAATTTATATTCCACTTAGTAGATATCCAGTAATGAGATTGCTGGGACAAATTGTAGTTCTGCTTTTAGGTCTTTGAGGAATCACCATACTACTTTCCACAATGGTTGAACTAATTTACACTTCCACCAATAGTGAATTAGTGTTCCCTCTTCTCCACAACCTAGCATCTATTAATTTTTTTCGACATTTTTTGTTAGCCATTCTGACTGGTGTGAGATGCTATTTCATTGTGGATTTGATTTGCATTTTTATAACTATCAGTGGTATTGAGCTTTTTTTCATATCCTTGTTGGTTGCATGTATGTCTTCTTTTGAGAAATATCTGTTCATGTCCTTTACCCACTTTTAATGGGGTTGCTTGTTTTTCTCTTGTAAATTTGTTTAAATTCCATATAGATGCTGGATATTAGACCATTGTCAGGTGCACAACTGGCAAAAATTTTCTCCCAATCTGTAGTTTGTCTGTTTACACTGTTGATAGTTTATTTTGCTGTGAAGAAATCTGTAAGTTTAATTTGATCCCATTTGTCAATTTTTGCTTTTATTGCAATTGCTTTTGGTGTCTTTGTCATAAAATCTTTGTTCGTTCCTGTTTCTAGGATGCTATTGCCTAGGTTGTCTTCCAGGATTTTTATGATTTTGGGTTTTACACTTAAGTGTTTAATCCACCTCGAGTTGATTTTGTATATGGTATAAGGAAAGGGTCTAGTTTCAATCTTCTGCATGTGGCTAGCCAATTATCACAGCACTGTTTATTGAACAGGGAGTCTTTTCTCCATGACTTGTTTTTGAAAGCTTTGTCAAAGATCAAATGGTCACAGGTGTGCAGCCTTATTTTTGGGCACTCTATTCTGTTTCCTTGGACTATGAGGTACCATTTTTAATGAAACCATCTTCTAGTTTCTTGTGGGTGTCATAGAGGTTTGGGAGACCAACCTAGCCAAATTAGATCCCTTGTCTCAACTTTGCTTTACTTTTTCCTCAAGATAGTTTTCTTTATAACATTAATTTGTTCATCTTGATTTGTAATTTATTTGTTTTTTAATAGGCCTTCTGCCATCAACCTTTAAACCTCAGGAAGGCACAGAACAGGTATATTTTCTTTACTGCAGAATTCCCATAGTCTGATATACCTTCAGGCACAAAATCATCAATAAATGTATTTTAAGAATTCAAATTAAGTCAATAATTTATTAGAATAACATTGAGAATTAGTTGTAAATTTCATCCTAATCTAGTATAGAATAGTAGATTCAGTTATCACTAAGGGGTTACCTCCCTGCTACAAACTGAGCCAGAAACTCCATATTAAAAATAATTACACACACACACACACACATACACACACACACACACACACACACACACATTATGACATATAGTCTAACTTGGACCAAATAGAGCTAAATTTCTAGGTTTCCAAAATAAAATGAGGCAGCTAAGGAGAAACTGTCAGTGTGGCAGCCTACAAATATTTGGTGCTAGATTCAACCCTGTGGTTAAGGAGATAGTATTCTAGCATCCAAATAGGCCAGAGATAAAATTGAAACCTACATAAAACAGGAAGGCTGTTACCCCTTCAGGAGAGCTGCAGTGAAATGTCCACTCATTTATGTTAAACAGAACTGTCTTCCTCATCTCTGGGAAGCAGCAAAAACATTTGCCATCTTATTAGGGCTGTTTGGATGAGAAAGAAGTCCCCATCAGTAAAACAAAATTCCAAGTCCTCATATAGATATGGATCCAAATGTATAATACCAGCATGGTACAGAAACTGCAAGCTGAGAACCTGACATGAAGACAATTTCAGGATTACTGACGCTAGGAGATGCCCAACAAATGCAAATGCAGACCTGTTTTGTAGGGCTACTTTCACAAAGCAGCAGTCAGATGGTGATAGTGCATCATTAATAGCTCCTTGTAAGAACAGGAAGATCTTTGTTGAGAATAGACTCTAGAAAGGTAAAAGTGGAAGCAGTAAAGGAGGAGGCTATGGCAGTAGACTAGAGAAGATGCGTCACAATGGTGACTTCAACGAAATGGAGAAGGTGAAATCTGGTGGAATCAGTACAAACTACCAAGTTTAATCAGACAGGATTTGCTGATAAATAGAAAGTCATACATGAAAGCTGTCTGTGTGATGTCAGTGATCAAACCACAAGGTACCAGGAAGAAATAATAATCCTGAAATTGATCAGACCCAATAACAACACATCCAACTATATAAAACAACAAATGAGAAAACTACTAGGAAAAATTGATAAACTTTCAATAATAATAGATAATATTAACACATCTATCTTAGGAATCAATATAATTAGCAGGAACAAATTATTAAGGTTTAAAAAATATGAAATTACAATAAATAAGCCTGACTTAGTAGGCATAAACTGAACTCCATATCCAGCAAATACACAAAGCACTTTTTTTCAAGCACTCATGGAACATGAAAAGAATTGACATACCATAATGGAAGTTTCAATAGATGATGATATTTTCTTAATACAGTGCAATAAATTTTTAAACCACTCACAAAAAAACAGTTAAGTAATATTGTACTTATATATTTGCTTTATCTGATCCTGAGAATAATCAATGCTAATTTAATTAATTAATTAATTAAATTTTTCCGACCTTCACTGTGGATTTTAGGCAACATATCTTGTCATCAACTTGCTAGTTCTCCAAGACACCTCAAATAAAAGATTGGTGCAAATGCCAATTATACAGTTCAAAATAAGTTCAAAAACAATGATTTTCTGCAAGCAAAGCAAGTTCATAATGTATCTTAAAATTCCATGTATACATTTGACTTTCTTTTTTACTGATATTTAAACTATTGTCTCTAACTATCAAATTCCAAAGTTACACTTCACCATAAACACCCTCTTGCCTCAGAAACCTACACATAGTTTCTAATACAATTTGGCACTGAACCATTTGCTGATCTGAGAAGTTCAGAAGAGAGCAAATGGTTTATAGCTAGGATTTGAGAGAAGAGAGAACTTTCTGACACTTAATTTGAAAAAAAAAATCCTTTCTTAAGATTCTGTTTTGATGGTAAGGACTCCATTCTTCAAAGTTCCACACAGTGATATACAGGCCACAAGAGTCTTTGTGATGTTAGGGTCCTATCACACGTGGACACATTTGACATGAGCTATGGAACTTTCTCACTTCTGAGGCCCCCGAGGCAGCACAGCTGATCTTTGTTATCCTCATCACCACTTTTGCCTCATTAAAAAAAAAATATTCTAGATAAGCTGTTTATATCTTTACTATATCTAATTAATTTTCCCCTCTTCTCACCGTACTCAATAATTGTCTGAAATGGCCCACAAGAGACTAGTTAAAAGTAATCTTTTTAACAGTAAACAGGCATTATTCCTAAAATGAGAAAAAAAATAATTCTCGCAGGGAAGAAAAAACCCAAAAAAACAAAACCTCATACATAGAAACAAAAGATAAAAGCAGGAGGATTTGAAAACTCATCTTTTAAGAGACTTAAAAACTGATTTTGAAGTTTTAAAACATTTCTAATCATAATTATTTTGTTACTTCTGGAAATACTGAGAAACACAGTAAACTTAGAGTAGCTTTTTACAATATGCTGAGAAATTTTGAAATTATTAAAGTTGCTCGAGACATTTGATGAAAAATAATACATTAATACAAACTAAATGACGGAGACATTTCTATTTTAGAAATCTATTATGTGGCATCATAACCATAGTTCGATGTTTCACTGTCTTAAATATGACAATAGATTTAACACTAAAGGTTTCAAGGGAAACACTTTTTTGCTTTAATTTGGCCTCATTTGTATACTACAATGATATTTTCAGTGTAGCTGGGTAGATGCTATGAGTTTAAACCCAATATTCTCCCCAATTTGAATCTGGAAAGTTGTCTGAATTATGATGGAAATGACATATTTAGGTGACATAAAATTCTAAAATAAGAAGAATTAAGAATGCAAAATTTTCAGTGATTTTTTTAAAAATCCATAATGTTTGAGTAATTTATTTACTTGCTGTATCAGTTAGGGTCCAGGAAGAAAAAAACAGTCATACACTTAAACATGATAATGAAAGATAATATAATGAAGACACTACTTCTGAGGTATGGACAACTCCCCTGATAACAAATTAACTGTAGGGAGTGCTAAGGCACTACCTGAGATTAAGCCACAGAGAAGTGCTGTTACTGTCTCTAAGGCAGAAGTAAACAGTATTATCAGAGACAGAAAGCTTTAGCCTTAAAAAAAAAAAAAAAAAAAAAAAGGAGCTGCCTGGCTGGGTGCAGTGGCTCACACCTGTAATCTCAGCACTTTGGGAGGCTCAGGCAAATGGATCACCTGAGGTCAGGAGTTCAAAACCAGACTGGCCAACATGTCAAATCCCCATTTCTACTAAAAATACAAAAATTAGCTGGGCTTAGTGGTGCACACCTGATCCCAGTTTACTCCAGAGGCTGGGGCAGGAGAATCACTGGAACCCGAGAGGCATAGGTTGCAGTGAGCCAAGATTGTGTCATTGCACTCCAGCCTGGGTGATAAGAGCAAAGGAGGGGGAGCTGCTTTATGGATCTGCTATCGTAAAGCACCAAACATTAAACAGATGTTTCTGAATGAGCATGACTCTCAACTGAAAACTAATTGAAAATGCAAATACATAAGCCTACTTCACAACTACTGAGTCAGAAACTCTGGAGTGGAAACCAAATATTTGGGTGTTATCAGACCCTGCAGGGTAATTCAGATGCACACTCAAGTTTGAGAACCACTGTCTAAGAACAACACAGCCAGAACCATGGTGATGCAGAAAGGGAGGTTAATAAGCACCCTAAAATATTTTTCCTCCATACATGCTCTCATCTGCTAGTGCCTCATCTTGGCCAAACTAACTAAAAGTCATAGTCAAAGGAGCCCAGGTGATGTCATTCAGAAGCAGCTTCCCAGGGCACAGAGCAAGGTAGAGAAAGGCAGAGCATTGAAAAGGGTGTGGAGAAGTAACTAGAGAATAATCAGTAGATCCAGTTTTCAAAGTAATGTGCCTTTAAAACTATATTATTTTTATGAGTCAAAATCAATGTTTTTATTAACAGCCTAAAATTTGAAATTCTGGGTGAGTGAATAAGAGGATTTATGTTTTCTTAATATCTCTTTGGCTGGGAGCAATGGCTCAAGCCTGTTATCCCAGCATTTTGGGAGGCTGAGGTTGGTGAATCACCTGAGGTTCGGAGTTCATGACCAGCCTGACCAATGTGGTAAAACCCCGTCTCTATCAAAAATAAAAAAATTAACCAGGGATGATAACGCATACCTGTAATTCCAGCTACTCGGAAGGCTGAGGCAGGAGACCACTAGAACCCGAGAGGCAGAGATTACAGTGAGCCAAGATTACACCATTGCACTGTAGCATGGAAGACAAGAGTGAAACTCCATCTCAGAACAACAACAGAAAAAGATTTCTTTAACATATAACAATAGTTGAGAGCCTAGTATGTTATCTATACCTGGATCTTTATTTATTGTTATTACATTTGAATAAATACCAAAGTGCTTTAAGTGTCCATTTTAGAGATGGAGAAATTAAAACAGGTTAAATAACTTGCTTGAAGTTCCTTAGCTAGTAAGTGGCAGAAATTTAAAACCAGACATTTTTTTTGTGTCAAAGCCCATGCTCTGTCTATGATAAAATAGTGCTACTTATACAAAAATAATCAAACTATGTCATGCATTATCCACTGAAGGTCTTGTGATCAAGGGCTAAATTGACTGTGTTCCACATGTAAGGTGATAACCTGATTTTCCTAGCAGAGGCCTGATTTATGCATGTTATTCTGGAATGTCCAGTGTTTGATAATATATTATATGATCACTCTCTCAATATGGTAAATAGATGTGGTGTCTTTTACAAATGCAATTCTGGATGTGTAGAGAAAAGCCAGTTGAATCCCTAGGAGGGGAGATGCTTCGCATTGCTCTTGTCAATGCTAATAGAAAACACAAATTAGACTACAGTCTTCTAAGGCATTGACTTACTAAAAAAAATGTTTTAGAGGGAGGAATTCTCCAAATTTTGGGGCTACATCTTGGTAAGGCTATGGATATTTAAGGTGGCATTCACTAAAAAAAATAAAAATAAAACCCTGTCATCACTACTTAGTATAGAACATTTATTACCATCCCCTAGTGCAGACAACCCATGTGTACGGTATACAGCACATATAATTAGAAGACTCTGCTTGGAGGTGCTCTGTGATTAATGCCTTAGGTAGGCATTTTGATTCCTATACTAATAGAACCTGACTGGCTCTGAAACACTGGTGTTGTTCAGGTATCTCAGGAGTAATAAAAGGTTGCTTTTGGCTTATTGCACAATTCCTTGAGTCATTAATTATAGCTGCCCAAAGTGGAAAGTTTATAATTAAACATATAATTTACTCTTCTACTTTTGGATGAAGTAAATTAAGGCAATTAGATTTCTTTTGATTAAGCATATGGAGCCATTTACAAAGTGCACAGGTGTGTACAAGCAGAAGGTAGACTACAAAAACATCTACGTTTCAAGTGTATTTTGTCACTTTGTTGTCACTCTCTGGCTGAAGTAATTATGTTAATCCATTTGAAGTGGATTTCTTTAGCTTTTCTGGTATGCTGCTGCTCTGTTTATTACTTGGCATCCTAAGCTACTTAAATAACAGCAAGTAATGATCGGCTACAAGTGTCAGCTAATCACAAAGATAATTTTGGCTAGGAATAGCCACATAATATTATTTTGGTGAATATCTTCTCTATCATTCAACCCCTAAATACCTTTCATAATGCATGTGCTATTTGAAAAATGACTATTGGGAAACAAGCTTTTTTTCCTCAATTTTATTGCATCAATATTCTTTTTCAATGTTTGGCATCTTCCAAAAAATACATCTATATTTCCACTGTTTGTATTATGTACATCATAATTCAAATGCAAAGTATTTTCTTTTCTATTCAGAATGTTCTTCTGGCGAGGAATATCTCTGTGTCACACTAGAGAAACAATTTCCATGTCAAAGATAACTATTCCGAGTGCCAAAAGAATGATGACAAAAGTCCTCTACACAAAGGCGTATTTCAAACATGATTTGTATAATTAGTAACTATGCCTCTTACACAAATGTGCTTGAATCTTCCAATATATGTGCATACTGTTATAAGTAAAATAAGCATTATTTCATTTAAAAACTACTAAATTTATAAGACTTTTTCTCCTTTTATATTTTCTAAATCAATAGCTAACTATGTATTTACTACTTACATGCAGTCTACATTAAAATAATTTCAACTGTCAAGTTGATTGAAAGTGACTTCATTTCTCTATGAGGCTCACCTTTAGCTGCCTTCCTTTCATCATGCGTATCTGTCAGATGCAACCAGTGACTGTAAGCATTACATACAAGGACAACTATTTGTGATGGAAAGACTCCGAGGTGTCCCACATGATATCTATATCTTGATATTCATACTCTTATGTGATCCTTTCTACTTGAGTAAAGGCAAGGCCTGTGAACTGCCCTTAATGAATAAAATATGGCAAAGATGATAAGATATCACTTCCATAATTATATTTCATAGGTTTGTGACTTCTGCTCTTTAAGAAGATTCTGTCTCTTACTGTCTTTGAAGAAACAAGTGGCCACATTGGTATATACCTGGCAGCCTCCACCAGACAGTCAGCGAGAGACTGAAATCCCCAACAACTGTAAGGAAGTGAATTCTGCTAAAACCACATAAGCCTGGAAATGGATCTTCTCAGTCAACCTTGACATGAGACCCAAGCACTGGCCAACACATTGATTGCAGTCTTGCAGGACCCCAAGCAGAGAACCAAGCTAAGTTGTGCCAGAATTCTAATTCACAAAGACTGTGAGATAATAAATGTGTGTTGCTTGAAGCCATTACATCTGTAGTAACAAAATTGTTGCATGGCAACAGGAGACCAACATACTAGGTAAGAGTGAGTCAATGGGAAGAAAGCAATCAATTTTAGGGAAGCAGCAACCTCCCTACCAACCAACCCAATCTAGTTTGAGAAAAGGAGACAACATGCTTTAGTTCAGAGCAAAAAATGTAACAGCAGATAAATTCTTGAGAAAACCTGCTGGATTTTACAATGTGGATTCTTATACCATTCCAATCAAATGCTTCCTGTAGATTCAAAGGCATCTGCATTAATGAAAGCATCCTGAGCAGCTAGAATTACTGTTTCAATAGGCTTTTGATACTCTGGAAGATCATCAAAAAGATCCTGTCTCAAAGTACAAGTTAGAGATTGGGGAAGCAGCAAGCTCAGCTATAACTTTTCCACCCAGAACTACTGTAGGGGAAGAATGGGATGCTCCAGAAGATGCAGCTTCTCCTGCGGCTCCTGGAATACATGAGTCAGTCACATTCTTGACCTGAACTCTCCTTAGGAGACAAAATAATTAGTGAAGTCTTGATGAATCACAAGGGTAAGGAGGAGCTAAGAAAGAAAATTCATCACCATGGTGTGGATCACATTTACCAAAGAAATATTAGAATAAATAAGATCTCACTACTAGAATAAAATTTGCTAAAATATAAGTTAGTGATTTCCAGTTTCAGCAGTTTCAGCTCCATGTGTAAATAGCTTAAAAGCCAATACTCCTATCCTTACAACAAGAAAAAGATTAAAAAAAAATAACAACAATTTTCTTAGACCTAGCAGAGAATCAAGGTGGCAGGGAAAAACACCACTCTGAAGTCTATACAGATTTATGAATACAGAGTCTCAGCAAAGATCTGCTTATCTAAAGCATATGCCACTGGAGCCATGAGTTGGTAGCAACACACAAATGGTAACAAATTGGTGGAGATTGACTATGGACTACCATAAGAGTAAGAAATTTCTGAGGGGAAAAACTGTGTAGGTTTTATATCCAGTAAAGCCACCAGGTTTTTAGTGAGAAGAGCTAAGAAAGGTTACTTCCAGACTTGGAGTAACAAAACAGTAAAGCAATCTGTAGGCCAGGTGCTATGGCTCATGCCTATAACCCCAGCACTTTGCTGGAGCCCAAGAGTTCAAGATCGTTCTAGGCATAGCTGGACCCTGTCTTCACAAAAAAAATAAAAATTAAGGGTATCTGTTGCCATATGCCTGTAGTCCCATCTACTCAGGAGACTGAGGCAGGAAGATTGAGGCCAGCAGTTTAAGGCTGCTGCAGTGAGCTGTGATCATGCCACTGCACTCCAACCTGGGCAATAAAGCAAGACTCTGTCTTTAAGAAAAAAAAAAGAAAGGAAAGAAAAAAGAAAATGTAAACATTGAGAAATACTATTCCCAGAGTGTTCTCCATGGCACTATCTACACTCCAGGGGAAAAGGTTTTACCATGGCCTTATTTCACCTTGGGGAAAGGTAGTTACCTAAATTGAAACCCCTCTAGCTTATTAATTTTATTAAACAGAGTGGGGGAAAGCTAAGAAACACTTATAAAACTTCAAATCCAAGGACCCAGACCCACTAAAAAGCTGAAAATTGGTCACATTATAGAATGCTTCCTTTCCAAAAAACATTACCAACCCTTAAACAGGCCAGTATAACAACAGTAGATAACATCTAAGAGAAGTACAAAATCTATCTAACAAGTTTTTAGGACAGCCAAATGCAACAGATAAAAAGACAGACATCAGAAGAATTTGAGGCTTCTGGCATCTACATCTACAAGCAAACATTAAAACACAGCCTAACTCCTAGCCAGATGAACATAAAACCATACACTAATGGCCCTTTACCTTACAGTTTCTATTACCTATATCATATGCAGCTTTCAAAAAATTAAAAGGAGCTCTCTGGGAAAGGCATCCTGAAGAAAAGCCAGCAGCTCCAGTCAGGGGCTTATAGATAAAGCCCCCATCTCCCTGGGACAAAGCAAGTTGGGGAAGGGCAGCTGTGGGCACAACTTCAGCACACTTAAATGTTCCTGCCTGCTGGCTCTGAAGAGAGCAGCAGTTCTCCCAGCACAGCATGTGAGCTCTGCTAAGGGACAGACTGCCTCCTCAAGTGGGTCCCTAACCTTTGTGCCTCCTGGCCAGGAGACACTTCCCAGCAGGGGTTAACAGATATTTCATATAAGAGAGTTCCAGCTGGCAACTGGCAGGTGCCCCTCTAGGATGAAGCTTCCAGAGGAAGGAACAAGTAATAATCTTTGCTGTTCTGTAGCCTCCACTGGTGATACCCAGGGAAGCAGGTTCTGGAGTGAACCTCCAGCAACCTCCAACAGTCCTGCAGCAGAGGGGACTAACTGCTAGAAGTAAAACTAACAAACAGGAAGAGCACCATCATCAACAATAAGGAAGCACAAGCAGAAACCCCATCTCAATACCACCAACACCAAAGACTAAAGGTAAATAAATCCATGAAGATGGGGAGAAACCAATGCAAAAAGGCTGAAAATTCCAAAAACCAGTATGCCTTTTCTCCTCCAAAGGATCACAATGCCTTGCCAGCAAATGAACAAAACAGGATGGAGAATTAGCTGGATAAATTGACAGAAGTAGGCTTCAGAAGGTGGGTAATAACAAACTTTTTTGAGCTATAGGAGCATGTTCTAACCTAATACAAGGAAACTAAGAACATTGAAAAAAGGGTAGAGGAATTGCTAACTAGAATATCCAGTTTAGAGAAGAGCATAAATGACCTGATAGAGCTGAAAAACACAGCACAAGAACTTTATGAAGCATACACAAGTATCAATAGCTGAATTAGAGATTGAAGATCAACTTAATGAAATAAAGTGTGATGAGAAGATTAGAGAAAAAAGAATGGAAAGGAACAAACGAAACATCCAAGAAATGTGGGACTCTGTGAAAAGACCAAACATATATTTGATTGGTGTGCCTGAAAGTGATGAGAATGGAACAAAGTTGGAATATGCTCTTCAGGATATTATCCAGGAGAACTTCCCCAGCCTAGCAAGACAGGCCAACATTCAAACTCAGGAAATACAGAGAACACCACAAAGATGCTCCTCAAGAAAAGCAACCTGAAGACACATAATCATCAGATTCACCAAGGTTGAATTGAAGGAAAAATGTTGAAGGCAGACAGAGAGAAAGGTTGGGTTACCCACAAAGGGAAGCCCATCAGATTAACAGCAGGCTTATCTGCAGAAACCCTGCAAGCCAGAAGAGAGTGGGGGCCAATAGTCAACATCCTTAAAGAAACAATTGCCAACACAGAATTTCATAACCAGCCAAACTAAGCTTGCTAAGCCAAGGAGAAATAAAATCCTTTACAGACAAGTAAATGCTGAGATATTTTGTCATTACCAGGCCTGCCTCACAAGAGCTCCTGATGAAAGCACTAAACATGGAAAGGAACAACCGGTACCAGCAACAACATAAACTCAGCAAATTGCAAAGCCCATCGACAGTATGAAGAAACTGCATCAATGGGCAAAATAACCAGATAGCATCATAATAGTAAGATCAAATTCACACATAGCAACATTACTTTAAATGTAAACAAGCTAAATGCACCAATTAAAAGACACAGACTGGCAAACTAGATAAAGAATCAAGACCTATCAGTGTGCTGTATTCAGGAGACCCATCTCAGGTGCAAAGACACACATAGGCTCAAAATAGAAAAGATGGAGGAATATTTACCAAGCAAATGGAAGGAAAAAAAAAAGCATGGGTTTCAATCCTTGTCTCTAATAAAACAGACTTTAAACCAACAAAGATCAAAAGAGATAAAGAAGGACATTACATCATAATAAAGGAATCAATGCAACAAGAAGAGCTATTCTAAATATATATGCACCCAATAAGGAGCACCCAGATTCATAAAGCAAGTTCTGAGAGCCCTACAGAGAGACATAGACTCTCACACAATAATACTTGGAAACTTTAACACCCCATTGTCAATATTAGACAGGTCAGTGAGACAGAAAATCAACAAGGATAACCAGGACTTGAACTCAGTTCTGGACGAAGCGAATCTAATAGACATATGGAACTCTTCACCTCAAATCAATAGAATATACATTCTTCTCAGCACCACCTCAAACTTATTCTAAAATTGACCACATAATGGAAGTAAAATACTCACCACCAAATGCAAAAAATGGAAATCATAACAAATAGTCTCTCAGACCACAGTGCAATCAAATTAGAACTCAGTATTAAAAAACTAATTCAAAACTGCACAACTATGTGAAAGCTGAACAACATGCTCCTGAATGACTACTAGGTAAATAATGAAATTAAGGCAGAAAGTTCTTTGAAACCAATGAGAACAAAGACATAACATACTAGAATCTCTGGGACACAGCTAAAGCAGTGTTTAAAGGAAAATTTATAGCACTTAGTACCCAGAAGGGAAAGCAGAAAAAATCTAAAATTGATACCCTAACATCAAAATTAAAAGAGCTAGAGAAGCAAGAGCAAACAAATTCAAAAGCTAGCAGAAGACAAGAAATAATTAAAATCAGAGCAGAACTGAAGGAGACAGAAACAAGAAAAACCCTTCAAAAAATCAATGAAACCAGTAGCTGGTTTTTGGAAAAGATCAACAAAATAGATAGACTGAGAGCCAGACTAATAAAGAAGAAAAAGAGAAGAATCCAATAGATGCAATAAAAAATTATAAAGGCGATATCACCACTGATCACACAGAAATACAAGCTACCATCAGAGAATACTATAAACACCTCTACACAAATAAACTAGAAGTTCTAAAAGATATGGATAAATTCCTGGAAACATACACCTTCCAAATTCTCAACCAGGAAGAAGTCAAATCTTTGAATAGACTAATAACAAGTTCTGAAATTGAGACATTAATATTCTCCCAACCAAGAAAAGTCCAGGACCATATGCAGTCACTGCCACCTTCCACCAGAGGTACAAAGACAAGCTGGAACCATTCCTCCCAAAACTATTCCAAGCAATGAAAAAGAGGGACTCCTCCCTAACTCATTTTATGAGGCCAGCATAACCCTGATACCAAAACCTAGCAGAGACACAACAACAAAAATTTCAGGCCAATATCCCTGATGAAATTCAATGCAAAAATCCTCAGTAAAATAGTGGGAAACCAAATCTAGCAGCACATTAAGAAGTTTATCCACCACAATCAAGTTGGCTTCATCCCTGAGATGCCAGGCTGGTCCAGCATACACAAATTAATAAACATAATCCATCACATAAACAGAACCAATGACAAAAACAACATGATTATCTCAATAGATGCAGAAAAGGCCTTCAATATAACTCAACACCCCTTCATGCTAAAAATTCTCAATAGTATCTCAAAAATAAAGAGATATTTATGACAAACCCAAGCCAAATCATACTGAATGGGAAAAAACTGGAAGTGTTCCCTTTGAAAACCAGGACAAGAGAAAAATGTCCTCTCCCAACACTCATATTTAACACAGTATTGGAAGTTCTGGCCAGAGCAATCAGGCAAGAGAAAAAAATTAAAACTATTCAAATAGGAAGAGAGGAAGTCAAATTGACTTTGTTTGCAGATGACATGATTGTATATCTAGAAAATCTTACCATTTAAGCCCAAAATTTCCTAAAGCTGATAAGCAACTTCAGCAAAATCTCAGGATACAAAATATGCAAAAATCCTGAGCATTTCTATACACCCATAACAGACAAACAAAGAGCCAAATTATGAGTAAACTTTCATTCACAATTGCTACAAAGAGAATCAACTATCTAGGAATACATCTTACAAGGGATGTAAAGGACATCTTCAAGGAAAATCACAAACCACTGCTCAAGTAAGTAAGAGAAGACACAAAAACATTTCATGGGATAGGAAGAATCAATATCATGAAAATGGCCATACTGCCCAAAGTAATTTATAGATTCAATGCTATCCCCATCAAGCTACCATTGACTTTCTTCACAGAATTAGAAAAACCTACTTTAAATTTCATATAAAACCAAAAAGGAGCCCACATAGCCAAGACAATCCTAAGCAAAAAGAACAAAGCTGGGAGCATCATGCTGACTTCAAACTATACTACAAGGCTATAGTAACCAAAACAGTATGGTACTGGTACCAAAACAGATACATAGACCAAAGGAACAGAACAGAGGCCTCAGAAATAACACCACACATCTACAACCATCTGAACTTTGACAAACCTGACAAAATAGGCAACAGGAAAAAGATTCCCTATTTAATAAATGGTGTTGGGAAAACTGGTTAGCCACATGCGGAAAACTAAAACTGGATCCCTTCTGTACACCTTATACAAATTAACTCAAAATGGATTAAAGGCTTAAATGTAAGACCTGAAACCATAAAAACCCTAGAAGAAAACTTAGGCAATACCATTCAGGACATACGCATAGGCAAAGACTCATGACTAAAACATCAAAAGCAATGGCAACAAAAGCCAAAATAGACAAATCAGATCTAATACAACTAAAGAGCTTCCGCACATCAAAAGAAACTATCATCAGAGTTAACGGGCCACCTAGAGAATGGAAAAAAAAATTGCAATCTATCCATCTGACAAGGGGCTAATATCCAGAATCTACAAAAAACTTAAACAAATTTACAAGAAAAAAACAAACAACCTCATCAAAAAGCAAGTGAATGTTATGAACAGAAACTTCTCAAAAGAAGACATTTACGCAGCCAACAAACATATGAAGACAAGCTAATCATCACTGGTCATCAGAAAAATGCAAATCAAAACCACAGTGAGATACCATCTTATGCCAGTTAGTATGATGATCATTAAAAAGTCAGGAAACAACAAATGCTGGAGAGGATGTGGAGAAATAGGAACAATTTTACACTGTTGGTGGGAGTGTAAATTAGTTCAATCATTGTGAAAGACAGTGTGGTTATTTCTCAAGGAAACTAGAAATGCCATTTGATCCAGCAATCCCATTACTGGGTATATACCCAAAAGATTATAAATCATTCTACTACAAAGACATATGCACATGTATATTTATTGCAGCACTGTTCACAGTAGCAAAGACTTGCAACCAACCAAAATGCCCATCAGTGACAGACTGGATAAAGAAAATGTGGCACACATATGCCAAGGAATACTATGCAGCCATAAAAAAGAATGAGTTCAAGTCATTTGCAGGGACATGGATGAAGCTGGAAAGCATCATTCTCTGCAAACTAACACAAAAACTTAAAATACTACGTTTTCATTCATAAGTGGGAGTTGAACAATGAGAATACATGGACACAGGGAGGAGAATATCACACACTAGGGCCTGTAGTAGGGATAGGGGGTTAGGAGAGGGATAGCATTAGGAGAAATACCTAATGCAGATGATGGGTTGATGGGTGCAGCAAACCACCATGGCACATGTATACCTATGTAACAAACCTGCCCATTCTGCACAAGTACCACAGAACTTAAAGTATAATAATAATAAAAAATTAAAAGGAAAGCAAAAAGACAAAGAAAAAAACCCACAGTCTAAAGAGATGAAGCAAGCATTAGAATCAGATTCAGACATAGAGTTTGAAATTACCATGCAGGGAATTATAATAATTATAAGTAATATGTTAAAGATTTTTATAGAAAAATGTAGACAATATGCAAAAACAGAGGAGTAATGTAAGCAAAGACAAAGAAATTCTAGGAAAACATTAAAGAAATACCAGAACTCAGAAATACTGTTGCAGAATGATAAATGTCTTTGATAGGCTCATCATGGGCCACTGGACATGGTCATGGAAAAGCTCACTGAGCCTTAAGATATGTCAATGGAAACTTATCAAGCTGAAATGCAAAGGAAAAAAGCATAAAAAAACAGAACAGGAAATCCAAGGACAATTTTAAACAGTGTGACAGAAATGTAATTGGAATATCAAAAAGAGAAGGAAGAGAGAATGGAGAAGATAAAATATTCAAAATAATAATGCCCAAGAATTTAACTAAACTCATGACAGACTGCAAACAACAGATCCAGAATGCACACAGAACTCTAAGCAGACTAAACTATACAAAAAAATAAAACCTATACCTATGCACATCATATTCACATTGCAGAAAACAAAAGCAAAATAGAAAATCTTGAAAGCAGGTGCAGGAGATAAAAAAAAAAAACTTACCTATATAGAGAAACAATGTAAAAACTTACATCATAATACTTATTATAAACCATTCAACCAAAAAAATAATGGAGTTAAATATTTAAAATTTTGAAAGAATGAAACCACCATTTCATAATTATATATTCAGTAAAGTAATCCCTCAAAAGTTATGAAGGAATAAAGGCTCCTCATAAAAACAAAAGCTAAGGGAATGTATTGCCAGTAGACCTGGCCACTTAGAAATTTGAAACATTCATTAGGGAGAAAAAATATATACAGCCCCAAAACTAAGATTACATAAAGAAAAGAAAGTCTCAGAAAAGAATTACAGGAAATTAAAATAAAATCTTTTATTTTTTTCTTATTAATTTCTTATTAACCTATTAATAATAGCTTAATTTACAATTAATAATTGATCTAAAAGTAAAAAAGATTGTTTAAAGTAATAACAGCAACCATGTAGTAGATGATTACAGCATATGTATAAGTAGAATGAATGATGGCAATGATATAAGGATGGGAAAAGGGAATTGGAAAATATCTATTACAAAGTGGCTGGAGTCACACAGAAAGAGGAGATAGGGTCAGACTTAGGAATGGTGGCCTTCATGTTCTACAGCTGACAATTAGCTGCCACCTTTTGGCGCCACAAGTCCAAGACCAGACCATACTATAGTCTGCTGCCCAGGTTCTGGAAATTTCTGAATTGTTCAATAACTAATAACTCCAAGTACAGCAGCAACAGCGAAGGAATCTCTCACTGCATAAATACATGCATATAAAATAGTTGCAAGAAGCTGTGTCTCCCTTCTCAAAGGATATGTGGCGAAGTTACTAGAAGAAGCTAAAGCAATTGTAAAAAAAAAAAATAGGTTCTAAAGACATTGTGATAATAGCACAGAATTTCACTTGTGGTAGAGAAAAAGGAACATTTGAAAGCAGTCCCAAAAGAGGAGTGAAGATAGTTTTCTCTCGAGAAGCAAAAGCTATTTCCTCTCAAATGATTGGGAAAAAGTTGCTTACCAAGCAAACAGGAGAAAAGGACAAAATATGGACTCAAGTATTGGTCTGTGAGCAAAAATATTCGAGGAGAGAATACTACTTTCCAGTAACAATGGAAAGGTCATTTCAAGGTTCAGTATAAACAGGAAGTTTGCAAGGTGATGTCAACACTGGAGATGTTTCTGCTGAGACTCCCGATGTAATAAAGAACCTATTGATGTTGTGGAAGGCATCAAAAAGGAACAAGCTGTCTGGCTTGCACAGAGGGTAAGATTTTCATCTAATATTGTGGATTCTGTGGCAGAAAACGTAGTCAAGCTTTACAGTCTTTTTCTGAAATACAATACAACCTTGATAAAAATAAGCCCAGTGATAGGAGATTCAGATGGAGCTCTGCTAAGTTCAGACACAAAGATTCGTTTTGATTCTAATTCAGCCTTTCACCAGAAGATCTTTGATCTACATGACTGGACTCAGGAAGATGAAAGGAATAATAATGAAGTTAAGCCACATCTCAACTACACTGACCTCAAAGGAAAAATAGGCTGTCTAGTAAATGGTGCTGGTTTGCCTATAATCACAATAGATATAATAAAACTTCATGAAGAGACTTCAACCAGCTTCCTTGTTGTTCATGGTAGTGCTACAGTCTATCAAGTAACAGAAGCATTTATGCTTATCACTTCAGATAAAAAGAGATACTGGCTATTCTGGTCAACATTTTTGGAGGAGTCACTTGATATTATTACACAAAGTATAGTTTTGGCAGTAAAAGATTTGGAAATTAAAATACCCATTGTGGTACATTCACAGCTACACTAGTTTGTAAGGTACACTATTTTACCTAAGTACAAGGTACACTAATACAGGGTACACTAGTTAATTTACAAGGTACACTAGTAAATGATGCTGAGGCACAAATAGCATAGAAGCTTCTAGAATGGCTTTAAATCTCTCTGAAATCGTGACCTTAATCAAGCAAACTCATGTAGATATAAAATTTAAGTTGCTAATATGATCTAAAAAGCCAGTGAATGGCTGAAAATTATACTTGTGCTATAATCATTAAAAATACTGTGCTCTGTGTTATTGTTCTTTCTCTTTTTAGTGTGTGAAGGTTATAATTGTGCTCTAGGCACAGAAACTTTTAGAAGCATTTGGTCTGCATTTAATTCTGCTATTTAGAATGGACTATTTATCTAAAGAACATATAATACACATATCTAGTTTTGTTTTGTTTTGTTTTCAATCAGTCTTTTTCACTTCTACAGAATATCCTTGCAATATGCCTGTTTATATTGTTGTATATAAAGTTCTACGTTGACAAGAGTCCTACAAACAAATATGAAGAAAAATAATCAAATTGCTGCATTACTCTTTTAAAAAGAGGTAAAATTTATAGATAGAGAAGAGATAAAATAGAATAACATAAAATGCTCAATTTACATAAAAGGCAAAAGATAAATTAAAAAGCAAGTATAACAAAATAGTTAAAAGCATGGTAGATGTTAAGCATCTCAATAATCACTATAACCATGAACGCTCTAAATGCACCAATTAAAAGACAGATTGTCAGAGTAAATGAAATATATGTCACTCCTGTATATTCTACAAGAAACCCACTTTAAAGACTCAGACTAAAGAGATGGAAAAAGATATAGTATCCTAGCACTTATCAAAAAAAATAAAAAGAAAGAAAAGAGAAATAACTATTGTATTAGTCAGGATTCTCTAGAAGAACAAAACTAATGGGAGATCACACACACACACACACACACACACACAAAGGGGAATTTATTTATTAAGAAATATTAACTCACGTGATCACGAAGTCCCACAACACCTCATCTGCAAGCTAAAGAGAAAGGAAGTCAGTCTGAGTCCCAAAGTTGAAGAACCTGGATTCCAATGTTCAAAGGCCAGAAGCATCCAGCACAGAAGAAAGATGTAGGCTAGGAGGCTAAGCCAGCCTAATCTCTCCACATTCTTCTTTTTGTTTTTTATTCTGGCAGCAGATTAGATGGTGCCCACCCAGATTGAGGGTGGGTCTGCCTCTCCAGTCCACTAACTAAAAAGTTAATCTCCTTTAGCAACACGTTCACAGACACACCTAGGATCAATACTTTGCATCCTTTGATCCAATCAAGTTGACACTCAGTATTAACCATTAGAACTATGTTAATTTCAGACAAAGCAGACTGCAGAACAAAGAAAATTATCAGGACCAAATAACGGCATTGCATAAGAATAAAGGATTCAGTTCTCCAAGAAGACAACAATATTTAACCTGTATGCAATGAAGAAGAGATTATCAAAGTAAGTAAAGTAAAAAAATTGAAAGAAGTACCATTAAACTACCATTGACATTATTCACAGAATTAGAAAAAATTACTTTATAATTGATATGGAACCAAAAAAGAGCCCATATAGCCATAAGCTTAAAGAACAAAGCTGGTGTTTGTACTAGACTTCGAACTGTACTATAAGACTACAGTAACCAAAACAGCATGATACTGGTATAAAAACAGACACACAGACCCATGGAAAAGAATTGAGAACTCAGAAATAAGATCACACATATACAACCATCTGATCATCAAAAAACCTCACAAAAATAAGCAATGGGGAAAGGATATTTATTTATTAAATGGTGCTGGGAACTGGCTAGCCACATGCAAAAAATTGAAACTAGACTACTTCATTACACCTTATACAAAAATTAACTCAAGATGAATTAAAAAATCAAATATAAAACCTAAAACTATAAAAACCCTCAAAGAAAATCTAGGTAATAGCATTCAGGACATAGGCACAGACAGAGATTTCAAGGTAAACACATCAAAAACAATTGCAACAAAAGCAAAAATTGGCAAATGGGATCATATTAAACTAAATAGCTTCTGTATACCAAAAGAAACTATCATCAAAGTAAACAGGCAATCTACAGAATTGGAGAAAAGTTTTGCAATCTATCCATCTGACGAGGGTCTAATATCCAGAATCTACAAGGAATTTAAACAAATTAAAAAAAATAGAGGGAAAAAGACATAAACAGACTCTTCTCAAAAGAAGACATTTATATCACCAACAAATATAAGAAAAAATCTCGACATCACTGATCATTAGAGAAGTACAAATCGAAATCACAATGAGATACCATCTCCCACTAGTTAGAAAGGCAATTATTAAAAAAAGAAACAACACATGCTCGTGACACTGTGGAGGAATAAGAACACTTTTACACTGTTGGTGCAAACGTAAATTAGTTTGAGCATTGTGCAAGACAGTGTGGCGATTCCTCAAAGAGTTAGAAACAGAAATACCATTTGACTCAGCAATCCCAATTACTGGGTATATACTCAGAGAAATATAAATTATTCTACTATAAAAATATATGCATGCATATGTTCATTATGGCACTATTCACAACAGCAAAGACAAAAAAATCAATCCAAATCCCCCTCAATGATAGACTACATAAAGAAAATGTGGTACATATACACCATGGAATACTATGCAGCCATAAAAAGGAAGAAGATCATGTCTTTTGTAGGAACATGGCTGGAGCTGGAAGCAAAGTAACACAGAAACAGAAAATCCAATACTGTATTTTCTCACTTATAAATGAAAACTGAAGGATGAGAACACATGGGCACAGGGAGGGGAACAACATACACTGGGGCCTTTCAAGGGGGTGGGAATAGGGATAACATCAATAGAATAGCTAATGCATTCTGGGCTTAATACTTAGATCATGGGTTGATAGGTGTGGCAAACTACAATGGCACACGTTTACTAATGTAACAAACTTGGGCATCCTGCACATTTATTCCAAAACTTATATAATAATATATAATTTGAAAGAACAAAAAGGAAAAGTAGACAAATCCACTTTTATAGTTGAAGAATTGAGCACCTCTATATCATGAACCAACAGAGACAATGGGGAAAATCCATAATATATGAATAGTTTAACTGAACAATATTATCAGTCAGTCGGACTAATAATATTTGTAAAATATTTTATTCAAGTACAGCAGAATAAACATTCTTCTCAAGCAAACATGAATCATTTATCAAGATAGCCCACATTCTGGACCATAAAACAGACCTTAATAGATTTAAAATAATAGAAACCATACAAAGTACTCTCTCAGACCACAATGGAAAAAACTAGAAGTCAATTACAGAAACATAGCTGATATTTTTCAATATCCAAACATCAAACAATAAAATTCTAAGTAATACATGAATCTAAGAAGATAATTTAAAGTTATTTTGAACTAAATAAAAATAAAAATACAATTTATCAAAATTTTTGGTATGCAGTGAAAGCAATGCCTATAGGGAAACTTATGGCAGTGAACATTTAATTTAGAAAAGAAAAAAAAAATCTAAAACTAATAATTTAAATTTTCACCTTAAGAAACTAGAAAAAGAATGGCAAATAAGCCTAAAGCAAGAGGAAAAGAAATAATAAAGCATGGAGCATTAATCCCTGAAATCAAAAAGTGGAAAAATAAATAGAAAAAAATTTAAAAATGGAAACACTGTTTATTCTAAAATATCAGCAAAATTCATAAGCCTGTAGCCTAACCATCATGCTCAACACATACACACAAACACACACATACACTCACACACAGAGCGAGAGAGAAAAAGAGAGAGAGAACACAAATTACCAATATCAGATGTTGGGGTCCGGCACGTCTGCCAGGGGGGCTGCCGACCTGCGGGAGTCCCTGAGACCACCAACGTAGATGTCTCGTTCAACCTGAGGGAGAGAGTGCACGGAAGTGAAAGAAGAAAGAACAGCGAGGTCTAGAGGTCTGCATGACTCATAGTCAAACGACAGCCGCTTTATTTTTGTGGGTTACAGCTTTTATAACTTTTTTCTTGTTACATTTACGTTAGCTCAGCAGAAAAGGGGTAAACAGAAAAGGGAACAGAAACCACATAAAAATAGTTATCAGGGGCTTGTGATAATAGCTTACAAAGCAGTTTAAAGGTTAATATATGTTTTTTAAGAGTACACAGTGCAAGCAAACAATGGTGCCCTCATGGTGGCTTGTGAATCATGTTTTCCATCAGGAGATAGAACAAAGGCTCAGCTCCTGAGAAAATATGGGCAGGGGTCCCTGCCCCTCTCAGGCATCTCAATTGCAGCAAGTCCATTGCCTACACAGAGATTGAAGGGGATGTGAAAGCAGACAGCACAATGCCCTCGTAAACCACAGGCCCTTGCTCTGTATCCTGTTTTTGCCTCAGTGGCTCAGCCCGTGACCTTTGCCTCAGCTCATCAGCCCTCGAGAGTGGGGGGAGAGCAGATAGGTCCAGCAGCCAAAATGGGGCAAGTCACGCTGTCTCAAGCCTTTGTTGAGAACGCTGCAATCAGAAATAAAAAAGTGGTCATTACTACCAATCTCCTGAACGGTAAAAGAATAATAAATAAATATTATTGATAACTTTTGTCCCCAAATTTGATAACAGAAACAAAATGTACCAATTCCACAAAAGATCAATATTTATACAAAAAGAAATATAGAAATCTGAATAGTCCTATATATATTAAGGAAATGAATCAAAAATTAATAACTTTCAAAAGGAAAAAGACACAAACCAGATGTTTTAATAAAAAAATAAGCAAACAGATCAATAAAATGGAGTAGAGCCCAGAAATAGCTCCACACAAACATAGCCAACTATCTTTAACACAAGGCAAAGACAATTTAATGCAGAACAGTTAAGTCTTTTCAACAAATGCTGCTTGAATAATTGGATTTCCCTATATAAAGAAAAAAAAACCGACCGGGCATGGTGGCTCACGCCTATAATCCCAGCACTTTGGGAGGCCAAAGTGGGTGGATCACGAGGTCAAGAGATCGAGACCATCCTGGTCAACAAGGTGAACACCATCTCTACTAAAAATACAAAAATTAGCTGGGCATGGTGGCGCATGCCTGTAGTCCCAGCTATTCGGGAGGCTGAGGCAGGAGAATTGCTTGAACCCAGGAGGCAGAGGTTGCGGTGAGCAGAGATTGTGCCATTGCACTCCAGCCTGGGTAAAAAGAGCAAAACTTCGTCTCAAAAAAAAATAATAATAATAAAATAAAAATAAAGAAAAAAACCCTATAAATATATCTTATGCAGAAATTAACTCAAAATGGGTCATAAAAATAAATGTAAAACATAAAACTAAAAAAAAAGTCACAGGACAAATTTAAGTGACCTTGACTTGAGTTATACACTGTTAGTTAAAACATTAAATCACAATTCTTGAAAGAAAAATTATGACTGGCTAGACTCTATTAAAATTAAAAACTTCTCTTCTGCAAATGATACTGTTAAGAGCAACAAAACACAAGCCATAGACTGAAGGAAAATATTGGCAAAACACATATCTGGTAAAAGAAGCTTCCATAATAGCAAAGAATTAAAGCTCAACAATAAGAAAACAAATACCCTAATTTAAAAATTGGCAAAAAATCTAAATGGATACAGCATTATAAAAATATATAGAAGAAAATCAAGCATACAAAAAGATTTCTAACATAATTTCTCATTAGGAAATTGATGATTGAAACAGACATAAGATTGTCTAAAATATTTAAAACTGACAGTATCAATTGCTGATGAGGATGTGGAGCAACAGGATCTCTCATTTATTGTTGGTAAAATGCAAAATTGTGTCTCCACTTTTAAAGACAGTTTAGGTATTTTCTACAAAGGTAAAACTGGTCTTACACAGGATTGATCAATGATGCTTCTAGATATTTACCCAACTGATTTAAAAACTTCTGTCACACAAAACCTGCATAGAAATATTTATAGCAACTTTATTTATAAGCCCCAAATTTTCAAGAAACCAAGACATTCTTCAATCAGGGAATGCAATAAATAAACTGTGGCACATTTATTATCAAATTATATGATATTTTGAAAAAGGAAATCTATAGAGACAGTAAAAATATTCGCTGTCACCAGGAGTTTGTGGGGAGGAGGAAAGAGTTGAATAGGGATTCAAAAGGGGAATTTTGGGGGTTGTAAAACTATTTTAGAGACTATAATTGTGAGTATATAACATTATGCCTTTGTCAAAACCCCAAAATACTTATAACACAAAAAGTAAACTGCAATGGATACAAATTTACTTTTAAAATGTCATTTTGGTAGTCAAAGAAATCCCAAGATGGAATGCAAAATATGACAAAACAATCTAACAGAATTACAAATACATGACATAATCTCACTTAATGGGCTGGGGGGAAAGGAGTGATATAAGTAACTTTACGCTCCTAAAGAGAAGAGCATAATTATCTTGTGTGTGCATAATTAATAATTTTAGTTTTATTTTTCCAACTTTTCAATTCAGGGAGTATATGTACAGATTTGTCACCTGAGTAAATTGTGTGATTTCGACGTTTGGGGTATAAATAATTCTGTTACCCAGGTACTGAGCATAGTACCTAATAGTTAATTTTTCAATTCTTATCCCCCCCTTCCTCTGGTGTCCCCCATTTTCTATTGCTGTCATCTTTATGTCTATAAGTACCCAATATTTAGCTCCACTTATAAGTGAGAATATGAAGTATTTGGTTTTAATTTTCTGCATTAATTTGTTTTGATTAATGGTCTCCAGTTACATCTATGATCCTGCAAAGGACATGACTTCATTCTTTTTTTAATTAATTAATTTATTTTTTTATTGCATTTTAGGATTTGGGGTACATGTGCAGAACACGCAAGAAAGTTGCAAGATAGGTACACATGCAAGATAGGTACACACGTGGCAGTGTGATTTGCTGTCTTCCTCCCCTTCACCCACATCTGGCATTTCTCCCCATGCTATCCCTCCCCAGCTCCCCCCCACTGTCCCTCCCCTATTCCCCCCAATAGACCCCAGTGTGTAGTGCTCCCCTCCCTGTGTCCATGTGTTCTCATTGTTCATCATCCACCTATGAGTGAGAATATGTGGTATTTCATTTTCTGTTCTTGTGTCAGTTTGCTGAGAATGATGTTTGATGTCCTCCATATTCATCCATGTCCTTACAAAGGACTCAAACTCATCGTTTTTGATTGCTGCATAATATTCCATGGTGTATATGTGCCACATTTTTCCAGTCCAGTCCATAAGCATTTGGGTTGGTTCCAGGTCTTTGCTATTGTAAACAGTGCTGCAATGAACATTTGTGTGCATGTGTCCTTATAGTAGAACGATTTATAGTCCTTTAGATACATACCCAGTAATGGGATTGCTGGGTCAAATGGAATTCCTATTTCAAGGTTTTGAGGAATTGCCACACTGTCTTCCACAATGGTTGAACTGGTTTACACTCCCATCAGCAGTGTAAAAGTGTTCTTATTTCTCCACATCCTCTCCAGCATCCGTTGTCTCCAAATTTTTTAATGATCACCATTCTAACTGGTGTGAGATGGTATCTCAATGTCGTTTTGATTTGCATTTCTCTAATGACCAGTGATGATGAGCATTTTTTCTTATGTTTGTTGGCCTCATGTATGTCTTCTTTTGTAAAGTGTCTGTTCATATCCTTTGCCCATTTTTGAATGAGCTTGTTTGTTTTTTTCCTGTAAATCTGTTTGAGTTCTTTGTCTATTCTGGATATCAGCCCTTTGTGAGATGGGTAAACTGCAAAAATTTTTTCCCATTCTGTTGGTTGCTGATTCACTCTAGTGACTTGTTTCTTTTGCCGTGCAGGAGCTGTGGAGTTTGATTAGGTCCCATTTATCTATTTTGGCTTTTGTTGCCAATGCTTTTGGTGTTTTGTTCATGAAGTCCTTGCCTACTCCTATGTCCTGAATGGTTTTGCCTAGATTTCCTTCTAGGGTTTTTATCGTGCCAGGTCTTATGTTTAAGTCTTTAATCCATCTGGAGTTAATTTTAGTGTAAGGTGTCAGGAAGGGGTCCAGTTTCTGCTTTCTGCACATGGCTAGCCAGTTTTCCCAACGCTATTTATTAAACAGGGAATCCTTTCCCCATTGCTTGTTTTTGTCAGGTTTATCAAAGATTGTATGGTTGTAGATATGTTGTGTTGCCTCCAATGCATTTGTTCTGTAAGCAACTTCAGCAAAGTCTCAGGATATAAAATCAATGTGGAAAAATCACAAGCATTCCTATACACCAATAACAGACTTAAAGAGAGCCAAATCAAGAATGAACTGCCATTCACAATTGCTACAAAGAGAATAAAATACCTAGGAATACAACTCACAAGGAACGTAAGGGACCTCATCAAGGAGAACTACAAACCACTGTTCAATGAAATATGAAAGGACACAAACAGATGGAGAAATATTCCATGTTCATGGTTAGGAAGAATCAATCTCGTGAAAATGGCCATACTGCCCAAAGTAATTTACAGACTCAACACTATCCCCATCAAGCTACCATTGACTTTCTTCACAGAACTGGAAAAAACCACCTTGAACTTCATATGGAACCAAAAGAGAGCCCACATAGCCAAGTCAATTCTAAGCAAAAAGAACACAGCAGGAGGCATCACACTACCGGACTTCAAACTATACTACAAGGCTACAGTAATTAAAACAGCATTGTACTGGTACCAAAACAGAGATATAGACCAATGGATTTCATTCTTTTTTATGACTGCATAGTATTCCATGGTATATATGTACCACATTTTTTTAATCTAATCCACTATTGATGGCAACCTAAGTTGATTTCATTTCTGTCCAATTGTAAATAGTGCTGTGATGAACATGCAAGTGCATGTGTCTTTGCAGTAGAAAGAGTTGGGTATACACACACACACACACACACACACACACACACACAAACACTCTCAATAATGGGGGTCAACTGGTAGTTCTGTCTTAGTTCTTTGAGAAATATCCAAACGGCTTTTTATAATGACTGAATTAATTTACATTCCCACCAACCCTGTGGTTTACTCCGTTTTTCTTCACAGCCTTGCCAGCATCTACTTGTTTGACTTTTTAATAATCACCTTTTGATCCTGTGTGAGATGGTACCATATCTCATGTGGTATTGATTTCCATTTCTCTGATGATTAGTGATGTAAAGCATTTTTTCATGTGTTTCTTGGCCACTTGCAAGTCATTTCTCTTTTGATAAGTGTCTACTCATGTCTTTTGCCGATTTTTTATGTAGGCTTGTTAGTTTTTTGCTTGTTCAACTGATTAAGTTCCTTATAGATTCTGTATATTAGAACTTTGTTGTATGCATAGTTTGCAACTATTTCTCCCATTCTATATATTGTCTGTTTATGCTGTTGATAGTTAATTTTACTGAGCAGAAGAACTTTAGTTTAATTAGCCCTCACTTTTGGTCAATTTAGGTTTCTGTTACTGCTTTTGAGGACTTAGACATAAATCATTTCTTAAGGCTAATGTCCATAGTGGTGTTTCCTACATTTTCTTCTAAGGTTCTTATAGTTTGAGGTCTTACATTTAAATATTTAATTCCTCTTGAGTTAATTTTTGTGTATGGTGAAATGTAAGGGTCTAGTTTCATTCTTCGGCATACAGCTAGCCAGCTAGCCCAGCATCATTTATTTAATAGGGCACCCTTTCTTCCTTGCTTATTTTTGTCAACTTTGTCGATCCGGAGGCTATAAATGTGTGGCTTTTTTTCAGGGTTTTCTATTCCCTTCCATTCGTCAATTTGTCTGTTTTTGTAATAGAACCATGCTGTTTTGGCTACTGCAGCTTTATAGGAAAGTATAGTTTGAAGACAAATAATGGATGCCTCCAAATTTTTTTTTTTTTTTTCTAGTATTGTTTTGGCCATTTGGAACTTTTTTGGTTCCATATGAAATTTTAAATACTATAGTTTCTTGCGTTTCTGTGAAAAATTATGTTGGTAGATAGAAATAAAATTAAATCTGTAGTTTGCTTTGGGCACTATGGCCATTTTAATATTGATTCTTCCAATCTGTGGGCATAGAATGCTTTTCCATTTGTTTGTGTCATCTATGATGTCTTTTAGCAGTGTTTTGTAGTTCATTTACAGGTCTCTCACTTCTTAAGTTACATGTATTTCTAGGTATTTTATTTTTTCATAGCTATGGTAAATGAAATTGTGTTATTAATTTGGCTCAGCTTGAATGTTATTGGTGTATAGAAATGCTACTTATTTTTTTTACCTTGATTTTATATCTTGAAACATTACTGAAATTGTTTCTCAGTTCCAGGAGCCTTTTGATAGTCTTCAGTGTTTTCTAAGTATGGGATTATATCATCCATGAAGAGAGATAGTTTGACTTCTTCTTTTCCTGTTTAATTGTCTTTTCCATCTTTTGTATGATTGCTCTGCTTAGAACTTTCAGTACTATGATGAACAGGAGTGGTGAGAGTAAGTATCCTTGTCTTGTTGCAGTTCTCAAGGGAAATGCTTCCAGGTTTTGTCCATTCAGTATGATGTTAGCCATGGATTTGTCGTAGATGACTCTTATTATTTTGAGGTATGTCTCATTGATGTCTGGTTTCTTGAAGGTTTTTATAATGATGGAATGTTGGATTTCATCAAAAACTGTCTCCATGTCTATTGAGATGGTCATGTGGTTTTTGTTTTTAATGTTACATGACCAATCACATTTATTGATTTGCATATGTTAAACCAACCCTGCATTCCAGGAATGAAGCTTACTTCATCATGGTGACTTAACCTTTTAATGTGCTGTTGAATTTAGTTGGCTGGTATTTTTTGACGATTTTTGCATTTATATTCATTAGGAATATTGGCCTATAATTTTCTTTTTTTGTTTTGTCTTTTCCAGATTTTGGTATTAGGGTGATCCTGGCTTTGCAGAATGCACTAGGGAGGAGTTTATTATCCCTGATTTTGCAGGGAAGAGTGATATGGTTTGGCTGTGTCCCTAACCAAATCTGATCTTGAATTTCCACCTGTTGTGGGAGGGACTTGGTGAGAGGTAACTAGATCATGGGGACAGGTCTTCCCCATAGTGTTCTCATGGTGGTGGGTGGGCCTCAAGAGATCTGAAGGTATTATAAAGGGGAGTTTTCCTGCACAAGCTCTTCTTTATTCTTTGACTGCTGCCACCCATGTAAAATGTGACTTGCTCCTCCTTGCCTTCCACCATGATTGTGGGGCTTTCTCAGCCACATGAAACTGTAAGTCCATATTAAACTTCTTTTGTAATTTGCTCAGTCTTGGGTATGTCCTTATCAGCAGCATGGAAATGGACTGATACAGTAAATTGGTACCAGTAGAGTGGGGTGCTTCTGTAAAGATACCCAAAAATGTGGAAGCAACTTTGGAACTGGGTGACAGGCAGAAGTGAAAACAGAAGGCTCAGAAGAAGACAGGAAGATATGAGAAAGTTTAGAACTCCCTAGAGACTTGTTGAATGTCTTTGACCAGAATACTGATAATGATATGGACAATGAAATCCAGGCTGAGGTGGTCTCAGATAGAATTGAGGAACTTGGTAACTGGAGCACAGGTGACTCGTTTTGTTTTGGCAAAGAGACTGGTAGCATCTTGCCCCACCCTAGAGATCTATGGAACTTTGAACTTGAAAGATGATTTAGGTTATCTGGCAGAAGAAATTTCAAAGCAGCAAACTATTCAAGAGGTGACTTTGGTGCTTTTAAAGCCATTCAGTTTTATAAGGGAAGCAGAGCATAAAAGTTCAGGAAATTTGCAGCCTGACAATGCAATAGAAAAGAAAATCCCACTTTCTGATGAGAAATTCAAGCCAGCTGCAGAAATTTGCATAAGTAATGAGGATCACAATGTTAATCCCCAAGACAATGGGGAAAGTGTCTCCGGAGCATGTCAAAGGTCTTCATGGCAGTCCCTTCCATCACAGGCTCAGAGGCCTAGGAGGAAAAAGTGTGTTCGAGGGCTGGGCCTTCATGCCCATGCTGTGTGCAGCCTAGGGACTTGGTGCCCTGCATCCCAGCTGCTCCAGCCATGGCTGAAAGGGGACAATATGGAGATCAGGCCATGGCTTTAGATGGTGCAAGTCCCAAATCTTGGCAGTTTCCATGTGGTATTGAAGTTCACAGTAGTAAACAGAATTCAAGAGTTGGAGTTTGGAACTCTGCCTAGATTTCAGAAGATGTATGGAGACACCTGGATTCTCAGGCAGAAGTTTGCTACAGGGGCAGGGCTCTCATGGAGAACCTCTGCTAGGGCAATACATAAGGGAAATGTTGGGTCAGAGCTCCCACATAGTGTCCCTAATTGGGTACTGCCTAGTAGAGCTGTGAGAAGAGGGCTACCATCCTCAAGACCCCAGAAGAGTAGATCCACTGACAACTTGCATCATTCACCTGGAAAAGCCACAGACACTCAACACTAGCCCCTAAAAGCAGCTGGAAGGGAGGCTGCACCCTGTAAAGCCACAGGGGAAGAGCTGCCCATGGTCATGGGTACCCAACACTTGTATCATTGTGATCTGGTTGCAAGACACGAAGTTGAAGGAAATCATTTTGGATCTTTAAGATCTGACTGCTCCATTGGATTTTAGACTTGCATGGGGCTTGTAGGCTTTTTATTTTGGCCAATTTTTCTCATTTAGAATGGGTGCATTTACCCAATACCTGTACCCTCATTGTATCTAGGAAGTTACTAACCTTCTTTTGATTTGACAGGCTCATAGGTGGAAAAGTCTTGCCTTTTCTTCAGTAAGACTTTGGACTGTGGACTTTTGAGTTAACGCTCAAATGAATTAAGACCTTGGGGGACTGTTGAGAAGGCATGATTGGTTTTGAAATGTGAGAACATGAGATTTGGGAGAGGCCAGGGATGTAATGATATGGTTTGGCTGTGTTAATTCCCATACCTTATGGGAGGGTCTTGGTGGGGGGTAACTGGATCATGGGGGCAGATCTTTTCCATAATGTTCTCATGGTAGTGGGTGGGTCTCAAAAGAGATCTGATAGTTTTAAGGGGGAGTTTCCCTACACAAGCTCTTTCTGTTTCTTTGCCTGCTGCCATCCATGTCAGATATGACTTGCTCCTCCTTGTCTTCCACCATGATTGTGAGGCTTCCCAAGCCATGTAAAACTGTAAGTCTATATTAAACCTCTTTCGATGTGTCTTAACCAGCAGCATGGAAATAGACTAATACAAACAGTTTCAGTAGAACAATTACCAGTTCTTTCTTGAATGTGTGGTAGAATTTGGCTGTGGATTCACCTTGTCCATGGCTTTCTTTGGGGGTGGTAGGTATTTTATTATTGATTTAATTTTGGAACTCAATATTAATCTGTTAAGTGTTTAAGTTTCTTCCTGATTCAATTTAGGAAAATTACTTATTTCTAGGAATGCATTCATTTCCTCTAGATTTCCTAGTTTGTATGCATAGATATGTTTATAATAGTGTCTGAGCATCTCTTGTATGTCTTTGGGATTAGTAGTAATGTCACTTTTGCCATTTCTGATTCTGATCTTCCCTTTCTTTCTTTATTAATCTAGCTCATCGTCTATTGATCTTGTTTCAACTTTAAAATAACCCACTTTTGGTTTCTCTTTTTTTTTTGGATGGATTTTTGAATCAAATTTTCTTCAGTTCTGCTCTAATTTTATTTATTTCTTTTCTTCTGCTAGTAGTTTGCTTTTTTTTTTTTCTAGTTCTTCTAGGTGTGATTCCAGATCATTAAGTTGAGATCTTTCTAGCATTTGAGGTAGGCCTTTGGCAATATAGACTTTCCTCTCAACATTGCTTTTGCTGTATTCCAGAGATTTTGATATGTTGTATCTCTGTCTTAATTAAGTTATAAGAATGTTTTTATTTCTGCCTTAATTTTGCTGGTTGCCTAAAAATCATTCAGGTGCAAGTAGTTTAATTTTCGTGTAGTTATGTGGTTTTGAGAGATTTTCTTGGCATTGATTTACATGTTTATTCCACTGTGGATTGATTATATGTTTGGTATGATTTTGATTTTTTTGAATTTATTGAGATAGCATAAATCTCTACTCATAAGTGTAGGCCGCACATAGTGCCTTCTTTTCAAAGAGTATGAGATGGAAAAGTGGAGGAGAAAAAGGTAACTTTACAGTGGAGAAAGCTGACAAGTACTATCTCAGCTTGTTGGTCAAGATCAATACTCACAAATATGTTGTGATAAAATGGTGCTTCACCTTTGTGGTCTTCATCACCAAAATTCAGTGAGGCAACATGTAATAAAGCTCAGTAAGGGACATTTGCAAAATACCTTACCAGTACCCCTCAAAATTGTCAAGATCATCAAAAACAAGGAAAGTCTAATAAACTACCAGAGCCAAGAGGAGCTGATTAATGCCCCATTAATTGTAACAAATATACCACACTAATGCAAGATACTAATAATAAAGGAACTTGGATATGAATACATGGGAACTCTCTGTACTATTTTTGTTATAATTAAGTGAATTTAAAACTGTTCTAATAAATTTATTTAAGAAAATCAATCAGAATTATTCTGTCCTTATAAAAGTAAAAACTTCATTTAACTCTAGAATCTTTGATAGTGCCTGAAAGTGGAAGTATATTACAGTATAAATTTGCCTTACAATGAAAGAAAGACTTGAGATTCTCTGAAACGTTCCACATTTAAGATGGGAACTCATATATATCCACTTTCTCTTTATTCTAGTTTTGACCCAGATTTTTCCAATGAAGAAAGGTAAAAAGAATGAGTCAGGGGAGGCTGGGCATGGTGGCTCATGCCTGTAATCCCAGCACTTTGGAAGGCCAAGATGGGTGGATCACCTGAAGTCGAGAGTTCCAGACCAGCCTGACCAACATGGAGAAACCCTGTCTCTACTAAAAACACAAAATTAGCCAGGCGTGGCGATGCATGCCTG
Source organism: Callithrix jacchus (assembly GCF_049354715.1). NCBI lineage: Eukaryota > Metazoa > Chordata > Mammalia > Primates > Cebidae > Callithrix > Callithrix jacchus. The sequence goes on from NC_133515.1 coordinate 37,098,289, forward strand.
TAATCCCAGCTACTCAGGAGGCTGAGGCAGGAGAATCTCTTGAGCTCAGGAGGTGGAGGTTGTGGTAAACACAGATGATGCCACTGCACTTCAACCTGGGCAACAAGAGCAAAACTCCATCTCAAAAAAATAAAATGGGTCGGGGGAAAGAATGATTGTAGCATTAGCTGAACAAAAGAGATTCTGAAGTCATTTCTCTCTTTTTATTCTTTCTTTCTTCCTCTATCTCGGAACTCTATAGACTGTCATTTTATATGAATTCTACAAGAGAAAAAAATCCTATGTATAAACTCATAATATGCCAGCTTCTTTACCTATGGACCGTACCTAGAAGTATCAAAACCAGATTTACAGCATCTGAACAAAGTGGTGTCATCTTGAGTAGTATTAGAGACACGAAATTTGCACTTTTGACAGAGATGGTTAGCTGCCACATAATATCTCTTTCCTCTGCCTTTCTTTATATAGAATCCTTATTTTATTCAGGGTGGTCATGTGCCTTGACTAAAACAATTTCTCAACTTCCCTTGGCAGCTAGTGGTTGTCTTACAACACTGTCATAGTTCTATTCAATGAGATGTAAACAACAGGAAAGCATTTAAAAAGGGGATCTGACTGAGCTGCCATGGCCATTTCCATACCTTTTTTCCCCTTCTCCTTTCTGAAACATGCTTATGGAGCTAGCCACGGAGGAGAAGAGCAAGAGGAGAAGAGGGTGGCAGTTTTGTGACCGTGAGACGGTAGCTATATATACAGTGGCTGAAGGGAAGCAGAGCCCTGTCCTAATGACATTATGGAGTCACACAGCAGGCCAGCATAGCTAACTTCTTTGAACTTCTTGCTTAGTGGAAAGATAAAATTCTAATTTGTTTAAGTCACTATTTTAGGTTACTTTTATCCACAGCTGAATGTAGTTGTGGATAGACTGCCTAATGTCTTTTCTGCCCATGGCTGGTGGAAGAGTTTTAAACCTCATGATATCTAGAGAAGACAGATGCCTCCTCTGTTCTCTTTCTCTTTCTGAAAGTCATTTTCTAGTGACTTTCAGCAAAACCACACAGGCGTGGCTACAGCATTTAGTTATATTTGAGGTTGGTGTTTTATTTTTCTGTTAATCTATTTTCTTTCTGAATGGTTAGTAGAATCAGGATAAATATTGATTACTCAAGACAGTGCTAATGGCATCATTCCACCTCAGAAACAATCTTGGCAGATTAATAATAAAGCTTCTTTTCTTAATGGGCTTTCTAAGCTGTGTCGGTTTTCTTTTTCCTACATCCATACTCTATCTCTCTTTATTATAACATATAAAAATGCCAGTGACCAAAAGCTCACTGTAAGAATATCTTAAAGCACATATATTAGTCTTCAAGACTATGCAAGTTGTTTAATGTCAACCAACTATACAGAGAGAAAGGATTCATGTTTGCTTATCTATCCCCTCAGAAAAATAGCTGATAGTTTTTTATTCTTTATCTCAATTGGTCTTGAATAGCATAATTAATGACAAAATGAGTCAAAGTATTAAGTGTAGTTCTTCCAACTTGACTCTGACTTTCCGAGTCTCCACTTTTATGAATCTGCATATGAAATATGTGTTATTTGAATGGAAGCAAGTCATTGGCCAGAACAGGAGGATATGGGTGTGGTTATTCCTTCATCATAGCCCAACAAACAAAGATGAGGGTTGCTGGGAGGGATGGGTGTTATTCAGTCCCTGATGATCTTACCAATTCTGAGCTAAAGATAATGTAAACAGATCATTTATATACTCCCTGAAATATTAGATAATCTTCAGCTCACTTATCATGTATTAAAACAGATATCTTAACTGTATAACTAAATTAAAGTCTGACAAAGTCTAACAAGCTATAAACCCTTCTAATATTCACTCCCCTAGAATTTGCCTATAGTGTTTCTTTTTTTTTTCTTTTTTCTTTTTTGGAGTTATAAACGTATTTTAAATTCTGTATTCTGTTTTCTCAACACAGTTCATAAGGATTGGGCAATTTATTTGTATATTTAATTGATGGAGAATCAAAGGACAACCAGACAAACTAGATGGCAGATGGGAGGCTGTTCTGGGTATAAACAGGTATTTAGTCTCTTGTTACCCTGTTCAATGCATGGATCCCATGAACCACTTCTTGGCCTTTTTATCTTTCATCATTAAGCCTATTGACTGTTCTTCTGCTAGTGAAAATGACTCTGGTTACATCTTCTGTTGATGACTTCTGAATCTATATCCTCTGTCATCATCTTGCATTCAAGTTACACTCCAATAGGTGCAGAATGTAGTTAGACATTTTTTGGAGTTAATCTGTCACCTCAGAATCAACATGTAAAAGATTAAGCGCCCCTAAACTGGCTTTTCTTTCTATCACCCTGTGTCTGCCAAGGACACCATAATTTTCTGAGTTACCCAGGCTTGAAAACTTCAAGTTGCCTTTGAAGTAGATAAAGTGTAAGTATTCTACTTCTTTCAAATCCTGTATCCTATAAATCCAAAAGCAGGTGTTTGTTTTTGGGGGTTAACTAGCAACTCCTTCTTCCCAATTTTTTTTTCACATGGATTGCTTTCCTTTTCGACCCCATTGGCATCACTTTAAACTAAACCAGGAGCCAGAAGACTCACATTCTGTATAGGTCTGAAACAATATTTGTATCTCTGGAGGCTATTTGGTCTCTGTTGCAACACTTAAGTCTATACTGTAGTATTTAAAACAATTGTAGACAATATGTAAATGAGTTCACATGGCTGTTTCCAAAACTTTATTTACAAAACTGACAGAATTTGGCCCGTGGGCTATAGTTTGCCAATCCCTTCACTTCCCAATTGAATCACCAGACATCTTCTGATTGCCCTGCCTAAAAAAAGTGTTCTCCTTTGCACATAACTATCTGCAAAGAGATATTTGTAGACTGGTAATTTTAATCTTTGTTTGCTTCCATCATATCATTATTTTACTAAATTTTTCAACTGGTTCTTAAACAGAAGTTGGCATGACTGGGATAAGGAAGCCAGAGTAGGGACAATAATGTGCCCAAAAAAGATAGTGCAGATTTATAGAGTGATACTTTAATGCAAGGATTTGTGGAAATTTAGTATTCTTAGAACAAAACTAGTACAGATATATCATAAGGTACAATGCAAATATGACATACAATTTTAATATAAAACAGAAAACTTTGTGGAAATTTTGGGCTAACCATTATTCTTCTAGGTTTTCTCCTGGGACCACAAAATTTGACCATCTCCATCAGTCATTAGGAATCCTTCATGGAGAAAGTTGAAGAACTTTCTCTATCATACCCATCAAATATAAATTCCTGATTTTTTAGGTCTTCCATGTCTTGTCACCTTCCTCAACTTACCAGCTCTACTATTAATTCCTCACAGATTTGGGAAGCATTAATGTTTCATTGTCCTATAAGTGTGTCATCCCTTTTTTACCAGTCACATTCTCCACCTTTTTTTTTGAAATGCTACTCTTTCTTCCCAGTTCCACTCCAATTTACTGACCAGTTCAATATGTATGTCTTCCATGAACATGTCTCTATGAACGTTATTCATTCTTTGATTCAACGAACATTAGCTGATCATTAATATTATACTAAGCACTGAACTATAGTCACAAAGGAAACAAAAATGAAAAACAAAAGTGGTACAGTTCCTGACCTAAATTCTATCAGTGACTTGCCCAAGTAGAAACATCATCTTAGTGGCAAGTTAAGGCTAGAAATCCGCTGCTTTTCTCTCATTTCAATGCTCTTTCAACTGTAATGCATTGCCTAATGTACTTTTCCTTTAAACCCTCTAGCTTTAAGTTGTGTATTATAGAATGTCACATACGAATACACACTTTAACATGCATGTAAATATTTAAAATGTTCCTATTTTCCTATATATTCATGAGCATGTATATTGTTGTTTTGTGGGTTTGCTATTATTTTAGGTGTAGAAGTCTTATTCTTTTGTCTGAGAACTAAGACCATCTGAATCCATGCTGCTGAACTATCAGAACTAATGGCTGGGAACACTTCTGTCAAGGTAATTTTCCTATTTATTCCAAAAAAATTCTAGCCTGAGAAAAAAAGGAGACTAATGAATAACTTTACTGTTTCAGGAAATTCCTAAAGACCATTGCGTCCAGGTAAAGAGTCTGCTCATCCAGGGAGACAGCCCCTGTCTAAAGTTTATAGATTGTTCACCTGGGCAAGAAGCTGGCTTGCCAAGCAACAATTTATCAAGATCTGTTTCCAGAGTCTTAATTCTCTATGCTCCCCCAATATTAAATTATTAAGTTATGAGCTTTGCCCAGTCTCACTCAGTCCCTGCTATAAAAAACTGATCTTAAACCACATGAGCCCAGACCTCAATACCTAATAAATTTTTCCCCTGACATCTTTCTGTTATAAAGCTTTTCATGTTGTTGTTTTGTTTTGTTTTAAAAGGCTGTCTTGACTCAGTTTTTTAATCCCTAGCTTAAGTTCAGACGGTTCCCCTTTCTTGAGCAACTGTTTAAATCCACATGCCAATCACTTCCTTATTGGGGTTTCATACTTCATTCACCTGGCCACTATGCACCTGCGTTAATCACCTGAGGGCCAGGTATCAGACAACTAGGGACAGGTCTTATGCCCTGAAACTCAGGAAATTATTCAAATTATCCAATCCACAGGGAGCCTACAAAACCTAGCTAATTCTATCCTGGTTGCCATATTTAAACTGCATCTTACACCTCTAGCTTGCTATTACCCCGTCCTGGGACACTACCCACTGAGTAACCCTACCTGGCAGTGATCTTTCTTTTGAGCTGTAAGTGAGGAAGGAGACCCAGGCATCTGGGATCACCTCCCCCTTGACTTCCACAATGCATTTCAATAGAAGAAAACGCAGGCCAACTGGCGCCTCCTGAATCACCTTCCTGTAAATAACACCCTTGGTATTGGGGAAACTCTCTGGAAGACACTGTTTTTATTTAAAACAAGATCAAACCCCCACCCCACTCCTCCATCTGGAGACCAGAGCCTTTTCATATGTGATTTCTGAAGCTGTAAACCCAGAAACCCTTTAATAGGTGATTTCTAAAACTGTAAACCCAAAACCCTTTCATATGTGATTTGTAAAGCTGTAAACCCAGAAACCTTTTCACATGTGATTCCTAAAGCGGTAAATCCAAAACCCTTTCACTCCTGATTTCTAAGGCTGTAAACCTAAGATTCTTCCACATGTAATATCTAGAGTGTAAGCCTATATAAAGGCAGAATTTTCCTTTGTTAGACGAGCTGGGTTTGGACAACTCATTGCCTGGCTCTCGGCCGTAATAAACCCCTCCATTCCCCATTTAGTGTTCGAGAGCTCTGTTTCTCCAGGCCACTCCTGCTACATAAGCAACAAAAAGTTCTGCCTTTCATCTATCTGAGTGTTATTGTGACGTGGCCTGCCATCAAAAGAACCATTACATTTTATAAAACACTCCCAATCAGATACTACCAAACCTGCCAAGGAGGTGCTCTCCCTTACTACCCTAAACCTTAATAAACTTAGCTTTGCTGATCAACAGGTTATTCTAATGCCTTTTTAGGAGTTGATAGCCAATACATTTGTCCTCCAGCTCACATTGCTCAAGACTGGACTCCAAATTGACAGTAGTTTGTATTTTCTCTCAATTTCTTTGTTCTTCTGTTTTAACAGTGCAATTGTTTCTTCCATAGAATAGTCATATCCTGAATTTTCAAGCCACTTGATCACTAATTTAACTTGTCATAAAATGTAAACCAATCATTACACATCTACTTCTTTTGGGAAAATATTTTATTATATTTAAGGTATTATCAAAATGTTTCTAAATTGAAAAAATTAAAACACAAGACTAATACACCAGGACAGCATTTATTACTCAAATCTATAACTGAAGAAAAGGAGAAAAAAGTTTCACATAACACTTACAATGACCCAGGCCCTGTGCAAGTCATTTTCATGTGCTTTGATTTAATCTTCACTACCTTATTTAACCCAAAGAATAAGGTCCTGTTACTGTATTTACGGATGAGGAAAATAAATCTCAGGGAAGAGGTTGTCATTTCTTACTTGTTTGAGCAGGTTTTAACTTTTTTCATTAACATTCAAAACCCTTTCTTTTTATTGAGTACCTGCTCTATATCAGCACTGTGATCACTGCTTTACACAACAATGGTGCAGGATAGATGTTATTATCTCCTGTTGACAGTGGAGAAAATAATTTTCAGATAGGTAAAGTGGCTGGAGGGAATCTTAAAAGAAACCTAATGGATTCTAAAGGCTTTTCTTGGTCTGCACCCCTGGCATACTTGGAATGACATATAAAAGCATCTTCCTTCAACTACATTCTGCCTGAATTGAAAAAGCAAAACATCTCATACTGTATGACCATCTTCAGTCCAAGTGCTCAAGAAATTCTGCCTGCCTAGCGGCCATTTTTCAAATACAACTCAAGGGTTTTTTTGTTTTGTTTACAGGTTACTTCTTTTCTTTTCTATTATAGAGCAAAATCTTTTTTTTCTTTTTGGAGATTTAACTTCAAACCCTAGTTCTACTCATGCTACATCTTCCCATGTGCCAAGTGGGAAGTAATGATGATGCATTAACTAGAATAAATGATCATATTAATGAAGAGCAAAAGAGCTTGCATTTTCTTTGTTTTTTTTTTTTTTAATTTTTTATTGGATTTTAGGTTTTGGGGTACATGAGCAGAGTATGTAAGACAGTTGCGTAGGAACACACATGGCAGTGTGCTTTTCTTTCCTTCTCCCCTTCACAAACATTTGGCATTTCTCCCCAGGCTATCCCTCCCCACCTCCCCCTCCCATTGGCCCTCCCCTTTTCCCCCCAATAGACCCCAGTGTTTAGTACTCCCCTTTCTGTGTCCATGTGTTCTCATTTTTCATCACCCGCCTATGAGTGAGAATATGCGGTGTTTCATTTTCTGTTCTTGTGTCAGTTTGCTGAGGATGATGTTCTCCAGATTCATCCATGTCCCTACAAATGACACAAACTCATCATTTCTGATTGCTGCATAATATTCCATGGTGTATATGTGCCACATTTTTCCAATCCAGTCTATTATCAATGGGCATTTGGGTTGATTCCAGGTCTTTGCTATTGTAAACAGTACGGCAATGAACATTCGTGTACATGTGTCCTTATAGTAGAACGATTTATAGACTTTTGGATATATACCCAGTAATGGGATTGCTGGGTCAAATGGAATTTCTATTTCTAAGGCCTTGAGGAATCGCCACACTGTCTTCCACAATGGTTGGACTAATTTACACTCCCACCAACAGTGTAAAAGTGTTCCTTTTTCTCCACATCCTCTCCAGCATCTGTTGTCTCCAGATTTTTTAATGATCGCCATTCTAACTGGCGTGAGATGGTATCTCAATGTGGTTTTGATTTGCATCTCTCTGATGACCAGTGATGATGAGCATTTTTTCATATGATTGTTGTCCTCATATATGTCTTCTTTCGTAAAGTGTCTGTTCATATCCTTTGCCCACTTTTGAATGGGCTTGTTTGTTTTTTTCCTGTAAATCTGTTTGAGTTCTTTGTAAATTCTGGATATCAGCCCTTTGTCAGATGGGTAAACTGCAAAAATTTTTTCCCATTCTGTTGGTTGCGGATCCACTCTAGTGACTGTTTCTTTTGCCGTGCAGAAGCTGTGGAGTTTCATTAGGTCCCATTTGTCTATTTTGGCTTTTGTTGCCAATGCTTTTGGTGTTTTGTTCATGAAGTCCTTGTCTACTCCTATGTCCTGGATAGTTTTGCCTAGATTTCCTTCTAGGGTTTTTATGGTGCCAGGTCTTATGTTTAAGTCTTTAATCCATCTGGAGTTAATTTTAGTGTAAGTTGTCAGGAAGGGGTCCAGTTTCTGCTTTCTGCACATGGCTAGCCAGTTTTCCCAACACCATTTGTTAAACAGGGAATCCTTTCCCCCTTGCTTATTTTTGTCAGGTTAATCAAAGATTGTATAGTTGTAGATATGTTGTGTTGCCTCTGGTGCCTCTGTTTTGTTCCATTGGTCTATATCTCTGTTTTGGTACCAGTACCATGCTGTTTTGATTACTGTAGCCTTGTAGTATAGTTTGAAATCCGGTAGTGTGATGCCCCCTGCTGTGTTCTTTTTGCTTAGAATTGACTTGGCTATGCGGGCTCTCATTTGGTTCCATATGAAGTTCATGGTGGTTTTTTCCAGTTCTGTGAAGAAAGTCAATGGTAGCTTGATGGGGATAGCGTTGATTCTGTAAATTACTTTGGGCAGTATAGCCACTTTTCACGATGTTTATTCTTCCTAACCATGAACATGGAATGTTTCTCCATCTGTTTGTGTCCTCTCTGATTTCGTTGAGCAGTGGTTTGTAGTTCTCCTTGAAGAGGTCCCTTACGTTCCTTGTGAGTTGTATTCCAAGGTATTTTATTCTTTTTGTAGCAATTGTGAATGGCAGTTCATTCTTGATTTGGCTTTCTTTAAGTCTGTTATTGGTGTAGACGAATGCTTGTGATTTTTGCACATTGATTTTATATCCTGAGACTTTGCTGAAGTTGCTTATCAGTTTCAGGAGTTTTTGGGCTGAGGTGATGGGGTCTTCTAGGTATACTATCATGTCGTCTGCAAATAGAGACAATTTGGCTTCCTTCTTTTCTATTTGAATACCCTTTATTTCTTTTTCTTGCCTGATTGCTCTGGCTAGAACTTCCAGAACTATATTGAATAGGAGTGGTGAAAGAGGGCACCCTTGTCTAGTGCCAGATTTCAAAGGAAATGCTTCCAGTTTTTGCCCATTCAGTATGATATTGGCTGTTGGTTTGTCATAAATAGCTTTTATTACTTTGAGATACATTCCATTGATACCGAGTTTATTGAGGGTTTTTAGCATAAAGGGCTGTTGAATTTTGTCAAATGCCTTCTCTGCGTCAATTGAGATAATCATGTGGTTTTTGTTTTTGGTTCTGTTTATGTGGTGAATTATGTTTAAAGACTTGTGTATGTTGAACCAGCCTTGCATCCCCGGGATGAATCCTACTTATTCATGGTGAATAAGTTTTTTGATTTGCTGTTGCATTCGGCTTGCCAATATTTTATTGAAGATTTTTGCATCTATGTTCATCATGGATATTGGCCTGAAGTTTTCTTTTCTTGTTGGGTCTCTGCCGGGTTTTGGTATCAGAATGATGTTGGTCTCATAAAATGATTTGGGAAGTATTCCCTCTTTTTGGATTGTTTGAAATAGTTTTAGAAGGAATGGTACCAGCTCCTCTTTGTGTGTCTGGTAGAATTCGGCTGTGAACCCGTCTGGACCTGGCCTTTTTTTGTGTGGTAGGCTCTTAATTGCTGCCTCAACTTCTGACCTTGTTATTGGTCTATTCATAGTTTCAGCTTCCTCCTGGTTTAGGCTTGGGAGGATGCAGGAGTCCAGGAATGTATCCATTTCTTCCAGGTTTACTAGTTTATGTGCATAGAGTTGTTTGTAATATTCTCTGATGATGGTTTGAATTTCTGTGGAATCTGTGGTGATTTCCCCTTTATCATTTTTTATTGCATCTATTTGGTTGTTCTCTCTTCTATTTTTAATCAATCTGGCTAGTGGTCTGTCTATTTTGTTGATCTTTTCAAAAAAACAGCTCTTGGATTTATTGATTTTTTTGAAGGGTTTTTCGTGTCTCAATCTCCTTCAGTTCAGCTCTGATCTTAGTTATTTATTGTCTTCTGCTGGGTTTTGAGTTTTTTTGATCTTGCTCCTCTAGCTCTTTCAATTTTGATGATAGGGTGTCAATTTTAGATCTCTCCATTCTCCTCATATGGGCACTTATTGCTATTTACTTTCCTCTAGAGACTGCTTTAAATGTGTCCCAGAGGTTCTGGCATGTTGTGTCTTCGTTCTCGTTGGTTTTGAAGAACTTCTTTATTTCTGACTTCATTTCATTGTTTACCCAGTCAACATTCAAGAGCCAGTTGTTCAGTTTCCACGAAGCTGTGCGGTTCTGGGTTGGTTTCTGTATTCTGAGTTCTAACTTGATTGCACTATGGTCTGAGAGGCTGTTTGTTATGATTTCAGTTGTTTTGCATTTGTTGAGCAGTGCTTTACTTCCAATTATGTGGTCAATTTTTGAGTAAGTGTGATGTGTTGCTGAGAAGAATGTATATTCTGTGGATTTGGGGTGAAAAGTTCTGTAAATGTCTATCAGGTTTGCTTGCTCCAGGTCTGAGTTCAAGCCCTGGATATCCTTGTTGATTTTCTGTCTGGTTGATCTGTCTAATATTGACAGTGGAGTGTTAAATTCTCCCACTATTATTGTGTGGGAGTCTAAGTCCTTTTGTTAGTCATTAAGAACTTGCCTTATGTATCTGGGTGCTCCTTCATTGGCCCCATATATGTTTAGGATCCTTAGCTCTTCTTGTTGTATCAATCCTTTCACCATTATGTAATGGCCTTCTTTGTCTCTTTTGATCTTTGTTGCTTTAAAGTCTATTTTATTGGAGATGAGAATTGCAACTCCTGCTTTTTTTTGCTCTCCATTTGCTTGGTAAATCTTCCTCCATCTCTCTATTTTGAGCCTTTGTGTATCCTTGCATGTGAGATGGGTTTCCTGGATACAGCACACTGATGGGTTTTGGATTTTTATCCAATTTGCCAGTCTGTGTCTTTTGATTGGTGCATTTAGCCCATTTACATCTAGGGTTAATATTGTTATGTGTGAAATTGATACTGCCATTTTGATGCTAAGTGGCTGTTTTGCCTGTTATTTTTTGTAGATTCTTCATTATGTTGATGCTCTTTAGCATTTAGTGTGATTTTGGAATGGCTGGTACTGGTTGTTTCTTTCTATGTGTAGTGCCTCTTTTAGGAGCTCTTGTAAAGCAGGCCTGGTGGTGACAAAATCTCTGAGTACTTGCTTGTTCGCAAAGGATTTTATTTTTCCTTCACTTCTGAAGCTCAGTTTGGCTGGATATGAAATTCTGGGTTGAAAGTTCTTTTCTTTAAGAATGTTGAATATTGGCCCCCACTCTCTTCTGGCTTGTAGTGTTTCTGCCGAGAGATCTGCTGTGAGTCTGATGGGCTTCCCTTTGTGGGTAACTCGACCTTTCTCTCTGGCTGCCCTTAGTATTTTCTCCTTTATTTCAACCTTGTTGAATCTGACGATTATGTGCCTTGGGGTTGCTCTTCTTGCGGAATATCTTTGTGGTGTTCTCTGTATTTCCTGCAATTGAGTGTTGGCCTGTCTTGCTAGGTGGGGAAAGTTTTCCTGGATGATATCCTGAAGAGTATTTTCCAGCTTGGATTCATTCTCTTTGTCCCCTTCTAGTACACCTATCAAACGTAGGTTAGGTCTTTTCACATAGTCCCACATTTCTTGGAGACTTTGTTCGTTCCTTTTTGTGCTTTTTTCTCTAATCTTGGTTTCTCGTTTAATTTCATTGAGTTGGTCTTTGACTTCAGATATTCTTTCTTCTGCTTGGTCAATTCGGCTATTGAAACTTGTGCATGCTTCGCGAAGTTCTCGTATTGTGTTTTTCAGCTCCTTTAATTCATTCATATTCCTCTCTAAGTTATCCATTCTTGTTATCATTTCCTCATATCTTTTTTAAGTTCCTTAGTTTCTTTGCATTGATTTAATACATGTTCTTTTAGCTCACAAAAGTTTCTCATTATCCACCTTCTGAAGTCTAATTCCATCATTTCGTCACAGTCATTCTCCGTCCAGCTTTGTTCCCTTGCTGGTGAGGAGTTTTGGTCCTTTCTAGGAGGCGAGGTGTTCTGGTTTCGGGTGTTTTCCTCCTTTTTTTGCTGGTTTCTTCCCATCTTTGTGGGTTTATCCGCTTGTCGTCTGCGTAGTTGCTGACTTTTCGATTGGGTCTGAGTGGACACCCAGATTGTTGATGATGAAGTATTTCTGTTACTTGGTTTTCCTTCTACCAGCCTAGCCCCTTCGTTGTACGACTGCTGAGGTCCACTCCAGGCCCTGCTTGTCTGGGGTGCACCTCTAGCAGCTGTGGCACAGCAAGGGATGCTACCCATTTCTTTTTCTGCTATCTTTGTCCCAGGATGATGCCTGCCAAATGTCAGTCTTTTGGATATAGAGGGGTCAGGGAGCTGCTTGAGGAGACAGTCTGTTCTTTTTAGGAGCTCAATTTCTGAGCTGTGAGCGCTGTTGTTCATTCAGGGCTGTTAGGCTGCTATGTTTGATTCTGCTGCAACAGAGCTCATTAAAAAAAACCTTTTTTTCTCAAATGCTCTGTGTTGGGGGGTTCGGGCTTTATTTTTCGATGTCCTTTGAGGTGTCTTGCCCAGTTAGGAGGCAGACTAGCCACTGTTTGCCTGCTGAGTCTCCGCCCTGCTGTTGTGTGATTCACCCTGTTCCTGCAGGCTCTGCTGTGGTCTCCGCCACACCCTGCGGCAGAGTCTCTTCATTGTAGTGTGTTGCCTCTGCAACGGCAGGCTGCATCAGCAGTGGGCGTGTATCTCAGTAGGGACGGGTTGCCTTGGCAACGGCTGGCTGCATCAGCAGTGGGCGTGTATCTCAGTTGGGGCGGGTTGCCTCGGTAGTGGTGGACGCCCCTCCCCCACAGAGCATCTCGGACAGTCTACTCGGGATAGTTTGAAATCACGGTTTTGTTCATCCCACTGGGTACCCCCAACGCTCTGTCCCTGCAATCCCCTGGGCTGGCCTACTGTCCAAGTCTCGTTCAGTCTCAAGTCCAGCCCTCTCAAGTCTCAGGTTGCTGGTTCAACAGGGCACCCAGACAAGTGCGCCCTGTGGGGATTGCTGGGTAGGGCCTGCCGCCGCTGCCCCGGCTGCCAGCTTCGCCAGGCAGACTTACTGCCTGGCATCCCGTGTCTTTTTTATACTTGGGAGTTTCCCCGTTCTGTGGGCAACAAAGATCAGTCTGGAAATGCAGCTCGGACTCACCTCTTTGAGGATTCAACGAGAGCTCCAATCCTGGGTTGTTCTCACAGCGCCATCTTGAGTCCTCCTCCAGAGCTTGCATTTTCAAAGCCTAGTATGTTTACATGTTTACACATCTTGCTTACCAGCAGGAACTAAAATTATGAGCAGAAAGGTTACAATGAAAAGCAAGTGATGTCAGTTGCTTCAAAGCCTGTAGTCACTGACCATCTAAAAATTCACCTTCAGCTGTGACCATAATATAGGAAGAACACTGAATTGGTGGCACCATCAGTAATTGAAATTCACCCATGTGTGATGATAATGCTTTCAGAAGATTTGGGAGTTCCTGTTTAATATGTCTCCATTAAAATGTGACTAATACTTACAAAGGAATGAGGTCATTTTTCAATATGGAGCAAGAAACATGGTTCAGTCAAAGGTGCATATTTCCACACTAAAAGAACAATAAATACAAAAGCATATATCAATAAAGCATACTGATATCTTAACATTAAAGAAAGGATATTTTCAGAAACTTTCACATAAGAAAGCTTCTCACTTTTAAACAAATCATTGTTGATAAGTTACCTCTGTGCCTTTATCATCACCATCATAATGCAAATTTTAAAGGTCTATGCAACTCAATTCATGAGGATGAAGCCGAGTGTAATTTAATACATTTTAATTGAACTTTACCAGAACAATTGAGAATACAGTGAGCTGTCCTTTCCCTTAAACCCACAGTTTTACTGTCTGCATAATTTATTTTGCTATCAACTATGCATTGGGATATCTAATGTATCATTTTGCCTTTAAAAATTTTTTTGCCAGGTGTTTGTTATTCTCTTCCCTGCTTACATAAATTTTCTTTTATCATTCAGGATAATTTTAAGGCACAGAAAAGAAAAAGAATTTTTGCCTTTTACACATTTTAAAAACTTAGTTTTTCTTTAATATATCTCAAAAATCTTATTCCTTTTATAAATCTACTAAATTTTAAAAGGTTTTTTTAGAGAGCTTTTAAAGTTAAATATGTTTCTTTAAATATTTTAAATTAGATTTAGACATGTAATCAACCCTTTTTAAGGTACTTTGCCTAACAAAATCTTTTTTCAATAATTAATTCTTATAAATTTCACCAATTGTACTTACAAGTATAATGATTTTATTCCTCTTAGCATTTCAACATGATTTATATTAGCAAAAGTGCCCTATGGCTTTCAATTTAAAATCACCAGTCTAAGTCCACTACTTAAGCATATATTTCAAATTGGTTTCACAAAGTAAGTCTGGTAGATAGTCTAATATATCAAAATTTTCATAATCATTATATTTTAAACACTCGACTACATACTAATTATACCTGAAGAGAAAATATTAATACTAAGATTTTTCTGGCCTTTACTATTTATGCTCTTAATTATAATGATCCCAAGGTCAAAAAAGACTGTACCCACTAATTTATCATATTGAGTAATCTGGGGTAACCTTCTCTCTTTTTTTTTTTTTTTTTTTTTTTTTTTTGAGACGGAGTTTCGCTCTTGTTACCCAGGCTGGAGTGCAATGGCGCAATCTCGGCTCACCGCAACCTCCACCTCCTGCGTTCAAGCAATTCTCCTGACTCAGCCTCCCGAGTAGCTGGGTCTACAGGGGCCACCATGCTCAGCTAATTTTTGTATTTTTTTTTAGTAGGGACGGGGTTTCACTATGTTGACCAGGATGGTCTTGATCGCTTGACCTCGTGATCCACCCGCCTCCGCCTCCCGAAGTGCTGGGATTATCGGGGTGAGCCACTGCACTGGGCCACCTGCTCAACACTCAAAGACTACAGACCCTCAAAGACCATTTTCCCTAAACTCTAGAGTAGGACATCTCAACTTTTTATGTAGTTGCTTTCACCACAAAGATCCCATGCAGTCCCAGGGGTTTACCTAAATTTCCATTTAATCACTGATGTTTGAAATCTCCACTAAGATGACAGCTAACTTATTTCAGTACTTTAATTTCACTTGTATTTTTCTTAGTATTTTTTAAGCATCTCCCATTCTGGCTCTATCAAATTCTGCAGAATCCTTTATGCCATTACATAATTGTATATTAACATCTTTGAACTTGGCAGAATTCACATTATTTCCACAATTATTTTTTGTCTGGCAAAAATGATTATTACAGCTACTAACAGGACATCCAATAGCTTCCGCTTCTTTCTCAAGTCCTTGTCAGCCTCTGGAGTGCAGCTAATGGCAATTCAGAAGACTGGAAGTCCCTTGCACACAGGGCTCAGAGGTTTTCGTTTTTGCTTCCACAAGTAGTTTGCATATAAAGGGTCTTCAGTAAGACTGTATTGATTACACTAATAATTCTATTATAGGAGACGGCTGTTGGAGTATGATCTGGCCTAAATATTACCAAACATTATTCTTCCAGATAAAATGATAAAAACATAATGGGTCAAATTGGATGGGATGGCAGATAAATGGTATCTTACATCCTTTTAGGTGCTTTTTGCCTTTCCGTCACCAATAGAAACAAGTATTTGTGGGTCTGGGAACTATAATTGTGAGTGTGGCTGGAAACAATTTTTTCCCCTTCAGTGGTAGCTTTGTGTACTTTTAGAAATTAGTTTTGTTTTTTTAATTTATATGTTTTCAACTAGGCCTGTAGCCTCATTTTCAATTTGAGGTTCTGGGTATACTTGTCCTGGCTCTCATAATAAATCCAAATTTCCACTAATATCAGACTTTATCTTCCACAGTCATAAACACACTTTGGGGGCTTCAGCGTCTTTTAAGATTTTGAAGCACATAAGACAGATAAAGTGCTGAGTGAGCTGGCTTTGACAATGGAAAGGAAACTTATCTTAGTTAATATCATATCCTGCTGACTCTAAGTAGGGCCTGGTTTAGCAGTGCTACAGTTGCACCTGCAGTTGGAATATAACCACTAGAGCCTTTTCCCAATACCTAAGGCCTACTTTCCCCATTCTTTTTCACTCCCATGTGTGTGTTTTCAAGCCTTGGTTTGCCACGTATATCAAAAGTTGGCCCTTTCTCAAAGTGTAGTGAGAAACACAGTTGACCAGAATGCACAATCTCTAAAATTCAAGCCCTGTTTAACCATATCAAACCTCTGCAAGGTTCCCAGTTCATCATAAGAATTTATATGCAAGAAAACAGGACCAGACTAATAAATACTTCATTACTGCTTCAAATGCTAATGTACTCTCCTGGATAGTATAGTAATACATTCCAGTTTGCCTGGGGCTGCCTCTATCCTGGTGAATTAATAAATGTGTACCTCTTAAACTCTCAAAAGTGGTTAGTTATCAATGATATATTACATGGTTCCTTACTGTTTGTAGGTTACACTGGTCCATGTCAAGATGCAATGTCAACTTTGCCTGTGTGTGAAAGCCTATGCATCAGATTTAAATATTCTAAGCTTTCTCCTTGGTCACTTTCTCTCTAGACCACACCCAAATCATTCTGTAGGTGAACCAAGGTGAGCCCGAGGAAAAGTAATTTCACTGCAGTAGTGATGAGTTTAAAGCTAGAGAAGACACTGAGATCTCACTATGCTAAAAGGGCAGTGTATACTACCAATATTACCAATAAAGTCATAATCTTACTTAATGTTTACTCAAGCACATCGACTAATTGATCCATAGATTTGTCAAGATAATTGACACAATGTGAGAAAATGAACAAACTATTTATGTACATTTGCTTCTAAGTTTTTTTCTAGTCTGGGATTACTTTTCTCTTTTCTCTGAATTAATCAAAATATTCTTATTCATAAAATAAATACATATGCACTAGTAATAAAGGTCTGTTGTACAGCATTGGGCATATCCCAGAAGATACTCACCTTGTACATATCCCATGGGATATTGTCATACTTTCCTTATAACTAACATCATAGCTTGCTTAGTCCATGAGACTGCTTTGCCATTGCCCTTTTCAGGCAAGTGAGTTGCATGCTTAATAGGTAAGTGGCTTGACCTGGACTGAGGACTCTTTAGGTATTCTTCTCTTGACATCAAGTGGAATGGCATCCAAAGTTCTGTAAATGAAAATGCTTATAAATCAGAACTAAATTCCAGACAAATACCTCAGTAATACCATACATATCACAGGTGCCAGCACACAATTAAGAAAAAAAAAGGCCGCCAATTCCCAACATCTAGCAAATAATTTGTATTTTTCTGCAATAAGTCCTCAATGTGATTATTATATTTTACCTTGATTTAAGATGACAGCTTTTGCATTCTCTAAACATTAATTATGGATGGATTTTCCTCTTCGCTGTGATAGCAAATAGGTAATTAGATAATCAATTCCAGCATCCTGCCACTTATCTCATTGGGGGCATTTAAAACAATTAGCTCATCTATTTGTTCCCTTTAAAGAATACCAAGCATGGCTCCCTGTGTCTGTTTGGAGGAAATATCACTAAAAGTGCCAAATGTGGAAAATAAAGTGCAGTGTAGCACATAATGGGGTAAAATTCACGGCCAACAAAATATTAGATCTGAGGGAATCCCCAAATGGCTCCAATGCTTCTGTCCAAAATTTCTCTCACAGGTGCAGGATTCAGGGAGACTGAAAAGATACAAAATAATAAATATATTTTTCCTTAGTAATTTGTCATTCATGGTATTTGTTTAGCATTTAAGGCTAGAATGTGTTCCTATAGAGTCTTGGCAAGCTAATGGAACATGAAAATGTACATTAGAAAAACCAGGAACTTTTACAAGTAAAACATGAAGACTAAATATTTTTGAATTATAGAATCTGCCTCCATCCTATCCGTATTTATTCCAAACAAAGATATGTAGCTAATTCAACCATTCAGAAAGAAAAAAGCACGGATAATAAAAACATATAATAGATGTAGGTTTTAATAATTTTTAAAATCTGATTTTGTTGCTGTATTTTATATAAACTTGACTGTTTACAAGAAGTTTGAAGGTGTGAGTTTCATGGGTTACAGATAGAAAGAAAGTAACTTCCATTTTAAAATTGGCTTTTTTTGACCATTCTTTAATTGTTAAGGGACCTACACAGAAATTGTCTTGCTTGAAAAAACTTTTGTTTTCCTGATTTCATTGATGTAGAAGTTAAAAGCTTCTACCTCTTCTCCTGGGTCAGTATGTCAACTGAAAATACCTTTAAAAAGGACATAGGCACACAGCAATTCATTTTTTAAAGTCACAGAGAGAATTTGCTCTGGTGAAAAAAAAACACACACTCACACAGTCTGAAAGGGCTTTCAAGGGTGGAAAAAAAGATGCCTTGTGTACAGCCTAAAATCTGAGTCAACGTTGGATTTGCCTGCCTGGTGGCCTCCATAGTATGATTGAAGAAGCTCTGAAAAGACCCCTCTGTGTGAAAATATTTCTTCCCCAGAAGCCAAAACCTTGTAGAGTTTTGAATGATTTAGGACTTCAGGAATTTTGTAAAGTAAAATATATTGAGCTATTAACAACATAACATCCAAACTCTCGGGTATGTACCAGCTTAATAGCTGCTTGAGACAGCAGTCCTTGGGGTAACTGAGACATAGGATTGGAGGGAAGAAATAAGACCCTAAGAGGAGGACGGGCGCGGTGGCCCAAGCCTGTAATCCCAGCACTTTGGGAGGCCGAGGCGGGTGGATCACGAGGTCAACAGATCGAGACCATCCTGGTCAACATGGTGAAACCCCGTCTCTACTAACACTACAAAAAATTAGCTGGGCATGGTGGCTGTTGCCTGTAATCCCAGCTACTCAGGAGGCTGAGGCAGGAGAATCGCCTGAACCCAGGAGGCGGAGGTTGCGGTGAGCCGAGATCACGCCATTGCACTCCAGCCTGGGTAACAAGAGCGAAACTCCCGTCTCAAAAAAAAAAAAAAAAAAAAGGACCCTAAGAGGAAAAGTAAAAACCTAAAATAAATTTGTACCACTTTACCATCTTGCCATAGGTCTCCTCTAGGACCATACTGCTAAAAATTTTTTAAAGTAGAAATTTGATGGTTTTTTTTCACTTTCCCACATGCATTAGTCTTCTTCATGGACCCAGTTAGAAGATGGGGAGTTACCTAATATTTGCTGTCAATCTTTCATATATTTTGGCTATGACAATGAAACAGAATGAGGTGAACAGAACGCATGCTTTAATACGAAGTTGACTAGGTTTGAGTCTCTGCATTTCTGCATGATTCAGAACAGTCATTTAGCCCCTCTTTTTAAGTATTTAATTTGTAAATAATTAATTTACAATTAATTATTGTGATTGTGTGATTTGACAGCTATATGCAAACTACTTACACACAAAGTGATCAGGAAATAGTACTTAATATTCAGGAAGCAGAAAAAAGGTGGTTGGACAGAGGTGATTTTAGAGATTTTAGAAATATTTCAAATATGTGGGAGTAAAACTATATACCTGTAATTCCAAAAGGTCAAAGTTAGTAGTCTCCGTCTCAGGCTTAGAGTTACACCGAAGCAAGTAACAGCTGGACAAGTTCCTTGAACTAAAGACACATTTAGAGATTTATCATACTCAAAATTTTTACTTGAAACTATCATTTGAACAGAGAGTGGGGAAAAATGTGATTTGGAGTCATCACATGAATAGGATAATTGCAGATTTAAGTGCTTGCTTCTACAAAGTTTAGGATGTCCCCTCATAACTGTAATCTTCATGCTGTCAATTGTGCTAATTTTAATCAGTAGACTCTATTAGCCTATTCTACATTCAAGAGTTAATTTGTCTCCCAGTGTTTTATAATTTTCTCATTGTTATTATCTTATCTCATTTCATTGCACAGTGCCCAGTGATAGATTTTTCTTGGTTTTATATCTTTCATTCCTTAAATAGTATATAATTTAGGAAATTTTTCTCATAATTTTTCTCTGTTACTAGCACCTGGTCTACTGTTTCCTGGAAAGGAGATTGGTCACTTATCTTCTAGAAATATCTTCCAGCAAAGTCCCTCTTCTGTGACCTGCAAATTTCACATTCATGTCTCACTAACAATCCCAACATTCTCCAGGTAGAATTTTTCATTTTTTGACTATCTGCCAACCATTCTAAGTTGATGACATTCTTTATCATAGTTAAGCACAAAGTAAAAAACAGAATTTTCTTCTTTATCATGTCTCTGAGTCTTCTTTCTCTGGCCTTCAGTGAACTCTCCTTGTATAAACTCATTGATACCATCTCTGTTTTTATATCAATAAATAACCGTGATTTTAATTATCATTACAAACAAATAAATATATTTTATTTTATTGTACTTCTCATCCTTATTTTTTACCCCTTTTCCCTTGCTTCAGAGTAAGCATTCATGAAATGGCACTGGTTTGTTATTAATAGCTAATATTTATATAAGAAGAATTGAATGTGAGAAATACTTTATATTTTGTTGCTTTCATCAACCTGTAGAATTACTTTAGGCAAGTCAATTCATTTTCCAGTAACCAAATAAATCCCATAGTCATGAAGTAGTAGTAATCTTGAAATTCTTTAGAATCATAGACTAGAAATTTAGATTTTTTTTTTAAGTTCCCCAAAACTGTCTGGTAATGACTGGTTTACAACTCAGTTCCTCTAAGAAATCCAAGTTAGTTTCTGGCATTGTTTTATGTTATGCCTTTGATTCCAAGTTAAAGGAAGAGTTTTATTATTCTTTAAATTAATTACAGAAAATATTCATTGATATTTACCAACAATATCACTTGCATTATTTGTAGGTAGATTTAACTTTTGGCAGGACGAAGCAGTTGAGTGAGTTATACAGAGCTGGGTCACTAATAACAGTTTGGGACATGTGGCCCACACAGGACCTTCAACCCATGACTAAATGGAAAATGTAACAGATAGAAAAGTGATTTTTTAAATTACACTTCAGCGAAGAGACTCGCCAAGCTACACTTTTCCAACTCATTCTATGTTATCTCACCGGATAATAAATTTGCAAAATGCCTTTAAGAATATCATATTATGAGAGTTTCATTTTTTATGGGACAAGCTCCTCCTAGACAATTTTAATTTCAAATAACTATTTCTAAAATGTAAAATCATTACAGAATCATGACATTAAGAAAGCCCTCATATATCATCTATTTAGATCCATTTTAAAAAATAAGAGAATACTGAGTCTCCCAGAATATAAGTTATATTTTTTTCAAGGTCACAAGCCTAGTTAATGACAGATTTGTGAAAAGCAACTCGGCTTTCTGACAAGATTATTTATACCCCCTTTCTGCTCAAAATGGAATTATCTGCCTTTCTTCTGTTGTTACTGGATTATTAAAAGACCTCTTAGATCTTTGTTGACATTAAATGGCTACTAACCAGTTATTTTAAAAGAATCTTTCCAAAAGCTGTAAATTTTTATTCTTACTTACAATTTTATTTAAATCCTAACAGTGAATATTTTAAAATTTTTTTATACATAATTCAGATAAATAACTCAGAACTAAGCTCTGATTTCGCTAGAGATAACAGAACTGGGCAAATAATATACCAACATTATTTTTTTCACAGAATTATGTGTGTGTTTTAGGCACTGATTTCCAACTAGTGATTGGAACAGACACAAGATTAGGATCTGGTCCTATTCTTTTTATTTAGCCAATTACAACTCCACTCTCCCTTTGCTTATCATAATCATATACATAATGAGACACCACTTACACTAGTTTCAATGTAATATACTGACGGCAGTCAAGCTGCTTGGAAACATGCTGGGCTGCTGTTCCCTCAGCCCCCATTACAGTTCATCTTTTCAGAATTCCTCTGAAACTCAAGCATTTTCATAGTCATAAAGAAATGATCTTAATAAGAATGAAACATTTCAACAAGTGCCTGTCCACCATGTCCCAACTTGTAAATTAAATTGCTTAAACATCTTTGATTTTACCAACTTATTTTTAGAATTGTACTTTTTCAATGTGTTATTGGCCACAAGTCTGAAAACAGCAGGGTTAATATAGCACATGGTAGAGTTAGCCCATCTGTTCAGGTTTCCATCCAACCATGTCATTTTATGAGCTCTCTAGGAGATTTTTGGTTATCCAATTTGTAGTACTCTCTAATATAAACAGCCTGGTATCACTTGAGAAGCTCAGTGAGCCAAGCCAAATGATGTGAAATTGCTAGCAGCAAGTACAGTTAAATTAGAAATGCTTAAAAATATATATGTTATATATAATTTTCTCTTTTACATTTGAGACACAGGTAATACATGTTTATTATAGAAAAGAAAAATTTGGAAATAAAAATAAACAGAAAGAAGAAAGATATAAAAATCACCCATAGTTCCGTCTCCCGGAGAAAAGCACTGTTAACTTATCGGTATATTATTTGCCCAGATTTTATCAATTCATATATAGAAATGCATAAAAATTGATTTATAGTACTCCACATAAATTTTTAAAAATAAATTTATTTTTATATCACAGTACAAGGTAACTATTTTCTCCCAAAATAAATATTCCTCCCTAAATGTTGAATAAGTATATTCTTTATTTTAAGCAAATTGAAATTACTGGCTAGTTTTATTAATATGTGCAGGTACCATCACCTATTTCAGATGAGTTTTGTTCTAAGAAAACTTAATTTATATAGTTTTAACAACTTAAACGTAAATAGCTTCTGGATAGTCTCTAATACTGAGCACTAATGTAGTTTTGGCTTAAAGTAGATTTGACAGAATTTAAAGATGATGGAATGGATTGACGTGTGGGTTGCTTAGCATGATTAGGCCACTGATTATCTGCCTTTCTTAACTTTAAATGTCTGTTATGGCATACTATGAGGACTGCAAGCATAACTACCATAGGCATAGTAGGTTTCAAATGTGGGAAAGTTAAAGGAAGCCCCTGTTGGATGAGACAGATTGTGTGGGGGAAGTAAAAACTGACGAGTCATATTGGATCATAAGCACATAAGGCAGGCTTTGTCCTATAAATTAAGGTTTATTAAAGGTCTTTTTACTTATAGTCACAAGATTCTACCTAAAAGTGCAACAAAACCCTAAGGACCATATTTCTCATTTCATCTCCAGCAAACCTCTTATGCCTAAGCCAGACAGTCATGAAATTAGTTCTAAAAAAGTAATAAAAGCTTCCTCTTCTGACAAGAAACATTTAATTAGAGCAGCACAGATATAATGCCTCTAGCGATCCTAGCTCTAATCTCAACAGTGGCCCATTTTTGATGGAAAATTTATGCTGATTTCATGATGACTTCCTGGAAGAAGACATATTTCATGGTTATTTCATGGACTGGAAAACATGCATACAACAGTGATTTAATTATTATTTCATAATATAATCTATTTCCAAAAAATCAATCTCCATGTGTCAAGATTGAGGTGGTCTCATCTGCTACATCACTGCAATTCTCATACCCAGTAAACAGTTTCCAATACAAATACTTAGTACTGCTATCATTCACTCTTCAGAGACAGCATACCCAATTCGGAACAATTAGAGAGACACTCAGGAACAATGTGGCAGAAAAAGTCGTATTCACTGCCTTCTGCCATCCTGTTGTCACACCCCCATACCTAACAAAAGATATAAGAAGAAACACAAAAATATTGGGCATGGAAAGTCCTGTGCCCTGAAACTAGGGCACATGCTCCCCCCACACATTTGAGGGAATCTTTGTCATAACAAGGGTAAATGGGACAGAACTGAAGAAAAAGCTCTATGTTATGTCATAGTTCACTTGTTGTAGAGAAAGCAGTGTAATGTTTCCAAAAAAAGTTAAAGAAAGTCACTTACCCTAACCAGTACCATATATGGAGGCTGAGTCCAAGGATAAGCAGTGAGAGAGACAGGACCAGCTAACCAGGAGTAGTTTTTCCAAATCCATAGTACTTGTGATGGCTCTGCCAAGGTTGAGAATCCGAGAACAGGAATACCCAAAACAAAATTTGCAAGCAGCTGGAATTTTGCCCAACCTAGTTTCTCTCTAACATATTTGCCTGAAGTACTGTGCTAAAACATATTGTGCTGAAATAAAGGGACATTCCTCTAATGAGGAAGGGCACTTTTTGTCCTCAGTGAGAAGTAGCATTAGGGAAAAAACTGGGATGGGACATCAAATGCCAGAGTAAAATATAGACAAAGCAAGAAACCAGTCATAAAATTTTTACCCCGGTATACAATTTTCAGTGTGCACTAAGACTACTTGCAAAGAGGCGGCTTCCCTTGTTAAAACATGTCATTACTTAGGTTTCTGCTCTTAAAACTCAGTCTGCTAGGTCTTCTTTTTCCTAGTTCCTTGAGTTCCTTTTTCTAGATTGTTTGTGATTTTCCTTTTCTAGCTTGTTTGGAAATTCGTCCCTATAAATTTCCCTCTTAATGACTGCTTTTGCTGAATCTCTTAAGTTTTGGGTATGTTGTGTTTCTATTTTTGATTGTCTCAAAGTATTTGCTTAATTTCCTTTTTGATTTCCCCTGTGACTTTTGGAAGTTAATTGTAAATTGGTTGTTTACAAGCATGGATCTTAATTTCCACATGTTTATGTATTTCCCCTGATTCATCCTGTTATTGATTTCTAGTTCTATCCCATTGTAATCTGAAAATATATTTTAAACATATGTATAATTTCAATCCTTTTAAATTTGTTAAGATTTGTGACCTAACATAATTGTTCAAAGCCCAGAGAATGTTTCATGTGCTTTACAGAAGAATGTATATTCTGCTGCTATTGTATGGAATGTTCTGTATGTATCTGTTAGGTCCATTTGTTCTAAAGTGCAATTCATGTTCAGTATTTCTTTATTGATTTTTTTTGTCTAGATTATCTGACCATTGTTGAAAGTGAGGTATTGGGGACTCCTATTATTATAATATTTTAGTCTATCTCTACCTACAGGTCATTAATTGTTTTATGTATTTAAATGCTTCAATGTTGAATACATATATATTTACAATTATGTCTTCTTGATGAACTAACCCCTTTATCATTGTGTAATGAACTTCTATCTTCTTATAGTTTTTTACTTAAAGTTTATTTTTTTCTGGCTAGATACTTCTTCTCTTTCATTTTTTATTTCCATGGAATATCTTTTTGCATCCCTTCACTTTCAGTCCATGTGTGCCCCTACTAGTAAACTTAAATTCATGAAAGCATTTATACAAGGAACTTGAAAGAGAAGAAGAAAATAAGCCCAAAATTAGCATGGGGAGAAAAATAACAAAGTTCAGAGCAGAAATAAATAAGAGACTAAAAAAGCAACAGAAACACTAATAAAACTAAGAGTTGATTATATGAAATAAAAAATCAACATAATTGACAACATCTTAGCTAGATTAACTAGGAAAAGAGAGAGACTACTCAAATCAGATCAGAAATAAATGAGGGATGAGACATTATGACATTTATACCACTGTAATACAAAGGATAAGAAACTACTATGCACAATTACATGCCAACAAACTGTATAACCTAGAAGAAATGGATAAATTCCTAGACAAATAATACTTACCAAGACAGAATCATGAAGAAAGAGAAAATCTGAACACACCAGTAATAAGTAAGGAGATTTAATCAGTAATAAAAAGTTTCCCATCAAAGAAAAGCCTAGAACCAATTGGCTTCATGGCTGAAAATTATCAAACACACACAAAAAAAAATTATCCTCGAACTCTTCCAAAATAATCAATGTAGAGGAAATACTTACAAACTATTTTTATGATGCTGTTGTTACCCTAGTACCAAAGCCTGAAAAAGACAGGCTTCAACAAAATATTAGCAAACTGAATTCAAGAATACATTAAAAAGATTATTCACCATGATCAAGTGGGATTTACCCTTCGTAGGCAAGGATAGTCAAACATTTGCAAATCAATAGATGTCACATACCACATTAACAAAATGAAAAATAAAAATCATAACACCATTTCAACAAGTGCAGAAAGAAAGCATTTGACAAAATTCAGCAGATTAGGAATACAGGGAATGTACCTCAACACAATGACAACCATACATGACAAAACCATAGCTAACATTATCTCAATGGTGAAAAATTGATAATATTTCTTCTAGAATCAGGGACAAAACAAGGATGCCCATTCTCACCACTTTTATTCGTCATAGTACTTGAAGTCCTAGCTGAAGCAATTAGGCAAGAGAAAAAAAATAAAAGGAATCTGATTAGAAAAGGAAGAAGTGAAACTGGCTCTACTTGCAGATGATATGATCTTATATAGAGAAAATATTAATGATGCCACCAAAAAAGTATTAAAACTGATAAATAAATTTAGTAAAATTTAAGTAAAAAACAAAGCACAATTGACTACCACAATTCAACTGGAGAGATACCAGTTGTTGTTTTTTCTCATGGTAGTTAATTTTACTGCTAAAGAATTAAATCACTAGAAAGTGGCTCTTTCTTCCAAGCTCAGTCCAAAGCTATTTTTTACTTTTTTTGCTTGTAATAAAAGCATTTCAGACTGACATTTTCCTCTGAGTACAGGTTTTACTGCAAACCATCATAGCAGCCAGTAACAGAGCACTCACTTTTAACCATTATACATCCTGCCTCTTATAGGCTTGATATATACTTGTAATGATATGTTTTGAAATTTCTGGAGATCTGGAAAGTATTTTAATTAAAAATATAAAATATAGAGAATAAATTATAACAAACACCCAAAACATGCATACTCTATTCTTTTTGTATTAACTGCTTTTGTCACAAATGCATTTATTTACATGTATGCACACTCACACACATATTTTAAAACTAAAATTGAAGTCCACTTTAATTAGTCCTGCAGTTCATTTTCCTTTTATCAAGATAAACATTATCATGAGTTTTATGTGTCCTTTTTAAATCTATTTATTTTTATATTTTAACATTTACATAAATAACCATAAGCAACATGTATAATTGCTTTTAAAAGTTATCATCAATCAGTATTATACATGATTTACACTTCTGCCTTTTCATTATTTACTCACGTTTTTAATATCTATCCACTCTGACCAATATAAAATGAATTCATCCATTTTATCTGAAATAAAGTGTCCCCCCTATGAATATTCAAAATTTTATGTATCTATTGCCCTAATGATGGGCATTTATGCTGTTTAAAAGTCTTACCATTAGAAACAGTGAAGCAACCAGCTTCTTTGGAGTCACTCAAGAGAGACTTGCTCTGGGCAAAGTAACTGGAGATAAAATGGCTCCCTAAGGTTTGCTGTTATGTCACTCATGCTGTAGTGTATTTATTATTGGACATACAGGTTACTGTATCTTGTACCTGCATTAAGAAAATGTTATTCTTTTGCCTGTGTCGATTACCATCTTTAAAAGCAAATCAGTTACCCATGTGACAACAACATGTTTTTAAATCTTCCATTACTACTCTCTTCCCATCGATGTCTTGTTATGTTCTTAACAGCTTTTACTCTAGATATTTTGATGCTTTGTCATCTGGTATGGCATCATTATATGACAACTTTTTCACATAGAATGCATTTAACTTTGGATTTTCTGTATTTTGATTCTACATTATACTTATGCTTTCTTATTTGTTGGATTATCTTTCCTCATTCTTTTGTTTTAACCTTTCTAAGTCCCTTTACGAAAGTGTCTTTTATTTATACACAGAAATCAGTATTATTTTTTGAAACACGTCTCCCTAATTCTCTCATCTACTTTCTTTTTCTTATGTATTTCATCTGTCTTGTGCTGCCTTGTCTCAGCCCACCACCCTTATGCTATTTCTATCATTTTGTCTTCAGTGAACTGCCTGCATTTTGAGACAATCATTTTCCTGATCTCACTTTCAGCAGTATTCCTCATGGCACCTTTTTTTTCTGTTTTTTTTTTTTTGAGATGGAGTTTTGCTCTTGTCACCCAGGCTGGAGTGTGCAATGGTGCAGCTTACTGCAACCTCCTGCCTCATTCTCTCAAGTAGCTGGGATTACTGGTGCTCACCACCATGCCTGGCTAATTTTTGTGTTTTTAGTAGAGATGGGGTTTCACCATGTTGGCCAGGCTGGTCTTGAACTCCTTATCTCAGGTGATCCACCCACCTTGTGCTCCCAAAGTGCTGGAATTACAGGCATGAGCCACCACACCTGGTCTCTTATTTATTTTTTATTCAATCATTTCACATATACTTATTGGAAATATACTATGTTACAGACATTTTTGGACCACTGTGATATGATAAACAAAATAAATATATAAATGCAAACCTCAGTAGACACTATAGGAAAAATGATAGGGTGCTTTGAAAAAACAAAAGCGGAGCAGCTGATACTTCCCATAGCAGTCTGGGAAGTAAGGAAACTTTAAATGACATTTTGATGATAGCTAAATGATGTGATGAATAAACAAACAGACAGAGGAAAGGAAGGAATGGTACGTCAGAAAAGGAAAGCTGCAGGTGCAAGTATCCTGAGGCAGAAGTAAATATGGCAGAACTTTTGGGAAACCAACGTCCTGTGTGGTTGAAATAAAGGAAGCAAGGATGGACAAAGAGCAAAATGAAGCTACAGAGGTACATCAGCATCAGGTCACACATGGAATTCAAGGCAGTATTAAAGATTGTTTACTTATTGTAAGAGAAATGAGATTTTATGCAGCAGTTCTAGTTAAGGAGAAAGTTAATACAATCAGATTTATATTTTTAAAATACCACTCTAGCTTCAAGATCAAAAACAGATTTGGGAGGGCAAAAATATATGCAGAGACTTACTGCGTTGGTACAGGTGAAAGAAAATGATAACCTAAATACCTGCTATAGGGAGAATTAAAAGGGAGATTCAAAAAAATGTTTAGGCAGTAAAACTTACAAAACTATTAATAATAACACCCAGTGCTTTGTGTTGCTGAGCTATGCCAGTCAGGTGCAAAGTGACGAGCTCAATGAAGCAAACCCAGTACTCTATTATTTCAGGCACAACTGTACCTGAGGGGGAACCCTACATTGGCTCAAGTTTCTGTTAAGAGTGTCACAGATACTTCTTTCATGATTTAGCGGGAATCTGCAACAATAAAAAGCAGGATAATAATTAATTCATGCCAACTGGTTGTTATGGCTTGTCATAGTCATACTGATCTCCCAGTAAATGTATATAAAATGCATGCCCTAGAAAGTCAAATTCTTCAGAATGCCTGCAAATTGTTACCCGGAACACAACTGGGGAGAAAACTGCCACACACTTCTTGGAGGACAATTGGACCCTATGTATAAAAATGTTAAAAGTTTGATGCCTTTGGTCCATTAAACTGCCTTTTAGGTATATTTGACTTTCAAAAAGTAGGCATGCATGCAAAGAAATGTCACACCTTCAGAACATTATAAATAATAGCAAAATTATGAGAGCACTCGTTCTAGGCAGCAAGAAATGATCTTCAAGCACTGGAAAAGAGGCCTTTCTGCATTGATCCAGGAATAAATTGAGTCTCCTCTGTGGAATATCAGTCTATCATTCAGATCTTTGTTTTGAATCTATATGGCTTTTAAAATGCTACTGGGGAGGGGTTTAACCAAAACCTACCAAAACCTGTACAACCACATAGCAAAGTTAAATATGGAAGTTATTCCTAAAGTTTCAAATAATATTCCTGGTTTTTTGTTTTTGTTTTTTGGTTTGTTTGTTTTATAAAGGAAACACCAACTAGCTTTTCCAATTTCTCACTCCACTGGCAATCTTTCCAATCTTGGGTAAAATTTCACAGCATTTTCAATTTGTATACAGTGGCTACCAGAGATCTATAACCATTGTTGTTCAAAAATAGAAAAGAGTAGATAGGTGTTGTCTTTGATTTCCAGCATTCTCATCTTTTAACTCTTTTCTCCTGAGAGGGGACCGATGCTTCATGATCCCTCTTTCCACCATAGCAACTGAAATCAGTAAAACATCTGAAACTTCCCTATTCACATCATAGTATATTAATCCTCCCAAGGAGCATGTATATTTTAACAAAGATCAAAGTTGTAAGTTTAAGTGCTTAGAATAAAATTTTGAACATCAATGAACTTACAGCTGGGGAAAGTGCCTACCTATTCAAAAGAGTAACCCATTTTTTCTAATAAATATTTCAGAGAACCTTATGCATCAGTTCATTTTTCAATGACCTTCTATTGCTCTTCTTAGATAAAATTTAAGCTTAATTTTGGGAGAGATTCACATTGTATAGGATGTCTTGCAATATTCAGAATTGGAGTTGTACCAAGTCAAGGTGAAATATATAGAAGAATTGTCCTATTTATTTTTTCATAGAACTTGCGTGGTTGCCTACTTATATCCAAACCATGTCTAAATGTATTCATTTATTTAACTTGTTTTCACGTACATTGGCTTCACACATTAAGATGTAAGAGATAATTTTAGGAAAATTAGGATATTGAATAAATACATAACTCTATTTTAGCCATTTCTTCAGAATTGTTAATGAAGGCAATAATAAAAGGTAATTAGAAAAATTTATCTTTCAGCTAACTATCTAGGTAACAGTATTGATGATTCATAAAATGATCCAATGTGCTTGGCTATAGATGGGTGTTTATATAGAGAGCGCATATTCGGAATGTCAAGAAAGATCTGGGTATGAAAAGCTAAATGATAAAAAGAAATATTATACATGATGACAGCACAGTACTTACAGGAGAGTCAGTTTCCCAGAATTAAACAATGAAAAAGATCAAGTAGTAAACTTTTCAAAAAGCTGAAATAGATATTGTAAATTCCATTTGCTTCTTTCTGTAATAAATATGCTATAAATCTTTTGATGAAAAGTGGCAGAAAGCCTAAATCAGGCCTGATTCAGTAATAATCAAGGCAATGATAAAATTATATAACTAAGGCAAATGTTAGTTCTGGTTCTCTTTCCTTGTGATTTTCCAGGACTATCTGCCATACTTTGCCATACTTCGCCAAGTTTTCATATTTACAGTCTCTGCCATAGGCTTTTTAAAAAGCCTATCCTTCCGAGGAAAGGAGGAAATTTATTTCCTAAAACCTCTTAGAAAGGCTTTTTTTTGCATATTATTGACTTCAAATGAATCAGAAATATGAATAACAAAAAAAGAAATTTTTTTTATTTAATGGATAAAGTACTTTGTCAGAAGTAATCATAAGGGTCTTACAGCATTAAAATAACTTTTATAACAACAACGACAAAAAAAACTACAGTCATTAAGACGGTAGTAAATTACATAACATGAGCCAGGCATGGTGGTGGTCCCCTGTATTCAGGAAGCTGAGGCAAGAGGATTGCTTGAGCCCAGGTGTTTAAGTTTAAGGCTGCAGTGACTTTACTCCAGCCTGGGTGACAGAAATAGACTCTGTCTCTTAAAAAACACAAAGTATAATACATATTTATTTAAGAGGTTAAGAGGAAGAACAGGATAGTATGGATTAAGCTTTAAAAATATTCCCACCAAAAATGTCTAAAAATAACTTAAAGAGAAACATTAGGGTATTAGGAAATACATGTTTACGGAGTATATGGAACACTGTGATTTCTGATCATGGCAGATAAATATAATGAAAACTTAAACAAATGTATATTTTTAAATGCATCCACTAGAATCAATTGCCAGACAATCTCAAATTACTGTTTCCTTTGATCACATTAGTAAAATATATAACTAAGAAAATTTACAAATAAGATTAAGACAAAAGATTTTAAAATTAAAAAATGACAGATTAAAGAGCTAAGAAAAATGCATGTCAATAAATATTTTTTGTGTGGAAAAAATGAAAACCAGATAAAACTCAAGGAGACTTTGAAAGCAGCAGAAAGTCGGCTCCAGGCTGAGATAAAACATTGGCATGTTGCTGTTGTTTCTGCTTTTGTCTACCTTTTTTATATTTCCCAGTTTTATATTTCCCAAAACTGTCAAAAATGAAGTTTCTGTATGTAAGAGAGAAAGAGAGAAAGAACTAGATCTCATCAAATTAGGTATTTACAGAAAACAGTCTCTTTATGAATCTAAAATGAAAAAGACAGCGTTTCCCTGAAAGGCATAGATACAGAAGCAGAAAGTGACACTGATTACTTTTTTTGGGATAAAATAATACAGCTGCCATTTTTTGTGTTCTAAATTTGTGCCTGAACTATGATAAATGGTTTAAAGTACATTATTTATTTTTGCCCTCTTGCTAGCCAACAGTTATTCCCATCATATAGATGGTAAATTTAAAGCTTAGAGAAATTAAATAACTTTATCAGTTTTGCAAAACTAGCAAGCAGCGAAGTCAGGATTGCAGCCAATGTCTACCTTACTCCGGGGCCTGCTTTTATCTATCTCCTCATGCTCCAAAAGCAGCAGCAAGAAGGAATTTTATCATGAATACTTATATTCTTAGTATTGTCTATAGAGTCTGAAATGAATATTCTAAAATAAGAATTTTAAATATTATCATCAAGAGTATCTTTGAAGTCCTAAGCCTATATAATATTGAGTTATAATGACAAAGAAATGCCATTGGAAAAAAAATCCTGAAACACATGTGTTCTCTGGGAAGTATTTCTTTCCTGGGCAAAAAAAAAGAACATGTCATCCAAAGAAGAAGAATCCAAATTATCTACTGTGCAGAGGCCTTTTGAATTTCCAGAAATAAGTCTCTTGAGATCATCTTCTTCCTGTTTAGATACTGAGCATGGACTCATCATGGCCATATGCTATAGAAACTATACCTAAGGACTTAGCTGAGTCCCACATGGTCCTGTCTTGGCTTAGGCTGACATAACAAAATGACATAGACTGGGTGGTTTAAACAACAGAAATTTATATTTCACAGGTCTGGAGGCTGGGAAATTCAAGATCAAGGTACCAGCAGGATAGGTTTCATTCTGAGGACACTTCCCTTGGAAGGTCTGAGGACCTCCTCACTGAATACTCACATCACCTCTTCTTTGTGCAGAGAGAGAGAGAGAGAGAGAGAGAGAGATCTTCCTCTAAAAAGAAAAAGGAGACATTAGAAGACCTCTTCTAACTGTGTCAGATTAGGGGGCCCCACCCTTAGGACCACATTTAACTTTATTTATGTGACATAATTTATGTGACATAATGGGACTCAGCTAAGTCCTTAGGTATAGTTTCTATATTATGTCACAATACAGTCATATTGGAGATTAGGATTTCAACATATGAATTTTGGAGATACACAGGTTAGTCTATAGCAGTCCCCAGATTTATGTATGTGAACACATTGATTTCTGTTAATATGATCCTGTGAGTAGTAGAACTGCCAAGCAGGTAAGACCTTATAAGGAAATATTTTGAATAAAACTGACATTGCTAATTTAAGAAAAGTATATATCCTGTGATAAAATGGGCCTCTAAGTAAAATGGTTACTTGAAGAGAATGTCTAAAGCTAGCATTTGGTCATTACAAATGACAGAATAAAAACATGGCAGAGGCTGGATGCGGTGGCTCATGCCTGTGATCTCAGCACTTTGGGAGGCCCAGGTGGGCAAATCCACGAGGTCAAGAGATGGAGACCATCCTGGCCAACATGGTGAAACCCTGTCTCTACTAACAAAAAACAAATTACCTAGGTGTGGTAGCACACGCCTGTAGCCCCAGCTACTCAGGAAACTGAGGCAGAAGAATCTCTTGAACCTAGGAGGCTGAGGTTGCAGTGAGCCAAGATCATACCACTGCTCTCCAGCCTGGCAACAAATCAAGACACTGTCCAAAAAAAAAAACAAGATGACAAAAGGAAGAAGAAACACCTAGGGACATTTTCTTTTTTAAAATTTAGAGCAAGTCTAGCATAGTGCAAGTGGAAACTAAATGAAGAAAAACACATAGGACAAATTATCAACTCCATTTTGAAAAAAAAAATGCCAAAAGAAATATAGAGAAGAGTTATTGGCAAAAGTCATTATGAGCTTCTACCATAGGAAAGGCTAAAAATGAGGCTGGCCCATGGGGAAATGAGACCACACAGTATAATGCATAAATTTCATTTCCATACCATGTAACAGCAATATTCTGAAGTAACTGTGCTAGAAGATCAAATCATTTTTGAAATCTTTTCCAGTCAAATGGCAAGATAACTCTTTATAATACTAAGGAATAATTTGTCTCTCAAGTTGCAGGAGTAGCACATGGAAAGAGTCTGGACATAGCCACAAAAGATATCTGGAGTAATGTCCAGCCAAAATAAAGAGGGACTCAAGATAGCTACACTGGATTAATTTCTTATTGCTAACATAATAAATTTCCTCAAACTAAATGGCTTAAAACAATGTACATTACTGTCTTAACTATTCTCTAGGTTAAAAATCTAACAAGTCTCATTGGGCTAAAATTGAAGTGTTGCCAGCAAAGCAACTTTTCCTTGTGACGGCTCTCAGGGAGAATCTGTTTCCTTACCTTTCCTATGTGCATTCTCAGCTCCTAACCCCCTTCCTCTGTCTTCAAAGCCAATAAGGTCCATCAAATCCTTCTTACAGAGTATCATCTTGACCTCCTCTCTGGCTTCCTTCTTCCACTTTAAAAACCCTTGTAATGGCCAGGCATATTGGCTCAAACCTGTAATCCCAACACTTTGGAAGGCTGAGGTGGGCCAATAACTTGAAGTCAGGAGTTTGAGACCAGACTGGCTAACATGGTGAAATCCCATCTCTACTAAAAATACAAAAATTAACTGGATGTGGTGGCAGGTGCCTGTAATCCCAGCTACTTGGGAGAGGCTGAGGCAGGAGAATAGCTTGAACCTGGGAGCAAAGGTTGCAGTGAGCTGAGATTGCACGACTGCACTCCAGACTGGGTGATACAGCAGGACTCAAAATAATAATCATCATCGTAATCATCATCATCAGAATAATCACTCTATTTTAAGGTCAGCTGATTTGCAACTTTAATTTCAACTGCAACCTTAATTCCACATTTGCCAGATAACAAATGTATTCACAGACTCAAGGATTAGGGTGTGAACATCATGCAGAGAGACATTATTTTGCCTACCATAGGGGTTAAATTCAAATAGAGAATGCACAAAAATCTAAACACATACTCTGACTACTCTGAGTCACAGGTTTACACTCACTCCCCTGATAAAATAATGAAAGTTAAATGCAATATAACCCTGCTTGCAATGAAAAAGAAGAAATATAGTTGCACCCAGGTGAAAAATAAAGGAATTCAAGAAAATTTTAGACATTATATTTTTTAAAAATGGGACCCAGACAGATAAGAAGCATATAAATAGCAACATACAAACCTTTGAAATATTAAAAAAATAAAGGTTGTATTAATCTGGTGTCAGTAGTATTAGGAAGAGTTAGAGGAAAGGAGATTTACTACAGAAAACAAAAGTGCATTTTAAATAAGATCTACTTTTACTCTCAATAAAATTTAAAATATAAAATAAGGGATGACACATGAAATAAGGAAGCAAACTGAGATAAAAGGGAACTTGATGTAGGCAGAAATAAAAAAAAAAGTAAGATGATTGAGATAAAAAATGTTTTAAATAAGTTAAAAATGCCACCACAATATTATAAAAAGTACTAGCATCAGTACTAAAAAATGTTTCTGCTATTTGAAAGAAGAGTCAGAACTTTTCTTATAATGCAGATGAATAGAACAAAGTTCCCATTTTAAAATCTAATGAAAAGCATAAACCTCTTCCATGAAAAGATCACAGCATTTACAATTTTGAATAAATTTCAAAGTTCATAGATTCCCCCCACCAGAAAACATAAATCATAGACCTCGAAGAAAGAATCTCTGATCTAGTAAAAGAAAATGAGCTACAGTTTAGCAGAATTAAATAAGGTCGTTGTACATTAATTGCTGATGATATTTTATATCTAGAAAACCCTAAAGACTCAATCAAAAAATTCTTAGCCAAAAAATAAATTCAGGAAAGTTTCAGAATACAAAATCAATGTAGAAAAATCAGTAACATATTTAAACACCAATAACTATCAAGCTGAGAATGAAATAAGGAAGACCATCTCATTTACAATAACTACAGAAAAAAATAGATCTTTACAAAGAACACTGTAAAACACGAATGAAATAAGTTGTTATAGATGGCACAAACAAATGGAAACGCATCCTATGCTCATGGATAAGAATAACTAATATTGTTAAAATGAACATTCTACCCAAAGCAGTCTATGCATTCGATGCAATTACTATCAAAATACCAATGTCATTTTTCAAAGAATCAGAAAAGAAAGTAATTCATATGGAACCAATGAAGTGCTAAAATAGTCTAATAAATTCTAAGTAAAAGAAAAAAGCTAAAGGCATCACATTACCTGACTTCAGATTATATTGTACAGCTATAGTAACCAAAACAGCACAGCATGGTACTGGTATAAAAATAGAAACATAAATAGATGGAACAGAATGGAATACTCAGAAATAAAGCCACATATCTAACTGATCTTTGAGAAAGTTGACAAAAACATGTACTGGAGAAAAGGAAAACATTTTCAATAAATGATACTATGAAAACTGAATTGCCATATGCAGAAGAATGAAACTAGACCCCTATTTCTCATCATATAAAAAAAATGAACTCAAAATGGATTAAAGCCTTAAATGAAAGATATGAAACTATAAAATACTAAAAGAAAACCAAGGGAAAATTCTTCTGGACATTGGCCTTGGCTAAGAATTTATCACAAAGACCTCAAAAATAGAAGCAACAAAACCAAATATAAACAAATGGGACTTAATTAAACTAAAAAGCTTTTGCACAGCAAAAGAAAGACTCAACAGAGTCAAGAGACAACCAGCCTACAAAATGAGAAAACATATTTGCAAACTATGCAACCAACAGGGAGTTAATATGTAGAATTTATAAGGAACTCAAACAAATCCACAACAACAATGCAAAAAACACCGAAATAACTCCACTAAAATGTTGACAAAGATAGAATAGACATTTTTAAAAGAAGACATAAAAAGGGCCAACAAAATATCAAAAACAGTTCAACATCACTAATCATCAGGAAAATGCAAATTAAAACTACAATGAGATATCATCTTACACTCATCAGAGCGGCTATTACTAAATTTAAAAAATAACAGATACTGGCAAGGATGCAGAGAAAAGGAAATGCTTTCATATGTTGGTGAGAAGGTAGATTAGTACAGCCTCTATGGAAAACGGTATAGAGATTTCACAAAGAACTAAAAACAGAACTAGCATTCAATCTAGCAATCCCACTGTGTATCTACCCAAAGGAAATAAAATCATTATATCAAAAAGATACCTGCAATTGAAGCACTATTCTCAATGGCTAGGATATAGAATCAACCTAAGTGTTCAACAATGGGGAGAGTTGAACTAAAAAATGAGGGATATATAAATCCCAGGTTTGGAAAATGTCAGCCTGAGAAGCTACCTTATGAAATAAGGGAAAGGCCCTGATATTTGGTGTCCTTTGGACCACCTGACCCACTAAACCATGGAGAGAAATGATTTAATCTCCCTGCCTAGCCTAGCTTCTTTTATTGTCTACCAGCCCTAAAGAAGCAGGCTCATGTAATAACCCTCCTCCTTTTCTTGACCAGTTAGAGCACCCCATATATAAAACTCTATCTCCTAATCTACTGGGAGCTGTTAGGGGCTAGTTGGTTCCTGAAAAATTTATGTCCTAACCTGCAGTACCTCAGAATGTGATTTTATTTGGAACTAGGGTCTTTACAGAGGTCAACAAATTAAAATGATACAATTAGAGTGAGCCCCTATTCAAAATCACTAGTGTCCTTAATAAAAAAGAAAAATTTGAACACAGAGACAAGTATAGAGGGAAAATAACAAAAAGAAACACAGGGAAAAGAGAGATATATGAATGCCAAGAAGAAATATCTAGAACAGATTTATCTCTCAAAGTCCTCAGGAGGAACCAATTCTGTAAATATGTTGATTTTGGACATCTAGCTTCCGGAACTGCGAAACAATAAATTTATATTATTTAAGCAACTAAGAATACCACAGAGTAGTTTCTCAATGCTTTGTATTTTCTCATCTGCTGACTGGATAACATAAAGTGAGATTATGGCATACACACTTGTTGATTCCTTCCAGTTCAACCCTCCTTCTCTTCAGATCTAAGCAGAGAGTAAGTCCTGAGAGCCAAATCCCTGCACTTGAGTTGTTAAAGGCTGTAAGCTATGCCCTCAAATAAATATCTTCTCTTTCTATTTTGCTACACCTTTTGTCTTTAACCTTCAAGCAGTCTTCTTAGAAAAACGATTCAATAAACATCTGCTGTAGATGTTAATATAAAACCTAAATTTTAGAGTCTCTTCATTCAAGAATTGGTCTAAGAGAAGATGCTATGGGATAGATAACTCTAATACCCTATGATGAGGGTTTAAGTTCACCCAAAGAAGGTAATCATTAACTCTGCTCAAAGCAGGGCAGTGATGAAGGACATGGACATGCTTTAAAAAGTAACTTCAGGAAGAGATGCCAAGACTGTAGACCTGTAGGCAAGTCATAAGGTTGGAATGCAAAGAGAGGGTAGGTGAAGGAGCAATGGGTGAAACCTCAGGAAATGAGTACTGGTGGGGAAGTGAAATGGCAAAGGGTGAAACATAACAGAACTGTGATTCCTTGTGTCTGTGAGATTCTAAGCAAAAACATGGGCATGTCAATGCCTAGCACTTGGTAAGCAAGCAATAAATGTTAAGTAGTTCTCAATATTTATGATCCGTCCTGATGTGCACTCTTAAAACCCAGAGCACTCAAATATTGGCATTCCATTACCATATTTAGCTAGTACTGTTACAATTACTTTTCCTTTAAGGAAAGAAGAATCTGCCTAAAAATAAGGCAGCTACTTCTCAAAATTAATCTATGTATATAGGTCTCATAAGCAATATTTAGTACTTTTTTCTCAAATTGTAAACTATATATACAAATATAGTATACATATATCACAGTAATATGTTAGTAATATTAGCATACACTAGTGTATGCTATAGACATATAGTACTATAATGTATAATATGTACTTGTATAAAATGTACATATATAATATATGCAATTTATACATGTACATATGTATAAATATACCATTTAGTATATTACATGACACATATATAGGATAAGGTATATTACATTATAATCAGATGATATATATATTCTACCGCACTATTCTTCTGCAGCTTGATTTTGTAAATAACATTAACATTATGCTTTTAAGATTTATTCTTGTTGAGATGCATGCAATGATTCATTTATTTTTACTGCTGCTTCCAATTCCACTCTATGAATATATCACAACGAGGCTTCAACTATATTGTTAATGTTTTACTCCCAAAACTGAGTTGGGTGTATGCAAGTTTTAACTACATTATTTGTTAAGCTTCTTTGTAAGTAGTAAATATTTTCTAATAAAGCTAAAAGAAAACAGTTATCCAATATGCAGTTTATTCAGTCTTCCATGCAGACAAAATCATGTACTGCTCAACCTTGTACAGTCCACCTCAGACTTACCAGATTTATCTTGGGAGAGATTACATTAGCTAACTGTCTTATGGTAGTCATTCTACAATATAAACACACAGCAAATCATCACATCACATACCTTAAACATATACAATTTTATTTGCAAATTATATCTCAATAAGGCTGGAAAAATAAAATTTAATTAAAATATCATCGTATGCTTCTGACATCATTGGAGCTGAGATGATGTGAAGCTTTATCTTAGGTTGGTGAAGGCAGGGAAGGATATTAAGCAGGCAAGGTAAACAAAACTGAAAATAAAGCGGATATTATCAAAGTTCTATAATAAATCATATATAGCTTTTCTCTTCCCGTGGACCTGCCGCCATGAAGGTCGAGCTGTGCAGTTTCAGCGGGTACAAGATCTACCCCGGACACGGGAGGCGCTACGCCAGGACCGACGGGAA
The DNA here is from genome assembly GCF_049354715.1 of Callithrix jacchus. Taxonomy (NCBI): domain Eukaryota; kingdom Metazoa; phylum Chordata; class Mammalia; order Primates; family Cebidae; genus Callithrix; species Callithrix jacchus. The sequence goes on from NC_133515.1 coordinate 37,138,093, forward strand.
GGTTTTTCAGTTTCTTAATGCAAAATGCGAGTCGGCGTTCCTTTCCAAGAGGAATCCTCGGCAGATAAACTGGACTGTCCTCTACAGAAGAAAGCACCAAAAGGGACAGTCGGAAGAAATTCGAAAGGAAAGAACGCGCCGAGCAGTCAAATTCCAGAGGGCCATTACTGGTGCATCTCTTGCTGATATAATGGCTAAGAGGAATCAGAAACCTGAAGTTAGAAAGGCTCAACGAGAACAAGCTATCAGGGCAGCCAAGGAAGCAAAAAAGGCTAAGCAAGCATCTAAAAAGACTGCAATGGCTGCTGCTAAGGCACCTACAAAGGCAGCACCTAAGCAAAAGATTGTGAAGCCTGTGAAAGTTTCCGCTCCCCGAGTTGGTGGAAAACGCTAAGCTGGCAGATTATATTTTTAAATAAAGATTGGATTATAACTCTAAAAAAATTAAAATATAAATAAATAAATAAATAAATAAATCGTATATAATACTGACTTTTTTTTCTAACTAGTTACATTCTATTTTTCCTTCTTTTTCAATTTAAGTGAATTGGCTTCATATGTTTGTCTATAAAAATACTTAATATTCTGCCGGGCACGGTAACTCACGCCTGTAATCCCAGCGCTTTGGGGAGGCCAAGGTGGGTGAATCACAAGGTCAAGAGATCGAGACCATCCCGGTCAACATGGTGAAACCCCATCTCTACTAAAAATACAAAAATTAGCTGGGCATGGTGGCGCGTGCCTGTAATGCCAGCTACTCAGGAGGCTGAGGCAGGAGAATTGCCTGAACCCAGGAGGCAGAGGTTGCGGTGAGCCGAGATCGCGCCATTGCACTCCAGCCTGGGTAACAAGAGCGAAACTCCGTCTCAAAAAAAAAAAAAAAACAAATATATATATATTTAATATAATATACAATATATTTAATATATATATTTAATATTCTCAAACTGACATTTATTAGGGAATTTTTAAAAGATATATAAAGAGAAATTTAATACTATAATACTAAAATTTAAATAATGTTCATAAGATTATAAAAATACCACATGGTTATAGAGAAGCTCTTTAAGATTAAATTCACCATATCTAATAAATGTACTTGTAATATTTCAAGCCAAATAACTTTAACAACAGGAGAGAAGAAAAGAAAAAGGACAAGAGTGATAAAGACATGTGAGAGAGAATTTAAAAATGCTCTCACCAGATTTGCATCTGTCTAGCAGATGCGTTTATTTGCTTGCCTCTTGTTGATACAATACAGTGACTGTGATTTTGGCCATTATTTGCCGATTATCGTTTTGTTTTGCTTTGTTTCCTCAATTTGCTTCACAATGAAATATTTATTATCTTAATTTAATTTACATGATAATATGTATGTTTCGGAATGATTCTTGATTTTTACATTTCCTTTCACCTGTATTCACAACTAGTGGCATACCAAAAATCTCCACCCACAAAGAGAGACAGTTCTCCCTCTTGTCCTAGAATGCTAGCCAAAAATTAATTTAAAAGAACAAAAAAGGAATTTCTCTTTGGGTTTTATCTTAATAGAATTTCATATCACAGTCACATCTTAGTGTGATGAGATTTTCTGTAAAGCCTGACGCTCCACATTTTTAAAACACTCCTCTGAGAATGGTTTATGGGTATTGAACTGCACCTACAAATTTAATGGCTGTATGTGTGTGTGTGTGTGTGTGTGTATGTGTGTGTGTGTGTGTAAAAGCTAAATGTTTATGCTTTCAAAACAAGTCCTAGTATATCATAGAATGAACTCCTAACAATTACAAGAAATTTATTTTAGTTGTTATAAGAAACAATCTCTTCCTTTCCTGCAGTGATGATGAGTATGTTCTGTGGAGCACTAACAATTTCCTACCTTATCTTCAGCCTTGTTTATGTTCCAGGCTAATATACATGGCAATGCAGATGTCTCTTTTCTTTGTTGGATTTAATAATTCACTCATATTATTTAATCAAAACTAGACACTACCTCAATGGATTTCGTCACAAACTGTTCCTGTCTTCCCATCAACTTCAACAGGCGTTTTTTAATGGCAGGAGGAAATAGATGCAGCAGAAAAAAAACTGAGGACACCATCCTAAATCACAGAGCTTTGCCCAAAATTACAAGTCAAGAAATGATAAACACACAAAGATCGGAAGCCTGATTTTTGGCAATACCCATCAAAAAGTCTTAAAATGATGCATGTCCTTTCACATAGCAATTCCACTCCTAGAAATTTATTTTAAGGATATAAACCTAGATATTCAGAAATACAACATGGGGGTATTCATTACAGCCCTCTTCATAGGAGTGGAGAATCTGAAATAACTAATGTCCAATGCAAGGGTCTTGGTTAAATAATTGTTTCTCTATAATTTGTATAATATAAAGCCAAAAATGTGTGTTGTAGAAAAACAGTTAATGACAAGTAGAAATGGCATAGAAACTACTAATTGTCAGATCTATGAGCACTTATTCTCCTCTGAAAGAACTTTCACTTTACTTGGAATAGCAAAAGGCCATTTAAAACTAAAAACACTAATCCTTTAACAATATGTAAGTGTTTGATGAGCTCCCAGGAGAACTTTTGTAAAGGAGGCACATGCAGATTCCATCCCAATCATCTTTTGTCCCATTGCTCTTTTAGCCTGGAAAGCCTACTTTATGGCTAGAGTTATAGTAGCTCCTATGTGACCTAGAGAATGGCAATGACATGTAAAAGATGATGAAGCAAAATGATAAAGAAGACCAGGTGCAGTGGCTCACACCTATAATCCCAACACTTTGGGAGGCCAAGGCAGGTGGATCATTTGAGGTCAGGAGTTTGAAACCAGCCTGGGCAACATGGCAAAACCCCATCTTTACTGAAAATACAGTAAGTTAGCTGAGCATGGTGGAACATGCCTGTAGTCCCAACTACTAGGGAGGCTGAGGTGGGAGGGTAGCTTGAACCCAGGAGGCAAAAGTTGCAGTGAGCTAAGATCACACCAGAGAGTCTGTGAAGCCATCAGATATTTCATCATGCCTGATGAAATATCTACCTCTGAAAGTCTTTATGAAAGAAAAAACCTCCTAATTCAAGCAAGTATTATTACATCTCTGTTAATTGAATAAAATTAAATAAAATTTTGAACTGACATAACAGACTACACCAAAAAGTAAAAATAGAATTTATTTTCTGTAAAAAGTATATATGCACTTATATGCATAACTGTATGCATATATGTCTGTGTATATATTTTATATACACACTAAAAATGTTAGGATTTATATCAAAATGTTGACAGTGGTTAAAGAAACTATAAATAACTTTTTATTTCATAATTTTTATTATATAGAAGATATCCTATAGTGAAAAGTCAGTATATATAAAACATAGATAATATACTAAATACAACTTTAATTTGAAAACAATAGGTTTTTTTAATTCTTATTGAGATTTCAAAGAAATCACTATCAGTAAATCCAAAGTCTGATTAGCCTGTTTGCATGTGTAAAAAACAAAAAGTTTGCACTAAAATTAATTTAAGAAAATACTAGAATAACTTAGAACCGGAAAACTAGAAAAGAGAATTTATGCAAAGTGGGCTAAGGGTTGGATAGTAAACCACAGTCCTACTAACTTCTGTAATAAGTGCTCTGGATGGGAGGAATGCTAGGGAACAAGAATCTCAAGGCAGCACTGGTGACTTATTTGTTTAGGGGAATGAGTTCAGTTACCTGCTCAGACAGAAGAGCAGGTATTATGGTTTGAAATATTCTCTAAAATAGAACTCTAAGAAATAAATTTCTGTTCTTTATAAATTACCCAATCTCAGATATTTCATTACAGTAGCAATGAACAGACTAAGACAACATGCTAACAGTGAAGGGTCATTGCTGCAGCTCCCTTGGGACTGCCAACACAAAACAAGGAAAATACTCTGGTTGACTATAAAATATCTGCTATAAGTCTGTCTTCCCTTTCAGCTCTTTTTCAAACACACTACAGTAATATAAATTTCTATGCTCAAACTTTACAAGTTCTCATTTTCTTGGTGTGAAGAATTTAAACAAAGAACCCCCATGATCTGACTGAATCTATCTCTAGTACTAGAAATACACTAATATAGACCTGTTTTATAACACAGAGAAAAATGTAAAAAGTACTGTATGTTTAAAATAAAGAATTCACAAGTAGAGCTCTGGTTTCAAAATAGAAGCATGGAAGCAAGCTAGCTTCACTTCTCCCACAAAGAAAATTAAAAAACAGATACAGCATTGAGATTATCACCAGCAACATCAAATAACACAAAGATGAGAATGGGACAGTTCCCAGGGCCAGAGAGAAATGAAAAACTCAAAGTAGATGGTAAGAGAATCAGACTTCCATATCTACAACACCCATCCCCTCAATTCGCCCAGAATCATGAAAATTTTCTAACTCATAATGTATACACTAGACAAAGTGAGGTTGAGGTAGACTACCAGCTTCTTCATCATCTTAGATTCCTGTATTAGTCAATTCTTGCACTGCTATAAAGAAATACTTGAGAATGAGTAATTTATAAAGAAAAAAGGTTTAATTGGCTCATAGTTCCACAGGCTATAGAGGAAACACGGCTAGGGAGGTTTCAGGAAACTTACATTGCAGTAGACAAAGAAGAAGTAAGCACATCTTACATGACCAGAGCAGCAAAAATACAGAAGGGAGGAAGGTGCTACACACTTTTAAACAATAAGATTTTATTACAACTCTATCATGAGAAGAGCACTAGGGGAATGGTACTAAGCCATTAGAAACAGCCCCCGGATCTAATCACCTCCTAGCAGGCCTCACCTCCAACTGGGGATGACAATTGAATATGAGATTCAATATGAGCCCCAATCCAAACCTTATCAGTTTCCTGGTAAGAGACCTGGTCCTGTCTCAACCCATGAGAAGCATCATGAGTATCTGAAGGGAGACATATTTCTGACGGCGGGCAGAGAGAAATGGGGGAAAATGGAACTACCATCTCCAGCCCTGGAAATTCTGCTGTATAACCCAGCCAAAGGAGATGCCATATCAGAATGGTTGGCAACACACTTTTGTTAGGTATTTTCCACAAGTATCCTGATCATAAATCTCTAGGCCAGCCTCCCCACAATGCCAAAATATCCCCTTTGGAATATCCTTATTTGGGATGGAAAGGACTGGGATCATTTACTAGAACCAAGGCTGTCTAATGCCAAAGAGGAGGCAGTGACCTAGCAGAAAATAAAAAAGAAAGACACCAACAGATAAATTTAAAGAATCTCTAAGCTGACATATCCAGCTAAAAACAAAATAAGCCAGACAGAGAAGATTGAAATAAATAACTAATTATTCAATGCAAAGGCATAGACATATATCCACATGAAACATCAGCTAATAAGAAATTATGACCTTCGTGGACAAAGCAAGGAACCAGTGACTCCCTGAGACGACAATGCTGTGTGAGATCTCTAACCAAGAATTCAAAATAGAAGTTTTAAGGATACACGATGATCTCTAAGCTAACACAGAAAAGTAATTCAGAAACTTGTCAGAAAAATTCAATAGAACTTATAAATACATTGCTGAACTGAAATATTTATTAGAGCCTGTCAGCAGAAGAATGCATCAACCTGAGGAAAGAATTAGTAAACTTGAAGATAAGCTATTTAAAAATATACAATCAAAAGAGAAAATAAAAGAATAAAAAGAAATGAAGATGATCTACAAGATATAAAAAATGGCCAAAACTAGGAATTATTGGTGTTGAAAAGAGAGCAGAACAAGAACAAGGCATAGAAAGCTTATTCAAAGAAATACTAACAGAAAACTTTCCTAAATTTGAGAAAGATATAAACATTCATGTATAGGAAATGTAAAGAACACCAAACATATTCTACCCAAGTAAGGCTATCTCCAGGTGAATAATAAACAAATCCTCCAAGGTCAAGGACAAAGAGAAGATCCTAAAGGAAGCAACAGAAAAACAAACAACACACACAGGAGCTCCAATTTCATCCGGAAACGGACTTCTGTAAACCATAGACTCTAGGAGGGAATGAAACATTTTAAAGTGCTGAGTGAAAAAAACTCCATCCAGGACTGCTGTATCCAGATAAGTTATCCTTCAAATATGAAAGAGAGGTAAAGCACTTTCCAGACAAAAGCTGAAAGAATTCACCACCACCGGAGACATCTTACATGAAATGCTAAAGGGAGTTCTTCAATCTGAAAAAAAAAAAAGACTACAAAAATGCAAAAAAGAAAATATTTAAAGGTATAAAACACACTGGTAAAATTAAATATGTAGACAACTGCTGAATACTTTAATGCTGCAATTGTAGTATGCAGTTTACTCGCAACTCTAGTATGAAGCCTGAAAGATAAATCTTCAAAACAATAATAGCTACTGTAACCTGTTAAGAGACAGGCAATATAAATATATGTAAATTGAGATAATAAAAATTCTAAATATGGGGGGATGAAGTTAAAGTATACAGATTTTACAGTTTTTTCTTTGTTACTCTGATAATGATGTAAGACAATTGCTATTTTTTAAAATAATATATCAGTAAAATGTTTTTTGTAAGCCTCACAATAGCAAACTACAGAAACCTGTAACAGATACACTAAAAACAAAAAGCAATAAATTGAAACTTTATAGCAGAGAAAATTATTTCATCATAAAGGAGACAGTAAGAAAGAAAACATACAAATGAGGAATTACACAAGAATAGAAAAATAAGCAACAAAGTGGCAGAAGTCCTTACTTATAAAAACACTTCATAGGATATGTGAGCTCTCTAACCAAGAATTCAGAATAGCAGTTTTCAAGATACTCAGTGATCTCTAAGCTAACACAGAAAAGTAATTCAGAAACTTGTCAGAAACATTGCTTCATCATGACAGAGCAGAATTATCCCTGGAATGAAAGAATGGTTAAACATATGCAAGTCAATCAATGCAATACATCATATCAACAGAATAAAAGACAAAAACCATGTGATAATTTCAACTGAGGCTGGAAAAGCACATGATAAAAATCAACATCTCTTAATAATAAAAACTCTCAAAAAACTGGGTGTGGAAGGAACATACCTCAATGTAATAAAAACCATATATGACAAAGTTACAGGTAAGATCAAACTGAATGAGGAAAAAAACTGAAAGCATTTTCTCTAAGATCTGGAACATGATAGAGGTGTCCATTGTCACCAGTGTTATTCAAAATAGTACTCTAAGTCTTCGCTAAAGGAATCAGACAAGAGAAAGATACAAAGCAGCATTGAAGTTGGAAAAAAAAGAAGTAAGTCAAATTAATCTTGTTGCAGATAATATGACTTTATATTTGGAAACACCTAAAGACATCACAAAAAATCTATTAGAACTGGTAAATAAATTTGATAAAGTTGCAAACAAATTTGATAAAAAAATCAACATGCAAAAATGAGTAGCACTTCTATATGCAGACACTGAACAATTTGAAAAAAAAATTAAATCCCATTTATAATAGCAACAAATAAAATTAAATGTGTAAGAATTAACCAAAGAAGTTAAAGATCTCTATAATAAAAACTATAAAAACCTAATGAAAGAAATGAATAGCACACCAAAAAATGGAACAAGATTCCATGTTCATGAATAGGAAGAATCTATATAGTTGCTCATATCAGCCACTAATGATCCTTAGAATTTCTGCTGTATCAGTTTCAGTGTCTCCTCTTTCATTTCTGACTTTATTTGGATTGTCTCTCTTTTTTTCTTACATAGCTAAAGGTTTATCAATTTTGTTTAACATTTTTAAAAAAAACAACTTTTTGTTTCATTGATATTTTGTATTTTATTCATTTCAATTTTATTATTGCTCTGATATTATGATATATTTTTTTCCTACTAGTTTTGGGCTTGCTTTGCTCTTGTTTTCTGGTTCTCTAAGATGCCTCATTAAAATTTTTATTTGAAGATTCTTCTCTTTTTTGACATAGGCACTTACACAGCTATAAACTTTTGATTTTAGTACTGCTTTTTCTGTATCCCATAGGTTTTGGTATGCTGTGTTTCCATAATCATTTGTTTCAAGAAATTTTTCAGTTCCCTTCTTAATTTCTTCATTGACTCACTGGTCATTCAGGAGCATATTTTTTAATTTGTACAGTTTCCAAAATTTTCTTATTAATTTCTTTTTATTTCATTGTGGTCAGAAAAGATGTCTGAAATAATTTCAATTATTTTGAATATTTTAAGACTTGTTCTGTGACTTAGTACCTGGTCTGTCCTTGAGAATGGCCCATGTGATGAAGAAAATAATATGTATTCTGCAGCTATTGGTTGAAATGGTCTATAAATGTCTTATCAATTCCTTTTGTGTATAGTGCTGAGCAACTATGATGCTTCTTTTTAGATTTTCTGTCTGGAAGATCTGTCTAATGCCAGAAGTGGGGTGTTGAAGTCTCTAGATTTTATCATATTGAGGCCTCTCATTTAGCTCTCATATTTTCTTCATATGTCTGGGTGTTCTATAGTTGGGTACATATATATTTACTATCAATATATCCTCTTGCTGAATTGACCCCTTTATTATTATAAATTATATTAGTCCATTTTCATATTGCTATATAGCTACTACCTGAGACTGGATAATTTATAAAGAAAAGAGATTTAATTGTCTCACAGTTTCACATGGCTGAGGAGGCCTCAAGAAACTTAAAATCAGAGTATAGAAGGCAAAATCATAGAAGGCAAAGGGGAAGCGAGGAGAGAGACATGGTGGCAGGAGAGAGACAGAGAGAGAGAGAGAGAGAGAGAGAGAGAGAGAGAGAGAGAGAGAGAACTAGCACAAAGGGTAAATGCTACTTTTAAACCATCAGATCTCATAAGAACTCACTCACTATCATGCGAACAGCAAGGGGGAAATCCACCCTCATGGTCCAATCATCTCCCAGCAAGCCCCTCTCCTGATACAGGGGATTATAATTAAACGTGAGATTTGGGTGAGGACACAGAGCCAAATCATATCATATAATGACCTTCTTTTTCTCTTCTTATAGTTTTTGTCTTGAAATCTATATATTTTGTCTAATATAAGTATAGTGACTCCTCTCTTTTTTGTTTTCCATTGTCATGGAATATCTTTTTCTATCCCTTTATTTTTAGTCTATTTGTGTCTTTATAGGGAAGTGTATTTCTTGTAGGCAACAGGTCAATGGGTCTTGCTTTTTTATCCATTCAGCCATTCTGTGTATTTTGATTGGAAAGTTTAGTCCATTTATATTCAATGTTGTTATTGATGAGTAAGGACCTACTCAACCCATTTTTTTTCTGGTTGTTTTGTGGTCTTCCTTCTTGCTTTCATTCCTGTCTTCCTTCGGTGAAGATGATTTTCTTTGGTAATGTGATTTAGTTTCTTGCTTGTGTGGGTGTGTGTATCCATTGTATGTTTTTTTGTCTGAGATTACCATAAGGCTTGCAAATACTATCTTATAACCCATTATTTTAACCTGATGACAAAACTATTTGTATAAATAAGCCAGCACACAAAAAACTAGTCAAAACTCCACACCTTAACTTATTCCCTCTGCTTTTAAACATTTTGTTGTTTTTATTTATATTTTATTGTACTGAACATAGCTGAAAATGTTGAGGTATTTTTGATTCATTATTTAGTCTTTTTGCTTAGGATAAGAGTAGTTTACATAGCACAGTTACAGTGTTAGAAAATCCTGTGTTTTTCTGTAAGTGTTTAGGTGATTACTTATTGCTCATTAATATCCTTTTCTTTCTGATTGAATTACTCCTTTTAGCACTTCTTGTTAGATTGGTTCATTATTAATAACATTTCTCAGCTTTTGTTTGGGAAAATTTTTATTTCTCCTTCATATGGGAAGGATTTTTTTTTTCCAGATATACTAGGGTAAATGTTGCTTTTCTTCAGAACTTTAAATGTGTCATGCCATTCTCTCCTACTTTGTAACATTTCCACTGAGAAGTCTGCTGCCAGATGTACTGAAGCTCCATGGTATGCTATTTGTTTCTACTCTCATGTTCCTTTTAAAATCCTTTCTTTATCCTTAATCTTTAGGAGTTTAATTAAATGCCCCGAGGTAGTCTTCCTTGGGGTAATCTGCTTTGTGTTCTATAATCTTCTTGTACTTGTATATTAATATCTTTCTTTAGATTGGGAAGTTCTCTGTTATTATCCCTTTGAATAAACTTTTACCCACATCTATTCATCTTCTCCTTAAGGCCAATAGCACTTAGATTTGCCCTTTAGGGGCTATTTCCTAGGTCCTGCAGACATGCTTCATTGATTTTTTTTATTATTTCTTTTGTGTCCTCTGACTGTGTATTTTCAAATAGTCTGTCTTCTAGCTCACTAATTCTTTCTTCTGCTTGATCCATTCTGCTATGAATAGACTCTGATGCATTCTTAAGCGTACCAATTGCATTTTTTAGCTCCAGAATTTCTGCTTGATTCTTTTCAACTATTTTAATCTTTTTGTTAAATATATCTGATAGCATTCTAAATTTCTTCCCTGTGCTATCTTGAATTCCTTTTAGTACCTCAATAGTTACTTTGGAATTCTTTCTCTGAAAGGTCACATATTTCTATTTCTTCAGGATTGGTCCCTGGTGCCTTATTTAGGGTTCACTTGTTGAGGTCATGTTTTCCTGAATTGTGTTGATGCCAATAGATGTTCTTCATTGTCTGGGCATTAAAGGGTTAGGTATTTATTGTAGTCTTAACTCTTTGGGTTTATTTGTAGTCAACTTACTTGGAAAGGCTTTTCAGATATTTGAAAATACATGGGTCTTATGATCTAAGCTGTTTCTGCCTCAGGGGACATCCCAAGCCCAGTAACACTGTGGTTCTTCAAGACCCATAGAAGTAATGCCTTAATGGTCTTGGACAAGATACAGGAGAATTCTGTGGACTTCCAGGCAGAGACTTTTGTTCCTTTCCCTTACCTTCTCTGAAACATACAGAGTCTCTTTATTCTGAGCCACTTAAAACTAGTGGGAGGCAAGGAGTAATAATACAAGAACTACTGTGGCTACCACCACTATGAATGTGATGGGTTGTACATGAAGCCAGCACAACACTGGGTCTTGCCCACAGCCTGCCGTAACCACTTTTTGGCTACTGCCTATGTTCCTTCAAGCCAGCAGGTGACACAGCCAGCCAGGCCTGTGTCCTCTTCCAGGCAATGAGGTCTTCCAGGCCCCTGGTGGGTCTAGAAGTGACATCTGGGAGTCAGGCACTAGACTGAAAAAACTTAGAAGTGTACCTGGTGTTCTATTGTACTGCTGGGATTCAAACCACAAGACACAGTCTTTTCCGTTCTTTCCTCCCCCTTTCTAAAGGGAGAGGACCCTTACCCCATAACCACTGTCACCCCTGGCCATGGGGAGTAATGCCAGACTGCCACCAATGTTCCCTTAAGGCCCAAGGGCTCTTAAGTCAGCCTGTGGTAAATATTGCCTGGCCTGGGACTCACCCATCAGGGAAGTGGGCTCCCCTCTGGCCTAGGCCAGATCCAGAAATGCCAGCCAAGAGTCAAGTCCTGGAATCAGGGACATCAAGAATCTCCGTGGTGCTCTACTTCTCTGTGGCAGTGTTTACCCAAGGTGCAAGACAAAGCCCCCTTTATTTTTCCCTCTGCTTTTCTCAAGCAGGAGTTTTGCTCCATAGCCATCACAACTGGGAACGTACTGAGTCTCACTAAAGCCAGCAAGTCTCATTGGCCCATGGAGGCCTTGGATATAGTACCTGGGTATTCCTGCTGGTTATTCTGAGCTCAAAGGCTCTTCAATTAGCAGGTGATGAATGCTGTCAGGTCCTTTCCTTCAAGGAAGTTGCTTCTCTTCTCATCCAGGATATGTCTAGAAATATTGTCTAGGATCTAGGGCCTCAGTGGCAAAATTTACAGGCACTCAAGTTTGTACTAGAATTGGCAATTCCTGCTGGTGGGGTGGTTTAAACGCTCCCTCAGTAGGTGGTATCAGCTGCAGTTGGTCTGGTTTTCCTTTCTGCTCTAACCGGACAGTACTGAGTTCGGTGCCTCACAATTGCTGTTTTCTCCCTTCCCCCAGCACCCAGAGATGCTCTCTACACCACACTGCTGCCTGGGGTTGGGAAGGAGTGATGTTAATGATTTAGGATGCTTTTTTCTATCTCTTCAGTGCCTCTTTCGGCCATATGAAATTAAAACCTGGTACTATGAATGCTCACCTGACTTGAGATTTTTATGAAGGTGTTTTTTTCTGTGTAAATAGTTGCTAATTTGGTGTCCTTGCGGGTGGGGGTACAATCAATGGAGCTTTCTATTCTGCCATCTTGCTCCTGAAAGTCAGCAGAATTTAAAATTTTATTTGGAACTAGTCCAGCTGCCCAAGTATTCCTTCACTGATGCGCTCCTCTCGATGTCCAGCTGCCTGTGTTTCTGCCCATTAGGTCCTTGGGGTTGTTTGTTTGGGCAGGAAAACAGAAATGCCTGTCTCACCTAGATCCATGGGCACAGGCCCAGGGTGGAGCCCTCGTCAGGGACCACGCCCTTCTCTTCCCAGCCCTTCCTTGCCCTACTCCCATATCACCATTATTTCTGGTATTTTGCTATGGGGTTAAAATACTTAAATTTAAATTTTAAAATAATTTGATTATATCAACAATTGGAAGCCACCATTTACTTAACCAGGCAGCATTCACACAGTAGAATAATAAGGGACAATTTTAAATGGTTGCATAAAAATTATTTAAAGACAATAGAAAATGAGTTGAAAAACAGTATATAGTATTAAAATTCCATTTGGAATTTATGACAATTCAAATAATTATGATTATTCTGATTACAGATGATTTTAATTTTCTGTGGCTTTTCTAGTCTTCAATATTTGTCATTAAAATATGTTACCTTGAAAATAATTTTAAATAAAATAATATAGCAAGGAAAACATATTGAGGGAAGGCAAAGCTTGTATCTCATTTCTACCATTTTAAAATTTAATCTAGTTTGTGGGAGTTAATAGTATAATTTCCCAAGTTGGCATTAATGAATTTGCACTAAAAGTTATGGTAATTATTTACCTTAAATTTTGATGGCTGTCACCTTTTATCGTTAGTAATAAAAGCACAACCAATCTAAAGTTATGCTTTCAAGCTGCTTGTATAATATCCAGAAATATATGTATTCATTTTTCTTTGAAAAATTTTGCATTGCTTCTTCTAGTACTCAGGTATAAATCAGTGTCTTTCTCGAGTGAAACACAAAGGAGAAGAGAACACCTTGATGGATGTTATCTTACCCAGCTACATATTTTATTTTATTCCTCATCTTTGCATCATTTCATTGCAAACTGTGTGCATATTTTTTTCATGTCTGTCATTATAGAGACATATAAGTTACTTTCACCTTCCATAATTTTGCTGGCGTTTTAATTACCCATTGCCATCTGCCTACAAGTTTAGAAGTGGTTTAAGACTAGAATATAATAAAAGAGGAGCTCATGTAATGCATACCTCCCCAATACATTTACTCTCACTTTTGACAAATCTATGGGGTTCTATAGGTGTTGCACTTTGCTTCCTTTTGACAGATTTACTACATACATGTACCACGATTTGTGCTTATCATTCTCTAAAGAAGTCTAAAACATACAAAAGTAAGATTGTGCTGCAAAATTTCCCCTAAAGTTATGTGAAGCTGAGTAACCCAGGCTGCATTTTAATGCCTTGCTGATAATGAATTCTCATTTTATTCATCAATTCAAATGATAGGATGTAGCATCTTAGCAGAGTGCAGTTTTTCTAACACTATCAAGCTATGTTCATCAAATGATATGGAAAAACATATTGCAGACAGCTGGTCACAATTTCAAGAAATAGAGGTAGAAGTAGTACTGACATAGAGGAGAAAAAGAATCTACGAGGTCAAGCAACATTTTCCAAATACAGATTACGTATCTATGCCTTTGGTTCTCATTCATTTATCCTCCTTGTTTCCATTCCTCCAAGTAAAGCATGTTAAGGTCCTCTAAACCATAAATCTCTTAATAACTTGCCCAGGGAAATGTTGATCTTCCTCTAATGCTGCCAAATTATAGCTTGTTTGGAATGATTAGTAGTTCCCATCTAAACTCCGGAGGGAAGAAATTGTAGACTGAAGAGGATATGTTTTTATTTCCTCTGATCTAAGCCAGAGGAGGCTAACCCAGGAATACACTTGATATGTTTGCTTGGCCCTCACTATGATTTATTTAACATCGAAATAGTTCCTAAAATAGAAAAATTAGGAGAGTCATATAAATATTGAGATTTCTGGCTGCTATTAAAATATCAAAGAATGAGACACAATAAGCACAGCAACAGTATTCAGAATTTGATTAATTGTCTTTGCAAGGGCAGTTTGCTACAGCCTCCACTGGGTTTCTGTCGTCACTATCTCTATTATCTCTCTGGCCACAGTATGTATTAAGGCTTTAGGATTTAGCACTGGTTAGAAACATGGGTAGAAGAGAGACGTTATATAGGTGAGCACAATGTCCAAATACTACCTAAGAAAATGTGTTTTCTCCTTTTACTTGTATTATTTATTTATTTAGAAATTACTTTGTTTTAATTTAAGGGGTACAAGTGCAGTTGTCTTACAAGAATATATGGCATAGTGGTGAAACATGGGCTTTTGGTGGACCCATCACCTGAGTAGTATACATTGTAATGAATAGGTTGCAGTTCATCCCTCACCCCCTACCCACCCCTTGCCGCCATTTGGAATCTCCAATGTCTATTATTCCACTCTGTATGGCCATGGGCACTCATTGTTTAGCTTCCATTTAGAAGTAAGAACATGTGGTTTTTCATTTTCTGTCTCTTCATTTCACTAAAAATAAAGATATACATACATACACATACACTACATTTTTATCTATTGATGGACACAGATTTTCTGTAACTTTGTTATTACGAATACTGCTGCAATTAACATACAAGTGCAGGTATCTTTTTAATGTAATGATTTATTTACCCTTGGTATATATCCTGTAGTGCAATTGCTAGATAGAAGAGTAATTTCATTTTTTGTTCTTTGAGAAATCCCCATATTCCTTTCCATAGAGGTTGTACTAGTTTATATCTTCACAAACAGTGTATAAGAATTTTTTCAGCATCCATATCAACATCCTTTTGTTTTGACTTTTTAATAATACCCATTCTAACTGGGGTAAAATGGTATCTCATTGTAGTTCTAATTTGCATTTCTCTAATGATTAGTGATGTTAAGCATTTTTTTTCTTTTTTATTGCATTTTAGGTTTTGGGGTACATGTGCAGAGCATGCAATACAGTTGCATAGGTACACACATGGCAGTGTGTTTTGTTTGCTTTCTCCCCTTCACCCACATTTGGCATTTCTCCCCAGGCTATCCCTTAAGCATTTTTTATGTGTTTGTTGGCTGTCTGTATATCTTCTTTTGAAAATATCCGATCATGTTATTTGTCCAGTTTTTAATCGGGTTGTTTTTCTCTGCTTGAGTTATCGGAGTTCCTTATGAAACCTGGATATTAGCCCTTCATTGGATGCCTCATTTTGCAAATAGTTTCTCCAGTTCTGTAGGTAATGTGATACCTCCAGATTAATTATTTTTGCTTAGCATTCCTGTGGCATTTGGGCTCTTCATTCTCGCAATATATTTCCATTTTCCCTCATATTTACTAACACTAAATATGTCAATCTGCCTACATGTGAAGAAGAGCCCACTGTTTCAATTTGTATCTTGTTTCCCAATGATGTTAAACATTTTTTCCTATGCTAACTCTTTTTTTAAAAAAATTATTCATCTTGAATTGGATGCTCATATCCTTTGCCCTTTTTCCTATTGTAATATCTTTTTCTTACTTATAAACCTTTTCATAAATCAGCTCATTATTGGACATGTACACTGTATATTCAACATAACTTGGTTTGTGGTTATTTTTGAGGTACAGAAGTTTCAATTTATATAATAGTCTAATAAATAAATCATGCTCTTTATAATTTCTGTTTTGACATCAGGCTCTTTTTGACTTTTTTACGTTTTTTTAATGTTTTTGTAGCTTTAATGGTCATTTTGGGTAAATATTTTTGAGAAAGAATGTATTTTTGTCCACTGGTAGAGTTTTATGAAAACCTAAATATCTCTTCTTAATTTGGTAACCAATAGACATATACTACCAGGAAACTGACAGATTGTCAAGTTATCAGATTTTTTCTTAGGTAGAAATTGGATGGATAATGCCTGTGGTTTGAGGACACAATGAACTTTCTAATAATTCACCAAACTTCAAATTAATCTTTCAGTGTTCAAAATTTTAAAATCCATAAAGACAGAAGGTAGATTACTGGCTACCTATGGCTGAAAAAGACAGATGGTTGCACAACTCTGAATATACTAAAAACTATTGAATCTTATATTTTAAAAGGCTCAATTTTATGGCATGTGAATTACATCTCAACACATATGTGAGTTTGGAAATTTATCTTTCAAGCCCAGACATAATTGAAGATCTCAGACATCCTATCACAGGTAAAACATTCACTGCTTTATATGCAAACAGATCAGAAAGCACCCTAGCTGCAGTCAGAAGAAAGAAAAAATGCCTAAGAAGAAGTAAGTGTAGTATATTCCATTTCTTCCTCCTAAACTTTCTGTCCAAAAATGTAATTTGTTCCAGAAGGAACAAGTAAAAAAAGTAAGAGATGCTGGAATATACTTCTATCTATAGCCTGGAATTCTCATTTGAAATTTAGACTTGAGAAATGGGAAAATTTTTCAACTAAAATCCCAGTTTCCAAATTGATGTAATGGAATACAACTAAGACCCTATTTTGATGCTTTTCAATTATACTGTGTATCAAAGTCATTTTGGGTGCTTTCAGAGAGTGCCCATACCAAGAGTCCAGCCTCAAATATTCTCATTCAACCCAACCACACAGGGACCTGAGAATCAGCTTTTGTAATCAAACAGGCAGTTAAGATGGACAACCACTGAATTAATGTCTTCTTCTTCTGCATCTGTGGTTATTTACCTAATAGAATTATGTTTCCTTTTCTATTTTCTTCATCATACTAGCTAATGATATCTCTATTTCAATATTTCATGTGTTCTTGGCACAGCACAACCAGCTTCATTGGAAAATTGTTAGAAATTCATTGCTTGGGCCCACCCCAGATCTGCTAAATGACAAACTCTGGGAGTGAGTCAAATCATATGTGTATCGTCAGGCACTACATAACATTTCAGTTCACAATGGTTCACGTATATGATGGTGGTCCCATAAGGTTATAATGATGGTGAAAATTACCTATTACCTAGTGATGTCATGGCCATGGTAATGTTGTAGCACAACATATTACCTTTTCTGTGTTTAGATATGTTTATATACACAAGATTTTACCATTTTGTTACAATTGCCTACAGTGTTTAGTACAATAATGTGTTGTAAAGGCTTGTAGCCTAAGAATAACAGGCTATACCACATAGCCTAGGTGTGTTGTAGGCTAAACCATTTAGGTTTGTCTAAGCACACTCTATGATGTCCATAGAACAAAGAAAAAACCTGACACATTTGTCAGAACGTGTTCCCATCATTAAGAAACTCATGACTTTATTTATACAGTGACAGATAGATATTTAATCTTAGTTCATCATATATGTGATACTTAAAGCTCTATGTTTCTTTCCATGTGTCTCTTAATGCTCCCTTTGTTTTCTATATCTTGATATTTGGTTTCTATTTTATTTATTTTATGTGTAGTTCAGGTGTTTCTTCTGATAACTTGGAAGGTTTTTTTGCCCATGTTTTGTTGTTCTGATGATTATTTTGATAACTTTCAATAATACATCTAACCCTGTTTCTCAGTTTTCTCTTTATACATTACCTAATGGTTTTCTTTAAGAAATTATGAGTAAATTAACACCCATACTTCCTCTACACTTCCTCTACACCATCTCAATTTTAGTTTGTTATATTGTGATTTTTCATTTATTTTTATACTAATTGCAAGTTCAAAAAAAAGTCTTTTTACTATTTGGAATTTATGCTTCATTTTTCCTACAGGAAATAGGAATGCAAATGTTCAATATGGTCTGGAAAAGAAAGTGTCATTTCTTTAGTGTGCAAATTTTGAAATATATTGAAGCAATGAGCCTTTAAATTATATTGTGGATACCTTCCACATGTTAATTTTTTTCTTTCTAATGTTTCAGAGATTGAAACACATGCTTTAAAATCCCCTATTATTGCTATTTTCTTTCTATTTCTTCTTGACCTAAGTGTAGAAAGTACATTAGAATATTTTTAAATTTAAGTGTTTTAATTCAGGACTGTCTGTGGTTTTTGATGCTTTTTGTGCCTTGATTTAACTGTTTAAGAATTTGGTACTTCTTCCTATTAAGTTCATTTGCTTGATATTTTTTTTCCAAAAATTTTCAACTTCTTTAGTTACTTAGCTTTAGATTTTATGCAGTGGTTGAGTTAGAATTTTGTTTCTGGTTTCGTTTGGGGCCCATATTTTAATCTTTACATTTGAATAGTTGAGCATTTATCCAAATTTTACATATTTTTGTATTATTTCCCTCAGTAAACTCAAGAATCCTTTCCTCTCATTCCTCCCACCTCTCTAAAGCAAACAAGGAAAGTTAATATGAATTGGCAAAGTCCAGCTTAACAAAGGCTTCCATGAGGGTGGTTCCTTTTTGAGATTCCTCCCTCACTCTCTTCTCTCCCATGCAGTGCCTGTATTAAGATTAGCCTAGAGTCGCCTCCCACTAGAGAAATAGGGAAGGGGTTTCTTATGAGCCATTGGAATGACAAACTCTGTGCTATACCTTGGAGAACATCTTTCCCTTGCTGTGCTTTATCCATAGGTTATATTGTTATTAAAATTTTTTTAAATGTGAGAAAAAAAAAACACACATATCCTGTATAAAAAAACTCAGAGTGGAGGAGTTGGATGAGAGGGAGATGATGTGCTCTGGTTTAAATATCAAACTCATCTGCCACTTTGGTAATGTGTCTTTTTTCTACATGCCATCCAGCTCAGCTCAGCATTAAGATCACATTGAAATTTGGAGCTCAGTCTTTTTTAGCATAAGAATGACTTTTCTCTTTGCAAATATCTCATATACACCTGGCATGTTGTTAGGTGCCTGATAAAAAAATGACTTGAATTGCCCTTTGCTATTTTTCCTGGGTGTCTAACACGCTTGGGTACACTTCATGCTTTGAAGGCGTGATTGGGCAAGACTGATAATTTTCTGGGTTCTTTAGTTATGAAAATCTATCAAAAGTTTACTCCAGGCAACCTTTCCAATATTGTACCAAACTGGAAAATAGTAGTTTCACATATGCCTTTCAAGTTTGGTGGCTTTTTGTGTTTTGAAATGCTGTGCAGGAGTCTCTTTTTCAGCATTACAGAAGCAAGAATAGTGTTTTGAAAACTTTTCATTAATTAATTTTACTTGAAAGTATAGCAAAACCATGCTTTAGTTATACAAATGTAATGTGCAAATTAAATAAAATATTAATTCATTCTCTTTTAATAAATTTAATTTTCATCAGAAACATTAAAATTTACTGTTTAATCCCCCTTTCACTTCTCTCAGATTTGATTTGAGAAAGAAAACAGAAATAATGAATTCTCTCTACATGGCTGTTCTTCTCTTTTACTTCCCTTCTAATTATTTTTGAAGAGGGCTGGAGGTAGGAGAAAGAAGGCAGACCTAAACAGTATGATTATATTTTTGTGTCAGCTCTTCAGTACACAAGGAAAGAGGGACGCAGAACATTGAGTCCTGGTGATGAGCTCCTTGGTTTTGAATCTCACCCTCCATCTCATGCCGTATGTTCAAGGATAGGGATCATATCAATGTTGAAAGATACTTTGGCTAAAATGAGGAAGGCAAGTGATATGGTTTGGCTCTGTGCTCCAACCCAAATCTCATTTCGAATTGTAATCCCTGAGTTTCGAGGGAGGGGCATGGTGGAAGGTGACTGGATAATGGGGGTGGCTTCCCCTACGCTGCTCTCATGATAATGAGTGAGTTCTCATGAAAGCTGATAGTTTGAAGTGTGGCACATCCTTGCTCTTTCTGTCTCTCTCTTCTGCTGCTATGTAAGACATGCCTTTCTTCCCCTTTGCCTTTTGCCATGATTGTAAGTTTCCTGAGGCCTCTGAAGCCACACTGAACTGTGAGTCTATTAATCCTCTCAGGTAGTATCTTTATAGGACCATAAGACAGACTAATACGGCAAGGCATGTCAAAAAAGAGAGAATGTGGAAAGACCCACTGGAAAACAAAGTTCACCTGAGGGTTTATGATAGGAGGAAAACAAGTATTTAAAATGTTTCAAAGGCATTTAGGAAAGAAATTGGTAGTGCTTGGTGATTGATTGGATCTAGGTTGAAGAAGGGAGTTTTGATGCTGACTCTTTATGCACAATAATTTCATCTTTTAAATTTTAAATAAAAAAAGAACAGTTTTGGAAAAACAGACTTTAAATTAGGCTAGAGAAAACTCAGTAGGAACATCAATTATCAGCGAGATACTCAGGTCTAGAATTCAGAGGAAAAGGTGAACCTAACCAAAGAAGTTGGTGACTCCAAGAGCAAAGAGTAATTAACAGCCTCAAATGCTACTGAGAGCCCAAGTTAGATCAGAGTTCATTTAAATTCGTTTGGATTCAGTGACATGAAAGTCATCGAGATCAGCAAAAGCTATTTTGAAATAGAGATGACATGAAAGTTAGATTGGAAAGAGTTGAGAAGAAATATAGAAGAGAAAAATGAAGTAAGAGAATATAAGCAATATCAAAAATCCTCAATATGAAGTTGATATAAAGATGGAAAGATGGTATTTCTTTTCATTAGTTGTACACTAAAGAGGCATTATGTTAAGAAATTGAATGGTGTATATATTTTGAAACATGAAAGTATATATTTTTCAATTTCTTAAAATATTTTATTAATAGTTTTTAAAGAAGCACAAAACTTTTAACTAATTAATTTTAAATACTTAAATCTAATGTTAATTGAAATAGTATAGAGGAAAGAGAAATAAGGTTCCTAAAATTTTTTTTCTTTTTCAAAAATGAAAACATTGAATTTATATAAAGAGACACTAAACAACTCCACAAAATCTGTGGAATTCTTACATGACATACTTCATGCTGGGATGATAGTTCTGTGTGTTTGCTACTTTGAGGTCATTTATTAAGGTGACATCAAAAAGCCCCAGTACTCTGGTATTATTATTCAAGTAAAACTTCATCTAATTTAACATTTGATATGTTAAGTTAACTTACATTATTTATAAACAGAAGCTGCCTTACTACCATAGTAGATGTGCATAATATACATAGTGAGGTTAACACCTCTTTCTATGAAAAACGTGAGCTGTCCATATACCTAAGCAAGTCCTCTACAGGTTGCTGGTAAGAGAATTTTCATAAGAGATTTATTCTCCCTCAAAAATTGGCAGAGCTGAACTCACACAGTCACTTGTCTTTGGTCCATACTACATTTTCATTCCAAATGTTTAGATTTCTCATTGCTTTACCACCCTTTACTTAGCATTTTCTTGTAGTTCTTGTGTGTGTACATGTTATACATATGTAGTTGTGTGTGTTTCTGTGTATGTGCATGTGTGTGTGAGGGTGCACTGGCACATGAGGGATTAATCCTTTCTCCTCTGCCTTCATTTGATCTACTCTGTATTGAACAGCACTATATCTGCCCAGTTATTTTAAGAAGCATATATATTCTTATTTGTCTAGTAATAATGTACTTTTACAGCCATGCCAATTGAGTACTAAAAGACTATTGTTCACAGTGAGGTGGGGAGCTAAGTACTTAGAGCAACCCTTAACAGACTTTGACAGAAAAAGTAAATGCATTGTAGAGAAAGGGATGTGTTTTTAAAGAAGTATGAAATGAAGCAAATAACGTGCCTTTGTTCCTATATTTGAGAAGAATGAGTCCAAAGATACACGATTGTTGATTATAACATGTTACCGTGTAGTATTCTATAATATGAATTAACTATCCTAGACTATGCTCATGATAACTCTTCTAAGTTTTTTTGCTCCCATTCTCTACTTTCCAGTAAAACTTGTTTACCATTCTGAAGCATTTTTCAAGTGATGGAAGTATATCAGAATTATCCATTGATTTAAATTGGCAAGATTTTCCGGACCACTAGTTTCCAGTAAATATTATATAATCATTTAAGACAATTCCACCAGGCTTTCAAAGACTACATTAACAATTTCTTGAATGGATTTGACTTATTATGTAAAATGTTATTGAACTGTTAAGATGGCTGCTTATCATCTGAGTGTCAATTACCAGCTTTATAGGAGACATTCAACAAATATAGTTTTTCCATGATTTGCTCTTCTTGAAATTATAATAAATGGATTTAGATTTATTTTCTATTGCTATGAATTTTTAAAATTTTTGAATCTGTTCAATTTATTTTCACTGTTATAGATGTATATTATAGAAAATACTGAAAATAGAAATCTAATGAAAAAATTAAAATCATCTTATACTCTTCAATTCTGCCAAAAGTAAATGAACCAAAATGTGATCTCCCTTTATCTGGAATTTTTGGACTGCTCTCAAAAAATACTCTGTCAGTTCTCTATCTAATCACTTACATGTTTCTGTGCCTTGCTTAAGTAAACAAGATAAATCTACAGGACTATTTTTTAACATTTTTGGTTAGCAATATGTTTTAAAAACATTGATTTGCTTTTTGGTTACTATATTGTATTTTATAACGTGAATTAACTATTTAATCATTCTCATTAATAAACTAAAGGTTACTTTTAGGTTCTTCCTACTAAAACTGATGTAGCAATTAACATGCCTGTACATATATCTTTTCTTTTCTTTTTTTGAAGACAGAGTCTTGCTCTGTCACCCAGGCTGCAGTATAGAGTTGCAGTCTCAGCTCACTGCAACCTCTGTCTCAATGGTGCATGTAATTCCTGTGCTTTGACCTCCTGAGTAGCTGAGACTACAGGTGCACGCCACCATGCTCAGCTAGTTTTTGTACCTTTAGCAGAGATGGGGTTTTGCCATGTTGGCTAGGCTTGTCTTGAATGTCTGATCCCAAGTGATCCATTCACCTTAGCCTCCCAAAGCACTGGTATTACAGGCATGAGCCACTGCATCCAATGTATCTTTCTTTTCATGTGTAAGTGTTTTCATAGGAAAGAACTGGAAATTTAGAGTATCCAGGTCAAACGATATATGAATTATGCATTGTGTGAGGTGTCTTTCTTCAAATTTCCTCCAACAAAATCTAGAATTTATTTGGGGTCCATCATACTATTTGTAGAAGATAGAAAGGGTTATATGTATCTATAATACTAAGCTTACTACTTTATTATTCAAATTATTTATATTCATAGTTGAGTATACTATATATATAAATTTCTTAACTAAATTTCTTAAATCCTTCCACTATAATTATGACCTAAAGTTTCTACTAATTCTTCTATGTTTTATCCATTTCTTAAAGAAAATATGATTTCAACAAACTGGGCAGAAAAGAAACATACCTCAACACAATGAAGGCCATATATTATAGATCCACAGCTGACATATACAGAATGGGGAAAAGTTAATTGCTTTCTCTCTAAGTTCTGTAACGAGACAAGAATACCTATCTTCACCACTTTTGTTCAACATAGTATTGAAAGTTTTAACAAGAGCAACTAGGCAAAATTAAAAAAAAAAAGGCATTCAAATTGGAAAGGAGGATCAAAATTGTGCCTATTTGCAAATGATCATATGTATAGAAAACGCTAAAGACTCCAGTGGAAAAAAACTATCAGAAGTTATAAATGAATTCAGTAAAGCTGCAGAATACAAAATCAACCTACCAAAGTTAGTAGCATTTCTATACACCAACAGTGAACTATTCAAAAAAAAAAAAAAAAAGAAACAAGAAAATAACAATAGTAACAAAAAAAAAATAAAATAAAATACCCAAAGAGCTGAAAGATCTTTAGAATGAAAACTATAAAACAATGATGAAAGAAACTAAAAACAACACAAATAAATGGAAAGATATACTCTTTATGGATTAGAAAAATGAATATTACTGAAATGTCTATATTATCCAAAGTGATCTACAGATTCAATGCAATCCCTTAAAATACCACAGACATTCTTCACATAAATAGAAAACTCTTAAAATGTATTTGGAAACACAAAAGACCCAGATAGCCAAAGCAATCTTTAGCAAAAAGAACAAAGCTGGAGGTATCAAACTACTTAACTTCAAAATATACAATGAACGTACAGTAAAAAAAAAAAAAAAACTCAACATGGTGAAACCCGTCTCTACTAAAAATACAAAAAATTAGCTGGGCATGGTGGCGCGGGCCTGTAATCCCAGCTACTCGGGAGGCTGAGGCAGGAGAATTGCCTGAACCCAGGAGGCGGAGCTTGCAGTGAGCTGAGATCGCGCCATTGCACTCCAGCCTGGGTAACAAGAGTGAAATTCCGTTTCAAAAGAGAAAAAAAAAAAAAAAAAAAAAAAGCATGGCACTGGAATAAAAACAGACAAATACACCAATGAAAAAGAATAGAGAACTAAACAGCCTAGTGATTTTCAACAAATATGCTCAGCATGCACATTGGGAAAAGGATATTCTCCTCAGTAAATAGTGCCAGGAAAACTGGATATCCACCTGCAGAAGAATGAAACTAGATATCTTCTATCACCATATACGAAAATCAAATCAAAATGAACTAAAGATTTAAATCTAAGACTGGAAACTGTTAAACTACTAGAGGAAATCATTGAGGAAACATTTCATAAAATTGAATTGGGATATTTTTAATAAATAAGACTTCAGAAGCACACACAACAAAAGCAAAAGTAGACAAATGGGATTGCCTCACACTAAAAAGCTTCTACATAGCCAAGAAATTATCAATAAATAGACAACTTACAGAATGAGATAAATTATTTCAAACTATTCATCTTTACAGGAGCAAATATCCAGAACACATAAGGAACACCATTAATAGGAAAAAAAACAAATAGTCTAATTTTAAAATGGGCAAAAAACCTAAATAGACATTTCTTAAAAGAAAACAAACAAATGATCAATATATATATGAAAAAGTATTCAGCAATCTTCAACAAATTATCACCTCACTCCAGGTAAAATGGCTATTATCAAAAATACAAAATAAACCCCACAAATGTTGGCAAGGATGTGAAGAAAGGAGAACTCTTGTACACTATTGATGGGAATGTGAATTAGTATAGCCATAATCAAAAACAGTATAGAGTTTATTTTAAAAAATTAAAATAGAGATACCATATGATTCAGCAAACCTACCACTAGATATCCAAAGGGAATGAAATCAGCATGTCAAAGATATATCTGCACTACCATGTTTATTACAGCACTATTCATAATAGCCAAGATATGGCATCAACCTAAATGCTCATCTGCAGATGAATGAATAAAGAAAATATAGGTATTGATATACAGTGGAATGCTATTCAGTAATCATACAGAATTAAATTCTTTCATTTGTGGCAACAAATGAAACTGGAGGATATTATATTGAGTGAAATAGGCAAAGCACAGAAAGACAAACTGTCTTGAATAAATGAAACTGGAGGATATTATATTGAGTGAAATAGGCAAAGTATAGAAAGACAAACACCGCATGATCTCACTCATGTGGAATCTTAAAAAGTTGATCTCATAGAGGTAGATGGTAGAATAGTGGTTACCAGAGGCTAGAGAAGGTGGTGAAGAGCATGTGACTGGGAAAGGTTGGTCAACAGCTATGAAAATAACAATTAAAAGAGCAAGAATAACTTCCGATTTACAGTGAGACAGAAAGAATAAGTAAGGCAACAATAGCAAATAACAATGTAGTGTATATTTCAAGAAGCTAAAAGATTTTGAATGTTCTCACCACAAAAAAGATGAATGTCTAAAATAATGAATATAATTGACCTGATTTAATCATTATACAATGTATACATGCATTGAAACATTACAATATACCTTAAAAATGTGGACAGTTATTATGTCAATTAATTAAAAATCAATTAAGTAAAAACAAAATCATATAATAGATTTGTACTTTTAAAATAAAACCATTAATTCATTCACTCTTACTATGATGAATTATTTGATTGTATTTACATTCTACCTCATTTTATACATATTTATTACTGTTCATTTATTTTTTCTTCTCATTGAATCAATGATGCAATTTTTCGCCCACTTTTTCCCATCTTCTGGTTTAAAAACAGGTAGATCTTTTATCTATTCTTCATTAATTATCTTTTATAAATTCATCTATTCAGCAAATGTTTATTGAGCTTAAACTATGTATGTGTTAGGCATTGTTCTTGCTTTTGTGGGTAGACCATGAAAAAACGTGACATCATTCCTATCTACATACAATATATATTCCAGTGAAAGAGAAAACAGCAATGAGAAAGGCAATAGATATAACCAAATCATGTAGTACATTAGGCAGTGACAGGTGCTATGATGTGAAGTAAGTCAAGGGAATATGTGGAGAATATGTGGGAAGCAAATTTAAACAGCATTTTCTAAGGAGGCCCACTACAGCTATCTAGTTAAGAACTTTCCAGTAAGAGGAAACAGGTGTGAAATCTCTGAGGTGGAAGCAGGCCCAGAATGTTCAAGGAATAGTGATGAGGCCAGTGTGCCTAGAGAAAAGTGACATGGGGATGGTAACAGGAGATGAGGTCAGCTTGGTAAAAAGATGCCAGAATGTTTAGGACTTTCTATGTCAATAAATTTGAAGTTGAATTTAAGAACTGAATCAATGTAAAATATTTTTCATTAAATAAAAATTTTCCAGCTTTTATTTTTTCAAGTTTTATTTTAGATTTGGGGTATACACCTGCAGGTTTGTAACAAGGGTACATTGCATGATGCTGACATTTGGGATATGGATGATCACCCAGGTAGTAAGCACAATACCTAATAGGTAATTTTTCAGCCCACACATCCTCTCTCCTTACTCTAGTAGTACCCAGTGTCTATTGTTTTCATCTTTGGGGCTAAGTGTACCCAATGTTTAGCTCCTACCCATAACAGAGGACATGTGGTATTTAGTTTTCTGTTCCTGTGTGTTAATTAACTCAGGAAAATGGCCACCAGCTGCATCCATGTTTGAGCAAAGGACATTATTTTATTTTTTACGGCTGTATAGTATTCCATGGTATATATATACCATATTTTCATTATCCAACCCACCACTGATGGGCATATAGATTGATTCTAAGTCTGCTATTATGAATAGTGCTGTGATGAACATGCAAGTGCATGTATATTTTTGTAGAAAGATCTGTTTTCTTTTAGATATATACCCAGTAATGATATTGCCAGGCTGAATGGTAGTTCTGTTTTAAGTTATTTGAGAAATCTTCAAAGTGCTTTGCACAGGAGTTGAACTAGCTTGCATTCCCACCAGAATGTATAAGCATCCCCTTTTCACTGCAGCCTTGTAAGCATCTGTTATTTTTTGACTTTTTAATAATCACCATTCTGACTGGTGTGAGACGGTATCTCATTGTGGTTTTGGTTTGCATTTCTCTGACAATTTGTGATGATGAGCCTTTTTTTTACATTTATTGGCTATTTGTATGTCTTCTTTTGAGAAGTGCATTTTTGTGTCTTTTGCCCACTTTTTAAATGGAGTTATTTGGGGTTTTTTGCTTATAGATTTGTTTAAGTTCCTTACAGATTCTGGATATTAGACCTTTGTTGAATGCATAATCTGTAAATACTTTCTCCCATTCTGTAGGTTGTCTACTTATTGTTTACAGTTTGTTTGCTGAATGGTAGTATTATTACTTAATTAGGTTCCACTTATCAATACTTTTTTATTGTTGCAATTGCTTTTGAGGACTTAGCCATAAATGTTTTGCCAAATAAGATGCCAAGAGGGGTATTTACTAGGTTTTTTTCTAGGATTTTTATAGTTTTAGGTCTTACATTTAAAACCTTTAGTTCATCTTGAGTTAATCTTTGTATATGGTAAAAGGTAGGGATCCAGTTTCATTCTTTGGCATATGGCTAGCCAGTTATACTGACACCATTTATCAAATAGGGAGTCCTTGGCTCATTTTTTGTCAACTTTGTCAAAGATTAGGTGGTTTTACGTTTTCCAGGTTTTTCCTAGGTTCTCTATTCTGTTCCATTGGTTTATGTATCTGTTTTTGAACCAGCACCATGCTTTTTTGGTTGCTATAGCCTTATAGTATAGTTTGAAGTCAAATAATGTGATGCCTCTGGCTTTGTTCCTTTTGCATCGGATTTCTTTTGCTATTTGGGTACTTTTTCAGTTCCACATGAATTTTAAAACAGTTTTTTTCTATTTCTTTGAAAAAAAATAACATTGGTATTTTGATAGGAATGGCATTGAATCTGTAAATTGCTTTGGACAGTATGACCATTTTAATGATATTGATTCTTTCAGTCCATAACATATAATATTTGTTCCATTTATTTGTGTTGTATCTGATTTCTTTCAGAAGCATTTTGTAGTTCTTGTAGTGTTTTTTCACCTTCTTGGTTAGGTGCATTTCTAGGTACTTCATTTTTTTGTGGCTATTATAAATGGGATTGTGTTCTTGATTTGTCTGACATCTAGAATGTTCTTGGTATTAGGAAATGCTAGTGATTTTTGTACATAGATTGTATATTCTGAAACTTTACTGAAGTCATTTATGGTTCTAGGAGGTTTTTGCAGACTCTTCAGGGTTTTCTAGATAGAGAATGATACCATCAGTAAAGATAGTTCAATTTCTTCTTTTTCAATTAGGATGCCTTTTATTTCTTTTTCTTGAACTGATTGCTCTGGTTAGGACTTCTAGTACTGTGTGTTGTGTTGAAACTGTGAGAATGGGCATCACATCCTTGTCTTGTTCCAGTTCTCAAGGGAAATGCTTCCAGCTTTTGCCTGTTCAGTATGATGTTAGCTATGGATTTGCCATAAGACAGCTCTTAGTATTTGTTGGTATGTTCTTTCAATGCCTACTGTGTTGAGGGATTTTACAATGAAAAGATGTTGGATTTGATCAAAGGCTTCTTCTGCATCAGTTGACATATGTACACGGTTTTCGTTTTTATTCTCTTTGTGTAGATAATCACATATATTATTTGTGTATGTTGAACCAATCTTGCATCCGAGGAATAAAGCTTACTTGATCATGGTGAATTAATTTCTTGACGTGATGCTATAGTAAGTTTACTAGTATTTTGTTGAGGATTTTTGTGTCTATGTTCATCAGAGACGTTGGCCTTTAGTTTTCATTTTCATTGTGTCTATATCAGATTTTGGTATCAGGATGATGCTGACTTCATATAATGGATTAGGGAGGAGCTGGTTTTCTTTGCTTTTTGTTGTTGTTGTTTGAATAATTTTAGTAGGAATTGCACCATTTCCTCTTTGTTATATCTGACCAAATTCAGCTGGAAATCCCTGTGGTCCAGGGCTTTATTTGCTTCATGGATATTACTGATTTAATTTTGGAACTTGTTATTGGTTTGTTCAGGTTTTTACTTTCTTTTAGTTAATTTTTGAGAGGTTGTATGTTTCCAGCAATTTATCCAATTCCTTTAGATTTTCTATTAATGCACAAAGAGGTATTCATATTAGTCTCTGAGGACATTTTGCATTTCTGTGAGATTGATTATACTGTTATCTTTCACAGATTCAAAGTAAAAGGATAGACAAAGATCTATTAAGCAAACCAAAAACAAAAAAAGAACAGGAGTTGCTATTGTTAAATTAGATAAAACAGACTTTAAGCCAATAACAATCAGTAAGAACAAAGAAAGATATTATATAAAGTGTACAATTCAAGAAGACTTAACTATCCTAAATATATACACACCTAACAGTGTAACACCCAGATTCCTAAAACAAGTTCTTCTTGATCTGTGAAAATATGTAAGCAGCACACAATAATAATGAGGGACTTTAATCATTGAGACAGAAAACTAACAAAGAAATTGTGAACTTAAACTTGTTAGTTGACAAATTGGACCTAATAGACATCTACAGAATACTACACTCAAAAATCAGAGTATATAGTCTTCTCATCTGCACATGAAACTTTTTCTAAAATTGGCCACATGTTCTGTATAAAACAAGTCTCAATAAATTCAAAAAAAAATTTAAATCATACCAAGCACACTCTCAGACCACAGTGCAACAAAAATGGAAATTAATACCAAGAAGATCTCTGAAAACTACACAAAACATGGAAATTAAACAACATGTTTCTAAAAACTCCTGGGTTAAAATAAAATAAAGGCAGAAATCTAAAAATTCTTTGAAATTAATAAAATAGAGCTACAACTTACCAAAATCTTTGGGATGTAGCTAAATCAATAAGAGGAAAGTTTATAGTGTGACTATCTTCATCAAGTCAGAAAAATTGCAACTTAATAATCTAACATTGAACCTAGAGGAATCAGAATGAAAAAGAACAAACCAAACCACAGCTAGGAGTAGAAAGAAAGAAATAAAACTAGATAACTAAACAAAATTGAGATGCAAAAATCTATACAAAAGATCAGTGAAACCAAGGATTGTTTTTTTTCCCAAAGAATAAGCAAGATAGATAGAGCACTAGCTAGATTAACAAGAGAAAAAAAATGAAGATCCAAATAAGCATAAAATGAGAAATTACAAAATTTTACTGCTTTTTAGGACATTACACTTAAGCCATTGTATAGTGCAAGATGTTGTACTGCTGTGTTTATGTCAAGCACATACATGAACATACATATGACAAGTCATGTATAAATACACCACCAATCTAGTCTCTGGCAAAAAAATTGTCTGATTTGAATGATTTTTTTCTACACATTGATGTAACATTGTTCTTAATGAAAGATTTTAGGCAGCAGCATGACTTACATTTATATCTATGTAAAATGAACTGGCAATTAAATTGAAATACTTATTACTTAAGTTATAACAATCTATGTTTTGAGCTTAGAAAATAAATAAAGACTCTTATGTTTTACCTTAAATATTTGAATATAATATTAGTGCAGAATCAGTGCAAAAGGAACTATTAGAACCAAACAGTAAAGGAAAAAAGAGAGTAGAAAACAGTAAGGCACAAATTTTACCATGAATGGCAACTGCAATTCACTGCAGCAGAACGTAATAAATGTTTGTTTAGAAAACATTTAAACATATCTGAAACTGTCATATGTGCATCTACTTTTTCAACTATGAGTTTTATGAAATATAAATGAAAATCAACTCATTCCAATGAGAATTCAGTATCCAAATTGAGATATTGTTCAAGCGTAAAATACACTGGATTTGATAGACTTTGTACACATAAAACATATTAAAAACTATATTGTGAACAATTTTATATCAATTCTATGCCAAAACGATATGTTGGATATATGTGGTTACAGAAAATATATTGTGAAGATTAATTTTGCTTGTTTTATTTTTCTTTTTTAGTGTAGCTAAAGAAATTAAAATTGCATATATGGCTTGCATCGTATTTCTGTTGGTGAGTACTGGTTTAGATCATTTAGGAAGAGATTACACTGCTTTGTACAGGTCTGTTTTGCATACAGCAGAGTTTGGAATGATCTTAGGCCTTTTAACATAGAGGAACACACATCCATTGTCATACACTAAGCATATCTTAAGAGATAAATGGCTTTAGTTGACCCACTTCCTTAATCAGTTACACCAATAATTTTCCCATGGCCACTTGCTTATGAATATTGGCTTCAAGCTTCAATTTTCTAGATTTTGTCAGTTAAGATTTGCTCTTACCTCTCCTATGGCATTCTTCTCTGTATTGCATGTAATTCTTCTCTATGTTGTATGTCACAGGTCATCCTTACATTTATTTTGTTTTTCTGCATCAGTTCAATTCTATCTACTTTTTATGTCACCAGACATGTTTTCAATGAGGGGAAAGGGCTTACACCTATAATCCCAGCACTTTGGGAGGCCAAGATGGGAGGACTGGTTGAGGCTAGGAGATTGAGACCAGCCTGGGCAATAAAGCAAGACTTGGTCTCTATAAATCTAATTTTTAAAATATTCTAAAAAGAACTTCTCAAAACTCTATCACATATTCCTTCCTTTCTCACCAAGTCCTGTTTATGTATTTGGTAACTTGAATGTCCTTTGGACAATCTAAATGAAGTACTAGCTTATCAGAATGTAACCCCAATATCTTCTTTTTCCCACTTTTGCCTCCAACTTTTATGTTTACTCCTTAGATCTCATTATTTCTTATAGACAATCCTTCTAAATAATGAGTTCCTCAAAGACCAATATATTGCTCTTTGATCTAAACATTCTTTTAATCCAGCATTCTCAATGAAAGCCCTGAGTTCTACAGTATACTATATAATGTTATTTTATCAAGAATATTAATTATTAAATCTCTGTTTTCTCTTGATCACTTCACCTCCAACTTCATACACACATATCACACTATATCCATTAGCCTATAGGCCATGATTTGCAAGATATTGACATATATGCTTCCAGAAATTAAAATTCTACAAAATAGAGTCAGGCAGTAGTGGCTCACTCCTGTAATTTCTGCACTTTGGGAGGCCGAGGCAGGCATATCACAAGCTCAAGAGATGGAGAACATTCTGGCCAACATGGCAAAACATCGTCTTTTACTAAAAGTACAAAAATTAGCTGGGCGTGGTGGCACACGCCTGTAGTCCCAGCTGCTCAGGAGGCTGAGGCAGGAGAATTGCTTGAAGCCAGGAGGTAGAGGTTGCAGTGAGCCAAGACTGTGCCACTGCACTCCAGTCTGGGAACAGAGTGAGACTCCGTCTCAAAAAAAAAATTGTCTTTTCCCATCAAAATTCTGTATGTATTATATAGACATCTTGCTTTCCATATTGCACAATTGAAAACCAAAGACATCTATTTTTATTTTTGGAAGAAATAAAGTTTTCTGCTTCAATTCTTATGTAATATCTCTTATCTTGAGAAACTAAATGTGTTTTCAATGAAATATCTATGCCTGTGTTTCTTTTCATTGACTCTGCCTAGAATGTATTGAGCTTCCTCAATCTGGTTATACAGATATAAGTCTTTGCAAATCATTAAATTTCTCTTTCATTTAAAGTCAATGAATTATTTGTACTGTTCTCTTTTTCAAGTGTACCTCTTATTTATAGTTTAAGTCATCTAAATCATCGCTCTTTCTCTCTTTTTGGCTCTTTTCTCTTTATCTCTTTTCTTTTAAATTATTGATGCTCCTCTCAGATTGCCCTCTACATTTGTAACTAATTTTTCTGCAGCATTAGCGCTTTTCTTTATTGCTGAAAATCTGGATTTTAATTCTGTTATTGGGTTTTTACTTTCTCTGAGGTCCTTTTTTTGTTTTGTCATGACATGATTTTCTAATTCTGCCACTTTTTCATATCCTTTCCTTTCTCCTAATGAATGCCTACGTCTCTTTCAAAGAAACAATGCTTTTTTGTCTTCTGAAGATGACAAATATTGTCTTAAAAATAACTTCTAAATCTTTCAGTAGTTTACAAAAATAAGTCCTTCTTTGAGGCTTCTGAATGCTATCACCTTTTGTTTGTTCTATGGTAGTTTTCCTCAAACATGTGGAGAGGTTTCTATTTACTCCCTTTGAATAAAGCAAAGCTCTACCTAGCGAAGTGCCTGTGTCTCCTCCCTGCGTAGGCACTTGGAGGTCACAGGTGACTGGGAGCCATATCATACTTTCCCAAGTCACTGGTGACTGGAATCTTCATGTGCTTCACTCTCAACCCAATTTACAATTTCTACCAGGATTTGGTTCAGTGAAATGTTGTAGGAGTTTCCACTGCCTAGATCTCTGACAATGGGAACTCATAGAATAATTGAAACAAAACAAAAAATTTAATCCTCAGTATAAACTGTGAACAGACTTTCTCCACCTCTCCTCTTGCTCCTCTACACAGAACATTTTGTATTTGGGGACTGAGAGGTGGGAGAGGGGGAGACTCTACCTCCTAAAATGAAACATACACCTCCACAATCTCCTCCAATTTCTTAATCTGTAGTTTACTTGCAGTTGCCTTCTCTGAGTAAGCATTGAAAGCTGTAAATTGAAGAGTCCTATAAATAGAGGTTGAACAAAAATTAAAGGCTTCCTTAAAGATGTGCATTTTGTGTACATTTTCACTCAGTGCAAGGTAATAGAAATTTTTGATAGACATTGAACTCTAAAGGTTACCTTAATCAACTTAAGAGGATTTTCCTTAAATATCTTAAAAGCCATCTACTTTTTGCTCAGAAAAAAAACAAACAACAGATTCCCTTTCTTAATTTGAAAAGAGTCAGTAGCATGTGCCAGAGGAGAAAAAAATATAGTAGTATCCATCCAATTTCAAATATGACCCAAAATAGTGGGTCTAAAACAGTAAATAATAAATAGAGATGAGCTTATTGCCCTTTCCCTATGATTTTCCAACATATACATTTATAGAAAATTCTGGAATTTTGGACCTGAAAGGAACTTATATGTAATCTGTTTTAATATGCTAATTTTGCAAATGAGGAAACTGGAAAATAGGAAAAAGTATTTGTACAAACTTAGATATTAATAGAACTGACAAGGAAACCCATTATCAGAGTGTTAAATCAAGTTATTTCCTGTGAAACCACTTTGGATCCTGTCTACCTGTTACTACAGTGGCCAGAGCTTTCCTTACCTAGAAGGGAAACCTCAGCTGCCTTCGGGGAAACAGCCAGAAAACTCAGCCGTAAGCAACAACTGGAAGAATAGTGTAGCTGTCATCAAGGTAAGGGATATTTGGAGTCAATGGAGGAGGCATCTCTTTATTTTAAATGCAAAAGATCAACTCAGGCTGTTTGGAAGGAGGTAAGGGAGTGAGCTGTACAAATATCTGGGGAAAGAGTGTTTCAGGCAGAGGACAGAGCAAGTCCTCTAAAAACCCATGATGGGACCAAGAACAAAAGACAGCCAGTGTGGCTGGATCGAAATAAGCAAGGAGTGCAATAATAGGTGAGGATAAGGGAAATGAAATGGCAAGGTGGGTAGTCAGATTATGTGGCACTTACATTCTTTTCTGTGGTTGTAGCATTTGAAACACTAAAGCAAGGCTAGATTGATACATCATAATTTAGAAGAAAGAATTTATGGGCTTAGCATTTGGTTCGCTCATTATCTACTTAAATGAATTAGGTCAAATCATATGTCTATATCTTGGCTCCCATAAGAATCTTAAACTAATAATAGATCAATAAGTCTAAATCAGTTTAAATTTTAAAAATCATAAAAATGATTTTTTAATCCCTAAAGAAGTGAATGAGAAAATAAGTGAATAGCCTCAAGTATATGGCTTGAAGCACTAAGCCAAAATCTTAAATGTCTGTCTCTTTTTGCTTTATCAATCTTATTTTGTCACCCAAAAGTGTGAGTAAGAGTTGCCAGGGTTTTAATGGTTTTAATTTAAAAGTCACATCTTTTTTGGAAAAGGCAATGCAATTGGCATTTTTGGTGTTTTCTTTTTATTTATCACAATTTAAAGGCTATTGGAAAGTTAGAAAAGTAGTGAAGGAAAGAAACATGTGACTGTAGTCACAATCTTTGGAATCATGTATGCTTTAAAAATGAAAAAAGAGAGAAAAAACAAATATATTTTTTAAAGTTTATTTTAAGAATGCTAGATTGCTCATGAAAGAAGGCTAAGATGCTATTTTACACATACACTCTGAAAATCAATTTCTCAGACACCCCATGGCACCTGCCTAAGGCAATACTAATCACATAACTAACAAGGTTTAAAACTATTAAGCACTCATGGTTGCCTCCTACTAGAAGTAGCAAAAGAAATTAGAGGGTTTTTTTGTTGTTGTTGTTATTTTACATCTGTCTTAACACTTTCAGAGAAAATACTGTTTTAATTTTGTATCAGTCAGAATGAGTTATGCTCTAGCAAAACATGGCCCCAAATCTGGGTGGTTTAAAACAGGGTTCGGTAAAACCTTTTCATGGCTTTCCGACCCCTGGTTTACAGTAACAAGCTTATCTTTTGTTCATGCCAAATGTCCATCCCAGATCACCAGGGAACTCATCTTACAGAGGTCACTGGGCTATTTGAATGCCTCCCAAAAATACCAAGGCAGTAAAAGAGAATGTGTTGGATCATACTCAGACTCTTAAATCTTCCTTTGGAAATAGCACACATCACTTTGACTCATATCTCACTGGCTGAAACAAGTCGTATGGTCACATCTAATTTCCCACTATGGAAAAACAACTGAAAAACCATCTCCCAGTCTTTACCAAGACCAAAAAGAGTGTAATTGTTTTCCTCTCTGAACTGCTTGTTCTCAGTGTCCATTCTGGCATTCTGAACTTTTTAGCTTTCAGATAGTGAGGTCATATAAACTCCAAATAGAGGTTAAATAGAACTAAATGAAAGAAAGTAGCAGGGAGCCCAGTGGCCCATAGGGGCCCAGAAACCTCTGTACAAAAAATTATTGCCCAAATTAACTCAATGGCCTAAAATTCTACAGCAGCAAGAAAGTAGCTAAAGCTTATACCCAATTCCCATCAGTCTTGTTCACCATTCTGTCACCTTTTACTCAAGGGTAAGCGGCTACTTGATCTCTTTGAATTGTTTGGGGAACTCTACTGTCAATTATCATTAACTCATAAAACTCAACTATCTAGAATAATGACACCGAAATGCTTTTTTCAAGTTATCTAAGAAGTAGAGTGGGTCACATAAAACACCAACACTAAATTTATCCATAAAAAGGAACAGTAATACCTTTGCTTAGTGCCTAGCTGTTCTTTTTTCCATCTCAGTTCTAGTAAATGTTTGTGAAGTCTGAGATAGTGTGCCCATTTGTCAGTTCTCTTCTTACCATTCATAGCTAATTTCTTTAACAAGAGCATCCAAATTGTATTTTGGGAAACTCCTGTTCCAAATTCTCAGCAATACAGTTTCAATTAGATTAACCAGAACTCTAGCTCCAAAGAGAATCCTAAGTAAAGCCAACCAGCATATTATCTCTTCTCTCTGGCCAGAGTGATTGTTTTAGGAGGGCATGAATGACCATTTCCATTAATGATGCCAGAGCAGATTTTTGATTGGGGTCTTTAGGAGAAATTACCCCCTGGCTCTTGCAAAAGCCAACACAAAAAATTGGGTCCCCTAGACAGTTTGGAGAGAGAACAAAAGCAGCAAGTTCTACTATGTTGCTTCCATTAGTCATCTTGAGGACAACCTTGAGAAGAGAGAGAGGAGACAAGCAGGGCCTGAGACTCAGGGAACACACCTGGAGATCCTGCAACCTGTGGATCCCTAAATCTAATTCTCTGTTGGACATTTACGTTGTATGAATTAATACTTTTTGTTGTTGTTTCAGCCCATTTTGTGCAGATCTTCGTCATTTGGAACCAAAAATTTTGTTGAGTGGCATTATCATACACAGAAGGAACAGCTAATGAAAGAGTAATCCTGTTAGTTGAGGGAGAGGTTTTGAGAGGCACATGACTGAGACAGCTGAGAGCTTCGCTACTAAAGAGAAGACAGAAAACTAGCCTGGGACCCAGGAGACCTTGGTTAGAGTCACAGATCTGTTAGGTCTTCTTCTATAAATGAGTTTAGTTTTGTAAACCTCAGCATTTTAATCTGTAAAGGAAAGAAATTGCAGTTGATAATTTCTTAGGTCCTGAACAGATTTTTAATTATATGATTTTATTAATAATATAAACAAGCACAATAACTCAAAGGGTCCACTTAGGGTAATGTAAATAGTCCCCGAGAGCCTGACTGTTTATCTGTTTGCCTGCAGTGCAAAAATCAATATCCATAATCATGATATCAGGTCATCAAGTAAAGTTCAAATATTCAATAGGCTCTGTTTACAATGAAAATATATTTTAGAAAGTCTTGAACATAAGTGATTAAAATAGAAAATGCAGCCAGCAGCTCCACACACATATTCCCTAAGAGTTTTGTGCATTGCCACTGCAGCACTGTTTGTAATAATTAAAAACGGAGGAAAATGTAAAGTGTAAAGGAAAGTGATAAACCTTATCTTACCCTAACTATGAAAAAACATATGGCAAGGTATAATTGGTGGTGACCTCTAGAGGAAGAAGAGGAGAAGGGGCAAAGAATGAGTTTGCCAAAGATAGTATAGAACCTTACAGGTCCTGGTTGGCCCAGAGGAGATTCAGTTTATGCCAGCTTGATTACTAGTGCCACACTTTCACTCCCAAAAATGTTCTTGCTTGGAAGCCACGTTACATACTTACCCTAAAATTAAAAAAGAAAAAAGAGCTTTCTTTAATCTACTGCAGAAATATATCACTGAATATTTTGTATGGAAATATATTAAAGTATTACTTTTTAAATGGAAAAAAAGTCATGAGAATTGTTTGCAAGATGAAGAATAGTGGTTTTCAAACATATGCAGGATCATGGGAACTGAGATTCAAATGACCACTTACCGAGAAGGCCGATATATAACACTGTTCTCTCTAAAGCAGTGATAACATGATGATTCATGGAACCCCATCCTCTAGCCCTGATCTTTTCTCTTTATGACATAGCCTGAAGGGATGCCTCATAGCACCTCTGAAAGCCACTGCTCCATGGGGTATTTCCATTAACAAGAAAAATACATATAAGTAGACAGATAATTAGAGTTCTTCTGTAGAGGGTTCTAAATATGAGACTGCAGCTAAAGTCATGTTATATTCATATTTGTATATATTATATATTTATATAAAATATTTATATATATTATATATACTTTATATATAGTAAACTACAGGTCAAGCTGCAGGGAAGAAAGGGAGTGGGGAAAGAGACTGACTAATTAATTGATTGATTTGCTTCAGAGAAAATTCCTTAGAAAAATCTCTTGCCTGTCATCTCTCACTAGCATTCTATAATCAGAGGTATTCTTACTCAACATAGTAAATACAGCATGAATAAAAATAAAAACATGTCCCCAACAATACACATCATGATCCTCTACTGGGACATTGAAAAATGATCGTCCCCGCCCAAGAATAACTGACACAGAACCTTCGGGAATGGGGCCCTATAATTTGCTTGTTACTAAACTCTCTAGGTGAAAAGAGGTTTGGTCCACCAGAGGAATCTTTCCCTTCCAGGACTGTGTATGCTAGCAGCAAATGAGAATTTTTTTCAGGAAAGAATCACTTGTAACAAACATTATATGAGTTGAATACTATGGGCTAGTTCTGTACTACCTACCAGTAACACAAACTGGGTTTTAAAGATGAGATGGTAGTCTCAGAGAAATAATCCATTGTAACGCAGCTGAGAAATACTACCAGTCAAATCATGTTTTCTAAAACATAAAATCCTGCTCTGATACATTTAGCCTGATACAAAGGCATAAATACCAGACACGACTGTTTTAAGAGAATCACACCAGATTTAACAGCTGAGCAGGCCATTCATCATTTTTTAAAGGTGTATCATTAATCTTACACTATTCCAAAAAGCCAGGCCTCTCCTACCCTGGTCTGCTTTAAATCTAACAACTATTTATTGACTGTCTTTCTCTTGCTTGGCACTCTGCTGAGAGATATAGACCTGCGGGTGGATGGGATTCACATTTATTGGGTGCCTATTTTGCATTGAACTACTGAGTTGTTACTCAAAATTGGGTTATGATGCTTTTCGAGAACACTATGTGTTCAAAAGACCCTGTTATTAGTATAGAAAATGCAAAGTAATTTTTACAAAGGATAAGTCATAACAGGGAAAATGCCCATGCTATAATTTTATGAGGGGCAAACTCACCTGAATTTAGAATTACATATGACATAGGAAAGTATATTGGAAGAAAGCATATCAAATGTTAATCATAATTGCCCCTCAATTGAAGGATTAGGAGGTTAATCAATCATCTATTTGACACTGCTTTTGTACTACTCAAATTTTGAATAATAATTTTTAAAACCTTAAATAATAATAAACGTACCGTCAGCCCTTTGCATCCATGAGTTCTGTATATGCGAATTCAATCAACAATGAATTGAAAATATTTTTGAAAAACAGTTGGCTGTGTCTGTACTGAACATGTACAGACTTGTTTTTCCTGTCATTATTTCTAAACAATAGCGTATAACAACTATTTACATTGGTTTGCATTGTATTAGGTATTATAAGCAACCTAGAAATGATTTAAAGTATACAGGATGTGCATAGGTTAGCTGCAGACACTACACCATTTTATACCACAAACTTGACCATCCATGGATTTTGATATCTAAGGAGTCCTGAAACTAATTATCTAAGGATACTGAGGGAAAAGTAATCTTATGCAAAAAAAAAAAAATTAACACAGAGCATAACTAGCTTTAGGTAATCAGTGTGAAGGGGAAATAAATCTTGGGACCCCAAACTCATTAAGTCAAAGGGAAAAGTTAAGCTGGTAACTGGGTCACATAAACCTGCCTCTCCCTTTTTGTTCCTAAATAAGATGGCTACAAGATGAAAAGCTACACACCTCCCACATATTTTGTCCACATGAAAATTCCTAGTGAGCTCCAAGATCTTTACCCTAAAGTGTTTATGTTAAAATTTCACCATGGCAATGTAAATTGATAGCTTATCTGTACAGGTGAAGTCACCCTCCCTCCCCACCTGACACAAATGCATATCTGATTGTTCCCCTGTCCCATTTTTCTATGTCATCTTATGTTTAAAAAAAAAAAAAACTACAGATTCACTGAGCCAAAGGTATGAATGACTATTTTGTCCTACCTTCCTTTTATGTGAAAATTGTTTACTTTTCAACATCCAGCCCTTTCCCCTTTAAATTTGGAGCCCTCAAAATCATCTTTAGGAGAAAGCATAGGCCTGTCTCCCAGGTTCACATCCTTAACATTGGCAAATAACCTAAAATGATTGGGACTTGTCATTTTTCTCAATTGACATTAGCTAATATATGACATTTTGGGTTTTTTTTTTCCTCCAAAATTCTGGTCTTCCTGGCACCCAATAAGATTTCTCAATTCTGTGTATACTTTTCTTTCTTTTTCTCAAGTATTTTTATTCATAATTTTGTAGTGATATTCTTTATTCTCTTACTACATATAATCTATGCATATCAAAACCATGAATTTTAAAAGTACTATCCAATCTAGTTGTATATTTAACTGCTCAGCCTTTTTCCTCTAATCATGGTCTAGAATCCCAGAATAATATACAAAACTCAGAAGATTAACAAAATGTAGATTTTACTACCCTCATAATTTCTCCTGGACTTATAGAAGCAGAGTGCTTCTTGCCTTAATTTATCATTTAAAACACTGATATTTCTATGGAATTTCCATATGAGATCCAGTTTATAGAATTTTCAGGAAAATTCTCCCTAGAGCCATAAATTGCTTTTGGTATCCGCCATGTTGGATTTGACCTCCCTTGATATTAAGGACTATTACTACATTTGTGACCCTTGTTCCCAAGTGTGGTATGACGTATGTAGCTGTACCCTTTCTTATAAAGTTAGCTCCCTGTTTGTACAAAAATGAAGAGCATAAACAAAACCCACACTCTCATTTAGGGATTCTGCTACCTATACCTGTGAAATGTTTATCTCTCTAACCTATGCAGAAAGAAGTTTGTTGCTTTGTTTAAGATTTAGCAAGACTGCCTGGCAAGAACCTCGCCCTCCAATTATTATGAGAGTAAGCCATAAAAAGAAGGAGATAGATTTCAGAATCATCCCACTGTCTGCTCTGCCAGGCCCTGTGGTTCAGAGCCCCACAGCTCATGGCACCTCTATTCCTTTTCACTCTCAATTACCAAGAAAGAAACTGCAGCTAGAACATAGGACCCTTTAACAGAGTCAAAGTCCTCCACCATAGATCTGAAAGTAGTGTCAGTAATATGCACATGTCATTTGGGAATTGCATTTACTAGAGAATAAAAAGGCATATAAACGCCAGGCACAGTGTCTCACACCTGTAATCCCAGCACTTTGGGAGGCCGAAGTGGGTGGATCAGAGGTCAGGAGTTCGAGACCAGCCTGGTCAACATGATGAAACCCTGTCTGTACTAAAAATACAAAAATTAGCTGGGCATGGTGGCAGTTGCCTATAATCCCAACTACTCTGGAGGCTGAGGCAGAAGAATAGCTTGAACCCAAGAGGCAAAGGTTGCAGTGAGCCAAGATCAAGCCACTGCACTCTAGCCTGGGTGACAGCAAGCCTACATCTCAAAAGAAAAAAAAAAAAAAAGGCATATAAAATCTTCTGACCACTACCAGTTCTCTTGGGTTCTGGTTTTGATTAGATAATCAAAATACAGTCTCATCTGGAAGAAGCACTTACCCCTGAAGTGAGGCAATTCCTAAAACAACCCTACCTAATATAACCATATATTCTCCAATGTCTTCACATTATTTTCCCTTCTATCTCAAGACTTGTAAGAGCCTTAAAAACATACCCTATGATCTATACCACCGGCAGTCAGGCAATTTACAATTTCTTCATCCATATAGTAGTTTGAGTCTTTTTATTTTTCTTCCACTGACCAACAATATATTAAAAAACCTACAAGTTACATGGATTTTTATATAACAGATAAACAAGCATTCTTTTCCTTCCGCTTATCTATCATGGTAGTTGTAACCAGCCACAAGCAAAACCTTAATCATGAAGACTTTCTCTTGGTGATAAGGACAAATGTAGAATGTAAGAAAACAGACACTATCGAATAAAAGCTTTTGAATGGTGAAACCAGGAGATTCGTAATGTACACAAAGCAACTCAGCCTCAGAGAACTGGCAACTCTTTATACTAATTCCTAATTAAGACACAAGAAAGAGGAAGTGGGAAAAGATTCCAGTGCCTCATGCCCTTTAGCACAGCCTGCTTTGATTCTGTTTAAATTAGGTCACTACAGCATTGAGCCACTGCTAATACTTATTAACAGTTAACAGGATGGTATTTTTAACCATAGCTCCACTCAGGAACTTACCATTAATACTAGGTTTTGCAAAATACAATTTCTTGTAAAAAATATGGATGGTGAAGAAAGGGCAAGTGTTCACAGAAGGAATAAAGTGGATAGTAAATTCAGCATTATTGGTTTGCTTTGCTTTTCAGAGAACCCAGAGAAATTCTTGCCACAGCAAATTTTTGGCAGAATCCAACTACAAATATAAAAATAATTTTTTAGGAACCATCTTATTTAAAAATGTTCTTGTCTACGAATTAATTAGTAACTAAGACTTCTGTAAGTGGTATTAAATAAAAACTGAGGTCATCCTATAGATATATTCCAAGACCAACAGCATGTAGCCATGTAGTCAAAAGTTATCTATTTCCCTGAAAGAATAGTTGTTATCCTAAAAGAAACGCAAACTATAAGCTTTACATCCTTGTTAGCGTGATTCAGTGAAATTAAACTAATCAGCTATAGACAAATCAACTTAAACAAATTTGCTTGCCTTACACAGAATATTAATGTATAATAGTCAATCACAAGAAAGGTCAAAATACTTCCTCCTTTATGCTTCGAAAATTGTGCTGTAACTGCTGTGAGTAGGGCTTACCACATTTAATAAGGCCTTGTGGTTAGTGAAATGTTCCTTTGTATGCATGATACACTTTTAAATTTCTTTCCATTTGATCTAATTTTGGTTTTGACAGTTTGAATAAGAGATGTCTTATTGAAATAGGTAAATTATAATGATAATAGTGAGGCATAAATTATGTGAATAATCCTGGAATGGTTGAAATGCTAAACTTGAAATCAGTTGAGAAGATTGCTCTCTAGAATATTTCTTGGGGAAAATGATAAAATCAATCAATATGTATCTATTGACTATTTAATGTGAGTAAAGCAATGTCCTAGGTACACTAAGGGAAAGAATATCAGACAGGTAGACATAAACAAATATAAACAGTATGCTGAAGGGGAAAGGAAAGCCTAGAGATACAAGAGAAGTTTAGTAAATGTGTGAATAGTCAAAAGGAAACTGAAAAAGCCATTGAAGTGGCATCACTACCTGAAATTCGTTGTCTTGCACCGAGAAGATAAAGGACAGGAACACACAAGAAATGAGTTTAAGAGTGCAGGTTTAATAGGCAAAAGAAAGAGAAAGGAGGGCTGGTCGAGGTAGCTCATGCCTGTAATCCCAGCACTTTGGGAGGCAGAGGCGGGCATATCACCAACAAACCAATTCCAGCACTGGAGAGGAAAATATCCATTGTTTACAACTTCTCAGTATTTTCTGGTATGAAAAAAAATTATGGAATATGTCCTTTTATGTCTCTGGGATGTACAATGGGCAGATCAAAATGCAAACCTGTCTGACATGTATTTTAATGGCATCTCATAATATTTATAACTGATCTTATTTTGCTCTTGATACCCCACTCCTTATGATAGAAGAAATAGCTTTAACTTGACAATTTAAAGAAATTAGACCTCTTTTAGTTCATAAACTTCCTCTAACTTAGTCACATTGGAAAACTATTTTATTCAAACTTTAATCTTCCTAACAGGCTTGTTTTTCTCTCTTTAGGAGGATTTATTCTCCCTTTGTCCTTCCCATGACATCTGGATTCATGGGAAAATTTATAGAGCATTGCTATGTGAAGAGAAGCTTTGGAACCATTTGTTCACCTGTGGGTTTTGACTGGTTTACATACAGTGATGTTTTTGTCTGGCCTTTGAGAGTCTAACACCAGAACCTGTGAAGTATAGCTGGTCCCTCCTGATTTTCTATCACTTTTGTTCTCTTTCTCTGTCTCCCCACCCTCTCATCAGTCATACATATAAATACATCTCCATCATCTTCCATAATTTTTCCCACATGAACATAGGGGATTTTCTTTGTCATGTTAGAAACTGATACATCAAAAGCAACAGAAAACCTTC
Source organism: Callithrix jacchus (assembly GCF_049354715.1). Taxonomy (NCBI): domain Eukaryota; kingdom Metazoa; phylum Chordata; class Mammalia; order Primates; family Cebidae; genus Callithrix; species Callithrix jacchus. The sequence continues at coordinate 37,183,084 of NC_133515.1, forward strand.
TAAACTAGGTCTTCACTGGACACAGCCACCATGGGAAAACAATGTGTGCCTCAGTAGAAAACTATGTATTGTCCAACTCCAGAAGACCTCTCTGGGTCTTATTCTGATTCTACAGAAGCTATTCTACAACTCTAAATTGAGAGCAACTGATAGCAATGCAAAATAATTTTTGTCTAAACACATGTAAATTCTGACCTGCCCAGTAGAAGTTCAATTGACTCAATTGACACTGACTCACATGGTCATTCTTTTTTGATGCTAAATGTTTTCTATGATCTATTTTCTTCTATTTGTTCATTTTCATAACATTCCCTAGTGGGAAACCCAGGTTTGCTTCAATTTTCACAGTCATATTAGTATTTCTAATCTACATTTCTAATTTTTCTGTTCTTTGGATTCTATTTTGACTCAGTGTTAACAACTACTTGATTCCCTCATTAAGTATTAGTTCAATAAAATCTTTAATTTGTATTCATTTACAAAAATGAGAGTTATGATTTTACCCTTTACTGAAAATTATCTTTTAACAACATTGTTGTATTCCAGGACTCTGCATTCTACTCTACTATATCAGATACTGAGGCCGTAGCACTTTGGTGAACTGTGCCTATGGGAATTTCAGACAAGCGAAATTATCATGCAGGGGAATCTGTAAGAAAAAGAATAGTCTCCATATTCCATAGGGACTATGGGGGTTTAATGGGGAAAAGTCCCATGAAATTTTGGGTTAGCATTGATTATAGAGACAAAGAAGCAAAATGATAGTGCTTGATATATTTGATTAAGCTTTATTCCTCAGCAGATGAATAAATTTGTGGTGAGCAGAGCCTGTGAGGCAGGCCTCCAAGCAAATATATTGTCCAACTAGAGCTAGGTGACAGGAACCTCGTTTCAGTGACAACATGATGGACTGGTATAATACAACCCAATGGTACACTGGTTTCTCAATCCTGAGGATGGTTAATATACTTCAAGGCATTTCACCAATTCGATAGCACTACAACACATCATAAAGTAGCTAATTTTTTATTGCAGAGGAATTTGATCCTAATTTATGTCCAATAGCATATCAAGAAGGCCTCCAATTGTGACAAAAGCTCTGACATTTACTGACCAATAGCTGTGACATAGAGATTCTTAGGTAAAAAAATTAATCCTTTCTAATCAATTCAGAAAATAAACTTACTGCATCCATTGGAGAAATATATATTAAGGTGGATGTTTGTCTTTCGTCAAAATCTCACCCATTACTTTAAGAAGTAAGTCCCTATACAAAATGCTGGAAATAAGTGGGTCCCAGAGGCTTTGATCTATGGTGGATTGAGGTTCAGGAGGTCAAAGAATAAATTACATTGCATATCATACAAACTACAGTGGTGACTACACTTGGACTCATGGTTAAGACACTAGGAACCCAAACATTGGCAACATTGAAATTGATAAAAGACAGAAGTAGAAATTTTACTATTTTATATTTGCTACTCAAAATATTTAGTAAGTCTTCACTAAAACAATGTATTAAGTGGTTTGGTAGTGGCTTAGAACCCCACAAATCTTAAGAGAGTTTTGGAGATTATAATTGATATAGACATATATTGTGGTAAAGTATGTTTAGATGAATATCCTGATAAACCTAGTGAACAGAACCTGGGGATCAAGAAAAGACCTTCTCCAATGACTACCTGACATGTAGTTGCTGGATGACAATAGTGAGAGGAATGATGTCCCACAGAATCTGTGTACACTGTCGGTTAGAATGCAAACTAATACCATCAGTATGAAAACAGTATGGAAATTCCTCAGAAAATTTAAAATGAAATTACCGTATGATCCAGCAATCCAGCAATCTCACTAATACGGTAAATCCAAAGGATGTAAAACTAGATATCTGCACTCCTTTGTTTATTGCAGCATTAGTCACAATAGCCAAGATATGAGATCAATCTAAGTGCCCATCAATGGAAAAATGGATAAAGAAAACATGGAACCTATACACAATGAAATACTCTTCAGCCTTCAATATAAAAGGAAAGGCTGTCATTTTTGACAACATAGATGAACCTAGAGGACATCATGCTAAGTTAAAGAAGCCAAGCACAGAAAGATAAATACTGCATGATATCACTTACTTGTAGAATTTAAGGAAGTCTAACTCATAGAAACAGTGAATATAATGGTGGTTAACAGAGGCTGGGAATAGGAAGATTGGGAAAATCTTGGTCAAAAGACAAAATTTCAGTTGGACGAAAGGAATAAGTTCAAAAGATCTATTATACATCACCGTGACCATTAGTAAAGATATATTGTATACTTGAAAATTATTAAGAGAGTAGATTTCATGTGTTCTCACCACAAAAAAAAAGGATGTGAGATAATACCTATGTTAGGGACTTGATTTAGCCATTCCATAATGTATATATACATCAAAACATCATGTTGTACACCATAAATGTATACCATTTTTATCTGCCAATTTAAAATCATTAAAAATTTAAAAGAATGAAAAGAATTGTGCTCCACCAAAAGACATATGAATGTGATCTTATTTGGAAATTACATCCTTAAAAATGTAATTAAGATGAAGTCATACTAGATTAGAGTAAACTCAAGACAATTTGGAGGAAAAAAAAAAGTTAATTTGGCCTCGGGTAAAGGAAGTAAACTCACCCCAAGGATAGTTTGTAGCATTCAAGTAATCTTTCTGGATTTATCTTTCTTTATTTTGACAGGTCTCTCTGCTTTCATAGATACTAAGTTCTCTTAGAAGTCATTGGCAATGCAAATTCAATATTTTCCATAGTTGTATGCATTTCTCATAAAAATTCGGCTTCATAGGAAGACACTAACTCAGATGACATTCTCCCTTAGACATGTAGGGAGAATGTCACGTGAAAATGCAGAGTACACACACAGAATGAGAATGCCATGGGATGACAGAGGCAGAGATTAGAGTGATGTGTCCACAAGCCAAATGCCGAGGATTGCCAATGACCACCAGAAACTAGAAAGAGGCAAGAAAGGGTCCTCCCATAGAAACTACAGTAGTGGTATGCCCCTGCTGACACCTGGATTTCAGACTTCTAGCCTCAAGAACTGTGAGAAAATTAATTTCTGGGCTGGGCGCAGTGGCTCAAGCCTGTAATCCCAGCACTTTGGGAGGCCAAGGCGGGTGGATCACGAGGTCAACATGGTGAAACCCCGTCTCTACTAAAGATACAAAAAATTAGCTGGGCACGGTGGTGCGTGCCTGTAATCCCAGCTGCTCAGGAGGTTGAGGCAAGAGAATTGCCTGAACCCAGGAGGCGGAGATTGCGGTGAGCCTAGATCGTGCCATTGCACTCCAGCCTGGGTAACAAGAGCGAAACTCCGTCTCAAAAAAAAAAAAAGAAAAGAAAAAGAAAATTAATTTCTGTTGTTTTAAGCTACTTCACTTGTGGTACTTCGGTGCAGCAGCTCTGGGAAACTAATACAATGGCATAGTTCTGCAGCATGCATATAATGTGAATACTTTGTAAGGGGACTTGGCATCTGTGCCTGGGATACCAGTGGTGTTAGAAATGAGTTCAGTTTGTTATCTCCATTTTGAAAATGAAAGGTCTTCTTTGCACTAAATGGGAAGAGGAATTATAGTAAATCTAGATAGAGATGAATAAGGTGGCTTCTTCAGTAAATGCAGTGATTTGCCATTAAGTATCTCACCCTAATTTCAAATTATTATCATGGCCTGGGTAAAAGGAAATAGGCTCACCCCAAAAGTAGCTTGTATCATCCAAGTAGTCTTTTTGGATTTCTCTATCTTGACAGGTCTTTTTGCTTTCATAGATGCTAAGTTCTCTCAGCAGTCATTGGCAATGCAAATTCAATATTTTCCATAGTTGCATGCTTTTCTCATAAAAACTGTGCTTCGTAGGAAGACACTGACTCAGATGGACATTTTTTTTGAACTGCTATATTTTCTCCAGCTTCTGTTTTCCTCCATTTGTTCATCTTTACAGAATGAAGATTTTTGGTCCCATGGTTAATTTAGACAGGTTCCATCAGAGTTTGTCTGACTGCATAGTAAATCCTTTAGGTCCAGTAGAAGGGAGAAAGAATAAGTTTTGTTTAATATGGTTTCTAAACCTTGGCCAGTGCAGCAAGTTGATAACTGATAAGCAATAGGCAAGGAGCAACAGACAGAGGAAATGATTCAGGGAATTACCTATCTGTTGACAATTTCCTTTACAAGTCTTTTGTGAAAACAGCCACATTAGCAGAAACAGTCCTCCATTTCTATCTAACGGGTGGCATGCCCTCACAGCGGTGCTGGGCTTTCTCCCACTTGCTGTCATCCCTAGTACATGATGAGAAAGTCCTCTAGCAGGATGGCTATCTCATGTGTTATTACTCATTTGCTCAACTGAATGTTTAGCAGAGTGCATTGTCACAAGCGTGTATCATAGGTATTCCCAGAGGCTGAAAGCGTCACCAATGTTGTATGTGCCAGAAAAAGTTAAATAACACAGACATGTCCAACAGTATGACCAAAGTATCCAGGTTGCAAGGGGATGCCAGAAGACAGCAGGAGAGAAGCCACACTGCTGGAAATGGAAGTGTTTTATAGGTTCGGTGTTGAATCTTGCCAATAGTGAGAAATTTTCTCTTCCCCATCCCATTCAGCCAAGATCTGCTGTGAACATTAAAAGGATTCAAAATGAGGACAAATAAGAAAGAAAAAAAAATTATCACAGCAAGAGATTGTGTGATAAAAGTCACTTAGTTGTATTAAACCATAAAACTGGGTGTCTGGTGAAAGAAAATGGGGAAAATAGTCAATGAAGATTTTAAACTGTATCATTAAAACAGAGATAAAATTCTCAGAGCCTTAATTTTTACCTATTAAATGAAGAGAAAATATCTCTTAAAAGGTTTTAGGAAAGTTTACAAGAGTATTAAAAGTACAAAGAAATAAGAACATAAAGAAATAAACAATAAATAATAATTTATTCAAGATATATATCTACATCCTTTTGTCAGGAACTGGTACATAGTGATGAATAAACCCAGACCCTACTCTCACAAGGCTTACAGTCTACTGGGGTAAAATAAACATGAAACAAGCATTTCTACAAATGTATAGTCATGTACACTAAATTATATAAAAGAAATAATAAAGTCTAAAAAAGCAAGTATTCACATGTGCCAAGCACTGTTTTAAGGTGTGTGTGTGTGTGTGTGTGTGTGTGTGTGTGTACTCATTTAGACTCTAATTTGGTACAGTAGAAATTTCCAATTATCTTGGGAAGTAGGCATTTTTATTTATATTTTGTAAATAGGGAAACTGAAATACAGAAAGTTTAAATAACTTGCCCAGAATCACAAAGCTAATGAATAGTAGATCCAGAATTTGAATCCATCCTTCCCTCAGAGTTCATGAGATTAACCAGGGGCTTATCAAAGAGCATAACATGGAGATCTAATTCAGAGAGGCTGGCAGGGTGCTGGGAGGCCTCACTGAGGTAGTGACCTTTTGAAGCTGAGAACTAAAGGAATGCAGGACTTTGCTAAGTGCTGCAGGGAGGCAAGAGTATTCCAGGCAGAGGGAGAAGAACAGGCCAAGGCTGTAGAGCAGGAAGGAGTGTCTGGTGTAAAGGAGCATAAGGGGAAATCTGTGTGGCCAGAGCATGGTGAGATCATGATACCACAGAAAGCCAACAATGATGTAGGCTGTAGCTGGATTATGCAGAACCTTCCACACAGCAAAAATTCTGTATTTCACCCTAAGTGCAATAGGAAGACTTAAATAATGAGAAGCATTATATTTTCCCTTTTTTGTTTGGAGTTGCTTCTTCTGGCTGTTGTGTAATCATTAGCTCAAAGAGGACAAGGCTGGACTATTCCATTGGAAAACATTGAAATTGGTATGACTAGGAAAGTGCTACCAAAACTTCCATTATTTTCTTGACTAGAGAAGGATGAATTTCTACTCTACCAAACAAGTATATTTTAGTAAAGCAAACTGTAAGCATTGAAATAGGTAGAGAGAAGAGAAAAACACTAGTCCCAGTTTCTTATTACAGATAATGCTTATCCAGACTTAATTATATCTTCATTCAAATTTTGAAAAGGAAGCCAAATTTTCTCATTGCAAGTACACTGAAATAATTTAAACGTAAACCACAAAATAAAAATTGACATCCAACTTCCATAATGAAATTATAAAAATAGAACTTATATCTAATAGAAAAAATGCAAATTATTAGAACTGACACATTTATTGATTTAAAACAGGAAATGATAAATAGCTATGGAAGGAATTAAAAATGTAATCCAAAAATGTATCAGTAGAAGACAGTTTAGGAGGTAGTTGTGAAGGAAAAATTTCCCTCCAACCTTTCAAAAACAGTTAGTTCCAGTACTATTTAAACTACATAAAACAAAACTGAAAGGACCCAACTTATTTTTAGAGTAACCCTAAATATGATAAAAAGTTCAGATGAATATCACACATGCACACACACACACCCGCACACACACACACAACTTGACTCAGTTAATAATAAAGGTTTGAAAATCTACAGTAGATTATGAGAACATGGACAAAAGGAAATAGCCAAATATACTCTTCAATTTAACAATTGGAAATCTATAAATATATTATATCAGGTTCATAAATAGACGGTTAAGGGGAACCAAATACATAACTACATAGTTTCCAAGAAGTCAACTAAAATAACATCCCATTAAAAGAAAATAAAAGCTTTTATAAACTGTCAAAGAAACATACTTACTGAGATGATGAAGGATATCTACATTAAGACAAAATCCAGCATTTTACTTAATGATACAGCACCCCACAAAGTAAAACGAAAAGCAAACAAAAGAGAAGGGGGAATAATTATAAGGATTATTATTACCTTCAGCTTCTAAAATGCATTATAAACCTGATTTAAATTAAACAGTGCAATACTGTCAGAGAAAGAATAATCAGATCCACAGAACAGAGTGGAAAATCCAAAAATGAACAGACATCCATATAAAGTGATAAAAATGATGTCTCCAATCAGTATGGGAAAGATGAATAATTAACCAACCATTGATGTTCACTGCCTCAATCCATAAATCGCAAAATCATAAAATCCAGATTAAATATTTCAATGTATAAAATAAACTATGTAGTTTAAAATAGGTAATATTTTAGAGTGAAAGTAGTAATTTAGAAAGGCATGGAGAATGGTATTGTCTTGGAAATACAGGACATAGGCATGGGCAAGGACTTCATGACTAAAACACCAAAAGCCATGGCAACAAAAGCCAAAATTGACAAATGGGACTAATTAAACTAAACAGCTTCTGCACAGCAAAAGAAACTAGCATCAGAGTGAACAGGCAACCTACAGAATCTGAGAAAATTTTTGCAATCTATCCACCTGACAAAAGGCCAACATCTAGAATCTATAAGGATCTTAAACAATTTTAAATTTGTTTAAACTTAAACAAATTTACAAGAAAAAAACAACCCCATCAAAAAATGGACAAAGGATGTGAACAGACACTTATCAAAAAAGGACATTAATGTGGTCAACAAACATACAAAAAAAAAAGCTCATCATCACTGGCCATTAGAGAAATGCAAATCAAAACCACACTATGATACCATCTCACACCAGTTAGGATGGAAATCATTAAAAAGGCAGGAAACAACAGATGCTGGAGAGGATGAAGAGATACAGGAATGCTTTTACACTTGATGGGAGTGTAAATTAGTTCAACCATTGTGCAAAACAGTGTGGCGATTCCTCAAGGATCTAGAAATAGAAATATCATTTGACCCAGTAATCCCATTACTGGGTATATCTACAAAGGATTATAAATCATTCTACTACAAAGACACATGCATGCATATGTTTATTGCAGCACTGTTCACAATAGCAAAGACTTCCAACCAACCCAAATACCACTCAATGGAAGACTGGATAAAAAAATGTGGCATATAAATACCATGGAATACTATGCAGCCATAAAAAATGATGAGTTCATGGCCTTTACAGGGACATGGATGAAGCCGGAAACCATCATTCTCAGCAAACTAACACAGGACCAGAAAACCAAACACTGCATGTTCTCACACATAAATGGGAGTTGAACAATGGAAGCACATGGACACAGGGAGGATAACATCACACACCAGGACCTGTCAGAGGGTGAGGGGACTAGGGGAAGGATACATTAAAAGAAATACCTAATGTAGATCATAGGTTGATGGGTGTAGACACAACCATAGCACATATATACCTATATAACAAACCTGCACATTCTGCACATGTATCTCAAAACTTAAAGCATAATATTAATAAGAAGAAAGGCATAGAGAAAAAAATTAGTCAATTTGGCCACATTAAAAACATATACTAACAAAATTCTTTAAAAAATTAAGGCGAACTATAGCCTAGAGAATTATTTGCACATCTATGATGATTAATTAAATTCAGTAAAATGTAGATTTACTTTAAAATTTTTAAAAAATTAAGATAATTCATCAAAAATGGCCAAAGATCATGGAACAGAGAATGTTTTCTCAAAAATTTATAATCCACGAATTTATATAACATTCAATTTTATTAATGAGGAATGTAAAATAAACTACAATAGAAGAATAAATATCAGAATCAAAAGAGAACAATTACATTTCTTGGTGCTGGTGGAAGGGGAGTGCAAGAAAAGACACTCAAACACTTTTTGTGTAACACAAAGTAGAATTACTTTTCTGGAAAGTTTTATAATATGCACTAAAGGCATCAAAAATTTAAAATCACTGAATTCTTTAATTTCTAAAATTTATGCTAAAAAGACAATCATAAACATGCACAAAGATATAGTTATGAAAACATTCATCTTAAATAGTAAACTACCAAGCTATTTAAAATATTGAAAAAGAATATTTGAAGAACTTCAAGATGGCTAACTATCATTTCATGCTTGCCTCCTCCACTGAGATGAACCAAAAGGGTATACAGACAAGCATACTTCAAATACATTATCCAAGAGAACACTGGAATGCAACAAAAAAGTGACAGAGAACACAAAATGCAAGAAAGGAGAAGGAAGAGAAGCAGCCTATTTAACCAGGACTGGCTGGGAGCTGAGAGTGACTTCCCTACACAGGGACAGGGTAAGCAAGAGACTTCCAGCAGCCTGCATTGTCATCTAATACTGGCCATAAAAGAGCCCCTCAACTCTCCCAGGTCCTTAAATTAACACTGGAGATACTGAAAGACTGTGAGACTAACTGCCCCAGCAGGGAGCTCATGGTGGGTCCCACACCCTCTCTGAGACCTAACTGGCTATAGTAAGGTTCTATTTTTAATCCTAGCCTTTAACAAATACTACACAGTATTGGGCCCCAGTGTACCAGGACTGAAGGATAAGGGAAACTTGGGTTTTCACTGGTGAGACTGGGTCACAAGGTAGCAATAGGCTACCAGAGTCATGCCTGAGAAGCAAGTGAAGAGTGTGCTTTAGCTGCCAGAGCTGGGAAGCAAGCACTGCCAGCCCAGAGACTGGGAAATGAGCAGAGCAAATGTTGACTCTGGGACTTATTTGTGAGCCACACAAGGACTCTTGCAGCTAGGGCTAAGGCACAAGATAGGTGCAGGTTACCACTATCATGGCTGAAGGGTGGGCCCAACTGGCACTGGGGCACAAGAGGAGCACATGTTCCCCACCCACTTGCCCAGGCTGTGGCCACTTAGGCTGGCTCCACCATGTCAGTGGCAGGGCATCACCACTGTTGCTACTTCCCTTTACCTAACCATTCTGCCTTGGGCCTGAGGATCACCCCACCCACACCCACCACAGGTAGTGTCCACTGTCAACATGAGGGTGCCTGAGCACAAGACCAGTTTTGCCCTTCCCTGAAGACAGAGCATATACACCAGAGCCCTGGAGATTGCCCAATCCAGTCCACTGTGTTAAGCACCTGTGCACTTGTGCTAGGGGCACGAGGTGGGGCCTAAACTCCTTCCTGCTACCAATTCAGCTGGCATCTACCTGCAGGAAGCACTTGCAGGCATGGAAAGTGGCATTCCCAGCCCACTGCAGCCACCAACGTGAATAAATGTATACTATTCAGGTTCTAGAGAATTGTCCTTCCACTACTACCATCATTGCCCATGCCACACCAGCTGCCAAGGAGTCAAGAACCCATTCATTTGTCTAGTCCACTGGCATCCAAGAAAGCCACAAGGAGGCCCAAGAAGTTACCTGATAGTAACTGCCAACCCCAGAGCCAAGGATACAAGGATGGGCATGTTTAGCTCACCACTACTACCACAGAGACCTAATGACTGGTCCATCTGGCATCCCACTGCCCAGCACAACTTCAAGACAGCTATTAGTGCAGTGTACTAATAATTGCACACTAACCCACTAAGGAAATCACAAATACTACTAATGTCATTAACAGCCAAATAATTCCTATAGAGACAACATTATTGTGTGCGCTCAAAATCAAAGCCAAAGTACCCTACCCAACCAATACCACAGATATATTTTCAGAAAAATGTCCTTTCTTATGAAAGTAAATTAAAAGTAAGAAGTAAAAAGGAAGAAGTAACTGTTACACCAGATGTACAAATATCAATACAAAGACACAGGAAACATAAAAAAGCAAGTGAATATGACACCTCCAAAGGAACATAATAATATTAGCAATAGACTTTAATTGAAAACAAATTCTTGAAATACCAGATAAAGAATTCAAAATACTGATTTTTTTTTTAAATTTTACTCTAAGTCTTGAGACACATGCACTGAACATGCAGGTTTGTTACATAAGTATATATATGTCATGGTGGTTTGCTGCCCCTATCAACCCATTATCTAGGTTTTAAGCCCTACATGTATTAGGCATTTGTCCTAATGCTCTCTAAAAGGGGCGTGGTGGCTCAAGCCTGTAATCCCAGCACTTTGGGAGGCCGAGGCGAGTGGATCACGAGGTCAAGAGATCGAGATCATCCTGGTCAACATGGTGAAACTTTTGTGTTTTGTACTAAAAATACAAAAAATTAGCTGGGCATGGTGGCGTGTGCCTGTAATCCCAGCTACTCAGGAGGCTGAGGCAGGAGAATTGTCTGAACCCAGGAGGTAGAGGTTGCGGTGAGCCGAGATTGCGCAATTGCACTCCAGCCTGGGAAACAAGAGTGAAACTCCATCTCAAAAAAAAAAAAATATTGATTTTAAAGAAGTTAATTGAAATACAAGATAATTCTGTAAAAAAATTAAAAGAAATCTGAAAACTCAGGATATGAATGAAACATTTACCAGTGATCGATGTTTTTAAAGAACCACATGAAAATTCTGGAACTAAATAATTCATTAAAAGAAATACAAAATACATTTGAAACTGTCAACAATAGGCTAGATCAAGCAGAAAAATAAGCATCAAAATTTTGTTATGTCTTTTGAAATAATCCAATCAGGTAAAAGTAAAGAAAAATAATAAAAGAGAATTAGCAAAGCCTACAAGATCTTTGGGACAATGTGTAGTGCCTGAATATTTGAGTTATTGGTATCTGCAAGTGTAGAAAGAGAACAAAAGGATTAGAAAACTTCTTTAACAAAATAATAGATGAAAGCTTCCCAGTTCTAGCAAGAGATTTAAACATCCAGATACAGTAGGTCAGTGACCTCCAAGCAGATACAATGCAAAAAGATCTTCCTTGCTGCACATAATAGTCAGACTATCTAAAGTCAAAGATAAGAAGTGAATCATACAAATAACAAGACAAAAATGTCTAGTCGCCTATAAGAAAGATCCCATCAAACTAACAGAAGTTTTCTCAGCAGAAACTTACAGGTCAGAACAAAGTGGGATTATATAGTCAAAGTGTTGAAAGAAAAAAAAAACTGCTCAGACAGAATAGTATATCCAGTTAAATTAGCCTTCATAAGTGAAGGAAAAATAAAGTCTTTCTCAAGCAAGAAAATGCTGAGTAAATTAGATACTACTAGACTGACCTTACAAGAAATGTTCAAGGGAGTCCTTAGGCTGGAAGTATAAGAATAACGTTTACCATAATGAAAACATGAAAGTATAACTCTCCCAGGACATGAAATTGACCTATATAACAAATCTGTATTTATACACCTGAACTTAAAATACAAGTTTTTAAGTCAATTAAATTAAAAGTAATGTTTAAAAAATAAATAAAACTTATTAGTAAGGCAATCATGCAAATAAGGAAGAGAAAGGACTGAAATGGTACCACTAAAGGAATCCACCAAACAAAACAATGACAATAAAAAAGAGGAAGAACAAAAAAGACATTAAACAACCACAAATAATTAATAATATGACAGGGATAAAGCCTTGTATATCAATAATGACCTTTAAAGTAAATAAATTACATTATCCACTTAAAATATATACAATAGCTAAACAGTTGATAAAAATAATGCAACTGTTTGCTGCTTACAAAAAACTAACCTTACTAGTGAAAATGAAGGGATGTAAATGGATATTCCATGAAAGCAGAAAACAAAAGCAAGCAGGTATGGCTATAATTATATTAAAAAAAAACAGACTTTGAGTCAAAAACAGTTAAAAAAAAAAAAAGACTAAGAAGGTTATTATATGATGATAAATGGATCAATCCAACAAGATAACATAACAATTTTAAATACACATGTACCCAACATGGCAGCACTCATATTCATAAAGTAAATATTAATAGATGTAGAGAGATAGGCTTTAACATCCCACTTTAAGCATTAGACAAATTATCTAGCCAGGAAGTCAACAAAGAAGCATGGGATTTAAATGGGTACATTAAACCAAATAGACCTAACAGTCATTTAGAAACCTCCTATTCAACAATAGCAGAATACATATTCTTTTCATCAGCATATGAAATATTATCCAGGATAGAATGTATATTAGTACACAAAACTAGTCTCAACAAATATTTTAACATTAAAATTATACCAAGTATCTTCTCAGACCACAATGAAACACCAAGAATCAATACCAAGAAGGACTTTAAAAACCATATAAATACATGGAAATTAAACAACCTACTCCGAATTACAAGTGGATTAACAAAGGAATTAAGATTAAAATTTTAAAAAATATCTTGAAACAAGTGAAAATGAAAATGCCACATACCAAAACTTGTGGGAATAGCAAAAGCAGTGCTCAGAGGAAAGTCATAACAATAAATTCCTACATCAAAAAAGTAGAGAGAGGCCAGGGGTAGTGTGACTCACTCCTGCAATTCCAGTATTTTGAGAGACTGAGGTGGGTGGATCATTCGAGGCCATAAGTTTGAGACCAGTTTGGCCAACATGGTCCCACAAAAAAAAGTGACGACATGTGATGTAATCCCAGCCTGGAGTGCAGTGGCGTGATCTCAGCTCACTGAAACCTCCACCTCCCAGGTTCAAATGATTCTTCCACTTCAGCCTCTTGAGTAGCTATTACTACATGTGTTTGCCACAAAGCCCGGCTAATTTTTGTATTTTTAGTAGAGACGAGATTTCACCATGTTACCCAGGCTGGTCTCAGACTCCTGACCTCAGGTGACCCGCCTGTCTCAGCATCCCAAAGTGCTGGAATTGCTGGCTTGAGCCACTGCGTCCAGACAAAAATTTCCTTAACAATGCCCCACAGACAATTAATGCAAAATAGACAAATGGGATTGCATCAAGTTATAAAGCTTCTGCACAGCAAAGGAAACAATCAACAAAATGAAGAGACAACCCACAAAAAAGGAGAAAATATTTGCAAACTGCCAGTTTGACAACAGATTAATAACAAGAATATATAAGAAGTTCAAACAACAATCTAGGAAATAAACTAATAATCTGATTTTAAAATGGGTAAAAGACTTGAATAGATATTTCCAAAAAGATGACATACAAATGGCAAACAGGCATATATAAATGTGTTCAACATCATGGATCATCAGAGAATTACAAATCAAAACTTAAATGACGTATCATCTTACCTCATTTAAATGGCTTTTACCCAAAAGATAGGCAATAACAAATGCTGGATAAGATGTAGCAAAAAGAGAACCCTCATACATCATTGGGGGGAATGTAAGTTAGTACAATCACTATGCAGAAAAGTTTGAAGGTTCCCCAAAAAACTAAAAATAGATGTACCATATAATGCAGCAATCCCACTGCTGGGTATATACCCAAAAGATAGGAAATCAGTATATTAAAGAGATATCTGCCCTATTATGTTTGTTGTTTTGCAACACAATAGCAAAGGTTTGGAAGAAACTTGTTTTCATCAACAGATGAATAGATAAAGTAAGTGTGGTACTTTTACACAATGGAGTATTAGCCATAAAAAAAATGACTCTGTCATTTGTAAAAACATGGATAGAACTGTAGATAATTATGTTAAGTGAAGTAAGCCAGATCACAAAAGACAAATATCACATGTCATCACTTTTTTATGGAAAGCTGTCAGTGGATATACCATTCTGGGATCTGAAGGATGGTGGACCTCTTCTCATAATTTCATTAGGCGGTGCCTAGTAGGAACTCTGTGTAGGCCTCTGACTCATATTTCTCTCCTGCACTGCCCTAGCAGAGGTTTTCCATGAGGGCCCCACACTTGAAGTGAACTTCTGCTGGGGCATCCAGATGTTTCCATATATCTTCTGAAATCTAGGTGGAGGTTCCCAAACCTCAATTCTTGACTTCTGTGAACTGGCAGGCTCAACAACATGTGAAAGCTACCAAGGCTTGAGGCCTGCACCCTCTGAAATCACTGCCTGAGCTCTATGTTGGCCCCTTTCAGTCATGACTGCAGTGACTGTGATGCAAAGGACTAAGTCCTTAGGCTGCACACAGCACAGTATTCTGGGTCTGGCCCACAAAACAATTTTTTCCTTCTAGGTCTTAGGGCCTGTGATGGGAGGGGCTGCTGTGAAGACCTCTGATGTGCCCTGAAGATATTTTCCTCATTGTCTTGGGGATTAACATTTGGCTTCTCACTACTTATGCAAATTTCTGCAGCCAGTTTGAATTTCTCTGCAAAAAATGGTATTTTCTTTTCTATCACATTGTCAGGCTGCAAATTTTCTGAACTTTCATTCTCTGCTTCCCTTATAAAATTGAATGCTTTTAACACTACACAAGTGACATCTTGAATGCTTTTCTGCTTGGAAAGTTTTTCTACTAGATACCCTAAATCATCTCTCTTAAGCTCAAAGTTCCACAAATCTCTAGGGTAGGGACAAAATGCCACCAATTTCTTTGCTAAAACATAAAAAGAGTCACATTTGCTCCAGTTTCCAACAAGTTTCTTATATCCATCTGAGACCACCTCAGCCTGAATTTCATTGTCCATATCATTATCAGCATTTCAGTCAAAGCCATTCAACAAGCCTCTAGAGAGTTTCAAACATTTCCACATTTTTTCTGTCTCATTCTGATCCTCCAAATTGTTCCAACCTCTGCCTGTTACCCAGTTCCAAAGTCTCTTCCACATGTTTGGGTATCTTTTCAGCAGTACTCCATTCTTGGTATCAATTTACTGTATTAATACATTTCATGCTGCTGATAAAGACATACCTGAGACTAGAAAATTTCCAAAAAAAAAAGGTTTAATGGACTTACAGTTCCACCTGACTGGGGAGGCCTCACAATCATGGTGGAAGACAAGCAGGAGCAAACCACATCTTACATGGATGGCAGCAGGCAAAAATAGAGGGCTTGTGAAGGGAAACTCCCATTTTTAAAACCATCAGGTTTTGTGAGACTTATTCACTATCACAAGAACAGCAAAGGAAAAACCCACACCCATGATTCAAGTATCTCTCACCAAGTCCCTCCCACAACACATGTGAATTATGGGAGCTACAAGATGAGATTTGGATGGGGACACAGAGCAAAATCATATAAGGATGGTTAATGGGTACAAAGAAAGTAGTTAGAAAAATGAAGACCTACTATTTGATAGCACAACCAAGTGACTATAGTCAATAATAATTTAATCATATATTTAAAAATAACTACAAGAGTATAATTGGATTATTTGTAAGATAAATAATAAATTCTTAAGGAGATGTATACCCCATTTTTATGGGATTATTCCACATTGCACTACTGTACCAAAATGCTTCCTGAACTCCATAAATATATATACCTACTATGTACCCACAAAAATTAAATATTTTTAAAATTTTTAAAAAGAAATGGAAAAATGCCCTACATTCATCAGAAGAATTGATATCACTAAATAATCATATTGCCTAAAGCAATCTGTAGATCCAATGCAGTCATTATCAAAATATCAGTCATTATTTACAAAATTTGAAAAAGCAATTCTAAAATTTGTGTGAGACCAAAAAAGGTCCTGAATAGCCAAAGCAATCTTGAACAAAAAGAACAAGTAAATATGCAATCACATTACTTGACTTCAAAAATATATTACAAGGCAATAATAACCAAAACACTATGGTGTTGATATAAAAATAGACACATAGACCAATGAAACAGTATAGAGAAACCAAAAATAAAGCCCTATATGTACAGCTTACTGATCCTCAAAAAAAGGCAACGTAATTTTGTGCAAAAAGATGAAGGATATACAAAAAGAATAAAGATAAACAGGAAGGGAAAATAGGAGCCCAGAGCAAACTGAAGGTAGTAAGTGAGAACATGTTTGTAAATAAAAATTTTAAAAGTAAAAAAAAAAAAAAAATCCAACAAGAATTTACATTGGAGAAAGGATACTCTCTTCAATAAATGGTGGTAAAAATTGGAGAACCTAAAGCAGAAGAATGAAACTGAACCCTAATCTCTCACTAAGTATAAAAATTAACTCAAGATGGATTAGAGACTTGAATATAATAAGACCTGACACTATGAAGATACTACAATAAAACCTAGCCTAGACAAATGTCCAGGCAAAGAACTTATAACTATGACCTCTAAAGCGCAAGCATCAATAAACAAAAGTAGACAAACAAGACTTAAAGAAGCCCCTGCACAGCAAAAGAAAGAATAAACAGAGTGAAAACAAAGCCTCTTAAATAGCAGAAAACATCTGCAAACTATTATTTCTGACAAGGGACTAATATCCAGAATATATAATAATTCAAACAACTGAACAGGAAAATAAATAATATTATTAAAAATGTAGGAAAATAACATAAGTAGCCATTTCTCAAGAGAAGACATACAGATGGCCAAAACTCTATGAAAATATGCTGAACATCACTACACTTCACAGAAATTCAAGTCAAATCCACAATAACATATAATCTTACCCCAGTCACAATGGCTTTACTAAAAAGACAAGATATAACAAATGTTCGTGAGAATACAGAGACAAAAGTAAATCTTATATACTTGAAATGGTTTGGCTGTGTCACCATCCAAATCTTATCTTGAATTCTCACATGCTCTAGGAGGGACCTGGTGGGAGGTAATTGAATCATAGGGGCAAGTCTTTCCCATGCTGTTCTTGTGATAGTAAATAAGTCTCATGAGATCTGATGGTTTTAAAAAGAGGTGTTCCCCTGCACAGGCTCTCTCTTTGCCTGCTACCATTTATGTAAGGTGTGATTTGCTCTTCCTTGCCTTCTGCCATAATTGTGAGGCTTCTCAAGCCATGTGAAAATGTAAGTATAAATAAAACTCTTTCTTTTGTAAATTTCCAAGTCTTGGGTTTGTCTTTATCAGCAGCATGAAAACAAACTAATAGAGTAAATTGATACCCGTAGAGTGGGGCACGGCTGAAATGATACCTGAAAATGTCAAAGAGACTTTTGAACTGGGTAACAGGCAGAGGTTGGAAAAATTTGGACTGGTGGCATTTTGCCCCTACCCTAGAGATTTGTGGAACTTTGAGCTTAAGAGAGATGATTTAGGGTATCTAGTAGAAAAACTTTCCAAGCAGAAAAGCATTCAAGATGTCACTTGTGTAGTGTTAAAAGCATTCAATTTTATAAGGGAAGCAGAGAATGAAAGTTCAGAAAATTTGCAGCCTGACAATGTGATAGAAAAGAAAATACCATTTTTTGCAGAGAAATTCAAACTGGCTGCAGAAATTTGCATAAGTAGTGAGAAGCCAAATGTTAATCCCCAAGACAATGAGGAAAATATCTTCAGGGCACATCAGAGGTCTTCACAGCAGCCCCTCCCATCACAGGCCCTAAGACCTAGAAGGAAAAAATTGTTTTGTGGGCCAGACCCAGAATACTGTGCTGTGTGCAGCCTAAGGACTTAGTCCTTTGCATCACAGTCACTGCAGTCATGACTGAAAGGGGCCAACATAGAGCTCAGGCAGTGATTTCAGAGGGTGCAGGCCTCAAGCCTTGGTAGCTTTCACATGTTGTTGAGCCTGCCAGTTCACAGAAGTCAAGAATTGAGGTTTGGGAACCTCCACCTAGATTTCAGAAGATATATGGAAACATCTGGATGTCCAGGCAGAAGTTTGCTTCAAGTGTGGGGCTCTCAGAGAGAACCTCAGCTATGGTAGTGCAGAAGGGAATTGTGAGGTCAGAGACCCCACAGGGTCCCCACTGGGGCACTGCCTAGTGGAGTTGTGAGAAGAGGACCACCTCCTTCAGACTCCAGAATGATAGATTTACTGAGAGCTTGCACTGTGCATCCCGAAAATTTGCAGTCACTCAATGCCAGTCCATGAAGGCAGCTGAGAGGGAGGCTGTACTCTGCAAAGCCACAGGGGTGGAGCTGTCCAGGTCAATTGGTGATACATCAGCATCACCTGGATATGAGACATGGTGTCTAAGAAGATCATTTTGGAGCTTTAAGTTTTGACTGCCCCCTGGATTTCAGACTTGCCTGGGTCCTGCAGCCCATTTGTTTTGGTCAATTCTTTCTACTTGGAATAGCTGTATTCACCCTATGTTTGTACCGCCATTGTATCTATGAAGTAACTAATCTGCTTTTCTTTTTACAAGCTCATAGTTGGAAGGGATTTGCCTTGTCTCAGAGGAGACTTTGTAGTGCGAACTTTTGAGTTAATGCTGAAATGAGTTAAGACTTTCACGGACTGTTCAGAAGGCATGATTGGTTTTGAAATGTGAGGATGTGAGATTTGAGAGGAGCCAGGGATAGAATAACATGGTTTGTCTGTGTCCCCACCCAAATCTCATCTTGGATTCCCAAGTGCTGTGGGATTGACTCAGTGGGTGGTAACTGAATCATGTAGGCAAGTCTTTCCCATGTTGTTCTCATGATATTTAATAAGTCTCACAAGGTCTGATGGTTTTAAAAATGGGAGTTCCCAGGCACAAGCTTTCTCTCTGCCTGCTGCCATCCATGTAAGACATGACTTGCTCTTCCTTGCCTTCCTCCATGATCATGAGGCTTCCTGAGGACTGTAAGTCCAATTAAACCTCTTTCATTTGTAAATTGTCCAGTTTCAGGTATGTCTTTATCAGCAGTGTGAAAACAGACTAATACAATATTGTTGACTAAGTCAATACATCAAAGGGATACCTGCACTCACATGTTTATCACAGCACTATTCACAGTAGCAAAGATATAGCATCAATCTAAGTGTCTACAAACAAATGAATAGATTTATTTAAATGTGATATATACGCAATGGTATACTACTGAGCCATAAATATATGTCATGTTCAGTAAAATGAATGGAACTGGAAGTGGCTCTTCTACGTGAATAAGCCAGGCACAAAAAAACAAATATCCTATGTTTTCACATATACATGAGAGAGAGAAAAAAATGAAATCATGTGTAAAATGTGGAAAAATAAATAAGATACTTAAAAGTATGAGTGAGGAAAGGATAAAAAGTAGGCTAAAGGGTAAAAACATACAGTTAGAATAAATATATTTAATATTTGATAGCAGAGTAGGGTGACTATAGTAAACACAAATGTACTGTACTTGGGTGACGGACACCCTAAATACCCTGACTTGATTACTATGCAGTAAGTATATCCACATAATGAAACTTCACACATACTCCATAAAATTTATACAAATTTTAATACATAAAATAAAAGCAGTTGAATTTAAGAAAAAAATAATATGGAAGTGACATTTATTATGGTTTTTAAATCCTCACAAAATATATGCAAAACTCATTTTATTTGGTTTTTATTGTTTTTATAACATTATAAAAGATTATGCTCAAAACAATATAAAGTTAAACATTAACAGAGAGGAAAAGCTAAGAGTATATATAAAAATATTAGTAGTAGTTATGTTTGGAGGATGTCTTCTCTTCCTGTTGCTCATTTATAATTTCTAAGTTTCTTTCAATGAGCATATTACTTTTATAATAAGGTACAACTTTATTATACATTAATGTATAAAATGTATAAACTTTAACAACACATAATACATTAAAATATATTTAACTTATAAACAAAGAAAGTAACACTTTAAACAAAAACTTCACTGTGTTAAACTAACGCTTTAGTGAACTGATACTTTAAACATTTTGGTAAATGTTAGTTTATACTACAGTTTTAATTGTGAGTTAAATTTTTACAGTTAAAGAATAATTAATGTCCCGTTTTTGTTTTCTCTCTTTCTCTTTTTTTACCCCACATGTGTGCTTACAGGCTGCTGTGGTCTGAATATTTTTGTCCCCCCAGAATTCATGGTGAAATCCTAAACCCCTAGGGCATGGTATTAGAAGGTGATTGGGTACTGGAAAGTGATTATGTCATGAAGGTGGAACTCTTATAAATGGGATTAGTGCCTTTATAAAAGAGGCCCCAGAGAAATCCATTGCCCCTTCCACCTTGTGATATTACAAAGAAAAGACAGTTATCTATGAAATTTCTGCTGTTTATGAGCCACCCACTCTGGCATTTTGTTATAGCAGCCTGAAAGAACCGAAATAGAGGTGGTTGCTGATAATCTCAGTCGTTTTCATTATATAAACTTATTTCATAAGTTCTGGGATGTCTTAACTATCTTACTGTTTAATTCACTGCTTGTCAAAGGCTGAAATTTAAAACACGATGCTTTGGGATTTTTAACATAGTTCAGCATTTTTCATATGTTTTCCTTATCTACTTTCTAAGCTGCTCTACTGAATATTCTTCGTCCAGAAATAGATTTCATTTAAGTAAAGCTTGCATAGAATAAAGTAAAAACTAATTGTGTCTTCTCTGGTCTTCTCTAGATTTTTTTTCTGATACATAAGAAGTAACTTTTGATTACACATATTTTACTAACTAGATTATAGTGGCAAATGCTTATGGCTCATCTGCTTTTTCCATTCCCATAACAAAACACAATTCGAAAACCAAATATTCCCCTCTGACTCTGAGGGCCCTCAGGCAGTAGTTAACAAAGCTGAGTTTATCCTTTATGTTGAGATGAATAATGCATGGCAGTAAAACACCAGTTTGCTTGCACTACCATTGAAGGCAGACGACTGACAAGGTTTGACTGATGGGAGCCCTGTCAACCTAGGACATGTGAAGAGATCTCTTGTCAGGACTCCTAACACCAGGTTCTAACTGCTTCTAAAACACAGGTCTGAAGTATTTTTGCTGTTATGTTATTTCATCATGTCCTCATGCTGAAATGCAGCCTCGATGAATCCTTTACTGTGGAGAGCACAAAAGTTGATTTGCTCACTCTTATCTATTTTTTCTAGAATTAGAGAAGTTTGAATAAGTAGAATAATCCCAAGTAACTAAAAGTTAGCATTATTCTCCCCATAATCATAGCATAATAGTAGATAATTTCTAGTAGTTGTTTAACTTCTTTATATTCAGCTGATTTTATACTTTCTACTTACCCTTTTCTCTAACTGAAAGTCACAGTCTATTTTCGCCTTATTAAACAATACAAATCCAGATAGCATTCTTATTTTCCAAATGATACATTCAAAAATATGCAAATCTTACAGCAAAACCTTTATTCTAACCATACTCCAGTCAGGCTCAGATTCTTTCATGACTTTCTGAATTCCATCAGATAGTCTCTTCAATTGTCTTATTTTCATTCCTTTCCATTTTTGCACGCTATGCTCTCTAAGATAGCATATTTTTGCTAC
Source organism: Callithrix jacchus (assembly GCF_049354715.1). Taxonomy (NCBI): domain Eukaryota; kingdom Metazoa; phylum Chordata; class Mammalia; order Primates; family Cebidae; genus Callithrix; species Callithrix jacchus. The sequence goes on from NC_133515.1 coordinate 37,205,099, forward strand.
CACACTCTCAACACAAACCTCAAAAGACATAGTTTAATTAAAATAACATTTGAAAAGATTGGCTAAATAATTCCTATGTGTTATACACATTGTTAAATTTTTTTTTAAAAAGTCACATGATGGACTCTAGTATTACCTACATTTTACTGACAAGAAAACAGAGTTTTTAGCCAATCTCATTTTCTCCCTTTTACTCTCTCAGTTGATTTTGCTGATAGACACCAACTACCATATTATGAACAGCTATACCACAGTGGCCCCTGTAGCAAGGAACTAAGCGAGGCCTCCAGCCAACAGCTAGTAAGAAATTAAAACCCTCAGTCCAACAGCACATAAAGAACTAAGTCCTACCAACAACCACGTAAGTAAATTTGGAAGGGAATTCTCCCCTTATCAAGCATTCGGATGAGATTACAGCTTCTGCTCACAGCTTCACTGTAACCTTTGACCCAAGCCACACTCAGACCCCTGATCCACAGAAACTGTGAAATAATAAATATTGTCTTAAATCACAAAGTTTTGGGAAATAATAAATATTGTGAAATAATAAATATTAAATAAAATTTGTGAAATAATATGGTCTTAAATCACAAAGTTATTTGTTACATAGAAATTAATAACTAACATACTGAATATTATAGAAATACAGAAAAATGAGAATCTTTTCACACAGTCATTGGAAATGTAATTTGTACAGTCATTCTGGAAGATAATGTAGCAATACTTAGTAAATGTAGGAATACCTACATGATCTGATCCAGCAATTCCCTCTACTGGCTATATGCCCTGAGAAACCGTCATCCAAAAAACAGACATCCAAAAAAATGCTATACCTTGCTACTTGTGGTAACAAGAAGTTGACAGCAGCCTAGAAACCTATCATTCAGGGAAAAGATAAGTAAAATGTGATGGATGCATACTAGAGAGTAGTATGTGGTACTTAGTAGTAGTTTGTTTTTTTTTTTTTTTAATAGAGACGGGGTTTCAACCTCTTGGCCAGGCTGGTCTCAAACTCCTGACCTTGTGATTCACCCGCCTCGGCCTCCCAAAGTGCTGGGATTATAGGCGTGAGCCAAGCACTTGGCCAGCAGTAGTTCTAAGTAATGGATCCAGCAAGGTACATAGATCTTTAAAACAGAATGTTGGTCCAGTGTGGTGACTCATGCCTGTAATCCCAGCACTTTGGAAGGCTGAGGCAGGCAGATCATAAGGTCAAAATATCGAGACAATCCTGGTCAAAACGATGAAACCCCATCTCTACTAAAAGTACAAAAATTAGCTGAGCATGGTGGCACACACCTATGGTCTCAGCTACTTGGAAGGCTGAGGCAGAAGAATCGCTTGAAGCCAGGAGGCAGAGGTTGCAGTGAGCCAAGATCACATCACTGCACTCCAGCCTGGTGACAGAGTGAGACTCTGTCTCTAAGTAAATAAACAAAAATTTTTTAAAAAGAATGTTGATGAAAATAGTAAAAAAAAAATAGCGCTAACACAAAAATTATACTACTACTTAGGGAAAATAAATATTTCTCAGGAATGTGTATATATCCCAGTACATGCCTCAGACACATCAGGCTAGGTGCCTGTATATAGGAACAAGTGTGAATAAATGAAATAAGATACACTGAAAAGACAAATTGGAATAGTGTACTATCAAATATAAGATGTGACTAATTCAGCCCTGTTCTTAAAACATCAACAGAGAAGCAAAGAAAGTGTGTGTTACCTCTGCTTATTTCATTTCCATTTAAAATTATGGAGTCCCTTCCAGTAGTATACCACATTATATCCCCCTTCAAGTAAATTGCTGCAGAAATGAGGTTCATTTGAGGCACATTTCTTTGCTTTAGAGAAACGGCTTCACCAGTAGCTTCTTTAATCTCGTTTTATTTGAAGGAAATGAAAAGTTTTCCTAATGTCAGATTGCCAAAAGTACCAGATCTAAATCAAGGGAGTTTTGCATGGCTGCTAAGGAAATTTAGACAAAAGATACAGATGGAAATAAATTGTGGTAAATTAGTGAAAAAAATGGTAGGATGGTTCACTTTCCAACATCCAGAAGTTTGGAGAATGACAGATTCATCAAGCGATACAACATATTCTTAATTGGTCTGCCCAATTCAGTAAGTATTTATTAAATAACTCAATGTTTACAATTCACACAAGAGTGTGAATAAATGAAATTTTTTTAATGTCACTTAAGTAAATATGATTGAGTAATGTAATAAATATCATACCTTCCCAAAAGTAACAATTTTTATGTTGAAAAGCTAAGAGATATTGACACAAATATAGCAACAGTATAAGAAACAGAATAGGTAACAAATTGCAAAACATTATCAAATGTGAAGACACATTATTATTCCCAAGCAAAAACACCCCTCTGAGTATTAAAAAGAATTTACTAATAATAAGATCTGTAATCCTATTTCATGGTTTGGCAATACTTTTGAGATGTGACAAGTAAACTGAGAAGAGCAAGAGATATGCAAAATCTCTGTATGACCAACTTATACCAGGAAATTCTAACTTAATTCCCAGGTTTAGCTGTTAGACAGAATTTCTTTTATCAAGTGTAGTTTCTCTAGAGCTTATTCTTTCAAACGTAAGAAGTTCTTTGGCCAATAGGTGGTTTTGAATAAAGTAGAAGGTAATAATTTTGCACAATCACATCAGAAAAGACAATCATTGTGTTGGGTAATAATGTCCTGTTGGGAGATAACGTTCTTTTCAGAAAAAAGGTTTTAAAGACTCATCTTCTATGTGTTTCTAATTATTTGCTTCTCCATTCACTCTCTTAGAAGAGTCAGTTATTTCTGACAAACAGCAACTACCAAGTATTCTATCAGTCCTGGGCATCTTTTCTTCAAAACATAATTAAAAGAAAGAATAAGAAAAAAAGAATTAGTAGTATTACTTAAAACATCAGAATAATGATAAAAGAAATCTGGTTTTGAGGAAAATAATTTAGAAAAATATAAAATATTGTTTTTATCCCATGTTACAGTACAGAACACAGGCTAAATCTTGGAGAGATGCTCTCTTTTAGTTAAAAGTAGATATAATATTACTGTTAGATTTAGCGTTTCTTTTTCTCCCCTTTCCTCTTGTTATTGTATTGTTAAAATTGGAAATAAGAAAAACTTTCAAACTTGGGTTCATAAGTCTGGCTGTTCCAACCTTGAAAGGGGTAGAACCATATGAGCTGGCTCAGAGTCTGGCAGCTGTGGCCAGGACTACAAGGCAGATGAGACAATGAAATCTAAGGAACATGATATATTTCTGAAACAGACAGGCTCCTCAAAGGAAGTAGAAATCGTATCTGGGGTTAATACCAGATAAAAGTGGATTAGCCAAGTTCCCAAATGTCTGACTTCTCTTAAATGCTAGTACATTCAGAAACTGAACTAAAGATTTATTTAATAAATCTGATCTAATCTAATGATTTTCTGCTCTAGCAGTACTGTTTTACACTTCAGGGTACATTCCCTTCCTAAAAGAACACACATAGAATTATATTCATTGTAAGCAGAACAACCTCATATATACTGGTTCCAGTTAAACAGGGCATTACAGACTGCTTGTCTCTTTACTAGGGAGTATCATTCTTTGATCATCACTCATGCTAATGATAGACTTATTTTTACTTAACCATATTTTTCACAGCTATATCACTGTTAATCAAAAAATCAAGACTAGAATCATCTATAAAATATTTCTCTGTAAATTTTGCATTTTCCTGGAGCAGATTTATGTTACTGAATCTTTAGTAAAACAATTGTGATCAATTGAAAAACACTACTACCCACTGTTTCCATTTTGTTATATGTGTTTATGTGAGTGTGTGTGTGTGTGTGTGTGTGTGTGTGTGGTTTATTCAAATACATCTGGGACAATACTTTTTGATGAAGCCAACTATCTAAATTGAGTGCCTATATTTTCTCTGAAAAGAATGTTTATTGCTGCTGTCAGGTCTTTTATGTTGGAGAGAGCAAACTTGCAATTTACAAGGACACTCTCTGAGGTTGAGAGCACAGAAACAATCTCGAACACTTACTTAATAATTTGCTCTTAAATAAATAGCTATGACTTTAGCTGTGATCTTTTTATTTCTACTGGGCTGCTAATTACTATGGTAGATTATTAATTCTAAGCTGAATGTTTCAAGGTGTCATGTCCTACTGGGGCAAAACAGGCCAATCTAACAGGGGCATCAAGGTCATTAAAGGTTGTGGGCTGCCAACAAGAATGAACTTGTAAATTAGTTCAGGGAATGACACGAATAAGTAGGTCTTATAATTATATTGGGACTTATTTACATTTCCAGGCTATAAATGGGCTATATTCCAGAAGTTCACAGGCAATTTAGTTACTGGTTGAAAACCTGAAATGCATAGAAGTAATTTAATGAAACTTAATGTCGGACTTGCCTACAAAACCTTTTTTTATCAATAGTGACTTGACCATAGGTTTGCATTTAAAATATATATAACAGCAGTGTTGTAATTCTCAAAATTAAGCAATAGAGAATACAAATGAATAGTGACTGTGTGTGTATATAGGTTTATATGTATATGTTGATGTGTGTGTATGTGCCTGTGTGTGTATATGTATATGTATATATAATTCCGGAATGGAAAATCACTTTTAGATTATTTGTGGGCTCTATGAATTTGGATACAAACTACTGTGATACTCTGAAGCAAGAGAGATGGAAGATGGAGTTCAGAGATATGTCTGCCACATAGTAGCAACTGATGCTATTGAAGGAGACCTAAAGTGATCGCCTCCAACAATTTCTCTATCTAGGACCCTGTTAGAGCTCTACTCCTCTCCCACTGAACCATGGGAGAATCTCTGGCACAAGGTCCAACCAAATCCTTCTTCTACAAGAATCAAGAGAGAAGAAGGAATTCTGTGTAGGCACATGTGTATGTGTGTAGGTAGGGGGCATAATCTATTACTGTGGTCTCTTTAGAAGTCAAGAAAATCATTTAAGAGATATCACTTACACTCTAAAGGAGTTCATGTCTACTAATAAAAAAAGACTAAGCCCATGTCATGGTATTTACTGTCCCTATTCATTCCTGTCCCATCATTTTTCCTCTGCAAGCCCCCACAGTAATTTCCAAGGGCACAGAAGAATTTTTGATTAGTTATTTTTCTACTTCACCCTCCCATACACCTCTGAAAGGAGACTAGATCACAAGCAAGGTTTCTACTCCATCTGACACTTCGAATCTATTCTATAAAAGAATCCATATTCAAGCCTACAAATCAGTTTCACAATAAGAATAATCTCAGATTTGTTTCTGATTTTAAATGTCACAGATATTAAAGTTATGATATTTACATAATATCATAACTTTAGCATAACTTCATAGAAATTAAAGATGCCTTAAAAATTGAAGACTATAATTAAAAGTATGTTTTACATTATTTTTTATCTTCCAACTTGTCCTTTACTAGCTTCTAAAGCCCTTTTCCTCTTCAGGCTATGTCAGTGATAATAGTTACCATAGTCATTACTAATTATCAAGTGAGAAAAAGGACTTTAAGCTACTAGCCAATGATCTATTCACTGACTTTACTGTAGGGGCACCTCCAAGATAAAGAAAAAGGAAAAGACTAACCTACGTAGTTTCCATGTCAACTGCACTTATGGGTAATAAGACTACCAATATTTTCTAAAGAAAAGAAACCTACAGAATGCCCTTGACAGTATATCCATGGCTAAAGATTATTTACAATAAGTAAACCCATTTGCTAACTATAAGTAAATGAGACATGGCTCCCTACAGAATGTCACACTTGCTATACAATAGCTGGTGTTTAAAATTGTAATGTTTCATAATTTAAACAGTCCCTATTGTGTGAAACCTCCACAAGGTTTTATTTGAGACCTCATCTATTATTCTGGTCAAAAAGAATGTTTGATATGGGAAAGGACTTGAGAAACTATTTTGATGGCTTAGACTTCTCTTTGCTTCTTGATATCTATATACTTGAGGCTATTAGCAAAGTTTGACACAGGGATAGATCTCCAGTTCATTTGCGTATCATCTGATGATCTAATTCTTTATGTTCCCTCATAAGGCTATAAACTCAGATCTGCAAGAATATAACTTTCTTAATTTATTTTACTCTCATCTCATTAGTTTGGCCAAAAAAAAAAATCATCTCAGTCATTTCAGAGCTCCTCTCTTCATTTATTTTTAAGGATTAGATAAGTTTCTGAGATGTTCTAAAAATATTAAGGTGCCGGGGGAAAAAAGTAAAGGACAAGAAATTAGCATCAGCCTGTGGCATTCCCTGGTCTTCTCTGCGTGGTCCCTTCAAGCCTGAAGCCTTCTGCAGCTTTCAAGGCATTCTTCAGACCCATTCCTGATCCCATATATCTGGACTTACAGTGCAGCCATTTCCCCTCATAATCTCACCATCTTCTCTCACGATTATACCCTCTTTGTTCTCATATCCTCCATGTCTTCTCAAACTCTAGGATAATTTTTCCAGGCTCAGGGTACTACTCTCTTTCTTTCACTGCCTCCCTATCTCGTTCATGAAGAACAGAATTAGTTCCCTATTGTTACAACAAATTACCACAAACATAGTTTCTTAAATCAACACAAATTTATCTTACAGTTCTGTAGGTAAGAAATTCAAAACAGGCCAAAATCAAGTTGCTGGGAGTCCCTTGTGGAGGCTCCAAGAGAGAATCTACCTCTTTGTTTTTATCAAGATTCTAAAGGCCATTCACATTCTTTGGCTTTTGGCCTCTTTCTCTACCTTCAAAGCCAGTAATATCTCTCTCTAAGCACTGTAGGAAAGTTTCTTCATTGCTAAGGGCCCTCATGATTGATTATATTAGGCCCACCCAGATAATCCAGCATTATCTCACCTTAAGATCTTTAACCTGAATCATATCAAAAGTCTCTTGCCACATCAAGTAACATATTCACACGTTCCATGGATTAGGATATGGACATTTTTGCAGGATCACTATTCTAACTTCCAAAGGCAATTAGTAAGATATCCTTAACAAGTTTAAATTTTTGTAAAGCAAATCCAAAAAGGCTAATAGCATCCTTATATTTGAAAATACAATCTTTGAATATGGCATTTCAAATAATTGTGTGAATGTGCTGTAATTTATTTAGCAATACACTCTTATTATACTTTATTTTATTTTAATATTTTTTATTTCCATAAGTTTTTGTGGAGCAGGTGGTGTTGGTTACATGAGTAAGATCTTTAGTGGTGATTTGTGAGATTTTGATGCACCCATCACCCAAGTAGTATACACTGTACCCAATTTGTAGTCTTTTATCTTTAACCTGCTGCCCATCCTTTTCTCCAAGTCCCCAAATTCCATTGTATCATTCTTATGCCTTTGCAACCTCATAGCTTAGCTTAGCACTATAAGTGAGAACATATGATGTTTGGTTTTCCATTCCTGAGTTACTTAGAAAAATGGTCTCCAATTCCATCCAGTTGCTGAGAATGTCATTATTTCATTCCTTTTTATACTTTAATAGTATTTGTTGTTTATAGATACCACATTTTCCTTACCAATTCATTGATAGGCATTTGAACTGATTCCATGTTTTTGCAACTGAAAAGTGTGTTGTTTTAAACATTCATGTGCAAGTATTGTTTTCATATGATAACTTCTTTTCCTCTGGTTAGATACCCAGTAGTAGCACTGCTGGATCAAATGGTAGTTCTACTTTTAGTTCCTTAAGGAATCTCCATGCTGTTTTCCATATTGATTGCACTAGTTTACATTCCCACCAGCAGTAAAAGTGTTTTCTTTTCACTGCATCCCCGCCAACGTCTACTATATTTTATTATGGCCATTCTCGCAGGAGTAAGGTGGCATTGCATTGTCATTTTGATTTGCATTTACCTGATCATTAGTGAAGTTCAACATTTTTTCATATGTCTCTTAGCCACTTGTATATTTTCTTTTGAGAATTGCATATTCATGTCTTTAGCCCATTTTTGGAAGGGATTTTTTTTCTTGCCAATTTGTTTGAGTTCGTTGCAGATTCTGGATATTAGTCCTCTGTCAGATGTATAGATTGGGAAGATTTCCTCCCACTCTGTGGGTTGTCTGTTTATTCTGCTGATTGTTTCTTTTGCTATGCAGAAACTTTTTAGTTTAATTAAGTCCCACCTATTTATCATTGTTTTTGTTAAAATAATATACCCAAAGACCCTAAAGACTCATCCAAAATGTTCCTAGAACTGATAAGTGAATTCAGCAAAGTTTTAGGATACAAAATTAATGTTAATGTACACAAATTAGTAGGGCTGCTATACACCAATAGCAACCAAGATGAGAAACAAATCAAGAACTCAACCACTTACACTATAGCTGCAAAACAATAAAATACTTAGGAATATACCTAACCAAAAAGGTGAAAGATCTCTACAAGAAAAACTACAAAATACTTATGAAAGAAATCACAGATGACACAAACAAATGGAATCACATTCCATGCTCATGGTTGGGTAGAATCAACATAATAAAAATGACCCTACTGCCAAAAGGAGTCTACAAATTCAATGCTCATATTCAATTTCTCAATGTATTCAATTTCTCATTGAAATACAACCATCATTCTTCACAGAAGACAATACTAAAATTCGTATGGAGCCAAGAGATAGCCCATACAGCCAAAGCAAGACTCAGCAAAAAGAAGAGATCTGAAGGCATCACATTACCTGACTTCAAACTATACTGTAATGCTATAGTCACCAAAACAGCATGATATTGCTCTAAAAATAGGCATATAGACAAATGGAACAAATTAGAGAACCAAGAAATAAAGCCAAATATTTACAGCCAACTGATGTTTGGCAAAGCAAACAAGAACATACATTGCAGAAAGAATACCCTATTGAACAAACAGTGCTGGGATAATCAGTAAGCCACATGTAGAAGAATGAAACTGGATCCTCATCTCTCATCTTATATAAAAATCAACTCAAGAAGGATAAAAGATTTAAATCTAAGACTTTAAACCATAATAATTCTAAAAGATAACATCAGAAAAGCCCTTCTAGACATTGGCTTAAGCAAAAATTTCTTATTATACTTTCAATAAATGTCCCAGTTTTCACCATAAATCATTAAGTGATATATTTTCCTGCCTAAATCATTCTGCGAATTTTTAAGTCACTGGCTTACAATAATCCCTAGAAGTAAAATAACTGAATAACTGAATTATTAGTGACAAGTGTTTCTAAGACTTTGGCCCCATTTGTGATTTTCTCCCACACATACAGGACTCTGAAGGTCCTGCTGTTTCATTTGCCCTGAGGAGCAGGAGTGCTGGGACAGATCATGCTTATTCTTGGTGGTGAGCCACTTGGGAAAACTTGGAACTGAGCCTTGAAGGAAATTCCTTCCTTTTCTGATACAATTGTCCTTGGAATTCTCTTCTTGCCACTTACATTTTCTAGAAATAACTTCTATAATTACTTAAATAATATTTTCATTTAACTTTTTGTTTCTTTTTTTTCTTTTGAGATGGAGTTTCACTCTTGTTACCCAGGCTGAAGTGCAGTGGCGTGATCTCTGCTCACCGCAACCTCCGCCTCCTGGGTTCAGCCAATTCTCCTGTCTCAGGCTCCTGAGTAGCTGGGATTACAGGCACACGCCACCATGCCCAGCTAAGTTTTTGTATGTTTAATAGAGACGGGGTTTCACCATGTTGACCAGGATGGTGTCAATCTCTTGACCTCATGATCCACCCACCTCGGCCTCCCAAAGTGCTGGGATTACAGGCGTGAGCCACCGCGCCCGGCCTCATTTAACTTTTAAATGTAAATTTTTTAATCCTCCATAATTCCACCCAGCACTGTAAATTTTTAATATATATTCTTTTACACACCATGTGTCTTATATGTGTGCAAATATATACATATACATAATGTATTATGTGATTTTCTTATATGTAGAACCAATTTTTCACAAATATAAACAATGCTCCAAAGAAAAGCTTTGTAGTGGAATTATGCCATACATAAAAGTAACCGTTTTCTTAAGACAAATACCCAGGAGGTGAGTTGCTAGAACAGGTATAGTTTTAAAAAAACATTGTATTGCAAAATTGATTGCACCAATTAACCCTCTCCTCAACAGATAAGAGAGCACTCTTCCCTCTGCTGATGATTATGCTATTACTTTTAAAAACCACAAATTTTATAAGTAACTACAGTACCTCATTTAAATTTGGGCTTCTCTAGTTTTTCAAAAACTTAAAAATAGAACTACCATGTGACTTAGGAATCTCACTACTGGGTATATATCCAAAGGTAATAAAATCAGCATGTTGAAGAGATATATGAATTCCTATGTTCACTGCAGCATTATTCACAGTAGCCCAGATATAGAATCAACCTAAGTGTCCCTCAATGGATCAATGAATAAAGAAAATATGGTATTTATAGAAAATGTCATACTATTAAGCCTTTAAAAAGGAAATCCTGTCATTTGCAACAGCTGAAGAACATTATGTTAAGTGAAATAAAACAGGCATAGAGACAAATGCCATATAATCCTACTTATGTATGGAATTCAGAAAGGTCTAACTCATAGAAAGAGAATAAAAAGTGGTTACTACAGAATGAGAGCAGGAGAGGATTGTGGGTAGGACTGTCAAAGAACACAAATTTCAGTTCCGAGGAATAAGTTCAGGAGATCTATTTTATATCATGGTGACTATAGTTAATAAGAGTGCATTTTATTCTTTTTTGTTTACTTTTTAAAATTTGTGTTTCAATAGTTTTGGGGAAACAGGTGGTGTTTGGACGCATGGAAAAGTTCCTTAGTGGTGATTTCTGAGGTTTTGGTGCACCCAACACCCAAGCAGTATACACTGTACCCAATGTGGAATCTTATAGCCTTCACTCCCCCTCCCATACTTCCTCCCAAGTCCTCAAAGTCCATTATATAATTCTTATGCCTTTACATTCTCATAGCTTAGCTCTCCCTTATAAGTAAGAATATATGATGTGTGGTTTTCCATTTCTGAGTTACTTCACTCAGAATAGTGGTCTCCATCTCCATCCAGATTGCTGCATATGCCATTATTTCATTCCTTTTTATGGCTGAAGAATATTCCATGGTATACATATGCCACATTTTTTAATCCACTCGTTGGTTGATGGGCATTTAGGCCAGTTCCATATTTTTTCAATTACAAGTTTTGCTGTTAAAAACATGTGTGTGCAAATGTCTTTTTCATATAATGACTTCCTTTTCTCTGGGTAGATACCCAGCAGTGGAACTGCTGGATCAAATGGTAGTTCTACCTTTATTTCTTTAAGGAATCTCCAGACTATTTTCCATACTGGTTGTACTAGTTTACATTCCCACCAGCAATGTAAAAGTGTTCCCTTTTCAGCACATCCTTGCCCATATCTATTTTTTTTTTATTTTTTGATTATGACCATTCTTGCAGGAGTAAGGTGGTATCTCACTGTGGTGCTAATTCTCATTTCCCTAAAAATTAGTGAGGTTGAGGATTTTTTCATGTTTGTTGGCCATTTATATATCATCTTTTGAGAATATGTATTCAGCACATCCTTTGCCCACTTTTTGATTAGATTGTTTGCTTTTTTCTTGATTTCTTTGAGTTCCTTGTGGATTCTGGGCATTATTCCTTAGATACATACTTTGTAAATATTTCCTCCCACTCTGTGGATTGTATGTTTATTCTGCTCATTATTTTTGTTGCTATGCAGATGCTTTTTAGTTTAATTAGGTCTCAACTGTTTATGTTTGTTTTTTGTTGCATTTGCTTTTGGATTCTTAGTTATGAACTCTTAGACTAAGCTGATGTCTAGAAGAGTATTTCCAGTGTTATCTTATGTAATTTTTATGGTTTTGGGTCTTAGATTTAAATCTTTGATTTTGAGTTGATTTTTGTATAAGGTGAGAGATGAGAATCCAACTTCATTTGTCTAAATGTGGTGTGCCAATTATCCCAGCACCATTTGTTGAATATGGTGTCCTTTCTGCAATTTATGTTATTGTTTGCTTTGTCAAATATCAGTTGGCTGTAAATATTTGTCTTTATTTCTGTATTATTTATTCTGTTCCATTGATCTATGTGCCTATTTTTATATTGTAAAATGCTGTTTTGATACCTATAGCCTTGTAGTATAGTTTGAAGTCAGGTAATGCAATGCCTCTAAATTTGCTCTTTTTGCTTAGTCTTGTTTTAATTATGTAAGACTTTTGGTTCCCTGTGAATTTTAGGACAGTTTTTACTAGTTCTGCGAAGTATGATAATGGTGAGAATTGTGTTGCTTTTGTCAGTATGGTCACTTTCACAATATTGATTCTACACAACCATGAGCATGGGATGTGTTTCCATTTGTTTGTGTTGTCTATGGTTTTCTTCAGCAGTGTTTTGTAGTTTTCTTTGTAGATATTTTTCATCTCCTTGGTTAGGCATATTCCTTTTTTTTTTTTTTCAGCTGTTATAAAAGGGACTGAGTTCTTGATTTGTTTCTCAGGTTACTCATTGTTGATATATATCAGTGCTATGGATTTGTGTACATTAATTTTGTATACTGAAACTGCTGAATTCATTTATCAGTTCTAGGAGCTTTTTGGATGAGTCTTTTGACTCATCCTAGGTATACAGTCATATTTGGTGAACAGTGACAGTTTGACTTCCTCTTTACTGATTTGGATGTCCTTTATTTATTTTTCTTGTCTGATTGCTCTGGGTTGGCTTTCCAGTAGTATGTTGAATAAAAGTGGTAAAAGTGGTATCTTTGTCTTGTTCCAGGTTTCAGAGAAAATGCTTTCAACTTTTTCCCATTCAGCATAATGTTAGCTGTGGGTTTGTCATAGATGGCTTTTATTACCATCTATGTACCTTCTATGTACCAGTATGTACCTTCTATGCTGACTTTGGTGAAGGCTTTAATCCTAAAGACATGCTATATTTTGTCAAATGCTTTTTCTGCATCTATTGGGATGATCATGCTTTTTTGTTTTTATTCTGTTTATGTGATGTGTCACAGTTATTGATTTATGTATGTTAAACCATCCCTGCATCCCTGTTATGAAACCCACTTGATCATGATGCATTATCTTTTACATATGCTATTGAATTTGCTTAGCTAATATTTTCTTGAGTTTTACAGCTAGATTCATCAGAGATTTGGTCTGCAATTTTCTTTTTTTGTTAGGTCCTTTTATGGTTTGGGTATTAGGGTAATACTGGCTTCATAAAATGATTTAGAGAGGATTCCCTTTTCCCCTGTCTTTTCGAATAGTTTCAGTAAGATTGGTACCAATTCTTCTGTGAATACTTGATAGAATTCAGCTGTGAAGCCATCTGGTCCTGGAATTTTTGCTGTTGTCAATTTTTAAATTACTGTTTCAATCTTGCTGCTTGTTACTGGTCTATCTAGAGCCTCTATTTCTTCCTGATTTAATCTATAAGGGTTATATATTTCAAGAAATATATCCATCTCCTCTGTATTTTCTAGTTTGTGCACATAAAGATGTCCATATTATCCTTGAAAGACCATTTGTATTTCTATGGTATCAGTTGTAATATTTCTCATTTTATTTCTAATTGAGCTTATTTGGATGTTCTCTCTTTTCTTGGTTAATCTCACCAATGGTGTATCAATTTTGTTTATCTTTCCAAAGAATCAGTTTTTTGTTTCATTTGTTCTTTGTTTATTTGTTTGTTTGAATTTCATTTAGTTCTGTTTTGATCTTAGTTATTTCTTTCCTTCTGCTAAGCTTAGGTTTAGTTTGTTGCTGTTTCTCTAGTTTCTTCAAGTGTGAGATTAGATTGTCTATTTGTTCTCTTTCAGTTTTTTGATGTAGGCATTTAACGCTGTAAACTTTTCTGTTAGCACTGCTTTGTCTGTATTCCAGAGGTTTTAATAAATTATGTCACTATTATTGTTCAATTCAAAGAATGTTTAATTTCCATCTTGATTTCATTGTTGACCCAAAGATCATTCAGGAGTGGATTATTTAATTTCTATATATTTTTATAATTTTGAGGTTCCTATTGGAGTTAATTTCCATTTTTATTCTGCTGTGGTCTGAGAGAGTACTTGACATAGACTGATTTTCTTAAATTTGTTGAGACTTGTGTTCTGGCCTATTATATGGTCTATCTCAGAGAATGTTCCATGTGCTGATGAAAGAATGTATATTCTGCAGTTGTTGGGTAGAATATTCTGTAAATATCTGTTAGGTCCATATGTTCTAGGGTATAGTTTAAGTCCATTGTTTTCTTGTTGACTCTCTGTCTTAATTACCTGTCTAGTGCTATCAATGAAGTATTGAAGTCCCCCACTATTACTATTTTTCCATCTATCTCATTTCTTAGATCAAGTGGTAATTGTTTATAAATTTGGGAGATCCTGTATTAGGTGCATATGTATTTAGTACTGTGATATTTTCCTGTTGGGCTTACCCTTTTGTCATTATCTAATGTCCCTCTTTATCTATTTTAACTGTTGTTGCTTTAAAGTCTCTTTTGTCTAATATAATAGCTACTTTCACTTCCTCTTAGTTTCCATCTGAATGAAATGTTATTTCACCTCTTTACCTTAAGTTTACGTGAGTCATCAGTTAGGTGAGTCTCTTAAAGACAGCAGATAGATACTTAGCTGGTGAATTTATTCATTCTGCCTTTCTGTATCTTTTAAGTGGAGCATTTAGGCCATTTACATTCAACAGTTGAATTCAGATGTGAGGTACTGTTTTACTAATTGTGTTAGCTGTTGCAGGAATACTTTGGGGTTTTTTTCCCCTTTGTGTTATTGTTTCATAAGCTCTGTTAGATTTAGCTACTTTGCAACATATACATATTCCAAAATACATTGCACACAATAAATATATACAATTTATATTCATCAATAAATAGATGTTTCAAAAGGGTATGCTGAAATAATTTAATGTACTAAGACATAAAAGACATAAAAGTTTGTATAAAATAAACTACCATATTACTGAAGAAAGATAAAATAAATCTATTTTAAAAATAAATTTAGACTTCTGTAGATGGCTAACTACGTTAAACCTGTTTTCATGTGTGTACTTTTTTTTGTATTTTCCTTATGTTAATTGTTCATGTATACCATTTGAACTTTTTTTAGATAGATTGTTAAATTTTACACTTAAAAAACATTGTAGAATAACCACAGAAAGGAAATATAGGCCACTGAGATTTTCATTTTTACTAACAGAGAGACCCTAAGTTTTATGAACAAATAAAATAAGTTTTAATTTATTGTTTCTACTTTTGCACTTGTGTTCTGAGAATTCAAGCAAGATACCTTCAGGTTACCCTATCCTTTTCTGGAAAGCCTGAGGACCTCTGCATACCACAACCTCTCTCTGAAAGGATCCTTGGACACAATTCTGTTCACCAATCTCAGTAAGGTATGATTTTCTACATAATTTGTGGCACTTAATACAAAATGCAGCGGCTCACGCCTGTAATCCCAGCACTTTGGGAGGCCGAGGCGGGTGGATCACGAGGTCAAGAGATCGAGACCATCCTGGTCAATATGGTGAAACCCCATCTCTACTAAAAATACAAAAAATTAGCTGGGCACAATGGCACATGCCTGTAATCCCAGCTACTCAGGAGGCTGAGGCAGGAGAATTGCCTGAACCCAGGAGGTGGAGGTTGCGGTGAGCCGAGATAGTGCCATTGCACTCCAGCCTGGGTAATAAGAGCGAAACTCTGTCTCAAAAAAAAAAAAAATTGAACAAAGTTTCCTCAATTAAACATTATGAAAAATTTTCAGACAGAAAATTTCAGAGCATTAACCCAAGTGTGGAACCCTTCTAAGCTCTAAGCCATTTATGACTGCATAGGTCATATATCCATGGATCCAACCCTACCCAGCTACAACTAACAGATCAGAAATATGTGAACCGAGGACTCAAGATGGTGCTGTGAGAACAACCCAGGACTGGAGCTCTCCTTGAATCTGCGGAGAGGTGAGTCAGAGCTGCATTTCCAGACTGATCTTTGTTGCCCACAGAACAGGGAAATTCCCAAGCATAAAGGAGACACAGGACGCCTGGCAGTACCTCTGCCTGGCGAAGCCGGCAGCCAGGGTGGCGGCGGCCGGCCCTACCCAGCACTCCCCACAGGGCACACTTGTCCGGGTGCCCTGTTGAACTGGCAACCTGAGACTTGAGAGGGCTGGACTTGAGACTGAACAAGACTTGGACAGTGGGCCAGCCCAGGGGATTGCAGGGACAGAGCGTTTGGGCTAGCCCAGTGGGACGAACAAAACCGTGATTTCAAACAATCCCCGTGCAGTCGGTCCGAGATGCTCTGTGGGGGAGGGGCGTCCACCATTACCAAGGCAACCCGCCCCAACTGAGATACATGCCAACTGCTGACGCAGCCACCCATTGCTGAGGCAACCCGTCCCTACTGAGATACATGCCCACTGCTGACGCAGCCTGCTGTTGCTGAGGCAACCCACTACAACAGAGAGACTCCACCTCAGGGCGTGGCAGAGACCACAGCAGAACAGCAGAGCCTGCCCGAACAGGGTGAGCCTCACAACAGCAGGGTGGAGCCTTGGCAGGCAAACAGTGGCTAGTCTGCCTCCTAGCTGGGCAGGACACCTCAATGAACATCCAAAAATAAAGCCCGAACCCCCCAACACAGAGCATTTGAGAAAAAAATTTTTTTTTAATGAGCTCTGTTGCAGCAGAATCAAACATAGCAGCCTAACAGCCCTGAATGAACAACAGAGATCACAGCTCAGCAATTGAGCTCCTATAAAGTACAGACTGTCTCCTCAAGCAGCTCCCTGACCCCTCTATATCCAAAATACTGACATTTGGCAGGCATCATCCTGGGACAAAGATAGCAGAAAAAGAAACTGGTAATATCCCTCACTGTGCCACAGCTGCTAGAGGTGCACCCCAGACAAGCAGGACCTGGAGTGGACCTCAGCAGTCATACAGTGAAGGGGCTAGACTGGTAGAAGGAAAACCAAGTAACAGAAATACTTCATCATCAACAATCTGGGTGTCCACTCAGAGACCTAATCGAAAAGTCAGCAACTACGCAGATGACAAGTGGATAAATCCACAAAGATGGAAAGAAACCAGTGAAAAAAGGAGAAAAACACCAGAAACCAGAACACTTCACCTCATAGAAAAAAACAAAACTCCTCACCAGCAAGGGAACAAAGCTGGACGGAGAATGACTGTGACGAAATGACGGAATTAGACTTCAGAAGGTGGATAATGAGAAACTTTTGTGAGCTAAAAGAACATGTATTAAATCAATGCAAAGAAACTAAGGAACTTGAAAAAAGATATGAGGAAATGATAACAGGAATGGATAACTTAGAGAGGAATACGAATGAATTAAAGAAGCTGAAAAACACAATACGAGAACTTTGCGAAGCATGCACAAGTTTCAATAGCCGAATCGACCAAGCAGAAGAAAGAATATCTGAAGTCGAAGACCAACTCAATGAAATAAAATGAGAAACCAAGATTAGAGAAAAAAGTGCGAAAAGGAATGAACAAAGTCTCCAAGAAATGTGGGACTATGTGAAAAGACCTAACCTACGTTTGATAGGTGTACCAGAAGGGGACGAAGAGAATGAATCCAAGCTGGAAAATACTCTTCAGGACATCATCCAGGAAAATTTCCCCCACCTAGCAAGAGAGACCAACACTCAAATACAGGAAATACAGAGAACACCACAAAGATATTCCGCAAGTAGAGCAACCCCAAGGCACATAATCGTCAGATTCAACAAGGTTGAAATAAAGGAGAAAATACTAAAGGCAGCCAGAGAGAAAGGTCGGGTCACCCACAAAGGGAAGCCCATCAGACTCACAGCAGATCTCTCGGCAGAAACTCTGCAAGCCAGAAGAGAGTGGGGGCCAATATTCAACATTCTTAAAGAAAAGAACTTTCAACCCAGAATTTCATATCCAGCCAAACTGAGCTTCAGAAGTGAAGGAAAAATAAAATCCTTTGCGAACAAGCAAGTACTCAGAGATTTTGTCACCACCAGGCCTGCTTTACAAGAGCTCCTAAAAGAGGCACTACACATAGAAAGGAACAACCAGTACAAGCCATTCCAAAATCACACTAAATGCTAAAGAGCATCAACATAATGAAGAATCTACAACAACTAATAGGCAAAACAGCCACTTAGCATCAAAATGGCAGTATCAAATTCACACATAACAATATTAACCCTAAATGTAAATGGACTAAATGCACCAATCAAAAGACACAGACTGGCAAATTGGATAAAAATTCAAAACCCATCAGTGTGCTGTATCCAGGAAACCCATCTCACATGCAAGGATACACAAAGGCTCAAAATAAAGGGATGGAGGAAGATTTACCAAGCAAATGGAGAGCAAAAAAAAGCAGGAGTTTCAAAATCTTATCTCTGATAAAATAGACTTTAAAGCAACAAAGATCAAAATAGATAAAGAAGGCTATTACATAATGTTAAAGGATCGATACAACAAGGAGAGCTAACGATCCTGAACATATATGGACCCAATGCAGGTGCACCCAGATACATAAGGCAAGTTCTTAATGACTTACTAAGAGACTTAGACTCCCACACAATAATAGTGGGAGACTTTAACACTCCACTGTCAATATTAGACAGATCAACCAGACAGAAAATCAACAAGGATATCCAGGGCTTGAACTCAGACCTGGAGCAAGCAAACCTGATAGACATTTACAGAACTCTCCACCCCAAATCCACAGAATACACATTCTTCTCAGCACCACATCACACCTACTCTAAAACTGACCACATAATTGGAAGTAAAGCACTGCTCAACAAATGCAAAACAACTGAAATCATAACAAACAGCCTCTCAGACCATAGCGCAAGCAAGTTAGAACTCAGAATACAGAAACCAACTCAGAACCGCACAGCTTCATGGAAACTGAACAACTGGCTCTTGAATGTTGACTGGGTAAACAATGAAATGAAGACAGAAATAAAGAAGTTCTTCGAAACCAATGAGAACGAAGACACAACATGCCAGAACCTCTGGGACACATTTAAAGCAGTCTCTAGAGGAAAGTATATAGCAATAAGTGCCCATATGAGGAGAACGGAGAGATCCAGAATTGACACCCTATTGTCAAAATTGAAAGAGCTAGAGGAGCAAGATCAAAAAAACTCAAAACCCAGCAGAAGACAAGAAATAACTAAGATCAGAGCTGAGCTGAAGAAGATTGAGACAAGAAAAACCCTTCAAAAAATCAATAAATCCAAGAGCTGGTTTTTTGAAAAGATCAACAAAATAGACAGACCACTAGACAGGTTGATTAAAAATAGAAGAGAGAACAACCAAATAGATGCAAAAAAAAATGATAAAGGGGAAATCACCACAAACTCCACAGAAATTCAAACCATCATCAGAGAATATTACAAACAACTCTATGCACATAAACTAGTAAACCTGGAAGAAATGGATAAATTCCTGGACTCCTGTGTCCTCCCAAGCCTAAACCGGGAGGAAGCTGAAACTATGAATAGACCAATAACAAGGTCAGAAGTTGAGGCAGCAATTAAGAGCCTACCACTCAAAAAAGCCTAGGTCCAGATGGATTCACAGCCGAATTCTACCAGACACACAAAGAGGAGCTGGTACCATTCCTTCTAAAACTATTTCAAACAATCCAAAAAGAGGGAAGCCTTCCCAAATTATTTTACGAGACCAACATCATTCTGATACCAAAACCCGGCAGAGATCCAACAAGAAAAGAAAACTTCAGGCCAATATCCATGATGAACATAGATGTAAAAATCTTCAATAAAATACTGGCAAGCCGATTGCAACAGCAAATCAAAAAACTTATTCATCACGATCAAGTAGGATTCATCCCAGGGATGCAAGGCTGGTTCAACATACGCAAGTCTATAAACGTAATTCACCACATAAACAGAACCAAAAACAAAAACCACATGATTATCTCAATTGATGCAGAGAAGGCATTTGACAAAATTCAACAGACCTTTATGCTAAAAACCCTCAATAAACTCGGTATCGATGGAACGTATCTCAAAGTAATAAAAGATATTTATGACAAACCAACAGCCAATATAATACTGAATGGGCAAAAACTGGAAGCATTCCTTTGAAATCTGGCACTAGACAAGGATGCCCTCTTTCACCACTCCTATTCAATATAGTACTGGAAGTTCTAGCCAGAGCAATCAGGCAAGAAAAAGAAATAAAGGGTATTCAAATAGGAAAGGTGAAAACCAAATTGTCTCTATTTGCAGACGACATGATGATATACCTAGAAGACCCCATTGCCTCAGCCCAAAAACTCCTGAAACTGATAAGCAACTTCAGCAAAGTCTCAGGATATAAAATCAATGTGCAAAAATCACAAGCATTCATCTACACCAACAACAGACTTAAAGAAAGCCAAATCAAGAACGAACTGCCATTCACAATTGCTACAAAAAGAATAAAATACCTTGGAATACAACTCACAAGGAATGTAAGGGACCTCTTCAAGGAGAACTACAAACCACTGCTCAACGAAATCAGAGAGGACACAAACAGATGGAGAATCATTCCATGTTCATGGTTAGAAAGAATTAATATTGTGAAAATGGCTATACTGCCCAAAGTAATTTACAGAATCAACGCTATCCCCATCAAGATACCATTGACTTTCTTTGCAGAACTGGAAAAAACCACCATGAACTTCATATGGAACCAAAAGAGAGCCCGCATAGCCAAGTCAATTCTAAGCAAAAAGGACACAGCGGGGGGCATCACACTACCAGATTTCAAACTATACTACAAGGCTACAATAATCAAAACAGCATAGTACTGGTACCAAAACAGAGGCACCAGAGGCAACACAACATATCTACAACTATACAATCTTTGATAAACCTGACAAAAACAAGCAATGGGGAAAGGATTCCCTATTTAACAAATGGTGTTGGAAAAACTGGCTAGCCATGTGCAGAAAGCAGAAACTGGACCCCTTCCTGACACCTTACACTAAAATTAACTCCAGATGGATTAAAGACTAAAACATAAGACCTGGAACGATAAAAACCCTAGAAGGAAATCTAGGCAAAACTATCCAGGACATAGGAGTAGGCAAGGACTTCATGAACAAAACACCAAAAGCATTGGCAACAAAAGCCAAAATAGACAAATGGGACCTAATGAAACTCCACAGCTTCTGCACAGCAAAAGAAACAGTCACTAGAGTGAATCGGCAACCAACAGAATGGGAAAAAATTTTTGCAGTTTACCCATCTGACAAAGGGCTGATATCCAGAATTTACAAAGAACTCAAACAGATTTACAGGAAAAAAACAAACAAGCCCACTCAAAAGTGGGCAAAGGGTATGAACAGACACTTTACGAAAGAAGACATATATGAGGCCAACAATCATATGAAAAAATGCTCATCATCACTGGTCATCAGAGAGATGCAAATCAAAACCACATTGTGATACCATCTCACGCCAGTTAGAATGGTGATCATTAAAAAATCTGGAGACAACAGATGCTGGAGAGGATGTGGAGAAATAGGAACACTTTTACACTGTTGGTGGAAGTGTAAATTAGTTCAACCATTGTGGAAGACAGTGTGACGATTCCTCAAGGCCTTAGAAATAGAAATTTTATTTGACCCAGCAATCCCATTACTGGGTATATATCCAAAAGACTATAAATCGTTTTACTATAAGGACACATGTACACGAATGTTCATTGCAGCACTGTTTACAATAGCAAAGACCTGGAATCAACCCAAATGCCCATTGATAATAGACTGGATTAGAAAAATGTGGCACATATACACCATGGAATATTATGCAGCAATCAGAAATGATGAGTTTGTGTCGTTTGTAGGGACATGGATGAGTCTGGAGAACATCATCCTCAGCAAACTGACACAAGAACAGAAAATGAAACACCGCATATTCTCACTCATAGGTGGGTGATGAAAAATGAGAACACATGGACACAGAAAGGGGAGTACTAAACACTGGGGTCTATTGGGGGGAAAAGGGGAGGGCCAGTGGGAGGGGGAGGTGGGGAGGGATAGCCTGGGGAGAAATGCCAAATGTGGGTGAAGGGGAGAAGCAAAGCAAAGCACACTGCCATGTGCGTACCTAAGCAACTGTCTTGCATGCTCTGCTCATGTACACCAAAACCTAAAATCCAATAAAAAATTAAAAAAAAAAAAACAGAAATATGTGAACCAAATTCCATGGATCTAGGCTGATCTGTCCCTATGAAGTCTGATGTAAAAGCTCTACTCAATAAAGTCCCCTGTACTAAGTAATAACTGCTGATATTAATCAGTCACAATTTTGAAGAGTTTAAATTTCACAGAAAGAGGGACAGAAAAAGATGGAAGAAAGAGATAGAAGAGAAAGACAAAATAGAAAAAGGAAAGACAAAGAGAGAGAGAGAGCAAGCGAGAGAGAGAGAGAGAGATACAGTAAACCTATACTTTTCCCCAAATATTTGACTACTTGATATATCATTATCACTACAAAAATATTCTTCCAGGTACTGACTTACATATATAGTATTTGGTTGTTTTCTCAGATTTTAAGTTGTAATTAGTTTCACAAGATTTCTTCACTGATTTAAATGACTTTTCATTTTTTGTTATTTTCATTTTTCAACAACAAATTCTAGATTCTTGGACTGAGTCAGTAAATGTGTGGTTATATATTCACTGAAGAGTAGAATGTTTACAAAGGAGTGAAGACTAAAGATTCTATTTTGGTGATCTTATGTTTGAGATATCCACTGGACATTCAAGTAGGAGATGCTAAGTGGTCTGGAAGTCAAGGAGAGGTAAGGAATAAAACTATAGATTTGAGAATTGCATATGTAGAATCAGTGTTCATAGCTGGGACTGGATGAGCTTACCTAAAATGATTGAGAGAGATGCCATATGAGGGACAAGCACTGATGTCTGGATACTCAGGATTAAGACTGCTGGGTAGCAGAATCCTTCTCTACTTTTTTTCTTGTTTGGCTTCCTTGTGTTCCACTTTTTAAAAAAAACTATAAACAGGTATTATGCTTAAAGCCATTAAAAAGTAAATAAAAATTGAGGGTCATTTACCTAGCTTTCAAGTACTTTAGTTGTCTTAGTCTGCTTTTGGTTGCTTAAAACAAAATTCCTGAAACTGGTAACTTATAAAGAAAAGAAATTTATTTCTTACAGTTATGAAAGCCAGAAAGTCCAATGCTGAGGCACTGCATTTGGTGAAAACCTTCTTGCTAGTGGCAACTACAGAATCCTGAAGCGGTACAGGGTATCACATGGCAAGGAGGCTATGCATGCAAATGTGCTAGCTTGGGTCTCTCTTCCTTGTCTTATAAAGTTATCGGTTCTCTTTCCATGATAACCCACTAATCCATTAACCATCAATCCATTAATTCATGAATTATTGACTAATCCATTCATAAAGCCAGGGCTTTCATGAACCAATCACAAATTACATCTTAATGATTTAATACCTCAATATTGCCATATTGGAGATTAAGTTTTAACATGAGTTATGGAGGGGACAAATATTTAAACCATAGTAGAATGTTGAACACTTAATACTAATATATATTGTATATAAAATATATTTCAATAAAATGCAAATGTTAAAACACATAATTGGTAAGTATTGTTCTTGTACAGATATCATGGTTTCCATTGTTTGAGAACAGGACATGTGCACTAAATGTAAAAGCACTTTATAAGTAACATATGCCAAATGGCTTTAATTTTTTTCCCCTTACCAAAAGAAAAATTGCCTAAAAACAGGTTCCACTTCCCCTCAACCTATTCTAAAAGAACGCATATGGGAGCAAGCAAGCTTAAAACAAAAAGTTACTTCAAATGTATCAGTGTAATAAATTTTACTTGCTTAAGGAAACCAAGCTGTGCTCTATTGTGGCAAATATAAAAATGTATCCCAATATCACCAGTTTATTTATCCAACAATAATAAATAAAACGGACATCCTCTTTGACCTTCTGAGCTTAAAGTCTTGTGGGAAAGGCAGGTGTTAAACTGGGAAGTAACTGAGGTAAAAATGAGAAGAGAGAGTTTGATAAAAGAGATATCCTATTGCTAAAAACCCTCAATAAACTCAGTATTGATGGAACATATCTCAAAATAATAAAAGCTATTTACAACAAACCAACAGCCAATATCATACTGAATGGGCAAAAACTGGAAGCATTCCCTTTGAAATCTGGCTCTAGACAAGGATGCCCTCTCTCACCACTCCTATTCAATATAGTACTGGAAGTTCTAGCCAGAGCAATCAGGCAAGAAAAAGAAATAAAGGGTATTCAAATAGGAAAGGTGGAAACCAAATTGTCTCTATTTGCAGACGACATGATAGTATATCTAGAAGACCCCATCATCTCAGCCCCAAAACTTCTGAAACTGATAAGCAACTTCAGCAAAGTCTCAGGATATAAAATCAATGTGCAAAACTCACAAGCATTCCTATACACCAATAACAGACTTAAAGAGAGCCAAATCAAGAACGAACTGCCATTCACAATTGCTACAAAGAGAATAAAATAGCTAGGAATACAACTAACAAGGAACATAAAGGATCTCTTTAAGGAGAACTACAAACCACTGCTCAATAAAAAAAGAGAGGACACAAACAGATGGAGAAACATTCCATGTTCATGGTTAGGAAGAATCAATATCATGAAAGTGGCCATACTGCCCAAAGTAATTTACAGATTCAGCACTATCCCCATCAAACTACCAACTTCTTCACAGAACTGGAAAAAACCACCTTAAACTTCATATGGAACCAAAAGAGAGCCCACAAGTAAATGGTAGCTGAACCTGTTTTTATAACAATGCCAATCTCATGATAACTAACTTCCATATAAAAGCATCAATCCATTTGGGAAGAACCCTTGTGACCTATCAATTATATCTTGACATAAGTTTTAGCAGGGACCAAACATTACACCATAGCACTTATAGGTCCAGAGATAAGAACTCCAAAATCAACTTTACTAGACTAAAGTCAAGTTGGCAGGATTAGTTCCTTATCAAGCTTCTGAGAGAAGGCTCTGTTTCCTTGACTTTTTTTTAGCTTTTGTAGACCACTTGTATTCTTTGGATTGTGAATCCTTCTTCTGTTTTTAATGTACATCAATCTAATCTCTGCTTCCATCATCACATGACCTCCTCTCCTGACTCCTCCCCTGTCCTTTTTATAAGGAGCCTTGTAATTACATGTAGGGCTTACCTGGATAATCCAGAATGATCTTCCCATCCTCATTTTAAAGTCTGAAAAGTCTCTGTCATATAAGGTAACATTCCCAGGTTTAGAATTAGAACATGGTTACATTTGGGGGCCATTATTCAGCTTACTGTACTACTCATCATCCATGTCTTAGTTTTGGTGTTTCTCCCTCAGAGAAAACAGCTTGGCCCTCCAATCTACATGTATTCCTTTAGGCTGTCTCTTTTTTTATTATTGCATTTTAGGTTTTAGGGTATATGTGAAGAACATGCAAGATAGTTGCATAGGTACATATGTGGCAGTGTAATTTGCTGCCTTCCTCCCCTTCACCTATATCTGGCATTTCTCCCCATGCTATCTCTCCCCAACTCCCCACACCCCACTATCCCTCCCCTATTCCTAGCAACAGACCCCAGTGTGTAGTGGTCCCCTCCCTGTGTCCATGTGTTCTCATTGTTCAACACCCACCTATGAGTGAGAACATGCAGTATTTCGTTTTCTGTTCTTGTGTCAGTTTGCTGAGAATGATGGTCTCCAGATTCATCCATGTCCCTACAAAGGACATGGACTCATCGTTTTTGATTGCTGCATAGTATTCCATGGTGTATATGTGCCACATTTTCCCTGTCCAGTCTATCATCGATGGGCATTTGGGTTGATTCCAGGTCTTTGCTATTGTAAACAGTGCTGCAATGAACATTCGTGTGCACGTGTCCTTATAGTAGAATGATTTATAGTCCTTTGAATATATGCCCAGTAATGGGATTGCTGGGTCAAATGGAATTTCTATTTCTAGGTCCTTGAGGAATTGCCACACTGTCTTCCACAATGGTTGAACTAATTTACACTCCCACCAGCAGTAAAAGTGTTCCTATTTCTCCACATCCTCTCCAGCATCTGTTGTCCCCAGATTTTTTAATGATCGCCATTCTAACTGGCATGAAATGGTACTTCAACATAGTTTTGATTTCCATTTCTCTAATAACCAGTGATGATGAGCAGTTTTTTCATATGTTCGTTGGCCTCATGTATGTCTTCTTTTGTAAAGTGTCTGTTCATATCCTTCACCCACTTTTGAATGAGCTTGTTTTTTTTTTCTTGTAAATCCGTTTGAGTTCTTTGTAAATTCTGGAAATCAGTCCTTTGTCAGATGGGTAAACTGCAAAAATTTTTTCCCATTCTGTTGGTTGCTGATTCACTCTAATGACTGTTTCTTTTGCCGTGCAGAAGCTGTGGAGTTTGATTAGGTCCCATTTGTCTAGTTTGGCTTTTGTTGCCAATGCTTTTGGTGTTTTGATCATGAAGTCCTTGCCTACTCCTATGTCCTGAATGGTTTTGCCTAGATTTTCATCTAGGGTTTTTATGGTGTTAGGTCTTATGTTTTAGTCTTTAATCCATCTGGAGTTAATTTTAGTGTAAGGTGTCAGGAAGGGGTCCAATTTCTGCTTTCTGCACATAGCTAGCCAGTTTTCCCAACACCATTTGTTAAACAGGGAATCCTTTCCCCATAGCTTGTTTTTGTCAGGTTTATCAAAGATTGTATGGTTGTAGATATGTTGCGTTGCCTCCAATGCCCCTGTTCTGTTCCATTGGTCTATATCTCTGTTTTGGTACCAGTACCATGCTGTTTTGATTACTGTAGCCTTGAAATATAGTTTGAAGTTCGGTAGTGTGATGTCTCCTGCTTATTTTTTTACTTGTGGGCTCTCTTTTGGTTCCATATGAAGTTTAAGGTGGTTTTTTCCAGTTCTGTGAAGAAGTTCATTGGTAGTTTGATGGGGACAGTACTGAATCTGTAAATTACTTTGGGCAGTATGGCCATTTTCATGATATTGATTCTTCCTAACCATGAACATGGAATGTTTCTCCATCTGTTTGTGTCCTCTCTTTTTTCATTGAGCAGTGGTTTGTAGTTCTCCTTAAAGAGATTGTCCATTCTGCTGTAAAATAATCTAGATAAAATAATCTATAAATGTCAATTAGATCGAGTTGACTGATGACACTGACCAATTCCACTATGTCCTTACTAATTTTTCTGCCTGCTAAATCCATTAATTACTGATAGAAGGGCAATAGAAGTCTCCAACAAAATAGTGGATTTGTCTATTTCTCCTTGTATCTCTGGAAGCTTTGCCTCACATATTTTGATGTTCTGTTGTTTGGCACATAAGCATTAAGGATGGTTATGTATCCTTGCAGAAGTGCCCTCTTTTTAATTATGTAATGACTTTCTTTATCCCTGATAATTTTCTTTGTTCTGAGGACTGTTTTGCCTGGAATCAATAGGCTACTCTCACTTTCTTTTGATTAGCATTAAGATAGTATCTCACCATCCCTTTCGTTTTTAATCTATTTGTATATTGTTTAAATTATTTTTCTCATAAACAAGATATAGATGGCTTCTGATCATCTCTGTACTTAAACTGATGTATTTCACTACATGTTTTTCAAAAAAATTATTCTTGGAATACAGCTATATGTTAGGCTATTTTTTGTATTGCTATAAAGAAATACCTGAGACTGGGTAACTTATAATGAAAAGTGATTCCCTTAATTGGCTCACAGTTCTGCAGGCTATACAGGAAGCATAGTGCCAACATCATTCAGCTTCTGGGGAGGCCTCAGGGAGCTTTTACTCACAAAGGAAGGTGAAGCAGGAGCTTTCACATCACTAAGCAAATACAGGAGTGTGTGAAAGGAGCAGGGAAGTGTCACACACTTTTAAATGACCAGATCTCACAAGAACTCACTATCATGAATAGTGAGTGAGTACCTCACTATTTTTGCCTTTGTGGCAAAAATATTTACTATCTGGCCATTTACCAGAGAATGTTTGCCAACCCCCATAAAATCATGGTACTCTAAGTCCTGGTTTTTATATTTTAAATTATTTCTGATAGTTTGGGTTTTGTTGTTTCTTATCCCCAAATTAGAACTATTTACAAATCAGCTGACAAATACTGTAGACAATAGGAACAATTTACTTGTTAGGTTTAAAAACAGCATCAACACAACACATGGCCTCTAACCATCTCTAGGGGTCAATTACTCTGAATGTTATTAGTAAAATTCATTAGATATATATTTTTAAGGAATCTCAGAGTATATGAAAGAGTTTATATCTAAAGGCAATATATTAAAAAATACTGAGTTCTGTATCACATTTTCTTCCCACCTATTAGATATAAGCCTGCATGATTCTGCATGTAGGCTTAAACACGCTAACAAATTCTGGTGTTGCATTAATTACATGCTTGAAATCTAAATGTATGGACCTTTAAAAAAAATTCATGTTACTTTAGCAAGACAAATGATGAATGTAATTCTTCTGTGGTTGGCAATGACATACTGACATCGGCTTTCATGAAAGAGCTTATGCAGGTATCCATGTTCCTCCTAACCACAGCTGTGACTTAACAGAGACCTAACATTGCTATCTGTTAATACACTATTGACCCATGGATACTGATGGTGACAGGACCAGCCATTATGCCACAATTAAAATCTTCTTTCAAATGAGAACAGAACAATCACCCAAAATATAAATTTTAAAATGCAGCATTAAATATTTATGAGAAATGCCCCCAAGATGCTGAGTTTAGCAGTTGCATAATGAAAGTGCCACATATTTTAGAGAAGGATTATTCCCTACTGTTGCACAATCAAGGAATTTTTAAGTGACCTATGAGTAAAAGAAAAGGAAGGGGTAAGGGTGATTACAAATTAATAAAGCATGTAGTGCCATTTGATTAACAGCTACTGCAGTCTAAAATGAGTTGGTTTAGTCCAGCTGTGCCTACTGATAGTGATCATCAACTTCCCTCTATGCACTCCTGATGAGTTGGCCCCAACAGGAGTGGTGTGTGAAAGAGGTGGAGGAGTAGATGGGGATAAAGCAGGTCAGAGCTCTGTGCAGACAGCATTTTTTGTGGTCAGCCTGCTTTGTGGTCCTGCAAGGCAGAGTCACTACAGAGACTAGCTATCAAATTAGAAAAACTTTCTGAGAACAAAGTGTACTTTTAAAAAAATAAAACTTCTTATTTCATATAATCAAATGAAATGGAGTTGCACGTAGCCTTAGAAATCATCTAATGGAGTGAATCTCTGTGCTGTGAACTATCTTATGTCATTAAGATAGTTAAGCATCTACATATTTCTGAATTCAGTCACAGGCCTGCTGAATCAGAACCTTTCACAATGGGGCCCAGGAGTGTAATTTAAAAAAAAAATCCAAGTTGGATAGGTTAAGTAGCCCTTTATCTGCTTTCTTGCCATGACTTCACTGTGCCACCCTTTGACTTTGAGACAGTCCATGTGACTTGCTTTGGACCATGACATAAGGGCAGAAGTAACATTGTCCTTGTACCAATTTCGAACTTGGGCCTTTAAGAAATTACTGTATTGTATTTTTTTTTCTCACACTTGTGCCTCTACCATTAACCTGGAAAGAGCTTCTATGACAGCTTCAGAGTATCCATAAAATGAATACTTGTGGAAGAGAGCCATCGCAGTAGTCCCAACTGACTCACACATATACAGCAGGAGGGAGAGCTTCCCCAACCTCTGTGATCCAGACCAGCAACCCCAGCTGACCTGAAGACACATGAGCCAGCCCAGCTAAGAGCAACAGGACCACCTGAATGGAATCACAGGCACTTGATAGATATATGCTTAGTGCTGTATGCAACTGAGATTTTCGTTTATGACTGCAGTCAGTAGACTGTGATGCCAGGAAATATATTATGATACACCCAAGAATTTCAACAATAACTAAAGTTTGGAAACTATCTGGTACGCAGATTAGTATATTATAGACCTGTGGGCCAAATCCAGCCAGCCGTGGGTTTTTGTAAATAAAATTTTATTGGAACATAGCCACACTCATTCATTATCTATTATCTACAGCTGCTTTCTTGCCACAGCGCCAGTGTTTGCTGAGTCCTGATCTAAAGTGTTCAGTTTCAACATGATAAAAAGTGGACTTAGAAGGAATAACTACATTTTCCAAAGATACAGAGCAGATTCTATTAGTACCCAGGACCTTATATTCTTAATGCAATATTCTTTTCACAGTGACACAAATTTTTAATCAATATTTGAAAATGATTATTTTTTGAAAGTCTCAGGAAATACCATCATTTTGCTCTTTCCCTATTTTTAAAGCTGCTCTAAATGAGTTTTCTGGTTGAGAAAAAATTAACAGAGGTATGTCAAGGTTATTAATAATTTTTTTTTTTGCTCTTTCTCCAAGCTATTCACATCATAACACAGGACTTTATTTAGGCCCTCCTTCCCTAAAATAGAAAATCTTGGTGTTTTGCATGCCAGTAGCTGGCCAGTGCTGAAGGAATGTGGCCATCTGTTGCAAGCATGCAGGTATATGGCTGAATTTGGCCTCTGTGTCTCAAAGAGGAAGAATTGCAGCCAATAAATATATTTTAATGTAGTTAGAAGGTCCTCCAGCCCAGTTAAGCAAACTCCTCAATGGATAATCTTTCCATTCAAACACATTCTAGAAGAATGTTTGATTCAACACAAGGCAGTCACCTTTGTGTTCAAAGCTGCACAGTTGTTAATTATAGGGCATCAGCACATATGCATGAGGTAATTTTATAACTATGATCAATATATCAATATATATTTTTATAATAGTTGATTTTATAATCAACTGTTAAAAATTGCCTTAATAATTCCCAATTGAAAGAAAATGACTACGAGATGACTACCAGATCAGAAGAAAATCAAAATTTGCACAGAGAATTTCGAAGAGAACCCAGGTCAATCCAAGCAGCATGCATAGAGTTGGTGGCTGTTTGGTACTTTGTACTCTTAAGAGGAGGTCCTCATTTAAGTATTAATCTGTGATACCCATTAATCTCTCTTTAAAGACTTCAGGGGGCTAATTTAAATCATAGACTGAGGGAGTTAAATACAAATAAGGCTTACATTGCCCCCTAACTTTCTGGGACTCCCTCCACATTTCTTTGAACTATTGATCAAAAGGGAAGAATAAAAATATTAATTAAACCAACAGTGAGTTGACAAGCTGTGCAGTCGTTTTTGGTTTTTAAATTTGTTTTAGTCCATTTGTGCTTCTATAACAGAACACCACAGACTGGGTAATTTATAAAAAACAGAAACTTACTTCTTACAGTTTTTGAGGCTGGCAAGTCGGAAATCAAGGGGCCCGCAGGTTTGATGTGTGGTTAAGTGCTGCTCTCTGTTTCCAGGGTGGTACCCTATTGCTTCATCCTTTGGAAGAGAGAAACATCGTGCCCCCATGAGACAGAAGGTGAAAGGGCAAGAGAGGTGAATGCTGTTTAAAGCTTCTTTTATAAGGTTCTTAATTTTGTTGACGAGGGAGGAGCCCTCGTCACCTGATCACTTTCTAAAGGCCCTACCTCTTAATACTGTCTTATTGGCAACACTTGAATTTGGAGAAGACACATTCAAACCATAGCAAAACTCAACTTCTAAATCCAGTCTAATTCCTAAAATGTGTCTTCCAGCAGCTGGGTGTTCTTTTGTAATTGTTCAAACTGAAGCAAAGAGGAGCCTTTTCCACTATTCTGACCCAGCAATTGGATCATAATGTGTCTAATGTCCCAGATCCAAAGTCATGACTTGAGACTTTTATTCCTTTAAGAGATGACCTCTTGCATTTTCAATTGTATTATCCAAAATATGAATTTAATTCTCATTTAATTCTCAAAAATAAACAGTGAGAGGTATATACTTTAAGTGCCGAAACTCAGGCTCGGAAGAGTATATTTGTCTTACCCAAGCGTATATAAATGATAGATGCTGGAATTATGCTACAGAAAGCAAATGACTGAGGTCTGTGTTGTGAATGCAGAGCAGCTCAACTTTTCCTTCCGCTTAGTCTGCTTCTCTCACCCCTCAGGACACTGTCACCAAGAGCACTCTCAAAAAACAGTCAGCATGAAAATCTCTCCCCAGAGTCTGTGTCCTAGGGAACCTAAACTACAATGGTCTAGTTCTAGTCTCAGAATAACAGAGTGTTGTGGTGCCTAACAATCTGAGAATACTTACATTGGCTTTAAAAAATAACTAGTTTATAGAATGTAAGAATTTGAGACCTGCTAGTGACTTCTGAAATTAAACAGACCAGTAGTTCTCACAAAAAAAGATGAATAGACATTTCCATCCTTTCTATAAATGTTAAATCTTACAGTGATAGCCAGTCAATTTAAAAAGCACTCATAATATGAGCTGATTTATGAAATGCTCATAATAGAAACTAATATTAATATATGTTTTATACTTATAAAAGACTTTCACATTTATTTTGTCTCTTAATCTTCACATTCTATGAGTAAAATAATTATTAAGCCATTTTACAGGTAATACCACTGAATTTAAAGAAGATGAGGTAATGTGCTCTAAACCACACAGATAGAATAGAGAGGAAAAGAAATAAAATTAAATTTTTAAAATTCGAATTTGTGTTCTCTTCTTCACAAGTCACAGTGGCCTTTGGAGAGTCAGAGGTCAGAGTGTGTGAATGTACCTGAACCTGCAAAGAATTTGAACTCAAGCCCAGTTAAAAACAAATGTTTTACATGGTAGAACAAAAGCAAAGAAAGAGGTCAATATTTTCGGTTGAGCAGAGCTGACATTACATTACATTAATTTTTTACCTAATTTCAGAGTGCCATTTTAGCTACTATTATTCAGTTGCCAAATGTACTTCTTAACATTATAAGTAAAGTATTGAAGCTTCTTGAATTACTGGATTATTACCAGTCCTTAATCTCTGCAGAAATAATCTTTATGGTATTTCCCCCAAGAAAATCCATAGAGGACTTCCCAGCAATATCCATGTGAGTGTGGGTATGTAGCTCCCTCCATCCCAAGATTCTCTTGAAATCACCAGGAGAATATTACAACAGAGACAAACCTGCATGTGATATAAACGGGAAGGAAAAATGAAGCCCAAACAGAAAACTCCAGAGAATGCATGTAAAAGCACTCATATACCTGACTGAAGAAAATCACTGAGGTACAATCTGCATTAACACGTCCTGAGAAAGCTGTGCAGTATAGCAGGAAGATATCAAGGAAACTGGGACTAAACCTTCCTAATTTGGAAGGCTGTGTATCAAAAAGAGTGTTGACCATGGTAGAGAAAGAAATGGCTAAAATTATAATTTAACTCAATCCTGCATAAAGCATGAAAGTTACAGCTTATTAACAGCATTCAACAGATGCTCAAATGCCCCAGGTTTGTTAAAAGCTATTCTGTCAGCTGAAAGACAGCAGGGATCCACAGGAAGAAGGCCAATTAGAAGGCTAATAACTAGTATAGCCAAACATATGAACACCAAGCTGGACAGAAAGAAAGAAAGAAAGGTGGTCCTTCTGCTGAGATTCTCTGTAGAGAAAGATAACTACACTAAAAACTGCACATCATT
Source organism: Callithrix jacchus (assembly GCF_049354715.1). Classification (NCBI taxonomy): domain Eukaryota; kingdom Metazoa; phylum Chordata; class Mammalia; order Primates; family Cebidae; genus Callithrix; species Callithrix jacchus. Next base: position 37,238,842 of record NC_133515.1, read on the forward strand.
CAAACACTAGTGATGAGACAAATGCTAAGAAGCCAGAAGGAAATGGTAGAAATTCCTACTTCATTCAATAAGAGAAAAATGAATACTATATGAAATAACTGCTTATTGTTTTAGATATGACAAAAGTAATGTGATTATATCATTTTAAAGATGTGTAAAGAAATATTTGCACATGAATAAGATCATGTCTAGGTTTTGTCTCAAAATAATTGAGGGAAAAGGAGTGGGTAGGGTAAATAAAACAAAATTGACCATAAATTCATAATTGTGAATTTGGATTGTAGTGCACATGAAAGTTCATTATACTATTTTCTATACGTTTATGACAAGAAGTTTAAGAAAAAGTAATTATAGAAGAATTAAAGGCTTAAATATAAACAACCACCCCATTAAAGTATTAGAAAATTGTTGGTAAACCTATGTGTATATCTAATGCATTGGCATATACACAGAATCCATCCAAAACGAATTCACATATTTGTGATAGAAAAAATATGTATAGATTCAAAAATAACAAGAGAAGTTGATTATAATATGTTAAATTATAAACAGATTGTAAAACTATAAGAGCAAATAAATATAAATATATAAAATTTGAATTTTATTTATATTTATTTGTTTATTTTACTAAGAGCTGGGCCACTGCAACTAAACAACTCACGGCCTATGACTTAGATGGAGACAGATAATAATAAACAATTCTTTACTGCTGAAGTGCATATGTGCTTTGAATGAGAAGCCCAGAAAGTTAATCCAACAGGAAACCAGATCCAATTAGGCTAGAGAGGAGGCAATAAGGAAGAATGACTTGATTTTTTTAGCTGACAACTCTAAGGAGTGACTGGGAGTTAACTAAAAGAAAAATGAAGTAAAACTTAGATAAGAGTATATTTTTTTCATTCATGGGATGGCAGAAAATTTTTATTTTATTCAATATACTTTTCCATAATTTCAAGCAGTATATTGAATTACTTTTATCATCTGAAAAAAATACATAGTATAAAAATTAAAATGTCAAAATTAACTGGAAATTATTTTTTCTTTTCTATTATAGCTTTTTTTCTCAATAACACAAATGTATTTTGTTTGAAAATCCTTTAAACCTCAAATTAAAAGGTGTCTATTTCTTAGGAGTTTATCTTGTAAGGTGCTGATTTTATTAAACAATTGTAAAGTGAAACAATATTTTTGATGAAATTTAAAACTTTATTATTTTTTATTTGTCAAAACCTGGCAAAATGACTAAACATTATGCATACTGAAAGGAAGTGAGGGTAGTTGGCATAGGCACAATTCACACTGAATATAGGTGGGTATTTCTAAGTGGCAAGCAAGAAGATTAGAAATATAATGCAGAATGAGAGAGAGAAAAGTGAACGGGAGGAAAGCAGAGGAGAGGGAAAGGGAGGGCAAAGAAGGGGAGGAAAGAAGGGGAATAGGGATATTGGTGCACAAGTTGTAGACACACATATGCCTGGTCATACACGGTGCCAAGGTTTACCGATTGCCAATCCCTCAAAATAATGGAACATTTAAAGTTTTTCTATTTTATTTACTTGGTTTTGCTAACACTGCTCTTGTTCATCAATGTAGGAAGAAAACCAAAAAGCACTTGGGTTTGCCAACATACTCAAGGCACATGGAGTTTTTGAGCTGACAAATTCTTCTAAGAAACATAATTTTCTCATCATAATCTCCTGAACAACAAGAGGAAAATATTTCATTTGCAAAGAATCTTCTTTTATTTTTGATGCAAAGGAAAATCTAACAATAATTCTTTTTATAGTTTTCTTTTAGAAATTAAGAACATTTACATTTTCTGTCACTTTAGCCTAATAGGATGAGATATATGCCAACATTAGGCTTCACGAAGGACCATAATTTCCATACCTGCTATTATGGAAGGCTTAATGAGTAGGATGATAGAAAAGAAAAGACACGATTTCAGAGTTAGACTAGTGTGGCAGTTTCATATTATGGGAAGTTACTTAGTCTGCCAGAGCATTTATTTTCATCTGCAAAATCAGCTATGTCAAAGTGACACCGTATATGTATGTAAAGTTTCAGTTTCTGGTATACAATAGATAAATCAATAAAAGAAAAGCAGCTCATGTAGTGAAAAACTCTTAGGTAAACATTACAATTTTTACTTTTGCTGTTTATTTCATCGTCCTGCTTTTTGGTTAAAACTCTAGAAATGGCAAGAGTTTTCTGTCTTTAAAATTCTTATCTTTGTATTCTAAGGAGATTTTCACACTACCATCTTTCATATGTTTTGATTTAAGATGAAAATATTTCTATTCAGAATTGTGAAGAATAGTCTTTAAATGAAAACGTAATTCTATGTGTCTGTCATATTAAATAAGTAGGACCTCAAAAAATGTTACTCTACCTAAAGCCAGGAAAAACTGTGAGTATTCATGTTTGGTAGGCAATTTCCTGCAATGAAATACCCTATGATGAATTACAGGAAAGTCTGGATGGGGAAAAGCATTAATATTAACTGAAGATCCCAGACTGCATTCTACTCATGAGATTTAAGCTTGAGCTGATTAAAAAGCACTTAATAAATTCACTTGGGCAAAGTTATGGCACTTGGGGGAGATTTGAAATAGGACTATAATTGTGAAAAGTTCATGGGATGCCAATTGATACCAGCGACTATGATAAAAGTGGCCAGAAGCAACAGGTCTGGGACTATGGTTCAGATAAATCTTCCAAGGTAAAACAGCACTAAAAAGGTGATATACACAAAGATAGAATTTTCTTTCATGATTCACAGCAGCAGATGCTTTCAAGAGACAAAGAATCTAGCAACTGAATGGATAATAGTGTGTTTGCTACTGGAAAGCAGAGGAAATAAGGGGCTGAAGAGGGGAGGCTTAGAATAAAGCAGAAAGGACTGAAATGTTATCTGCTTTAATATTCCCTAAGAAAAATAAAAAATTTAGACTGTGAGTGGAGACCTTAGGACTACAGAGAAAGTTATTTTTCTTTCCACTTCACTTGTTGCATTATGTAGAGCAGAACAGCCTTCTGCCTAAATGGTTTGCTGCACATTCATCTATTTTGGGGCAGAATGTGAACATTCTAAGCTGGAAAAATCCATCCTGTCTCAATGGTGTGTCTGATGTAATATTTATAACTCATAACATTAAATGTAACTTCTGTATCCTTTGTCCACAATTTGCAGGTGTTAGGCATCCTTAGATCAAAGGTCAATTGACTCTTATTAGAGCAGGTCTCTATATTTAGGAATCACCTGGCAATCTGTTAAAAAGGAAGTTTCCTATTCCCCAGTCTCCAGGAATTTTGATTCAGTAACTCCAAGGTGGGGCATAGTTAAGAAAAACTCAACCTGAAATGACTGCGAAAGCAGATGATCCACAGACTGAAACCACATCCTAGAGATTAGCAGACTCTTTGCTCATCCATTTTTTAAAGAGAAAAATTAGAAGTTCATTTGTATCCTAATTGTTTAACTTTTATTTTACCCCACAATTTTTCAATTAAATAATAAATTAAAAATAAGAATTAATAATGGATATTAAAATCAATGGATAAAAGTTGGATAAGGGTTTATTTTCAAAATCTCAAATAATCTCTGTGAGAAATATGATAATAATAATTATTAACTTATAAGAAATAATTTTAATTGACTTTACGGTGAAGAATCTGGAAAACACCATTTTTAATAAAACTTAACATCAACATGAATGAGACAAATAACATAATATTGAATAGAGTCTCAAGTCTGTGATATTTCTGCCAAAATTGAATTACCTGAATTGAATCATGAAGAAATATTTAACAAATATATAATAAAATAATTGTCCTCTGCACTTCAAAAATATTAAGTCATGAAAGACAAGGATCCATTGATAAATTGTTCTAGACTGAAGGAGACTAAGGCGATTGACAACTAATTCCTATGTGTGATCCCAGATTAAATGTTGTACTAGAAAGGAAAGAGATAAAAGAAGAGGTTTTGATTGACTGAATTTTGTTTGCTCTGTTCAATAAATGACATCATTAGGAGAGTAGAAAAAAATATGAATGCAGTTTTAGGGTAAGGTGGTTGTATTCTACCAAAATTAATTTTCTCATTTTTATGGTTATACTATGGTAATGTAGGAGAATATTTTTTAGAAAAATATACACTGAACAATTTAAAGATAATAGGACATCATATCAAAAACCTTTTCAAATGGTACAAATATATAGAAAAAGGTAGACAGACAGACTGATAGAGACATAGAGAGAGAATGTAAAGGAAATGTGGTCATATGTTAACAATAGTGGAACCTGAGTAGAGGCTATGCAGGTGTTGTACTGTTTTACAACTTTTCCATCTCTTTCAAATTACTTCAAATTAAAAAGTAGAGAGAGAATGAGAGAGAGAAAAACTTCAAATTCATCATTATAAAACAGCAACATGAATTCCTGGTAGAAGCAGCAGCACCAGGTTTTATATGTATTTAACCTTATGAAACATAAAAGAGATAAATCTAATAAAAACACGTATAAGTTCACAAACATTAAAAGTCAAAGATATTATCTGGCAAATACTAACAAAAACAAACAAGCATAGGTATTTTAATGTCAAAGAAAGCATTAGATAAAAAGCATTATAAGACATAAGGAGGGTTATAACAGAATGATTGATTCATCAGTTTTAAATACATATATGCACCTAATAGCATAGCATAAAAACATAAGATATAAAGAAAAAGCTGCATAACCCCAGGTAGAAACAGACAAGTTTATACTGATAAAGATTTTAACCCATCACAGCAAACAGGAGTCAGTAAGTAAATGGAAATTTGTACAACATTGGCAAGCTTGATCTACGAAGTTACATGAAATACTGCACTCCAGGCCTATAGAATACACATTGTTGTAAAACATATATGGAACATTTATAAAATTTTTCTTAATATTATATCATACATGTAACAAGCTTCATTAAATTTTAAAGGATTGGTATCATCCAGACCACATTCTCTGACCAAATTGCAAGTAAACAAAAAAATCAGTAACTATATGATAACTAGCTCAATTATATACACTTGGAATCCCCTTTATGTGAGTTTACCACCATCCCCATTAATCCCCATTGAGCCAGAACTGAAACCACAATGAAGTGGCTATTCATCATTATGCCACTAGTTCTGTTGGTTTCTTAAACAGTTTTTCTTGATACCCGTATCACTATCTAAAATGGGGTGAAGAGGGACAAACCAAGGGGAACATGTGTTTTTAAAATATGTGAATATAATGTGTTCATTATGCAAAGAAGGTATCAGAAGAATATGACTAATGCACCATCATGAGATGACCCAAGATAAGAACTATTATCAATATACAGAAAAGCTAAGTGATTAAAAATAAATCAACTTTAAAGGAATGAAATTTCTAAACATTTTAAAGTGGACAAAATAAGAAATGCTATTGTGCAATGCCATTATGTATTAAGTGAATTTTCCTGGGACTTCAAAACCTTTTGCAGGTGGTAAGCTTATTTTTATAAAGTGTCTACAGAATGCATTACAAATTATGTGCATCAAGCAGAAATAATCAATTGCAAAAATATGTCTGGCCAGAATGCTGTAGTTCAATGTATTGTAGACTTGGCTAAGACCTTACAGGACACAATGCGTGAAAAAGTTAAATCTTTTGTGGCGTATTCTATGGCAGCTGATGAAAGCACAGATATAAATAATACCACCCAATTAGCTATATTTATTCATGATGTCGAAGAGAATTTTGATGTGACCGAAGGACTTTTGGGCAGGATGCCCATGATAGAAATAACATCAGGAAATGACTTGCTTTTGTGTATTAGGAAAATGTCCATGTTGGACTACTCAAAATTAGTAGTCAAGACTACAGCCAGTGATTCTGTAATGGTCAGTGATATACAAGTTTAATTCAAGGTAACAACATGTTCCTAGGTTATAGAACATAAGCCTGACCAATGCATCACTCACCAGGGAGATCTTGTGTGCTAAAGTTAAAAATGAAACTCATTGTCAAGGTAGCCATTACCATATGGACTGTCTGAATCACAGGCAATACGGTGATTGGCTTGATGAATTAGAGGCTGCACTAGTTGAAAGCAGCTGGCTTAGTGTTGACATGAGGCTAAAGAGATGCTTTTAACTATTCAAAGAAACTTGCTTGTGTTATCCAAGGAAAACTTGCCGCCTCCGTTCACCAGTTAAAACTAGATCATACTGGATCTTCTTGGTTGCTATTACAGCCAGTCTAAATCCTAAATATTTCTTTGAATAGGTGTTCAAGTATGCTTTCCCCAAAATGTATGACTCTATTCACTTATTTGCAAAAAAACTGTGGCTTTGGGAAGATCTACCTGAGGTATAACAATTATAACTGGCCCAGCTTTCTGCCCTGAAATTGTTTTTCAGAAATGAAAGTATAGCCTCAACTACATTCTTGAAGTTGTGAAGAAGTGACTTTCAAAATATATTACCTGACTTTACATTTTATAAAAAGTACCTAATATTTTGCAATTAGCTTTCCTCTGTGAATGAAGAAGCAAATGAGAGATACTGAACTGGAGTATAACAAAACTCAAAACCAAATATGATGATATTAAAAAATCAGAATTGTACAAGTGTCTCAGACAAAGTTATGCTAAATGCAAAAACAACCATGCCAAAATACTACCCATATTCAGAATTCCCTATTTTAGTTGTTTTCAAATTATGAAAATGAACAAAAGTGAACATTGCCCCATTTTAAAATATCATGGTTGAATTTTTTTGTACATTGAAATTCAAAATGCAAGACTTACAGTCATATTTTTGTTCCATGAAAAACATTGTAAGGGGTGGTTCCTAGTCAACAAAATAAAAATTATGAAAAATAATAAATGAGTATAATGTTCTATTTACAATCTTTATTTTGAATTTAAGAAAAATTATCTCAATTTTATATGTGTCTGTGTTTCATCTTGCATCATTTATGTTACCTATATGACTCCTTTAACCATCCAAGTAGTTACAGTCACTTTTTTTAACCTCCTCATCTACATTTTTAACTACCTATTGACATCAATATGTTTAGATGTTCATCACATATCAAACTCAACAACTCTGAAAGTGAACTTAGAAGACTTGCCTCAGTAACTCAAGTTCCTTAGATAGCACCTTAAAGCAGACATTCACACTGATTCCAGATCTGCATTTCACCTAGAAATTACTTCCTTCTCTATCACTCAGTGAAGCCAACTTTCTCGATAATGGCTTGCACATCTATGTTCTCCATCCTGGTCACATTGCCTTTGTTTCCTTATCAGACATTCTCAGATTAGGTTTTGGCAATGTCTTCTTTGAAAGACTTCCTGCCTTCAAATTCTCAAATTTCATTCCATCCTGTACACTATTCTACAGCAAATTGTCTTCAGTGTACTGATCATCAGGTCCCTACTCTGCTTACACACTGATATTGACCTTGTGCTGCTTTTGACCACCTACAGTATAAAGGTTGTGCTTCATCCACTGCCAGAGTCTCTGTGGTCAGCTTCCACCTAATTCTCATGCTTCTAATGCCCACAGCTCTTCATCTTGCATATTTTAAAGTAGCTAGCTGATTATATGATGCGTTGCAATGGTATTGTACCTTTTTCTCAAAATTTTATCTTAGCTCATGACTGGAATGCTCTTGGGTTCCATTTCCATATGTCAAAATATTAGCTTTCTCTGAGATTCATCTCAAAATGCCTCATCTATGAAATCTACATTGACCCACCCAACTGAAAAAGCTATCTATCTCTTGGGTAGTCCTATTATAATTTATTCATGCATTTAGCAATTACTAACCACTGTATTATAATAACTTGTATCAATTTCCTCTTGTCCCTACCAGAACAAAATTTCTTATAAAAAAATTATTTCTGACTTAACTTTGAGTCTCAGTGATTCTCTCTTCAAAATTCTTCAATGAATTGACTGAATTGAAGTCGGATGTTAAAGCAGGAGAAAATGGACCTTCAAAGGATCCATAGAGGCAGATTTTGGTCAATAAACTGAAATAATTTAAAATTCTATGGGTATTTTCAGTATGTGAATACAGAGGACATTTGCCATTATTTGGCTACTCTTCATCTTCCCCCTTCCTACCAGTACTTTGATTATTCAGAGGAATCACCCAGCCTCCAATTATATGCAGTCTTCATAGTTGCATAATTCAAGATTTTGGCTTCTCTTCTCCTCTAGCAGTATCTGAGCAAGGACAAATGGCCTAATGTTAACCTATTGGATGCTTACTCCTGGTGCTTAAATCTTGATTCAGGAGGCTGAGGCAGGAGAATTGCCTGAACCCAGGAGGCGGAGGTTGCGATGAGCCGAGATCACTCCAGCCTGGGTGAGAAGAGCAAAACTCTGTCTCAAAAAAAAAAAAAAAAAAAAAAAAATCTTGATTCAGTGATGCAAGCATAGAGAGGATTGGAAGTTATTCATTGCATTGTGTGGTTATAGCAGAAGCAATGAAACAATGGTGATAATACTTGCATCCTGGCAAGAGTACTCAGCCCCAAGGCCGTTGCTATGCCTCCACCACCTTTCCTGGTTCTCCAGATTCCCCTAGGTTCATGCCTCCTTTTTCAAGTACCCAGGGCCTCCGTAAACTTGCCAATATCCTTCCAATAAATGTATTTGTTCTTATTACCTGGAGTTGGTGTTTATAGCTTACAACTAAGAATCTTTCCTAATACACAATGTATATTTATCTTCTGCAGATAAACATGTAGCTACTATTCTGACTCTTACAAAAATATATGCTGCCCTCAAAATAGTAGTTTGCAAAGGGAGGAACCAATGATGTCATGATTCTACGCACATTGCAGCTATTCAGTAATTCCTTTTTATCATATTCCGAGTACTCAATAAAGAAGCTTTATAGAAAGTAGTCAGTAACAGCCAAGCAAATAAAGATTATTTCAAATAAAATGTCTCCATTTCTTAATTATTTTATAGACATAATTCTTTTCTTACAAAGTAAGTAAAGACTGCTGCTAACTCCATCTGGGGACCTGGAGCAGTAAAGATATGTAAGAGCATATTCTTGGTAATTCCGTTTCCCTCTGCTAATGACAAGGAAGAGGTGAAAACAGAGCACACAGGATTTTTAGGTCAGTGAAACTACTTTGTATGATACTGTAAAGGTGCATATGTCATTACACATTTGTCCAAACTCACAGAATGTACAACACCAAGAGTGGATCCTAATGTAAACTGTGGACTCCGGGTGATAACAATGTGTCAATGTAGGTTCATCAGCTGTAATAAATGTACCACTCTGGTAGGGGATGTTGACGGTGGGGGAGGCTGTGCACGTTGCAGGGCAGGAGAAATATGGGAAGGGACTCTCTGTATCTTCTGCTTAGTTATGTTGTAAACAACTGCTCTAAAACATAAACCTTATTAAAAAATAAAAAAGAAGCAAACAAGTACCCTCTGAGACAGAACTCCTGGAGTTTCTCTTTGAAATTCTTATTTCTCTCTCCTCCTTCTCACATACCTTGTCATTCTGTAATATTACCTCCTGAATGGAAGTTGAAAACTGCTAGGCTATTGAGGTGAATCTGCAAGATCCAGATGAGCTTGCAATTTCACTATTTTAACATATTTTTATTTCAGATTCAGAAATATTGTACTATTTGACTCATTTGGAGTTTTTTATACCTCTTTTTGCAGGAAAATAATTGATTTTTAAAAAGAGATTTTATGAACTGAACTCCACAGTTATAAAACATATTTAACAGACTCTTAAGAACTTGGTTTCTTATCAGTTTATTTTAAATTTTTTTTCCACAATGGAAATGAAATTTTTCATTTGTTGCTCAGCACTTTATAATGTAGAATCTAACAACTTTTTGCCAAAGTGTGACAAAATGTGCGAGCTGAGTACTTGTAAGTTAACAGTTTATGGCTGACTGAATTGATTTATTGTGTTCTTGATTATGATATGAAAGTCTTGTATGTCTGGCTTAAGGGAAGACTTACTTATATGGGACCTGAATACTTCCTCAGAACGATGATGAAATGAGAATATACCTATATGCATCTTGCATATTTCAACCAACTCATTTTCATGCCCTTTATTATTCCTAAAACAGGGAACTGTAACCATTAGCCCATGGGCTAAAACTAGCCTGCCACCTGTTTCTGTAAATAAAGTTTTACTAGAACACAGTGACACTCCTTCATTTATATATTGTCTCGCGGCTTCTTTCATGCTTCAATGGCAGCATTGAGTAGCTGCAACAGAAACTGTGTGACACACAGAGCTGAAAATATTTATCATTCAGCTCTTTACAGAAAATTCTTATTATACCCTGGCCTAGAGTATAGTACCCCTGTCAAGAACGGTACATGGAAACCTAGATTAGCACAGTGCTTCCTGACAATTCATATAGAAGAGCATTATTTCACCCAAAACACCATGAATCAGGTTTCAGTGAAGTATCACAGCCTGTGCTAGTCACTGAGTCCATACTGTAACAAAAACAAAACAAGTACTTGATTCTTACCCTCGTGGATCTTATGGTCTAAGGCAGAATCACTGATATGGAGGCAGTGGTCAGCAAGAAGCTCTTCAGAGCACAAATGGAGTTTAAAAAAATCATCTACAGGCAGCTCGTTCCTTCTAATAAAAACACTGGTCTGCAGTTAAGTCCTGCCATGCTGTCCTGAAGGTGAAAGGGGAGAGAAGGGTGGGACAACACAGCCAGCAACAATTCTCCTTTCCTCTGAATTAAGTTAGTGGGTTGGTGGCAGGTAGGAGACACAAGTAAAGTATTTTGTTAGAGAATGACAGAGTTTAAATCCAGGCACCTGCAGAAAGGTAGTTTTTCTAAAGTATTCCCATGGCTGCTTTCAGTAAAGTCCTCATTAGCCTTGATGTGGGTTTCTTCTGATGATGCCCTTTACCCTGACTTGGAGAGACTGAAGCTTTTAAAGAGGCAGTTCAGTCCCCACTGTGGCTCAGTCCTTGGCCTAATTTAGGTAGTACAATAATTCTCTCCAACTGTGAAGATGATGAGATGGTTTTTCCGTGATTTCTTGTTTGAGAACTGATGACCAAAACTTACAAGAAAACCACCCAGCCCGGGAATCTTTTGGACTCTGCTGCAGCTAAGCTGGTGTCTTGTTGATATTACAAGCTCTTAACGGGGCTGGCCCAAAATCTAAACACTCCTGCTGCCCCCGTACCTACTTGTTTTGAAAAATCACAGTGTTTAGAATTTGAAAGTTCTGATAAATAATCTGACTTAACCCTAACATTTGTTTATTAAATAAGTAGAAAAAGGAGACCCTAAAATGCTCAATAGTCTATATTTGACAAATGTCATTTAAGGGATGAAGAAATGGAATTTCAATGCAATGTGATTTATTAATGAGTGAAACTTGTTTAAAAGTTGAGGACATGAAGTACACTATTTTAAGGTATATGGAAGAGTACCTCCTCAGGTGTGTATAATCTTTCATGAAGTTGATTCCATGTGGATCATGGCATTACAAATCACCTCAGAAATATCATTTTTACTAAGACAAAAAGTTTTTACTCATGGCCCTAGCCACCTGTCTGGGCTATCTCATTGAGAGTTCACACTTGAAAAACATTCACACTGAATATCATTACTAAAGAAACACTGAAAATATCCATCCTGATGTCAGATCTATACTGCAACCTTAATAACAGGATATTTGAGACTAGAACAGCCAAAGAATCATCTGTGCCCTAGAACATTAAGTATGCCTTATACAAAGTAATATAATGAGAATAGTGTATGATCACTTGTACTTTTGTCCATCAAGAAATATTACTTTTGTGTATTCGTGTCCTTAGCCCACTTTTTTATGGAATTGTTTTTTTCTTGCTAATATGTTTGAGTTCATTGTAGATTCTGGAAATTAGTCCTTTATCAGATGTATAGATTGTGAAGATTTTCTCCCACTCCTGGATTGTCTGTTTGCTATACTGACTGACCTTTTGCCATGCAAAATCTCTATCGTTTCATTAAGGCCCACCTATTTACCTTTGTTTTTATTTCCTTTGCTTTTGGATTCTTGGTCATGAAATCCTATGGTATTTGCAGCAACCTGGATGGGATTGGAGATTTTATTCAAAGTGAAGTAACTCAGGAATGAAAACCAAACATCATGTGTTCCCATTCATAAGTGGGAGCTAAGCTATGAGTTTGCAAAGGCATAACAATGACACAATGGGCTTTGAGGACTTTGTGAGGAAAGGAGAGAAGGGGGTGAGGAATAAAATACTACAAACTGTGTTCAGTGCATATTGCTCAGGTGCACTAAAATCTCACAGATCACCACTAAAGAACTTACTCATGGCCAGGCATGGTGGTTCATGCTTTCAATCCCAGCACTTTGGGAGGCCAAAGTAGGTGGATCACCTGAGGTCAGGAGTTTGAGACCAGCCTGACCAACATGGAGAAACCTCATCTCTACTAAAAATACAAAAAATTAGCTGGGCATGGTGGTGTATTCCTGTAATCCCAGCTACTTGAGAGGCTGAGGCAGGAGAATTGCTTGAACCCAGGAGGCAGACATCGTGGTGAGCCGAGATCATGCCATTGCACTCCAGACTGGACAACAAAAGTGAAATTTCATCTCAAAAAAAAGAGAGCTTACTCATGTAACCAAATACTGCCTGTTTCCCAAAGCCTATGGAAATAAGAAAAGCTTTCTTAAAAAGAAAAAATTATTTCTTTCAATGGAAAAGCCATAATTACTTTTGCACTGATCTAATATCTACAAAAATAATAAAAAATAAAGTTAATTCATTTAATTACTAGCAGAAATGTAAATTCTTGTATGATGTGTTTTGCCACATCTCACCTTTAGAAGCAGGGACCTGGGAAACAGATAGATGATTGATATATAAAGGGTAGATGGATAGACAAACAGCATAAATAATAAAAGAGAAAGATAGGAAGAAAGGCAAGGAGAGAGAAGGGAAGTGACAGAAGGAAAAACAGGCCAAATATTCTAGATTTATTTAGAAGTTTAAATTTTGTCACAATTTTCCTTAATTTTATGCTGGTTTAATCTCTCTATTTTTTAAATGAAAGCTTGGATTTCATATACTTCCAATTGTATGTAGTTACTGAACTTGTTTGGTTCAGCCGAAAACTTTAGTCCCCTCTTTATTCCAAGGCCTTTCTTAACCCCCAGTGCAGAGTAGGCATATGAGTTGGGAAAGAGGACACAACCACTCATGGTGAACCTCTACTCCCTCAGGCAATCCATGTCCCACAGTTGTTAGAAAGGGGCAGTGAGAGAAAATAAGAGAAACAGGGTGGGCTTGTATAACTAGCCATATGATGCTACAGGATAGTACTGGTCTTCCTCTGCTTAAATCGATTTCCATCTCCTGCTGGTGGCCCATATGGATGTGAATTTTTTCTTAGGGTAATGTTGAGTATCACTCCAGCTTCCTGTTTTTTTGAGAATGTTTTCAGAGAAAAGACACTACAACTTCTGTGAGCCCTACCAAAAGCATGTACCCATAAATCTGAGGGTTTGAGGATACCACTGCATTCCTGAGCATCCATCCAGAGTGTCCTATGCCTCAGGGGCCTTCTGTAACCTCCTCACTCCTTCACGCGGACTCACTAGAACTACTGGAGTCCTCTGCTCCATCCTCTGAGAGCCATAGGGACTGGGAATAGTATGCCACCAGCTTGTTAAATCTTTACCTACAAGCTATTCAGCATGGGTTTTTCCTTCAGAGCCATTGGGTCAGAAGTAGATGTCAGCATCCATCTCTATGATCATGTTTACCACCAAACTTTAAGGAGGCTCATGTCAGGCTCCATCACGAGACTTCCCAACCCCCTAACCTGTCAACTGTGGCTAAGGTAGCACTGAGTAGGCTGTAGATCATCTATGCAGAAGCAATTGATTAGGGGTCATTGCCAATCTCTGCATCTGGCAGCACCCTAAACATTCATGCATAATTCTCTTGGAAACCCCTAAACTTGGTTTAGAAAACAGAGAGGTCTTTCACTGCAGGACTGTAGTCCATATATTGCCAATGCCTTCCCATTTCTACACATCTTCACACCACCCAATTTTCAGTCTTCTTATGTGAACTGGGAGGGATTGCAGAGTGGTGGTTAATGGTACTGGCCATACTCCTCACCTCTCAGTAAGTCCTACAAAGTAAGTACCTGACAGCTTAGTAGGGCAGCATTAGTGCCTTTTGTTTGATGTTTTGTGCCTACAGTACCTGAGGTCCCCAAGACTACCCTCAGGCTCAGTAATTCACTAGCAGGACTCACAGAACTCAAAGAAGCTGTTGTACTCATGGTTATGGTTTATTACAGCAAAACGATACAAAATAACATCAGAAACAGGAAAAGGCCTAGAGAGCAGGGCCGAGGAGAGTTCCAGGCACAAGATTTCAGTTGTTCTCTTCTATTGAGCTGTGCTGACAGTGCTTACTTCTCCCAGCAATGATGTGTGGCAATATGCACAGAGTACTGCCAACCAAGGAAGTTTACCAAAGCCTTGATGTCCAAAGTTTTTATTGGGGATTGGTCAAGCAGGTGCAGCTGACCTGAGTCTCCAGCCCTTCCAGAGGTAAAGCTAGTATCCTCATTCCCAGCATAAATCACATTGCTAGCATAAACTATCTGTCATGACAAATGGCTCTGTAAATCAAGACACTGTTAGCAGGCAGGATATCCCAAGGGCTTAGAGTTTAACTCCAAGGAGCTGAAGGGAATGGCCGAATCTTTTGTTGGGCAAGGTTAGTCCTTTACTGAACAATGCCTTAGCTGCAGTCTTCAAACAGGAAAAGTTCCACTTGAAATCCTGCTAAATATAGAATTCTTGCTGTAAGACTTTGGAGAAATTTGAAGACCTGCCATTGTAGAGTTTTACTTAGCATATTAGGAGGTTCTACAGCCAAGCTAAGCCAGTTTCTATTTTAGATTCAAGTTTATGCTTACAATTTCATTAAAGGGAAAAAAAGAAGATTCTGCAGCTACTAAATAGTACAAACTTGTGTATAAAAACTGGTGCAAAAAGAAAAACTTGGAGAGATTACAATGCTGAGCAGTGTAGAAGCAGGAGTAGTAGAATACAGATGTCATGATACCATGCCTGTGCTTTCAACACCAAAGAATATTTGTATGCTTCCTCATGAGAAAGATGGCACCTATTACATGCTTACCATTGAAAGTGCTGATAAATGGATGCAAAGGGCAAGCATAAGGTGTAGTTTTTGCATTTAGGGTGCTCTTTGAGTTACAAACCACAGAACAGATGATTAGAATAAGAAAGCACATGTTTTAGTTAAATATTCCAAAAGAAGTTAGAGAAAGTAAACATCACAAAAAGCATTGGTTTCTCAGAAGCAATGAGACTGTTGTCTGCTGCTCATATCCCCCTGCAAAGAGGCATAGGTATAAACTCTTTTCTCCACCATTCAAAACTGGAAATATACATAATCTTCAAATAATTAATTCTTTTTCTATTTCAGTCTCACTTAACCTCACATCTATTGTTAAGATTTTCTTACTTTTGTTCCTGATCTTATATCTTCTGTAAGTCTCTTATAATTTTATGACAATATTTATTATCACATTATTATTCCAATTATATACTTCAGATGATATTTCTCATGAAAGTTATAAAGAGCTATGTTTAGCTTATTTTGGACCATCTATCTACCTTCTCAAAAAATATTAATTTTTCTCATCATCCTTATTCAAAGGACTCAATCTGGAGCCTCAAAATCTTAATAGTTCATGATGTAAAGTGAGCTGTTAATTAAGCAATGTACCAAACTATCAAACATGGAATGGCATTTGTCCTTGATCTATGATTTTCCTGAAACAAATCAATATTCATTCATTCATCAAATATTCATTAAAGGTCCATTAGATTTTTGATTATTACTCTGAATTATCAATATACAGCAGAAGTGTGAATATTAATAAGTCAGATAAAGTCTGCTCTCATGGGGCTTACCTTCCCATTGAAGAGGTCAGAAAATAAATGAGTAAACAAATAAATAAAAAAAAACAAAATAATCTCAGATAAGAATAGGTTCTAATGGTGACTGTAAAATAGAGTGATATAATAGAGAGCTAATATATATAGCTAATATAAATTTGGCCTTCAGAGGACTATCTCACTTAGGAGGTGACACTGAACTTAACCCTGAATGATGAGAAACCTAGCATGGGGAAATCAAATCCTGGGACCGTGAAGTTAACTGAAAAGAAATAGCAGATACAAGGCCTGTGAGGGAAAAGAGCTGATGGATGTGAGAAACAGAAACATGGCCAGTGTGTATAGAAAGCATTGAGTAAGGGAGAGAGAGCAATAAGCTTAGTTTAGGTCACAAAACTAAGCAAAGACCATACAGTTAGGGATTTGCAGACAATTATTATTGTTTGGATTGTATCCTAAGTGCAAAGAAAAGTTACTGGGTGTGGTGGTTCAGTCTCCCTACTTTGGGAGACTAAAGTAGGAGGATATCTTGATACCAGGTGTTCAAGATCAACCTGGGAAACATAGTGAGACCCATATCTCTACAGAAATTTTTTAAATGAGCCATGTGTGCTGGTAAACATCTGTAATCCCAGTTACTCAGAAGGCTGAAAGTAGGAGGATCACTTGAGCCCAGAAATTTGAGATTGCAGTGAGCTATGATTGCTGCACTCTAGCTTGGATGACAGAGCAAGACCCTATCTCAAAAAAAATAAGA
Organism: Callithrix jacchus; assembly: GCF_049354715.1. NCBI lineage: Eukaryota > Metazoa > Chordata > Mammalia > Primates > Cebidae > Callithrix > Callithrix jacchus. Next base: position 37,255,612 of record NC_133515.1, read on the forward strand.
AGAAAGTTTTATACTACAAATTTGTATTACTAGTCCTTACTTCCTTGACTACTCTGTATAAAACAGATTGAATAAAGGCAAATGTGACAGCAGATGGCCAGTTGGGGGTCTACAGCAATAATTTAGGTGGCTTGAGCTAGGTAACGGATATTCAGAGGCAGGTCAAGTGTAATTATGAGAATAGAAAACAGAACTGCCTGAGGGGCAGTATATTTATTTATTTTCACACTGTTATAAAGATACTACCTGAGACTGGGTAATTTATAAACAAAGAGGTTTAATAGGTTTAATTGATTCACATTTCTGCATGGCCGAGGAGACCTCAGGAAAACTTACAATCATGGCCAAGGTGAAGGGGAAGCAAGGTACATCTTACATGGCAGCAGGAGAGAAAGAGAGAGAAAAATGGGTAGTTCTAGACACTAACCAAGCAACCAGATCTTGTGAGAACTCACTAACTATTATGAGAACAGAAAGGGGGACTCTGACCCATGATCCACTCACCTTCCACCAAGTTCCTCCCTCAAAACAAGGGGATTACAATTTGAGATGAGACTTGAGTGGGGACACAGAGCCATACCATATCATTTTGCCTCTGGCCCCTCCCAAATCTCATGTCCTTTTCATATTTCGAAACCAATCATGCCTTCCCAATAGTCCTCCAAAGTCTTAACTCATTTCAGCGTTAACTGAAAAGTCAATGTCCAAAGTCACATCTGAGACAAGGCAAATCCCTTCAGCTCGTGAGCATGTACAATAAAAAACAAGTTAGGTACTTCCAAGATACAATGGGGGCACAGGCATTGGGTAAAATTTCCTATTCCAAATGGGAGAAATACAAAGGGGAAACAGACCCCATGAATATCTGAAACCCTGCCAGGCAGTCATTAAATCTTAAGGTTCCAAAATCTTCTTTGACTCCATGTCTCATATTCAGGCCATGCTGATCAAAGAGGTAGCTTCCAATGCCTTGAGAAGCTCTGCCCCTGTGGCTCTGCAGGATACAGCCCCACAGCTGCTTCCATGGGCTGGCATTGAGTGCCTGCAGCCTTTCCAGGTACACAGTGCAAGCTGTCAGTGGATCTACCCTTGTGGGGTCTGGAGGATGGTGGCCCTCTGCTGACAGCTCCATTAGGTCAGTGCCCAAGTGTGGCTTTCTGTGGGGGCTCCAACCCCACATTTCCCTTCTGTATTGCCCTAATAGAGGTTCTCCATGAGGGCTCTGCCCCTGGAGCAGACTTCTGCCTAGATATCCAGGCATTTCTATACATCCTCCAAAATCTAGGTAGCAGTTCCCAAACCTCAATTCTTGCCTTCTGTGCCTCTGCAAGCCCAACACCTGTGGAAGCTGGCAAGTCTTGAGGCCTGCACACTGAAGCAATGGCCCAAGCTCCAAGTTGACCCCTTTTAGCCATGACTGGAGCTAGAGCAGCTGAAACACAGGGCATCAAGTCTTGAGGCTGACCAGAGCAGCAGAGCCCAGGGTCTGGCCCCCAAAACCATTTGTCTATCCTAAGCCTCCAGGCCTGTGATGGGAGGGGCTTCCATGAAGGTCTCTGATATGACATGCCCTGGAGACATTTTCCCCATTGTCTTGGCTATTAACATTCTTGTATTACCACATGGTCAGGGTGCAAATTTTCCAAAACTTTATGCTCTGCTTCTCTTATATACCTAAGTTCCAATTTCAAACCATCTCTTTGTGAAAGCATATAACTGAACATTTTCAGGAAAAGCCAGGTTATCTCTTGAAAGTTTTGCTGGCCACAAATTTATTCTGCCAGATACCCTAAATTATCTCTCTCAAGTTCAAAGTTCCACAGCTTTCTAGGGCAGGGTAAAATGCTGCCAGGTTCTTTGCTAAAGCATAGCAAGAGTTACCTTTGTTCCAATTCCCAATAAGTTCCTCATCTTCATCTGAGACCACCTCAGACTGGACTTCATTGTCCATATCATTATCAGGATTTTGGTCAAAACTATTCAACAAGTCTTAGGAAGCTCCAAACTTTCCCACATCTTCCTGTCTTCTTCTAACACCTCCAAACTGTTTTAACCTCTGCCTATTACGCAGTTCCAAAGTCACTTCCACATTTTGAGGTATCTTTATAGCACTGCCCCACTATCCCAGTATCAACTATCTGTATTAGTCCATTTTCACGCTACTATAAAGATACTATATGAGGCTAGGTAATGTTGAAGATACTACCTGAGGCTGGGTAATTAAGCAAAAGATGTTTAATTGACTCACAGTTCCACATGACTAAGGAGGCCTCAGGAAACTTACAATCATAGTGGAAGACAAAGGAGAAGCAAGACATGTCTTATGTGGTGGCGGGAGACAAAGAGAAAAGGGGGAAGCACCAGACATTTATCAAACAATGAGATCTCATGAGAACTCACTCAGTATCATGAGAACAGCAAAAGGGAAATACAGTCCCATTATCCAGACACCTCTCACTGATCCCTCCCTTGACACATGGGGATTTCAATTCGAGATGAGTTTGGGTGGGGACAAAGAACCAAACCATATCATATAGATTGAGGGATGAGAGTAGAGAGAAAATGAAAATGACTCTTAGGTTTAGAGCTTGCACAACTGGGTAGATGCTGGTGTCCTTCACTGAAATGGAGAAACCTTGAGGAAAAATAAGTTTGGCAGGAAGGAAAAGTAGGAGGGTTTTTCATTTTTAATTTGGTAGTTTCATTTCTTTTGTTTGTTGGTCATTATAAACATAAAATGCTAACAAGATCTCCAATGAAGATAAAAACAGCTATATGGGTTGAAATTGGAGTCAAGAGAGGAAATGTAAAGTAGAGCACTGTCAACATAAAAACTATATTTAATTCTATGGGGTTGGTGAAGCTCACCTAATCTTCTGATAAATAAAGTAAACCATAAGTTGTTTTTATGTTAGTGACAGTGGATCTTTCATCCTTATATTCTGATCCCATCTAAGGGTTTATTGAGGTAATTGTTCCATAATCATAAGTCAACTTTCTGGGGTTAAAAGTGTAATTGAGGCCGTATACTAGAGCAAAGGTTCTGGTGGATATTCACATCAAACCTGTGATTTTGGCTTCATAAACATTAACCTCTAGCCAACCAGCAGTGCTAAATGCAGACAAATTTCTTAAGGGAAGTATTTGTCCCTCTTAGATTTTAATAACCAAAACCCAACAGAAGAGCAATTATCATTAAATAGGATTTTCAAATGAGCAAAAACAAGAAAGTACTGATTTCTGAATTTATAGAGGGACCCTGTGGCTTTTAAATAGAGTGACATAATTTTTAATAAACTACAAATGCTCCTCAAATCTCAATCACAAGATGTAGATTTACTTCATTCTATTTTAAATCTTTGCTTATTGCTTTAAATTATAGATGACATTTCAGTAAGAAAAAGCAACAAAATTAGACCACTGCAGACTAACCTGAAACTAAAATGATTTGAGAGCTTATAACAGGCAAAAATCAAACATTTTTATTAGCAAAATTGCCACATTTTAACTCTGGCTGCCCTGAATTTTATTCATGAGCCTTTGACCATTAAAGCAGTTTGTGTCAATCTCTCTTCACTGATGATATAATTCTATACAAAGAAAACCCTAAAGACTCCTTTGAAGGATCCTGGAAGAGATAAACGATTCCAGTAAAGTTTCAGGATACAAAATCCTGTGCAAAAATCAGTAGCATTTCTATACACCAATAATATTCTAGCTGAAAGCCAAATCAAGAATGTAATCGCATTTATAATAGTCACACCAAAACAACAACAACAACAAAACCCTAGAAATATATCAAACAATGGAGTTAAAATACCTCTACAAGAAGAACCACAAACACCACTGAAAGAAATCATAGATGACATAAACAAAGGCAAAATATTTCATGCTCATGGACCAAAAGAATCAGTATCATTAAAATGGCCATATTGCCCAAAGCCATCTACAGATTCAACACTACTCCTATCAAACTACCAGCATCATTTTTTACAGAATTAGAAAAAACTAGTCTAAAATTCCTATGGAACCAAAAATGAGCTCTAATTGCCAAAATAATCCTAAGCAAAAAGAGCAAAGCCAGAGGCATCACATTACCTTACTTAAAACTATAGCATAAAGCTACAGTAACAAAAAACAGCATGGTACTGATACAACAACAGATATACAGACCAAAGGAACAGGTTAGAGAACCCAAAAATAAACTGAAGCTCTACAATCATGTGATCTTTGACAAAGTCAACAAAAATAAGCAATGGGGAAAAGGATTCCTATTCAATAAGTGATGCTGGGTTAGTGGGCTAGCCATATGCAGAAATATGAAAGTGGACTCCATAGGCTGGGCGTGGTGGCTCACGCCTATAATCCCAGCACTTTGGGAGGCTGAGGCGGGTGGATCATGAGGTCAAGAGATCGAGACCATCCTGGTCAACAAGGTGAAACACCATCTCTACTAAAAATACAAAAATTAGCTGGGCATGGTGGTATGCGCATGTAGTCCCAGCTACTCAGGAGGCTAAGACAGGAGAATTGCTTGAACCCAGGAGGTGGAGGTTGTGGGTGAGCCAAGATCGCGCCATTGCACTCCAGCCTGAGTAACAAGAGCGAAACTCTGTCTCAAAAAAAAAGACAAAGAAAGAAAATGGACTCCTACCTTTCACCATATACAAAAATTAATTCAAGATGTATTAAAGATTTAAATGTAAGACCTCAAATTTTAAAAGTCCTAGAAGAAAACCTAGGAAACACCATTCTGGACATTGGCCTTGGAAAACAATGTATGACTAAGTCACCAAAAGCAATTGCCACAACATAAACATTGACAAGTTAGACCTAATTAAGTAAAAAAGCTTCTCCACAGCAAAAGAAACTATCAATAGAGTAAACAGACAACCTACAGAATAAGAGAAAATATTCATAATCTTTGCATCTGACAATAGACTAATATCCAGGATCTATAAAGAACATAAATTAACAAGCAAAAAACAAATAGCCCCATTAAAAAACAAACTAAAAACATGAAGAGATACTTCTCAAAATAAAGCATACAAGTAACCAAAAAACATGAGAAACAACCATGAAAAAAAGGTCATGAAGACTAATCAGAAAAATGCAAATTAAAATCACAATGAGATATTATCTTACACCAGTCAGAATGGCTACTATTCTGACTAAATTTAAAATAAAAGTTGAAATTATAAGAAAGAAAATAAAAATAATGTCTGCGTTTCAAAGCAAAACTGAGCTTTATAGATTAGTCCTGAGATTTGAGAGGACATATAAATAACAGTTGTCTTCTACTCCCAAATTAATAACCAACTGGGAGATAGAAGCATAAATGGGTAGATATGTCAGGTATATTGCTTTAAATATCCCACCACACTTAAATGGAGGCAAGTGAAATGGTAGAGATCCTTACAATAATAAGCAAAGTAGTATGTACAGAGGGTGTAATCAAACCAAAATGTAATCAAGTATGTACTCAAATGTCCAAAATTGTATTTAAGATAAAAGGCTGTGATGTAAGGATAGAAATGAAATATATTAAGAAACATAAATTGACATGTAGAATCATCATATTTTTCTAACAAGACTGTGCATTCTGTACTCCAGAGAGTATAATTCACATAGAATAGGATGTGAGTGACAAATATAAATATGACTATGGATATAGATATTTATTTATTATTATTATACTTTAAATTCTGGAGTACATATGCAGAATGTGCAGGTTTGTTACATAGGTATATATGTGCCATGGGGGTTTTTCCACATCCATCACCCCATCGTCTACATTAGGTATTTCTCCTAATGTTATCCCTCCCCTCGTGCTCCACCCTCTGCTATCCCTTGGGTATGGATATTTCTAAAGAATATCCTTAAGACATGACAACTCAAGAGAGGGGTGCCTAACTCTTTCTAGAGAGGTTAAATAAATCTTCATAGAGGAGATCAAATTTGTGCTGATTTTTGAAAAATGGATGGATTCTTTCTAGAGTAAAAAGACAAAAGGGTTAAGAGCTTTTAGGAAAAAGCCATGAAATGAACAAAGCGGTAGAGAATGAGAGAACATGAGGTTTATAGTCAGTAGCCATAATTTTGCAAAGTCCCCAGAGTAGTTTGGAAAGGGTGGGACAGAGGTTTTAAAAGAAGAAAAAAGAAAAGAAATAGCTGAATCGTTAAGATCTAGCCTACAAGGCAGCTTGTGTGTGGTATGCCAATGGTAAAACAATTTATTCCATACGAAAGGGGAAAATGATAAAATAATTTTAACCAACACATAAACTGAATGATGCCACAGGCAGGATATGCTGGTTGAAGATAACCTATAAACAAGAAGAAAAACCTTCCATCATTGAACATTTAAGTCTGTCTTGTGTCTAAGCCTGCAACCCACATAATCCTTAAAGAATCAACATCACACAGTGAATGAAGCCTTTAAGGTCATCAAGCTCAACACTAACCCAATTCCATGTTGCAAACTCTTGTACAGCACACTTGCACTGACATATATACACAAAGAAAAAAATATCAACATTCATCCTTTAGAGTTAATTAAGGTTTTTGGTTTTTTTCACATAATTTTTACTTTTCTTATCATGTAGACATAATTGGACATATGGGAAAGACAGTTGCTAAGCATAAATATGTGAGGGAGGTGAGAATTTTCTCTCAACCCACCTGGTCTGTGCAGGCTTCTTGTATGAGATAGAAAGATTTATGAATGAGGGCAGAAAGGTGGCATGGAAGATAGGAGGATTGAAATAGTCTTAGGTTTATCACACACTAAAGAAAAAAAATGGAGTAAAAATCCCTTGCTTTAACACCTTAATATTTTCCAAGGTGATTGACCTATATAATTTTATTTGACCCTCACATTCACTTTGTATAGGCTTCTTTCCTCATTTATTATTTAATTCATTCATTAGTGAATATTTATAGAGTAACTAGTATACTCCAGGAAATAAGCCAGGCACCAAGGAGGAAATAGTAACAAGACAAAATGTTTTTGCCACAGGAATCTTAGATACTAGAGGGGAAATGAAATGCAAAATAGGTTAAGGGGCCAATAAATCACTATAAAACAACCTCTGAGACAGAGAATAATGAGATTGGGATGGAAAGTACATTTTATTTCAGATATGGCAGCTAGAAACACCCTTCTGAGGTGATTTGCTTAAGCTGAAATCTAAAGGAAAAGTAAAAATGAATTACAAAATAAGTGATAGAAGAAATTCCAAGCCAACGAAACATGACAGGGTCTTGAGGTAGGAAAGAATTTGCATGCACGATCAAGGAAGCAAACAAGATCAGCATTCCTGGAGCATTGCTGGTGCTGGGAAGACAATGGTGTGACATTCAGTGGGAGAGCTAAATAGTGTTGATCCATTAATTGGCCGTGTTAAATAGTTTGGGTTTAATCTCAGTGCAATGGAAGCCAATGGAAATTCTTCAGCAAGAGATTGACATGGATTAACTGAAGGCTTACATTCATACACTTGGTACTTAGGTTTTAATCTGCATAATGGAGAAAATGATATTTATTAAGAGGAGAAGTTACAAAGTTACAGTACTGTTGAAGGTGAGAGACAAGGGTTTAGTTTTCCTGATTTACTTTAGAGTTTAATGTTCCTGTTACATTAAGGATATCTCTAACACATTCAAGTTAAGACAAAAAGCAGAAAGCTGACTCTGTAAACCTAAAATTTCTGCTGATAATTTTGAATTTATCAACACAAATATGGCAAACAAACGCAAGAAAGGGGAAAAATCACCTAGTGAGAAAATATCACTGTAAGAAAAGGGACAAGGATGGAACTCCAAACCATTCTCACATATGGAGAACAGTGAGAAAAGATGAGCTAACAAAGGAGCCTGGAAAAAATAGTCAGTGAAATGGAAGGAAAATCATAAGGAAGAGTCATAACCAAAGCCAAGAGAAGAGAATGAACCCATGAAAATATGGTTAACTTCTGTGAATTCTAGAAAAGATGGAGCAAAATGAGGAAAGAAACATGTCTGTTGAATTTAGCAATTAAAAAAAAAAACATTAGAATGATCCCACAGAGAAAAGAAGAAGAATGGACTTTAAATAAGAGGGTAAGGAAAAGACAAAAGTAAATTTATGAAGGTTTATAGGGTTTCTAGTCAGAAAATACGAAAGTTGCTTCTTATGACTTCTATTTTGTCCAACAAGTTTGACGCAAGGTATCCAGTTGAATGTGAGAGTACAAAATAGGTTTTGGAGCTTTTAGCAGATAGATATCTAAATTCATTGAGAATTTAGATGATTAGAGTGAAGCCTTAACCACATGATTTTTTTCCCCAGCAATGTTTAACTTGCACAAGTGCTGACATGAAGAATACATATATAGAGAGTAATATTTACCTAAGGTTTGAGTTTTTCCCAAGAAATAGAAGGAAAAGGATACAATAGACCTATGATTAGTTGCAAGAGAGTAATTCTAATAGTGGAATTTGATCTGAGCAAGGAGAAAAGTGAATTCAGGAGAGTTCGGATACATAGTAGAAAATGGCTGAATTAAAGGATGAGAGATTTTGCGAATCATAGAGAGTAGAGGAGAGATTTAGGAGTACGGAGTGGAGAGACAGAGGAAGGTAAAGAACATCATAAGGATGAGGTTCAGAATGATTATGGATGACTGAATTGGCCTGGGTCCTGGCAGTGAATGACCAAGGTAAGCACTGATATGACACCTGGCAGAGTTAGTCTAATTTCTCCTGAAGGACATGTTGTCAGGGATGGTATGCTGCTTTGGTGGTGTAGCAAATAATAAACAGCAACTCCCTGAAGTGTGGTGAGAAACAACAGGGCATGAGAGCAAATGAGGAAATCAAGTCTTAAAACAGTTCCATGATGTTGCCAAGGTTGTGTGGCCAAGTAAATGATACAACCAGTACTAATTTGAACATCATCTAATCCTAATCATCTACTTTTTCCACCATCGTAAACTTTTCTGAGAAAATTGCAGGCAGCCCTGAACATGAAAGGGAAATAAAGGAAGTAAAGTGTGCGTCGGTTTTCTTAATGAGAATAGCAATATATTTAGAACCTAAATGGGGAAGAGTTTGCTCACTTTAATGTACCATTTTTTACTTTTGAAGTTTAACTCTCTACAGTCCCTTTTGCAAAAAGAGAAACTGAGGCGTAGAATGCAAAATAATTTGTAATCCATTGTTCAGCAAATTAATTTCAGAAGCAGGAATAATGATTGCTTCTTAGGCCTATATCACAAGCACTTACTCCAAAATAAAGTGGGCTAAATAAAAGGCAAGGAAAATTAGTTTTGCTCTCTGTACCCTTGCCTGGTAATGAAATATCCAATTAAAAGAAATTATGAGCCTTTAAGGATGATTGCTCTTGCACAAAGTGAACTGAAATGGAAATTCATAACCACAATCCCATATCCATCATATGAGACTATTAATTGGAACAATTTTCATAAAAGCTTAGGTTGAATACTCTCATTAGGAAGGCGTACCTTGTGAAGCAATACCCAGCTTCAAGTTTGGAAAATGTTCCAGGGCTCTCTGCCCTTTGAGCCACAGGATTCAGAATTGCTTTAGAGATGTCATTTATAGCAGTGCTTACTGCTGTAAACAGCTGAGAGCTTGTCCAGGACTCATTATGTAACATTTCCGGGATTTTGCCTGATAAATAGAAAACTTTTTAAAGCCTTCAAGAAAGGAAATTGGGCACCAACCCTATATTTGTGTACATGTAATTTTTTGTAGCACCTACTATGCATACATCATATGTGTTCCATTATATATGTGTGTATGTATATATATGATGTCTGACACATTATTAGGGAGTTAAGATGTCCAATTTCAGTTATCTAAACTTTTCAAATAAATTTTGAGCTTGTCATTCTCAAAGTCCTCCAATGGCATACCCACAAAATATTTCTGAATCAAGGTTTACTAATTTAAACATATTCACAAATATGCCATTAAATTTCATTTGGCAGCTCTAATATTTGTCTTCAATTCAGTGAATATTTAATCTCTGTTTTGCTGTCAAATGCATAAGGAAATTCAGTATGAGGGAGTTCTTAAGAAGCTCACTGAATACAAAGTGATATTTAATTTTTTTCTCTTTTTCCTGTGTACCTTTCCAGATGGAAATATTGTTTAATAATTAACAGTTTATTCATACCATTATGTTATTCTCCACGTTTTTAATGTATTCTCATACTGTCAGTTCTGACAAAGGGATGGAGTGCAAATTTGATTCTAAGTCTGTGTATACTTGATGAGTTTTGGCTCCCGTTGAGAAACATGTTTCAGTATTTGCATACCAAAAATAAAAAATGAACGGCTACACGGAAGGATGAGAAAAACTAACCACCACCTTTGGCACCAATCAGAGAATCTGATATCGCTGGGACAATAATAATAATAGTAGTAGTTAATATCTCTTTAGTTCCCATTATGTTTTAGGAGTTCTTAGCTCTTATACATATTAACTCCTTAAAAACATCCCCACACTCCCATAAGGTTGCAGCATCTTTAGGGTATTCTTAGGCAACCTACAAACTCTAAAATTGTTTCTGGTATCTCTTAAGCCAATAGACACAAATCGTTATAGAATGTGTTAGTTCTATATACTAAGGCTATTATAAGAGCATGAGTTTATAGGTTGAAATTGGCACTGTGCAGGCAGCTGCTAACCCCAACATAGGTAGTAGGGAAAATTTACATTTTGCTCCAGAGACAATAGATTTAATTCAAGAAAATGTTCTACTAAGATATTACATAGCAAGCAATGTTAAAATGATCCACCACATTTGCTGAACAATTAATATGTAACTGAATGTGGTTAAAGGTACAGAAATACTATGTAAACATTACAGAAACTGGAGTCTTGGGGGAATCACCATGATAAATGTGGACTTAGGAATTGGGTAAGGTGATTTCTCCTCAGGACTATATTTATATACCTTTCTATTTTAATTATTACCAACTATACAAATAGTTGAGTCCAGTAGTCACTTCTGAAAACTAACAACCTGGCAAAAAGAAAAGGATAGAAGCATCCTAAAACCCCCTCCCCTGGAAGAGTGATCTATGAGAAAGTAACTAAATTCAATCCATTTGACTTAGTATAGGTAATAGAAGAACATAGAATGTAAATCTGCAAACAAAAATAGAGTTAGAAAAACACTTTGAAATGGCTTTGAGACTGAGTGAGGTTTTTCCTTATCTCTTTATAGAAAAACAAAAAAAAATGTTAAGTCCCAGCAAGGTCCATGGGTAAGAGGCTCGGCATGAGTGGAGGATCTTCATAGACCAAGGGGTGAAGGAAATTGTATGAGCAAATTTTCTGAAGCCACGTGGAACGAAATGATCCTCTGGCCATAGTGGGTGAGATACAGTTCTCACAGTGGGAGCTTGTGGGTTGCCATAGAGACCTAACGCCTTGTGGAAGACAGTGGTTGAACATAAGGGATTAACCACAAAGAAATGGTGTTGTCAATTACTGTGAAATTGAACAACATCACATTAGAAAAAATACATGTATACAGTTTAAAGATTTGAACCTGACTCATAAAATTTACAAAATTGAGCAGCAAAAATATTCTGTATCCTTACTTCTTTGTAGAACTCTGACTCTCCTTTTGATTGCTTTAGGATTACCACTGAGTACCTCTCACCCACCCATCTTAGGAAGGAATGTGTCTCTGGACCTGAGGGAAGACGAAAACTATAACAAATTATATACCACCCATGTAAAAAGAAGGCAAAGTAAAAGCTAAATTTTCAGAGAATTACTAATATCAAGGACACTGCAAATATAAAATTTTCTCTAAATATTCATAAAATTTAATTTTATTCTTTAAATTGGGGTTAGAATATTGAGGATGAAGATTCTGTCTTGTGAAAAGAAGACTACAAATGAAATTTTATGATTGTGTTTAGCCAAATACAAAAATCTGTGTTTGGGAGTTATTTCAATGGCTTCTTTGCTTACAAATTTAGATATCTCCTTCAATAATAGAAGCAGTGATTGGGTAAAACAAAAAATGTCTGGAAGTATTCATAACAAACCTAGGGATTTGGGAACTGGGGGGTCCTAACCAGGAATCTACATTATTTTAATTCTTACAATAATATATTGCTTGTGGAAAAGGTTTAAAGAAAAGTGAGAATTTTGTAAAAACTTCCAGAAATTTTTATTCTGTATCTACATTGGTATTGGCATTAATGTCTCAAATATTTGTGTATTCCTACAACACACAAACATACATACATACAAATATATACAGATGCAGTGTTAGATGTGCTCTTTTCTATATGCTTTTCCAATTCCATATGTTTTACTAAAGATCTGGCAAAAAAGAAAACTTGGTGACTCAATATAAATTGCTATTAGAAGTCCAATATTCAGGAAAATACAGGTTCCTGGCTAGTAATCAGATATGTGAACAAATGACACAGGCACAAGGACTTTGGAAGATGATGACAACCATCTATCTTCCTTTGCCAACTTGGTTTACCAAATACCCTCAGCTGTGTTTTTAAAATATGTTTTAAATCTCTGAATTCAAACTTGCTAAAATGTAAATTTTTTTCTTTCTTTTTCCAAAGTTTCCTAGCCTTATGTCAATAAGCCTAGTGAACCTGAGGGGCCAGCTCCATCCACGAGTTTATTCTGTTTTTGTGTTGCTACCTCATCAGGTTATTATACCTGTGAATCCCACTGAGTCTGATGACTTCTATGTCCTCTTGCTACAGTATCTGAGGCATGCCTCCAACTCTGATCTGGGAGCCAAAGAGAGATAAACTGGGTCATCCCCACTGCACACTCTTCTACAGTTACCCCACATTGTGATGCTTGCTTTCCCAATGCAGCTGAACCTGCTTCTTCAATGTATCCATCATGGCAGATTTAAAATGGCCACAACTTGTTTGCTACTTCTCTCATAGAAGCACAATCAAATTCTCCCCCTCCTCCTTAAATCTGGCTGGCCTTAGTTACTTGCTTGACCAATAGAATGCGGCAAAAATGATGTTTTGAGACTTCCAAGACAAGGTCATTAAAAGTCTTGCAGCTTCTGTTTGGGTTCTCTAAATGCTTGCTCTCAGAAGAGCCAATAGTTGCATGAAAGTTCCAGCCATTCTATGGCTCTCATACTACAGGGAAGTCCAAGTAGCCACATAGAGAAGACATATGGAGATAGAGTGATGCCAGATATCCTAGCATGGGTGTCAGATACATGGGTGAGGATACCATCTTGGACATTCCATCCCATCAGTTATGAGGGAGAGAATTGAGGCCTGCTCATATGGCCTTTATTGAGCTGTCTCAGCTACCTCCAGCTGCATGAGGTAGCTTGAGCTACCTTTAGCTATCTTTACCCAATTTTGGAGCAGAGACAAGCCATCTCTCTTGTAAGCTGCCCAAATTTCTGATCAACAAATTAATGAGCATAATAAAATTACTGTTTTACTCCAGTAAGTTTTAAGGCTGGTTTGTTATGCAGCAATAGAAAACTGAAACGAATTCACACACCCACACACAAATACACACACACACACACACACACACACACACACACACAGTGGTTTCTCAAAGCATGACCATGATTATCATTCAGAATATGCCTTGTTCTACTATCAATTCTAACACACATTTCTCCCCCCCAAACAATATCTGAAGACATTTAAATGTTTATAATTTAATCCATAATTATCTTGTTGTATAAGTGAGTTTTTTCTTACTTACTCAGAAGGAAATAAACAGCCTTCTGACAAATGTCAAAAGAGGAGCAGAATCTCCAACTGACGTAAATCCTTCAACCACTAGAACGTGAGGGCTGAGATGGATGACTGCTGTAGAATGGCTGGAATTTCTGCTAGCAGAGATCTAAATTGGGTAAGGGGAATTGGGAATCTAAATTTTTCAAAGTCATAACTAAAGTAAATTGTCAAAGCATAATAGGTGGTTTGAGATCTAGCTATTTCCTGATATTTTCTTCATGCTTAGAGTAGAGCAAACAAATAGCAATCTCCTTTTTTTGACCTGTTTGCCCAGTAAGTGGGTGTTTCTTTCCCAGCCAGTCAAGGCAGCTGTTAAATGCTTTCAAGAAGTCACAGGGAGGATTATGCTCCTTTAAAGTGCAGTAAAGCAGCACTGCATATTGAAAATTGAATACTAATTGCTACATACGTTTTCAGTGACTGTTTCAAATTGGCTCTGCTCTATGTTATAGCAAAAAGTATAAAACAATAGAAGAAATAATGCAATTAAATTTGGAGTTTTGAATAGTGTAATATTTAAACCATTCCCCTCTTATGCCTTTTTAAGGGATTTCTTTGTTGATGTTCATTTACAAAGTACAAAATTTTTATTGGTAAATATATACTCTTAAAGGAAGGCATACAGCCCTTTTGAATCTAAGGCTTGGAATTTCAGCATAGGATGCTACCTATATGACTACATGCACATAAATGGCAATGGATTTGATAAAGAAAGGCATAATAATAGTCAGGTTGCAATTTTGGTGTTTGATTACACTCAACCAATATATCTGAGATTATGTCAGGCTTCCCTAGGAATTCTTTACTGCAATTTTGGGTGACATCTGAATGTAATGTGAGTGTAAGCCTCACCTATAGATATACTGGCTCAGTTTTTCCGGTCAAGATTGCAGCTGCACCTGTGATCTTCTCTGAAGGACAAGGATTTCCAATCTGGGTTTTAACTAACTAAATTTCGTGCTTTGATCCTTAGTGATGTGTGTGATAGGGTTAAAAAAAATGAGTTTCTACAAACTATGAACTTATTCTGATTGGTTCAGTGTATTCAATATCTATGCATTTCTTTTTATATTTTATTGGTTACAGTTTCCATTTATTGTCTGTCGATAATAATACTTTGCAGCAGTATGGGCTCTTCTATTACAAACTAGTAGTGGCTTATAACAACCATTTTATTTTGGTCACAGTTTTGTGGCTAAGGAATTTAGAAGTGGCACTTAATGGGTAGAAGATCTCCAATTCATATGACATCCATTAGGGCAACTGGGGCTGGAGGATCCCCTTCCAGTCTGGCTTTTTCACTCATGTTTCTGGAGCCTGGAACTCAGCCTCAAAAGTCCCAGAATAGCCTTTCCATCATGTCCTATTAATCAATCAAAGTTCAGCCCAGATTCAAGAGGAAGAGAAGTTGATTCCACTTTTTAATATAAGTGTATGTAGCAAAGAATTTGCCGTCCTCTTTAATGTACCAAAGTTATATTTTATATTTACCATTTATCTTTCAAAATATTTATGAGTGCTAAATTGAGATAAGGGTATCTTTCCCAAAATCCACTAAAAAACTGAAGTCATGTTAGAAATTTATCTGCAAACATTCAATATCCACAAACAATTCATCTATCATTGATCTGACATGAACTCTTGTTTAATTCGAAAGAGGAACCATTTCAGAAAATCCCTTGTGTAGTCTCTGGCTGTGACTCTTTATGGCCCATTCTACTTACTAAAATCTTACACAAAGGAAAACTTGTCTGTGTGTTTCTGAGATACAGATTTTAACCTTTGCAGGATTCTTTTTTCAAAGGACCCGAAATCCTGGAAAAGAAAGTAATAATCCCAAAACATAGGGAAAAATACTATGTCCAGGAATATACTGGGTCTAACAAATCCAGTTTTTCTTTTAAAACAATAAAATAGAGAATGTTAAAAGATCCTGTAATAAGACTTCCAGAGGAAATGGGGATGTTCAGTAACAGAACATCTGGTGGCAGAGGGGTAAGAGATGCCACCTGTTAGATAAAGAAAAAAAAAATAGGATGCAAAAGCAATACAAGTCTTGACCTATCTGAAAGTAGAATGAGAGCAGGATATTGGCAATTCTCCAAAGCTTATCTTTTCCTCTAGGATATTTCTGGTATTCTTTGTGGTTTTGGAACCTTTGTGCTTCTTTGGGTAAGGCTGAGTGTTTGGGTTTTTCATTTTATTTTTGTGGACTGCTTGTGCTACTGTGTTTGCTGGTTGCTGCATGAACACGAACACCAATTGACTCAGTGCTGAGACACTTTGCAAGGTTTATTAAAAATTAATTCATAATCTCCTGACAGCCCACCTCTGTTCAGGATATAACCTAGGATTCATTTATACATTAATTCTCATTTGAAAACACATTAGTCTTTCCTGAAGGCAAGAATATATTGGGTAATCTAATGTGTTTACAATTTAATGGACTTCAATATAAAGAGATATTGTCTAAAAGGTTGTAGCAAGTCAGAGTGCATATTCCCAGAGAGAATGAGGAAACACAAAATGGGAACAATGCTGATCCTAAATCCAACCCCTTAACCAGTACAGTAGAATGATGATAGTAAGTGAACTCACATAGAATGGGACTAACCCAAACAATTAAAGCGTTCTGTGCCTGCACATGTTTCTGCTAGGTTTCTCTTCAGATGTATGTGATAGAATAAGCATACCAAATTTAAAGATGGACACTTTATCTTCTGAGAGTGTGTGAGGAAGTTAATGACCACACTAGGCACCCATCTGAAAACATAATAAAAAGCAACACAAAGTGAAACATGTATCTGCTTCAACTCCATGACTCACAGCAACCATAAGAAATGTACTACAATGACTTAACCACATGCATGTTAGAGAAAGACACTTGCATCAGATTTTAAAGGGATTAATGAACTTTACAACATAATAAATGAAAAGATGAATTTTGATGAAATATTAAAAATATGTGTCCTGAGAGACAGGCTCTTGGAAGATTTGAGCAAATAAATGTGGACTTAGATTTGAAGCCTCAGAATTCCTCCTTCGGAATGGGCTTTGCAGCAGTATGGGCTCTTCTGTTAAAATAACTTTCTGTTTGAGCTTAGATCATTTGAATATAAAAAGAAATAAGTTATCTAGTGATTCCATTCCAGATTCCAGCATACATAATTCATTTCATATATTACAAAATTGCTAATTTGGTAGTCACAAATGAAAATGGATTTGAAAGACACTTTTAGTTCCTCTGGCTAAAGATAATTATGTAAGCCTCTGAGTTTAATGTCCCCAAAGAAAGACCATTTTTTAAAAAGAAGAATAGAAAAAGAAAATAATCTGTATTATCCTTGGAAAATAGAGAAAGGCCCATACGTTCCCAAGAAACTTTAGAAAATTTCTATAAAAATAAACAAACATAAAAAGAGACTAAGAGAAGAAACAGTGAAACCACAATTTACTTCAAAAGAAGACATCAGCTTGAAAATCAAGCTCAAGTGACTTTCATAAAATAACGAAAAGAGAAAATGTTTGGTGACCTTTTCTGGTAGTCAAACTCAATTACAATTGACCCTTGAGTAACATAACTTTGAACTGTGTGAGTCCATTTATACATACATTTTCTTCAGTCTCTGCCACCTGTGAGGCAGCAAATCCAACCCTTCCTCTTTCTCCCCTTCCTCTGTCTACTCAACGTGAAGACAATGAAGATAAAGACCTTGATAATAATCCACTTCTGCTTAATGAATAGTAAATATATTTTCTCTTCCTTATGATTTTCCTAATGACATTTCCTTTTCTCTAACTTACTATATTGTAAGAATACAGGATATAGCATATATAACACAAAACATGTGTTTATTGACTATTTATGTTATTGGTAAGGCTTCCAGTCAACAGTGGGCTACTAATAGTTAAGTTTATGAAAAGTCAAAAGTTTTGCACACATTTTTTACTCAGCAGATAGTCAACGCCCCTAATTCCCCCATTGTTTGAGGATCAACAGTGTATCTAAATGAAATGTTATATTACAAATTGGATCCTGGGAAATAAAAAGGGCATCAGTAGAAAAAACAATAAAATCCAAACAAAGTCTGAATCATACCAATGTCAATGTTTTGGCTGTGTTGAATGTACTATGGTTATGTACAATGTTAACATTAGGAGAAGCTATGTGAAGAGTATGCAAGAACTGCCTACTACTAGTCTTAAAATTTTTGTAAACAACATTATTCAAATTAAAAGTATATATTGGCTGCGTGCAGTGGCTCACACCTGTGATCTCAACACCTTGGGAGGCTGAGGTGGGTAGCTCGCTTGAGCCCAGGAGCTAGAGACCAGCTTGGGCAACATGGGTGAAACCTTGTCTCTACAAAAAATACAAAAATTATCTGGGTGTGGTGGTGTGTGTTTGTGGTCCCAGCTACTCTGGAGGCTGAGGTGGGAGGATTACCTGAGCCAGGGAAGTCAAGACTGCAGTGAGCCATGATCACACCACTGCACTCTAGTCTGGGTGACAGAGTAAGACCCTAACTCAAAAAAAATTTTTTTTTAATTTAAAAAAAAAGAAAATTATGTATATATTTAAAAACCTAAATCATATGAGCACATCTAGAAGGAGTTAGTTACAGATACCCAAAACAATATGAGGTCAAGATCCATCCTTGATACTTACTCCTGGCTATACTTTTCCCAAAAAGCAGAAGTAGAAAATGTAGAGGCACTGCTGATGCCGGCTCCTAACATGTACTTTCATTTCAGTTAGAAAATTGTGAGCACTCGACTAGCTAACTCACCTCAGACAGCCACAACAATCACAGAAATGTAATCACTGAACACAGAGGTGAAGCTCTATGTCAGGACAGCCACCATCTGTAGTCCAATCACCCTCTCTTCTTCTTCTGTTCATATAATCTGATCTAGCTAAGGATAACTGAACTATAGCTAAGCATCATCTATCTCACTTCATCTGGACTTGCAACACACAAAGTGCAACCCATACAATCGTAAATGCAAGCAAAATGAAAATCAAGTACTAAACTGTGCCAGAATGAGGAAAGAAAAAATACAATTATTAGGTATATGATAAGATTCGACGGTTCCAAAGAAAAAGACCAATTTTAATAATGACAACATTTTCTAAATAAGCTCAATACTGTAAGATACAGGAGTCAATTTTGAAAAATGTTTAATTCATATTCTCATACACATTCCAAAATAACTTTCTATTAATAGAACAAAAGCAAGAACTCATGAAGCAATGAAAATTGGGTATTGATTATTATTGCTTCAAGATGAATAACGTAAATGCAGAATTTAATATTTTAGGAGTTCTGGTAAGCAGAAGATTAAATATTACAGGAATTGACTTAGCTAATTAGACGATAAGTAAAAGATATTAAAGAATTTGGAAGAAGTGTTATTATAATATTTTAGAGATTAAAACCAATAAGGGAGATTATCAAATATCCAGAAGAGAATATATACATATATATGTACAAACACACACACACACACACACACACACACATATATGTATACATACTTGTTTCTTTACATCCTTAATGATAATCATTTTTGTTAATTTGCTGGACAAAAAAAATGCAATTTTGATATCTGGCAACCTATTTACTTTCACTTATGCATTCATTAAGTTTTTCAAAATATTCTGGAAATTCAATGTTTATTAAAGTATATCTTTCTTTTAGTTTGGTCATTATTTTTCTTTTATTAGAAATAAGGTTAGAAATAGAGAAAGACAGAGATAGGTACACAGATAAAAGTAGACATACTAGAATAAAAATGAATATGTCTATAAATATATATGTATATATACTAATGTATACAGACCATACACAGATTATACATACATACACATATAAATATATTTAGTGTGTGTATATCTACATATGATTATGTAGTTATTACTTTTCGTCTATTGACCTTATATATGTAAATAAATATGTGTGCATTTGTGTGTTTATATGTTAAGATTTTCAAAAGAAGAGAAGGAGGATGATAACAGAGACATACTCTGGTATAACTTTAAATATAAAACATAAATTTTAAAATGTTATAAATATATAGATAAAATGAAGCAAGTCACCAGCAATTAGATCTGAGTTTTCACATAGCAATTCATTTCTAGGACTTATCCTAAGAAAATAATGGAATTTGTTGCAACATTATTCACAACATCAAAAAAGTTAGAAACCAAGTAAACACCCAACCATAGAATATTTCTTATGAATATTATGATCCATTCATCTGATGAAATACTACACGACCGTTAAAAATGATGTAGTAGCTATAGGATATAAAAATGAGTATACAACATATTTTATAGAACAGATTGCAAAACAACATAAACAGAGTATTTTAATTTGATAGTATGTGTACGCATGCATTATGCATATGTATGCACATAGAAAAATATTTAAAACAGAAAATTTTAACTATGATTATCTGCAAAGATTAGACATGTTTTTGTTTTTTCTTTATTTGTACTTTCTAATTTCACTGCAATGAATATATGTACTTAATTAAAAATATATGTGCATTTGTCAAAAGAAAATAAAGTATCAAAATGTATCACCTGCAGAAGGATGGAAGCTCTTGAATCCTGCTGTGCTTGGTTATTATATTTAAGTCTCCCAGTTCCCTTACCTAAAGGATAAGAGAGAAGCTCTGGGAAGAAGTTGGGCATTTGCATGTCCTTTTCAAAGTGGAATTTTTATTTTTGACACAGGTGTATTAGGTTGCTGTCTAAGAATAACCAAATATTTTTGTTCTTACCATTTTATCCTTTCTTTTCACTTTGAGATTTATATAAACATTTAAGAGTTACTGGGTGTTATGTGTTTTTCCCCCCAAGCTTGACTATTCAGATTATATCCAACAGATTATCTCAAAAAAGCCTTATATAATTCAAAACTCTTATGTGAATAAAATGTCAACAGAGTTTCTCTATAAGCTCTCAGCAAACCAGTGTCAAACATGTTGGTACTGTCGGGTAGAGAGTAAATGATTTTACATGTCGTGTGCTTTTATTCTTTAACAAAGGCTGGGAGAGGAGACTGTTTTCTCCCCCTCCACTTTTCCCTTCCCCCGACATTTTTCTCTTTCTTCTGCCTCCAGTGCCCTTGAAGGCTGTATTGAATCTGACAAAGGATAAAGTAGCAGGGAGTGGGAGAAACTAAAGATACCAAGGGGCTCCAACTGCCTGTCTGAAAATCTGTTTATACAGCACCTGGGTCACTCTCCTCTCTGTTAGGCTTTTCTCTATGTGTTATTGTGCTGTCAAGAAAAAAAACGCCAGCATCCCTTGTTGAGCGCTGCTGTATAGAATCTGTCGCCTTCATTTCCACTTAACTACATCATTTTGTTTGAAAGAGGCTGCCTTTCCAGCTTCATCTGTGATCACCACAAACACACAATCCCCCCTTTGTTCACTGAGTGACCTTTATATTTGACTGAGGGTGAAACGTGCCTTGAAACCTAAACTAATTTTGGCAAAAAGGTCTTTTTAAAAAATGTAACTGAGACTGCCACGCACAAAAATAAATGCTGCTGGTTTCATTGTTATTCACCTAGTGCTTTTCGGTGCATTTTGTTTGGGAATTTCAAAGTACAATGCCAGCATTCAGAAATGAATGCGACATCACAGACAGGAGCTTCCCTGGGGTCTGCTGAACCGGTGACAGCCCAAACACGGTGGAGTTATTTTTATTTCTTGGAAGGGGAGTGGGTTGAGGTGCAGTCACACATTCCTGCCAAAATCAAGTGGCTTCAAGAATCAGGCAGCTGGACTGTCACCTGGGGAGGCCAAGCTGGGGAGCAGTTTGGCACTGAGACCTGACACAGGGGATGACATGAAGCGGACATGCATATCCATAACTACTTCCAGAAGCCCCAACAACCTCCCTTACCTTGAACAACCTAGCAGAATTGTCTTTTACACACATACGCTCTGCCTTGAAGGAGAGCATTCTAGAGAATAAGTACCAAAACAAAGAGACGGGACCTTCCTAAACAGTATAGGCTCTCCTTCCTTCCATGGCACTCCTCCTCTTCTACCCACTATGTAATTATATGCAATAGAAACCAGGTAAAAACAAATTCAAGTTTGAGATGGATAAATGATCAAAGAGGAACACTTGCAAGCTGTTTGGGCTTAAGAAGTAAAAGGACTGGCTCTGATTTATTCTCATCCCCTGCTCCCCTTCAGAAAGATCTTGAACCTCATACTTTGCCAGGATGTAGCTGAAACAAGGGTGCCCTTTTCCTTAAGAGCATACCAATGCAAACCAGTTGGTAACCGAAACATCAAAATAAAATTTTAACTACATAGGTTAAAAACTTGTATTGAGATAGCCTGTCAAAGGATAATAAATGAAGATTTCTCTGTAAAATCATTCTAGTACATAATAGGTAAATATTTTGAATGGTGTCCAGATAATGAATTATTAAATTTTCTTCAGTTTCTGCTCTGTAAATTATACCATATAAGGAAAAGTGTACCTGAAAATATAATTAGTTGCTTAAATTCTACTATGATCTGTGAATAAATACAACTGTGCAGTGTTAAAAAGTATGAAAAAAATCTAACTGATATAACAGATACACTTCAAAATTTCACATGCAATAGAAGTCATAAATAGTAACTGAGGGAGCCTTGTGTTGTCATTCAGAGCTTGAGGATAATTTCTGCCATGGCTTCTAAAAGTACTCTGGCATCAACATCTAGCTGACAGATAGGGAGAATAATGTAGAGGGTCTCAGAGTATTGGTTATGGGCCAGGCCTGGTGGCGGAGATCATACCTGTCACCCAGAGTGCACGGCTCCATCTAGATGTAAAAGAAACTGGGCAAAAGAGTCCAGGCTGGCAGCTGCATCCCTGCCATATTCTACAATATGGAAGAACCCTAATCAGAGCTGTTGTCTCTGCCACAGGCCCCAAGGAATCATCTCTTTCAGTGCTTTTCAAAATGAGTTCCTCATTGTCCTGAACCTATGCTCCCTACACTCTTTTCAACTAGAGATGTTTACTATCAGTTTTAGTTGCTTACGTTTCTTGAGGATAGTTTCCATGGCTTTAAAACTTTTGAAAGCTATTGTTTTTAGTGAAATCATGGCCCAAAAGATGAAAGTTCACATCCAAAATGATATAAATAAGTAAACAACTCTAGATGTTCACCAACAACTAAGCCAGTTTTTATAATTCTACTTCATTTTTTTCATTACACAAAACCTACCTGCACATTGGAATGAAGGTAGAATTTTCAGATTCACAAAAAGAATTAAGTAAAAAGTAGCTGTAATCTCATAGCCCTGTGGTAACCACAATTAGCACATCTGTATGCAAATAATACCAGACAATGCATACTGCTTTGTAAAATTCTACTAATCATGTAACATTCCCTTTAATGAATGTACTTATATAATGATTTTTATTGTGAACAATATATCATATAATGCATTATAATTTAATTTTTAAATATTGAACATTTAAATATATTCGAATTATTTATATTTATAAATGAAAGTAAAGTGACTTCTTCACTCATTCATTTATTCATTCAAAAAATATTTATTCTACATACAAAAAATGCTACAGTTAAAAACAAAAATTACAAAAGAGAGATAAAAACCCCTGCCCTTAAAGTTCTTATGTCCCAGTGAAAGAAGTAGACTATTAACATAAATTAATAAAATATATGGCACATTAGATGTTGCTAAGAACAATAAAAAGGTAAGAAAGGAAGGGAGGAAATAAACGAGTATGAAAAAGAAAGTCAGAGAAGGTCTCATTAAGAAAGTGACATTTGTAAAAGGCCTAAAGGAAATAAGGGGGAAATTTGAGAACATTTTTTAAAAATAACATTCCAAAAAAATAAACAGCAAATGCAAAGAGCATCCCTGGCATGTTGAAAGGCAAGAGAAGCCAGCACATAATGAATAAAAAGAAGAGTTGTATAAGATGCAATCAGAGGGGTAACAGAGTAAAGAGACAGTTTGCATTTGTTTTTTAAAAATAATTATGGGTAGAGTTCCATTTTCATTCCTAAACATGCCCCAGTTGGAATGATATATTATAGTTGCCTTTCTTATAGACCACTATAAGGTCTTTGAATTTTTTGTTAAACAGAAAACCATTTGGAGAAAAATAATAACATCTTATTTATGTTTTATATGATCACTTTGTTTGTTAGATGGAGAATGAATAAAGAGAAAAGCATGGACGCAAGAAAACCCAATAGATGGCTGACTTCATTAAACCAGGCTAGAAACGATGATGATTTGGACTCAGCGGGTGCAAGTAGAGGGGATGAGAAAGGATCCAATTCTTGGTATATTAGGGCTGTGTAGCCTATGGTACTAGCTGACAAACTGGATATAGGATGAGAAAAAGATTTAAAAAAAAAAAAGAGTCAAGAATGACTCCAACATTCTCAGCCTAAAAACTGGAGTACTCTGAATTGAAGAACACTGCAGGAAGAAGAGCAAGTTGAGGGAAGGAGATGTTGGAAATACAGTCTGTACATGTTAGGTGTGAAGTGCCTACTATCAGATATGACAGACATGATGATTCAAATTCAGAAAAGAGAACTGGCTGGAGATATCTAGCTAGAAACTATCAACATAAGTGATATTTGAAGCCATGAGAAAGAATGAAAACAGGGAATAAATGAGAAACATCCTTGGAAAGGAATATAAATAAACAGGAAAATAGAAAACCTTTTCAACCCTTATTTCCTTGCAAATAATCCTTGGAAGCTGAATGATTAGATCAAATTTAAAGAATATGATGGATCCTGCCTAATTGCTATTCAAAACCAATTGCAAGGGAGCTGAACAAGATGGTGGAATAGAAGCCTACACTGTTCCTTCCCCCAGCAGGAACATCAAATTTTAACAAACATTTACACACACATTGCAACTATTATACACACATTGCAAGAACCAAAACTCAGATGAGCAATAACGGTCCCTGTTTTTAACTTCATGTTGCTGTAGGAGGCATTGTAGAGGGTCAGAAAGACAGTCTGGAATCACCTACACTGCCCCTTTCCCATCTCCAGGCAGAGGCCATGCAGCACAGAGAATCTGCACAGTTGGGGCAACGATGACACAGTGACTGGTAGATTTTATATTGAACTCAGGGCTGCCCTGTCATACAGTGAGCAAAGCCATGCTGATTTCAGCCAGTGCCCATGCATGGAGAGAGCATCTGAACCAGCCCTACCCAGAGGGGAATCACCCATCCCAGTGATAGAAAATTGAGTTTCTGGGCAAGTCTTGCCCGAGCAGGACAAAGTGCTCTAGGGTGCTAGGTAAACTTGAAAAGCAGTCTAGGACACAAGGACTACAATTCCTAGGCAACTCCTAATTCTGGGCTAGGCTTAGAGACAGAACTAGGGCAGGACCTGACCTAGGAAGACATAAGCTGAGGAAGTTAAGGTTATGCTTGTACCACCCCTCCCCCAACTCCAGGCCGCACAGCTCCCAACAGGGAAAGTAACACCTTCCTTCCACATAAGGAGAGAAAAGTAAATAGTAAAGAGGACTTTGTCTTGCATCTTGAATACCAGCTTATCCACAATAGAGGGCACCAGACAGAGACATCAGGCCCTCATCCCAGTCCCTAGCTCATAGAAGATATTTCTAGATACACCCTGGGCCAAAACGGAGACCACTACCCTGAATGGAAGGACCCAAAGAAAGACAGGAAGGAAGGAAAGAAAAAAGAGAAGGCCACTAAACTACCAGAAAAAAAAAATACAGAAGTTCCTACTTATCAGTATAACAATGAATGTAAGTGAACTAAACTGTCCAATCAAACGACAGAGTGGCTGAATAGGTGAAAAAAAGTCCCAATGATCTGTGCCCTACAAGAAACACACTTCACCTAAAAGATACACATGGACTAAAAATAAAGGGTTGGAAGAGATATTCTACACCAATGGAAACCATAAAAAGAGCAGAAGTAGCTATACTTAGACAAAAGAGGTTTCAAGAAAAAGTGTAAGAAGCAGCAAAGGAGGTCATTATATGATAAAGGGATCAATCCAGCAACAGGATCTAATTATTGTAAATATATATGCAACCAACATTGGAACACCTAGGTTATATAAAGCAAATATTATTCGAGCAAGGGAGACATAGACCTCAATATAATAATAGCTAGAGATTTCAACATCCCACTTTCAGCACTGGACAGCACTTCCAGGCAGAAAATCAACAACAACAACAGCAAACATTGGATTTAATCTGCACTATAGAACTAATGGACTTAATAGATATTTAAAGAACATCTCACCCAATGGCTGCAGAATGCACATTCTTCTCCTTAGCACATGCATCATTCTCAAGTATAGACCATATGTGAGGTCATTAAACAAGTCTTAAAACATTCATAATAATTGAATAATATCAAACATCTTCTGTGACTATAATAGAATGAAACTAGAAATAAACAAGAGGACTTTTAGAAGCCATAAAAACACATGGAAATTAAATAATATGTTCCAGAATGACCTGATAGTCAATGGAGAAATTGAGAAGAAAATTGAAAAAATATTTGAAACAAATGATAATGGAAACAAAACATAGCAAAACTTACAGGATACAATACTACAAGGGAAGCTGATAGTCTACATCAAAAAAAGAAGAACTTCAAATAACCTAATGATGCATCTTAAAGAAATAGAACAGCAAGAGAAAACAATTTAAAATTAGTAGATAAAAAGAAATAATAAAGAGCAGAGTGGAAATAAATGAATTTGAAATGATGAATACAATACCAAAAAATCAATGACAAAAAAAGATAGTTTTTTGAAAAGATAAACAAAATTGACAAACTTTTAGCCAGAATAAGAAAAAAAGACAGAAGAACAAAATAAATAAAATCAGAGATGAAAAAGGAGAGATTACGACCTGATACCACGGAAATTTAAAGCATCATTAGTGGCTACTAGCAGCAACTAAATGCCAATAAATTGGAAAACCTAGAAAAAAAAGACAAATTTCTATACACATACAATCTAATAAGTTTGAACTATGAAATCCAAAACTTTAATGTACCAATAGCAAGTAACAAGATGGAAGTTGTAATAAAAAGTTCCCAGCAAAGAAAAGTTCAGGACTTGATGGTGTAACTGCTGAATTTTACCAAACATTTAAAAAAGAACTAATACCAATCCTAATCAAACTATTCTGAAAAATAGAGGAAAAGCAAATGCTTTCAAATTGAGTATATAAGGCCAGTGTTACCCTGATGACAAAACTAGACAAAGACACATCAAAACCAGAGTAACTGCCGGCCAATATCTCTGATGAATATTGATGGAAAAATCCTCAAGAAAATACTAGCAAATAAAATTCAATGATACATGAAAAAGATTATTCATCAAGACCAAGTGGGTTTTATCCCTGGGATGCAAAGGTGGTTCAACCTATAAAAATCAATCAATGTGATATATCATATCAACAGAATGAAGGACAAAAGGTATATAATCATTTTAATTGATACTGAAAAAGCATTTGACTAAATTCAACATTCCTTCAGGATAAAAACCCTCAAAAACCTGGGGATAAAAAGAACATACCTCAACATAAAGCCATATACCACAGACCCACTACCAGTATTGTAGCAAATGAAGAAAAAATGATAGCTTTTTTCTGTAAGATCAACAAGGATTTCCCCTTTCACCACTTTTATTCAGCAGAGTATGGAAGTTCTAGCTAGAGAATCAGACAAGAGAATTATAAAAAGGACATGCAAATTGGAAAATAAAAAGTCAAACTATCTTTCTTTTCAGATAGAAATATAAGAAAGAAGATATAACAAATATGAGATATAACAAATCTTATATTTGTAAAAACCTCAAAATTCCACAAATAAACTATCAGAACTGATCAATTCAGTAAAGTTGCAGGATACAAAATCAACATACAAAAATTGGTAGCATTTCTAAATACCAACAGTGAACAATATGAAAAAGAACTAGAAAACTAATTCCATTTACAATAACCACAAATAAAATTAAATGCCTAAGAATCAACTAAAGAAGTGAAATCTCTCTACAATGAAAACAAAACAGTGACGACAGAAATTGGAAAAAAACATGGTAATGGAAAGATATTTCATGTTGGTGTATTGGAAGAATCAATATTGTTAAAATGTCCATACTATCCAACACAATCTATAAATTCAATGCAATCCCTATCAAAATACCAATGACATTCTTCACAGAAATAGAAAAAAAAATCCCAAAATCTATATGGAACCATAAAAGACCCAGAATAGCCAACACTGTCCTGAGCAAAAAGAACAAAAGTAGAGGAATCACATTACCTGACTTCAAATTGTACTACAGAGCTATAGTAAACCAAAGTAGCACGGTACTGACATAAAAACAGACATACAGACCAATGGAACAGAAATGAGAACCCAGTAACAACACATACCTATACTGAACTCATTTTTGACAAAGGTGTCAAGAACATACACTGGAAAACATATAGTCTCTTCAATAAATGGTCTTGGAAAAACTGCATATCCATTTGCAGAAAAATGAAACTAGACCCCTATGTATTTATATGACCAAAAATCAAATTAAAATTGATTAACAACTAAAATCTAAGACCTCAAATTATGAAACTACTACAAAAAAGCATTGGAGAAACTCTCCAGGACGTTGGTCTAAGCAAAAATTTCTTAAGTAATACCTGAGAAGCACAGTCAACAAAGCCATAAATGGACAAATGAGATGACATCAAGTTAAAAAGTTCTCTGCACAGAAAATGAAACAATTCTCAAAGTGCAGAGACAACCACAGAATGGGAGAAAATACATTTTACTCATCTGACAATAACTAGAATATAAAAGGAATTCAAGAAACTCTGGGAAAAACGTCTAATAATCTGATTTTTTAAATGGGCAAAATATTTGAATAGACATTTCTCAAAAGAAGACATACAAATGACAAATAGGCATATAGAAATGTGCTCAACATCATTGATATTATAGAAATGCAAATCTAAACTACAGTGAAATATCATCTCATCCCAGTTAAAATGGCTTTTACCCAAAAGACAGGCAATAACAAATCTTGGCAAAGATGTGGAGCACAGGGAACCTTCATACCCCGTTGGTGGGAATGTAAATTAATACAACCACTATGGAGGACAGTATGGAGGTTCCTCAAAAATCAAAAAGTAGAGCTACCATATGATCCAGTAATCCAACTGCTAGGTATATACCCAAAAGATAGGAAATCAGTATATTGAAAAGATACCTGCACTACCATGTTTGTTGCAGCACTGTCCACAGAGGCCAAGATTTGGAAGCAACCTAAGGGTCTGTCAATAGACAAATGAATAAAGAAAACACAATTCTTATACACAATGGAGTACTATTCAGCCATAAAACAGAATGAAATCTTGTCATTTGCAACAACATGGCTAGAACTGGAGGTCATTGTGCCAAGTAAAATAAGTCAGGCACAAAAAGACAAATATGGCATGTTCTCACTCATTTGTGGGATATCCAAATTAAAACAATTGAACTCATGGACACAGAGAATAGAAAGACAGTTAACAGAGGCTGGGAAGGGTAATAGATAGAGGCTGGAAGAGGGAGAGGTGCAGATGGTTAACAAGTAAAAAAATAAGCTGGAAAAGATAAATAAGACCTAGTACCCTAGTATTTGATACCATAACAGGGTAACTATAGTCAAAATAATTTCATTGTACATTTTTAAATACCTACAAGAGTATAACTGGATTTTCTGTAACACAAAGGATAAATGCTTGAGGGGATGGATACCCATTTTCTATGGTGTGATAATTACACATTGCATGCCCGCATCAAAAATATCCTATATACCTCATGCATATATATATATATATATACTATGTACCTGTGAAAATTAAAAATACATTTTTAAAAATTGTATATTTAAAATATTTTGCCAATACTAAACATTACTATTTTAGTTTCTTTCTCAGTTAACAAGCAAAAACAGGATCTCAGAATTGTTTTAATTTGAATATGTGATTCAAACAAGATTGAACATTTGTCTTTTTTCACATGGACCATTTTCATGTCATTTTCATTGAATTCATGATACTAATCTTTACTTACTTTTCTACTGGTCAATTTGCATTTTTCTCATTGTTTTAGAAGACTTTTTATGTATCAGTGCTAGCAATACTTTATTATGCTTTTGCTAATATTTTTTCAGAAAACATTTTCCTATTTGGTCATTATATTTTACCTCTAATCACAATGTGTTTTCCAAATGTTTTATTGTTATTTATTTCATTCAACCCTTCCTTTAGTGATTCTGCCTTGGATGTTAGATTTTATATCAAACAATATTAGAAATTCCACGTTATATATAGAGAATGATATAGTTACATACTATATATATAGTTATATATATGTATATGTATTATATATACACACATATATACACACATATACATATATATAGTTGTATGTTGGATAATGGCCCCTCAAAGACTGTTTATGTCCTAATCCATTGAACCTGTAACTATATTGCCCTGTATGTCAAAATAAATTTTCAGATGTGTTTACGTTAGAAATATTGAGACCAGGAGATTATCCTAAATTATTCAAGTATTAGTCATGGTTCAGCTAGAGAACAGGGGAAGTAGGTAACATAAATTTAGAATATATTTTTTAAAAAAGAATATATTGCAAGAAATTGGCTTATGCAATGGTGGGAGCTTGGAAAGAGAGTAGGGAATACACTGGGTAAGGGCAAGTTCAGGCTAAAATTCTATATGCAGGGTAAAGTTGTTGTCCAAAAGTGGAATTTCTCTTCATCAAGGAAGTCTCAGCTCTGCTTTCAAGGTTTTTTGCCTGATTGAGAACAGCTCATCCAGATTAACTGGTATAACATTCCTTACACAAAGTCAATAGGTTACAGACCTTAATCACGTCCACAAAATGCCTTCAGAGCAATAGCTAGATTCATGTTTGATTAAACCAAGAACTATAGCCTAGCCAATAGGAACATGAAACTAACCATCGCAATTCAGAAGAGCCACGTGTAATCCCAAGTATTCTTGTAATAGGGAGCGAGAATTGTTAGGGTCAGAGAAGGAGATGTGGCAACGAAAGTAGAGGTCAGAGAAAGAGAGAAATTTGAAGATGGTACTTTGTCTGCTTTAACGATATAGGAAGGAGCCATGAGCCAAGAAATGCAAGTGGTCTCTAAGAGGTGGAAAAGGCAAGGAAACAGATTCACTCCTAGAGCCTTCCAAAGGAATGCAGTCTCCTGATCCATTTTAAAGTTCTTATCTCCAGAACCAGAAGATAATAAATTTGTATTGTTTTCAGCAGAAAACTAACACAGATGGGTATAGACGATGTGTGTATATAGGATAGAGATAAGTGGTATGAGGGAGGGGTAGAGAGGTGTGTTTGTGTGTCTGTGTATAATCAGTTTCTGAATTTTTTATTTAGTTCTACTAAGATTAACTTAACCCATCCATTTCTGTATCAGTATGATGTGTTGTTATTTTGACTTTAAGAAATATTATAATATTCAATAGAGAAAGTGCCCTCTAATCATTTTTTGGCAGATTCCTTTAGCTTATTTACATATGTTCAATTTTAAGTTCTCATGTTGGAGTTCTTTTGGAGGGCTTCCTCCAAAAAACATATCATTGTTATTTTAATTTTGACCAACTAAATATATAAATTAGAATAGTGGGAATTTTAAAAACATAATTTTTCTCTTCATTTATTCAAGTGTTCAATAGGTTTAAAAACTTACAAAGTAAATATGTATGTTTTTATATCTATATACAGTCATGTGTTGCAAAATGATATATTGACCAATGATGAAACTCCTATACAACAGTGGTCCCATAAGATTATAATAGAGCTAAAATAATCCTGTGGGCTGCTTTCATAGCCATGGAAAGTCATGGCAAAACACATTACTCATGTGCTTGTGGTGATACTGACATAAACTAACCTGCTGCATTGCCAGTGATATAAAAGTATAGCACTTGCAAATTATGTGCAGTCCCTATTTGAAATGATAATAAACAAATATGTTACTGGCTTATGTATATATTATACTAGACTTTTAAACATGATTTTAAGGCGAACTCTTTCTACTTATAAAAAATAAGTTAGCTGTAAAACAGCCTCAGGCAGTTTCTTCAGAAGATATTCTAGAAGAAGACATTGTTATCATAGGAGATGACAGCTCCATGCATGTTAATTGCCCCTGAAGGCTTTGCAAGAGAAAATGTGAGCATGGAAGGCAATGATATTGACCATCTTGACCCTGCGTAGGCCTAGAGTAATGTGTGTGTTTGTGTATTAGTTTTTAACAAAAAAGTTTACAAAGTAAGATAAAAAAGGAAAACTTCAAAAATAAATTTTATAGAATAAGTATATAAAGAAATAACATAATTTTGTATAGCTGTGCAATATGTTTGTGTTTTAAGCTAAGTGTTATTACAAAATAGTTGACTTTTTAAATTTAAAAGTTTATGAAGTAAAAAAGTTACAGTAAGCTTAGGTTAACTTAGTGTTGATGAAAGAAAAATTATTTCATAAATTGAGTGGAGCCTCAGCATATATTGTTTGTTGTCCACAGTAGTGCACAGTACTATCTTAGGCCTTTGTATTCACTCAACAATCACTCACTGACTTTACTGAGAGCAATTCCAGTCCTGCAAACCTATTCATGGTAAGTGCCCTATCTATACAGGTGTAGCATTACCTTTTATACTGTATTTTTCCTGTACCTTTTTATGTTTATATATGTTTAGGTATTGTATTAGTCAGAGTTCTCTAGAGAAACAGAACTAACAGGATGTATGTACATATGAAAAGCAGTTTATTAAAGAGAATTGACTCACAAAATCACAAGGTGAAGTCCCAAGATAGGCCATCTGCAAGTTAAGAAGCAAAGAAGCCAGTAGTGGCTCAGTCCAAGTACCAAAACTTCAAAAGTAGGGAAGCTGGCCATGCAGCCTTCAGTTTGTGGCAGAAGGCCCAAGGGCCCCTGGCATACCACTGGTGTAAGTCCAAGAGTCGAAAAGCCAAAGAACTTGGAGTCTGACATTCGAGGGCAGGAGGCATCCAGCACCCAGCATGGGAGAAAGATGAAGGCTGGAATACTCAACAAGTCTTCCACCTTCCACCCGCTTTTTCTAGCCACACTAGCGGCCAATGGATGGTGCCCACCCACATTGTGGGTGGGTCTTCCCAAGGGTGGGTCTTCCTCTCCCAGTCCATGAACTCAAATGTTAATCTCTCTGGCAACACCCAGAAACACCCAGATACACCCAGAAATCATAGTTCGTATCCATCAATCCAATCGAGTTGACATTTTATATTAACCCTCACAGGTACACAAATACTTTGTGTTACAGTGGCCTTCAGTATTTAGAGCAGTAACATGCTGTGTAGGTTTGTTGGCTGGGAGCAATAGGCTATACCACTACATTTGCATAAGTACACTCTATAATGCTCACACATGATGCAATAACCTAAGGAAACATTTCTCAGAAGGTATTTCTGTCTTTAAGTTATGTTTAACTATAGAGATATATACATTTTAACAATCGGTATCTCTGAGCTATCGTATGTTCTGGATGGATTATATTTTCTTTAAAATTTTATGTATTTTCCAACTTTTACACAGGTTTGTGTAGTAGGTTGAATAAGGGCCACCCAAAGACACTAAGCCCTAATCTCTGGAATTTGTAAATGTTGCTTATTTAAAAATAGGATCTTTGCAAATATAATTACGTTAAGAATCTTGAGGAGATTACCTTCAGTTATCTAGGTGGGTCTTATATACCAACACAAATGTCTTTATAAGAGAGACAATTAGAAAAAGAAGAAAATGTGACCACAGAGGCAGAGATTGGAGTGATGAGACCAAAGAACACCTGGATGCTGAAAGAGACAAAAAAAAAAAAAAAAAATCTCCCCTGTAGCTTTTTATGGACACCTCAATTTCAGACTTCAGGCCTCCAGAACTGTGAGAGAATATATTTATGTTTTAAGCCATCTAGCTTGTGGTAATTTGTCATAGCAGCCCTAGAAAAGAAAGATAATATGCATCACCTTTATGTATTCCAGAATCCTGGTATTACTTCTGGCAAAAGGACACTAAAGCCATTAAGCCAGAGGACTGCTATTTTGGCTGGGTGTAGTGGCTTACACCTGTAATCCCAGCACTTTGGAAAGCCAAAGCAGGCAGATCACCTGAGGTCGGGAGTTCAAGACCAGTCTGATCAACGGGAAGAAACCCCATCTCTACTAAAAAAAAAATACAAAAATTAGCTGGGCATGGTGTCTCATGCCTGTAATCCTAGAGGCAGGAGAATTGCTTGAACCCGGGAGGTGGAGGTTGCAGTGAGCAAAGATCATGCCATTGCATTCCACCTGGGGCAACAAGAGCAAAACTTCGTTTCAAAAAAAAAAACAGCTATTTTAAGTAACCACTGTTTGGATTTGTTTTTGTTGTCATTAAAACCAGAGCCAGCCCTCCAGAAAAATCTGATATAGCTCTCTAAATTATCCCGCTACATTTATTCTCCAGTTATTGTTAATTTCTTTTTTATTTTGCTGTTGTAAATTAGTATATTTTTATTCTATACATGATAGCTTCTAACAAGTCATTGGTATTAAACAGTTATTAACTTTTGCACATTTATTTTATAATAGACAATGTTTCTGAAACTCTTTGAAATTCTAATAGCTTTTTAATTTATTTTCATGTGTTTTATTTTTTATTTAATTTTTTTAATTATACTTTAAGTTCTGGGGTTCATGTGTGGAATGTGCAGGTCTGTTACATAGGCATATATGTGCCATGGTGGTTTGCTGCATCCATCACCCCATCATCTACATTAGGTATTTCTCCTAATGCTATCCCTCTCCTATCACCCCACCATCTGGTATCCCTCCCCTACACCCCTTCCCCCAACAGGCCCCAGTGGGTGATATTCCACTCCCTGTGTCCATGTGTTCTCATTGTTCAACACCCATATATGAGTGAGAACATATGGTATTTGGTTTTCTGTTCCTGTGTCAGTTTGCTGAGAATGACGGCTTTCAGCTTCATCCATGTCCCTGCAAAGGGCATGAACTCATCCTTTTTTATGGTTGCATAGTATTCCATAGTGTGTATGTGCCACATTTTCTTTATCCAGTCTATCATTGATGGGCATTCGGGTTGGTTCCAAGTCTTTGGTATTATAAACAGTCACACAATGAACATATATGTGCATGTGCCTTTGTAATAGGATGATTTATAATCTTTTGGGTATATACCCAGTAATGGGATTGCTGAGTCAAATGGTATTTCTATTTCTAGATCCTTGAGGAATTGCGACGATGTCTTCTACAATGGTAGAACTAATTTGCACTCCAACCAACGGTGTAAAAGTGTTCCTATTTCTCCACATCCTCTCCAGCATCTGTTGTCTACTGATATTTAATGATCACCATTCTAACTGGCCTAAGATGGTATCTCAATGTGGTTTTGATTTGAATTTCTCTAATGACCAGTGATGATGAGCTTTTTTTCATATGTTTATTGGCTGCATAAAAATGTCTTCTTTTGAGAAGTGTCTGTTCATATTCTTCACTCACTTTTTGATGGGGTCGTTTGTTTTTCTTCTTGCAAATTTGTTTAAGTTCTTTGTAGATTATGGATATTAGCCCTTTGTCAGATGGGTAGATTGCAAAAATTTTTTCCCAGTCTGTTGGTTGCTGGTTCACTCTAATGACATTTTCTTTGGCTGTGCAAAAGCTCTTCAGTTTAGTTAGATCCCATTTGTCAATTTTGGCTTTTGTCGTCATTGCTTTTGTTGTTTTAGTCCAAAGTCTTTGCCCATGCCTATGTCCTGAATAGTATTGCCTACGTTTTCTTCCAGGGTTTTTATGGTATTAAGTCCTATGTTTAAATATTTAATGGCAATCAGGCAAAAAAAAAGAAATAAAGGGTATTCATTTAGGAAAAGAGAAGTCACATTATCTCTATTTGCAGATGACATGATTGTATATTTAGAAGACCTCATCATCTCAGCCCAAAATCTCCTTGAACTGATAAGCAACTTCAGCAAAGTCTCAGGATACAAAAATCAATGTGCAAAAATCACAAGCATTCCTTTACACCAATCACAAACAGAGAGCCAAATCATGAGTCAACTCCCATTCACAATTGCTACAAAGAGAACAAAATACCTAGGAATACAACTAACAAAGGGATGTGAAGGACCTCTTCAAGGAGAACTACAAACCGTTGCTCAAGGAAATAGGAAAGGACCCAAACAAATGGGAAAACATTCCATGCTCATGGACAGGAAGAATCAATATCATAGAAATGTCCATACTGCCCAAAGTAATGTATAGATTCAATGCTATCCCCATCAAGCTACCATTGACTTTCTTCACATAATTGGGGGGAAAAACCACCTTAAATTTCATTTGTCCATTCATTTAAGGTGTTTTTTTCCCTCAATTCTGTGAAGAATTGAACCAAAAGAGAGCTCGCATAGCAAAGACAATCCTAAGGAAAAAAAAAAAAAGCTGGAGGCTACCCCCTGAGAGTCTCTTCATTTTCCACCTTTCTCAGTATTAAGATTTGAGCTTTCCTCTGCTCTGCCAATACAATCTCCACTCTTTAGCAGCATTCCATCTTCCAGATACAAGTCGATATTTTACATTCATTCCACTCCTGTCCTTTCTCCTCTTCTCTTATACATACACGTTTTTCATCTTTCTATCATTAATGCTATTCCTTAATGTCAGTGTGTTGCAAACAGAAGGGAAAGCAAATGCATGTATTCAACTGTTTCATTTAATCTGAAATCTCCTGGAATATTTTTAAATATTATAAGAAATAAATTTTACTTGAATGTTTGCTAGAAATTAATTCAGGCTCAATGCTTATTATATAGTTGGCTACATTGACAGCATTTTCACCTTATCCCATTTATACATTTAGATTTTATGTTTTTATTCCATTTCTGTCATTAATATTTCCTTAGAAAATCTATTTCTTTGACAATTTGAACTCCTTGTAGCACTGTATATAGCCGTAGCCCTACATGCTAGTATTTGAAATTCCACTATTTTTGCATATTATATTTCTAGTGTACATTCATTCTCCATTTTTAATTAGCTATGTCACAGGTTAATATAATTATTGAATGTTTTAAATAACAAGGTCTTAGACTAAATACACATAAACATTTTTTTTAATTTTTATTCAATCATTAGTTTGAATTATTGTTATTTTTCTTACATTTCCCAAGGTGATTTTGTCATTTTTGTGGCTTCTTTAGTAAAAACGTCTGGCTTATTTATTTCCTTTCTCTCTTATTTAATAGTAAAAGCATTTCAGGCTACAAGGATTATGTGCCATTTATTTCTAAATAATCTATAAATGAAGTTTTGGCTTTCTTTTTTACTGGAGAGCTATGAATGAACAGTTTTTTATTTTAAATTTCAAAGGTGTTAAAATTTTTAGTTTGCATCGTCTTAAGTACTTGTAATTGTTTCCTATTATGATTAGAGAATGCTTTTTATGATTTCTGATTTAGAAATCATTTTAAGACTTCATAATCCAATACTTATTGTTGTTGTTGCTTTAAGTATTCGATGGTAACAAAAATATAGATCTTTTCTTTGTAGAGGCCACAGTTAGATGTATTTATTAAGTCAATGCTATTGGATTTCCCTGTCATTTTGCTGAAGCACATGCACTATAACTTCCTGAGAATAAAAGCATGAATAGAAAATGCATTGAGTGTTTGAGTGTCTGAAAATGAACTTATTTACCTCTTGACTGATAGTTTGACTGGGAAGACAATTACATATTGGAAATAATTTGCAAGCATTGTTCTATTGTGTTCCAGCATCCAAAGTTATTTATATACTCCCCATGCAGATTTATTCCTGTCTATTTCATTTGGCAGTGATTCAGAGAGAGGTTTTAGAGTATCTCCAGTTATTGCATTTCTGTCAAATTATCCTTGCATATCACATTTTTTCTTTCTCTGTTTCAATGTGATCTTATTTGCTGAATAAAAATTGATGATGCTTCATTTATTATAAATTTTACTGTTTATTATAAATAATAATCACTGTTCTGCTTAACACTTTTTCTGTAAACTTTAACTTATATGCTTGAGTATTTTTCCTTGCATTTATTTACCTAACTTACTTTTGGCAAGCTTTTATTATAAATTGTTTGTGCTAAGTTTTTGCTTTGTTTTAAATATATTCTCTTCTGTGAGGCAGATATAGATTTTGCTTTTTTATTGGAAAAGCACTTCTACTAAAATACGAAGTTTTTTAGTACATAAAATAAAAACTTTGTATTTTAGTAGAGAAGCTTTTCCTATTTTTATTTATTGTTATATTACATATTTATTTATTTGGCCCCACCTCTGATGTCTCTTTAAAGTGCTTTCATTCTTTTGCATTTTTAATAAGTCCTTGATGTCATGTATCTTTCATTCATTTAATTTTCTTGCATTTTCTCTACTGATTTAGAAAGTATATATCATATCCATCTTTAATTCTAATACTAATTTGAATACAGTTTACTTTTAAGGATTTATTTAAATAGCTTTTTAAACATATATTTATTTACTTAAGTCAAAGCTAAAACTTTGCCATTGCTCTATTAGGTAGTTGTGCTTTCCTCCATACAAATATTACACAATAATTTTCCTTAGGTACAGCCATAATTCCGCAATTGAGGCACACCATGCTTGATCACTGAGTACTTGTTAATGTGAACAACCTTCACCTTCTTTTCAATGCTAAAAAAAAAAAAATCACGAACAAAATGAAAAGTTGTCCTTTTTCCGTTTTTTGTTCTTACTCCACAGAATAAAAGATGCAGAATAATGGCCATTTTTATAACAAATATTTGTGTATTTCTGCCTATTTAAAAGTCTTTATTGAGTGTCCTGATTCACTATGGATAT
Source organism: Callithrix jacchus (assembly GCF_049354715.1). Taxonomy (NCBI): domain Eukaryota; kingdom Metazoa; phylum Chordata; class Mammalia; order Primates; family Cebidae; genus Callithrix; species Callithrix jacchus. The sequence goes on from NC_133515.1 coordinate 37,294,403, forward strand.
TTTTTTTGGAAAAATTACTAACAATATTTACCTAGCAACATTTCATATCCTTTTCCATAAAAAAACTATTAATTTGTCTTTATCAAACATGTTTTAAAATAAGTAGATGGATTAAAGGCTTAAACATAAGACCTGGTACCATAAAAACCCTAGAAGGAAATCTAGGCAAAACTATCCAGGACATAGGAGTAGGCGAGGACTTCATGAACAAAACACCAAAAGCATTGGCAACAAAAGCCAAAATAGACAAATGGGACCTAATGAAACTCCACAGCTTCTGCACGGCAAAAGAAACAGTCACTAGAGTGAATCGGCAACCAACAGAATGGGAAAAAAATTTTGCAGTTTACCCATCTGACAAAGGGCTGATATCCAGAATTTACAAAGAACTCAAACAGATTTACAGGAAAAAAACAAACAAGCCCATTCAAAAGTGGGCAAAGGATATGAACAGACACTTTACGAAAGAAGACATATATGAGGACAACAATCATATGAAAAAATGCTCATCGTCACTGGTCATCAGAGAGATGCAAATCAAAACCACATTGAGATACCATCTCATGCCAGTTAGAATGGCGATCATTAAAAAATCTGGAGACAACAGATGCTGGAGAGGATGTGGAGAAAAAGGAACACTTTTACACTGTTGGTGGGAGTGTAAATTAGTTCAACCACTGTGGAAGACAGTGTGGCGATTCCTCAAGGCCTTAGAAATAGAAATTCCATTTGACCTAGCAATCCCATTACTGGGTATATATCCAAAAGACTATAAATCGTTCTACTATAAGGACACATGTACACGAATGTTCATTGCAGCACTGTTCACAATAGCAAAGACCTGGAATCAACCCAAATGCCCATTGATAATAGACTGGATTGGAAAAATGTGGCACATATACACCATGGAATATTATGCAGCAATCAGAAATGATGAGTTTGTGTCATTTGTAGGGACATGGATGAATCTGGAGAACATCATCCTCAGCAAACTGACACAAGAACAGAAAATGAAACACCGCATATTCTCACTCATAGGCGGGTGATGAAAAATGAGAACACATGGACACAGAAAGGGGAGTACTAAACACTGGGGTCTACTGGGGGGAAAAGGGGAGGGCCAGTGGGAGGGGGAGGTGGGGAGGGATAGCCTGGGGAGAAATGCCAAATGTGGGTGAAGGGGAGAAGGGAAGCAAAGCACACTGCCATGTGTGTACCTACGCAACTGTCTTGCATGCTCTGCTCATGTACCCCAAAACCTAAAATCCAATAAAAAATAAAAAAAAAAAAGTAGATAGGGTATACTTTCAGCAATGTAAAAATGTCTGCAAAGCGAAAACAATGTAAGGATATATACAAACATGTTAACAGTAGACATTTCTGAGTAACGGTGCTCCATGAGCTGTTTTCCTTCTTTATAATGTTATATATTATCCAAGTTTACATAGTATCTATCACATTTATTATAAAAAAATTTTCACATTGTACTATCTAGCAATCATGTTTAGTGAACAGTAAATTCATATAGCACTCCAACTTTGAGGCAGAGAAACATGAAATTTCTTTATTTAGTCTAAATTCTACCTAGCAATTCCCTTATTTGCCCCCACAAATTCCAGTCTACAGCTGGTAAATGAGAAAAATATAGAGAAAACATTGAATTGATGTCTGCTTCTGCCTGTGATGAAGTTTCATGAGGCAAACCCATGTTCCCATTGAGAAAAGCTGGATCAAACTTTTTATAGTTAAAAAAAAATCTGTTTGAAAATATCATAGCACTGTTAAGACATTCTGGTCTTAAGAAGCCAAAAATCACAAACAAAAGGGAACCATTGAGATAATAGAGGCATTATATAAACTGGTTGTTGGTATTGTTTACACTTATATTTTTTCCTTCAGCATTTTGCAGATTCTTGGTAGCAAAGAATTGAAAAACACAGAAATAGGGCTGTGTCTACAAGGCATACAGAAATTTCCAGAACTTTTGTTAATTCTACACAACTGAAGAGCAAAAACTGGAGTCATGTCAGGATAGTCAGGACTTCAAAGACCAAGAAAAAAAGTAAATCTTTAAGTAGTCAGTGGGACACTTGGTGGTTTTCTCTTCCAACACTAGCAGAATTCTTAAAATTAACAGGGAAAGAAGCTACGAACAAAGCTCTTGAAGCGTAGAGAAAATTTTCAAACTCTCATCACAGACCTGAGGAGATAAAAACCGGAGATCAGAACCCATCAAGGGGGAAGATATCAAACTGGAATTCCTGAAGGGCTAGAGACTAAGATTAGAAGCAAACTGGAAATAAATAGAGATGTAGCTGCAGTTCAACCTTGAGTCAGGTCTTTACCTGACTGGATTAATATCCGCCCCCTTTCTATTTTCCTCTGAGAAGAACCCTCTCAGGAGGAAGGTATCATTCAGAACCTCTACAGTTTTTCATAGGCAATGTCTGACATTTGACCAAAAATTACAAGTACAGAAAAAATAGACGATAGAAACAAATTCATGGATGACAACAAATTCATTCAATTATCAGGATAACACAGAGGTATTTAAAAGTAATTGTGACTAATATGTTCAGTAATGGAGAAGGGTTGACAGGATCAGAAATTTCAATTGAAAACAAAATTAAACTTTTATAAGTAAAAAATAAAATTGAGAATTTAATACATGGGTGTAATGAAAGATCAGACCCACCAGAGAAGATGAAAGATATGAATATGTGAAATAGAAGATAGTAATTTAATAATTAAATAATTATTACAATTAAATAATTACTCTCTTCTTTGTCTCCCAGTGTTCATTCACTCACTCATCCTTTTTTAAATATATAATCTCCAAGCTAAAGTGCAGAGATGAAAGCACAGAAAAGAAGATAATAAATATATGGGACATAGTAGAAAAGTCTAACATACAAAACTGGAGTTTCAGAAAAGAGGAAAGGAACAACAAGCAATACATGAAGAGATAATGATTTAGAGTTTTCCAAGCCTAATGAAAAACACTAATCCACAGTGTGAAATTGCACTGTGACTCTCACTAGTGTATTGAAATCCTCCATCTATTTCCAGGGATGTCTTGAGCCATGGTACTGATCCTTGGTGAAACTAGAATGGAAAACACTACATAGAAATTAATGTAGCTTTGTGTTAATGTAGTTTTCCAAAACACACTGAGCAGGAAGTCTGTAACATCTTACCAATATTCCTGATAGAATATGTACTAATGAATGGTTTGCCTCTGGTGTCTGTTATGTTATCTTGGTTTCTGGTATTGAACCTGGTCTCACAGCCTGGTTTTAGCTACATGACCAGCTAAAAGACCCCTACTTGAATGAGCTGTAGCTTTTCTGAAATCAAAATATTTTAGTGGCTCACTTGCTGGAGATAAAGCACAACCTATGACTGAGAGAGGATTCTGGAATCTGTGTGTGGACAATATGGACCTCCTTTCTTGCCCCGCTGCTTTGTATCTGTTGTCTGTAATAAATCTTTCATGAGTGTGTGCACACATGTGTACATGTATGTACAAATCTAGGTTACACTGTATTTTTTAAATTATCTCTAATAAGCTTAGAGCATTTGTACATTTTTATAAGAAATAATGAAATAAATGACTAATCCCCACTAGAGAAAAAAAATTAATACATACCTTTCCTTTCCTCTCTACTTCTCACTCCTCCCTCCAAGCCAACATACATTTCTGTTTTCATTAATATAACCTGGAATCAAGTCCAGTTTTGTAGTCATGAACTGTTCAGTATTTCAAATTTTACTCTTTCATTTCTCCTCCACAAGCTGATTGCTGAATAAAAGAGGGAAATTCTAAAGTTCTCACGGCAGAGAGGACGATGGTGGAAAGAGGAACTCACTGATGAACTTGGTGTCCTGTTTCCTACCCTGTCTCTACTGCCAAGTTCAGGGGCTGACACTCCCTCTACTGGTAACCACAGGGAGACAACTGGCCCTGATTGCTAATGAGGGCTTGAAGTCTGGCTCCAGACATTTGCCTCCAATCTCAGAGAAGGGAAATCTATCAGAGAATGTCTGAAGGCAGTGATGAGAAAAATTATATAACCTATTCCTGATTATTCCTCCCCTGACTTTAACCTATTCAATAAAATGCTAATATGCTGAGAGTCAAAACAAATGTGCGTTTTGTTAATCTTGTAGATAGTCAAAGTTTTATGGCTGATTTCATTATTGAGTCATGATCATTAAACACAATCACCATAAATTTATAGATTTCTGAGAGACCGATTTCTGTAGACAATATTTTATTCATGGCGTTTTCTCATTCCTGCTTCATTAACTCTTTACATTTCCTTCTTCTGTACCTTTTCAAAATGATTAAGAAAGTATCTCTGACACAGTGCAGTATTTTTAATAAAATAATATTAATTTATTCTTAGATTAAGTTAGCTTGAGGCTAGCAACACAGCTGGACAGCTGTAGAGCAAGGCAAACCCCTCTAAGACACTTGTCCCCAAACCTGCTAAGTATGAGAACCACTGGATTTGTTTAAGACAAACAGCAACAACAAAACCTTCACATTCTGATTCACTGGGTCTGGAATGTAGCCTAAGGATCTGTAGTCTCAAAGATATCTCCAGATGTTTCTAATGTGCAGCCAGGTTTAACAACCACTACTGTAGAGTACTTGTGTTTTTTAACAATGACCTTGAGGTAGCAGGCCAAGAAAAGAAAAATGTTTTATTTACTGTGCTGATTCATTCTTGTTCACTCAGCTAAGACTTTTTGGTGCAGGTTCTATGTGTGTTGTCACTTTGCTTGATGAAACTCTTAAGATATAAGATGATCAATAAAAATTAAATGAACTCTTCCTCTAGGGTTTTCCCCCTCATTATTATTGGCAGCCTTTGTGGTAGAACAAACCAGCATGCAGGCAACCCTGAGCTAACACATAACAATTTCTGTTCATAAAAGGCAGTGTGTCCAAGCCTTTTAAAACATATTGTAAAATAAAACATACACATTTTGCTGGTGGAAAGTAAAAATACCCATTTGTACCAAAATAAAACGCATGAGAAAATTGCATGCTATACCCCACCTACCTCTGTCTTATAAAAATCATCAAAACCTCTCACAATTCTGTGAATTTTCACCTGCCATCCTTTCTGTGTGTCTTCACTTTCCTTATTCAAGAAACCATATATTATCTTTTAAGATCTGATTGAAATTCCACAATCTCTATGAGGCCTTTCAAAACCCCCTATACAGAGTTAATCTATCTCCCAGTGTATTCACTCACTCACCCTTTTGTAAAAACTCATTTATCCCCTGTTTGATAACAAAGTGTTGCTGCATCTGTCTGCTGAGTTAAATGTATGCTCCCATGGAAATTATTATATTTTGTGACTGTACACAGAGAGTGCTTAACCACTGCTAAATAAATTCTCTTCTCTACATAATGACAGTTAAAATGCACATTTCTTATGGTACTTTTGAAATGATTTAATGGGGTTATATGGGATCCATTATACTTCCTGAAAGTTTTCTTAATAGGTTGTTCTTTGCAAAGGGAAAAAAAACAGAATGAGAAACTAAGACTTTAGAAAATACTGGGTTAGGCTATGAGAAATCACCAGTATTATACTCTTTTTCATCTACAAATATAGTAATGTCAGTCATGTACCTCAATGGATATATGAAGGTTTAAATGTATTACATTTCTGGGTTTCTTTTTAATGTCTGACCATTTTTTTAGACAGTAACTAATATTTGACCAAAAAAAACTTGATTTATAAACATTTTCAAGCTAATAAGCCCAAGGTCTACATACTGAATCACTGATCAAAAATTGAGGGGAACATCTGTGAAAACGGCAGAGTAAGGACCATCAAAAACTCTCATCTATAAAAGCAACATGAAAACTAGCAAGCATTGTCAGCATCAACTTTTTTCAGGATTCTGGAAATTTATCAGAGGCTTGCAGCTATCCAGAGAGTGTTTATTAAAGAAATATGGCTGAATCTTGGGAAGAACAGTGAATTTTCTGGCATTTTTACTTGTTCTAGTCTCATCCCCATTTCTTCAGTTCTAGAGTAGTCTTGAAAACATAGAGTTTGGCAGCTACCTCACAGTGTAGAATGAGGTTATTGCTCCTTCAAAGCCTTTTTCACAGATAATTGGCATTATTTGACCTATCTGGTTGTTCCCAAGAAAAGGCAATATGCAACATTGTTTATTTGACTTGGCTCAAAGCTCATACAGTGTGAAAAGTGTTGCCCCTGGGGGCATTTGTTGAAAACAGTTTTATTAATTGCTTAACTTTACGGCTGCCTGAGGTGGTGAATAACTGTTGGGGCAAATAGGCTAACTAAAATGTTTAAAAGGAAAAGCTGAGGAATGATATGTCCATAGTGGCTTTCAAAAGCTCTCAAAATCTACAGGGTTACGCACGTGAGTAGGACCGTACATATGCCAAGGGCTATGAGCATGATAAAGAAAGATCTGGGAAAGTCTTAAGGTCTTACCTTTGGGTGACCTTGAGGTTCATGCAAACAGAAAGTAAAGGCTAAAACAGAGTTGTCAATAGCCTGACTGAGTATTGAAAGCACCTCCTATCATGCACATTGAGTCCCTCAGCAAAGACTGAAAATTTACTGGTTTTGGGTATTTAGGGAATCTCTGTCTAATAATTAGCTAACCACTAAACAAAGCAGAGACTTCAGTAGTAGAACCCATCAAAGACTACAGACTGAAGAGACTTATTCTAGAAAAGTTACTAAACAAGCAACAACAAACAGCCACAATGATGAGCCCTGGAGAGGAGAAAACAATCTGATTCCTAGAGTTGACACATACTATTTTAAACATTTATTTTTAACCAAAACGAAAGTATAAGGTATACAAGCAATCAAAAAAACAGGCCCAAACACACGAAAAAAGAGTAATCAATGGAAAATGTTTCTGAGGAAGCCCAGATAATGAACTTATTAGGCAAATACTTTAAATCAGTTATTTTAAATATGTTCAAAGAAACAAAGGAAACCATATCTAAAGAACTGAAGTAAGTATGAGAATAATGTCTTTTAAGACATCATAAGAATATCAATAAAGAGATACAAAGTTATTTTAATGACTCAAAATTCCAGTGTTTAAAAGTACAATAAATGAAATAAAAATTTACTAATACTGTTCAACAGAAAATGTGAGCATACAAAATAAAAATCCAGTAATTTTCAAAATAGGTCAACTGAGATTATCATTCTAATGAACAAAAAAATTTAAAAAAATGAATAGAACCTCAGAGACCTGAGGGACACCATCAAACATACCAATATATGCATAATAGGAGGTCCAGAAAGAAAAGGAGGAAAGGGCAGAAAGAATATTTGAAGAAATAATGACTAAAAATGTGTCAAATTTTATGAAAAATATTAATCTATGTCTAAGAAGCTCATTGAACTGAAAGCAGGATAAACTCAACAAGAGCCACACTTTGACACATTATACTCAAACTGTTGACAGCCAATGACAAAAAGAGAACATTGAAAATAGCAAGAGACAAGCAACTCATCACATATTAGGGATCTTTAATAAGATCAACATGAGCCACCGATTTTCGACAAGGGTACCATGAAATTTCACTGAAGAAAGAATATCGTCTTTTTTAACATATAGTCCAGGACAACTGGATATTCACGTGCAAAAGAATAAAGGTGATCTACATATCACTATCTTCGAAAATTAATTCTAAATGGACTAACTACCTAAATACAAGAGATAGTTCCATAAAACTCTTAAAGAAAATATAAGTGTATATCTTTGTGACCTTGGATTAGGAAATGGCTTCTTAGATATAACAGCTAAAACAGAAGCAACCAAAGGAAAAAAAATTAAAAATCGGACTTTTATAAATTGTTTTACTATAAGGAAACATGTACACAAATGTTCATTGCAGTACAGTTTACAATAGCAAAGACCTGGAACCAACCCAAATGCCCATAGATGATAGACTGGATTGGGAAAATGTGCTACATATACACCATGGAATATTATGCAGGCATCAAAAACGATGAGTTTGTGTTCTTTGTAGGGACATGGATGAACCTGGAAACCATCATTCTCAGCAAACTGACACAAGAGCAGAAAATCAAACACCACATGTTCTCACTCATAGGCGGGTGTTGAACGAGAACACATGGACACAGGGAGGGGAGCACTACACACTGGGGTCTGCTGGGGGGAAATAGGGGAGGGACAGCAGGGGGTGGGGAGTTGGGGAGAGGTAGCATGGGGAGAAATGCCAGATATAGGTGATGGGGAGGAAGGCAGCAAATCACACTGCCACGTGTGTACCTATGCAACAATCTTGCATGTTCTTCACATATACTCCAAAACCTAAAATACAATTTTAAATAAACCAAGATTGAATGGCAGAGAAAGATGTTTGCAATGTATTTGTTAAGTAAAAATAGCAAGCTAAAAAACAAAATAAAACAAAAAAGTCGGACTTCATCAAAATTAATACATTTTTATGCTTCAAAGGAATCAAGAAAGTGAAAAGACAACCTGCAGAATGGGAGAAGACATTTGCAAATTGTATACTTAATAAGAATCTAGTATGCAGAATATATAAAGAACTATTAGAATTCCATAAGAAAAAGATAAATAATCCCAATGTTTAAGTGGCAAAAGATATAAGTTGACATTTCTTTAAAGAAGATATAAATATGACCAACAAGCACATTAAAAGAAGCTCAACATTCCCTTCATAATGTGAAATGCAAATCAAAACCACAATGAGTCATCACTTCACACTCAATAAGCCTATAATCAAAAAGATGGACAATAACGATGCTGGCAAGGGTGTGGGGAAATGGAAACCCTCATATCATACTGATAGGAATGTGAAATGGAAAACAGTTTATCAGTTTCTCAAAAAGTTTTACATACAGTTAGCATATGACCCACTAATTTTACCTATATGTCTGTGTGTGTGTGTGTATTTACACTTCAATGTGTGCATACACACACATATATTTATACACATACATACATACACATTTCCCTAAAGAATTTAAAACAAATGTTCAAACAAAAACTTGTACATGCATGTTCATAGTGACATTATTCATAATAGCAAAGTGCAAACAACCCAATGTCCATTAATTGATTAATGGATTTTTAAATAGACAAAATAAATATATACTCATACAACAGAATATTATTCAGCCATTGAAAACAACTGAAACTTGCTGTATTATAGATTAACCTTGAAAACATTATATCACGTGAGAGAAGTCAGACACCAAAGGACACATATTGTATGATTCCCTTTATATCAAATGTGTATAACAAGTAAAATTCATAAAGACAGAGAGTAAACTAGTGGTTTCTAGGGTCTGATGGGACTGGGAAGTAGATATGAAGTTTACTTTTGGGGTGAGGAAAATGTTCTGGAATTAATTTTATGGCATATTAATTATATCTTAGTTTAAAATAGAATAAAAATTTTAAGTGTCCATAGTGTTTTTCAGGCATAATTATAGTCACTGAGGTTTCATTTGGAGAAATTTTTGTTGTTTTTTTAATATGTGTATTTGCTATACCTGCAAGCTTGTTTTTAAGACGATGTGTGTGTCCTTATTCTAAATGTTGCTCATGTGAGTTCCCAAGGAGTTCAAGAAGGTATTTATATAGTATTCAACTAACATTAGAAGAAGAGAAATAAAGGAAGGCTGAACTGGTTTTGTCAGAGCTCAGCTGTACTAAACCCTTGAAGTCCCATATGGAATGCTACTTAGATTTTTAAAACTTTCCTTTTTTAATCATTCAAAGGCAAAAAAAATGTAAGGGGAAAATCCTACCTTATTTCTTGCTGTGCCTCTTTTGAAAATGCAAATTATGGTGATTCTTTGGTTATTTTTCTGCTGAAACTACATAAAACAACACTTCTACAAGTTGTTGGGGAAACAGTGGCATCTCCCCTCGCAGGCAATGGGCATTCCTGTGTCAGTCACTTCAAGAAACAAGACCCCAGACAGAAAGCCAGCATCTGCAGAGCAGATCTGGGATGGAAGGAGATGGGCCTTCTATTCCTCTATGTGACTTGCTGTTGCTGTCTTGTTGTGGTACTTCATGAAGCTTAGGAAGGTTTGAAGACACTCCAGAAGGTAATGGCAAAAAGAGCTGCTGCTGAGCCAGCCACTGATTAAGCCTGGAAGCCATGTGGAGTGGTCCCTTCCAGCTAGGCAGTAAAACAGCGCTTTCACAGATATGTTGAGAAGGAGCCAAGACCCAGATACACCAATGAGAATTTTTTTATTGCATGTTACTTTCTATGTTGGCTCTCTTGCTTAAGTTTGCCTCTACCTCAAGTAAAGACTTGATTAAACATTAAACCATGGTCATCTCAGCTATTCAAAAAAAAAATAAGGAAAGTATGTCCACACTTTCCAGAATGGGGTAAAGGAAATTAGCATCCCCCTGAAACCAGTATCATGCAGAGAAAGTTCCCAAAAGGGTTAAGAATCATCTATAGAGTTACCTTTTCCCGTGAGAAGATTCTTTCTTCATTACAAAAACTGGAGATTGACACTATCATTACTAAAGGAACCAGAGGGTTTCCCTACAGAATCCATCAAAAGCAAGAGATCTGAGAGTGTCAAGATAAATGCTAATGTGAGAAATAGAAAATTTTCCTTGGAAAAGATATCCTCTCATCCTGTTGATTTGACTTTTACCCACCCCAAACATAGTTTAAAAACATGTAAGAATTTAAGTCCCAGTCATATTATTAGTCATGGTTAATGAAGTCCATATTCTATTGCATCTCTCCCCATCCCATCACAATGAAGCACATCATCCTCTTTTACTTTCTACTAATCCTGAATATCTGAATCTGTCTTTCCCACTGATTTGTTTACTGCTTCCCCTCTGTAGAATGTAAGCTCCTTTAGATAAGTCCTGTATTTCTTCTTCATTTCTGTACCTGCTATATCTAGAGCATGGCAGGTACTCAATAAATGTGGACTAAATGAATGAACGAGTGTTCTTTTTTCCTATATTTTTAGAGTGGCACTGACCTAAAACAATATGTGCAGTCCTACAAGTTTGCAAGATCTGTGTTGTGTGTAGGACCACCTTGTTGCTGGTAGAGCGTTATATATTGCAAACTATTGCTATCTACTGTGCCATCATTACTATTGCTGTTGTTAAGAAATGGATTTAAAAGGATCTGCAACACTTTTGTCCCCTTGTCACCAATGGCAAACATCAGAGGCAGCATATTGCAATAGAAAAGTTATCTCCTTTAATAAGCCTCCTATGATCTCCCCTAGGCAGGTATATGTAGAATTTTTTTATCTTTAGTGTCTTTTATATGACACACCATTTTGGCAATTACTATTCAGTATTGTTATTAGCTGTTTTCTCCCCACTTTTACCACAGACTGTACTTTTTCTACATTCCTAGTAGCTGATGCATGGCAAGAAATCAATAAATATTATTGTAATAACTGACTAAATGTATTAGAGTGGGAATAATATTTTTACAAATATATTAAGTTTTTTTTCTTTGACATGTCCTGCTCTTATGCTACAGGTCCCAGAAAGGTTAGGATTATCACAGCAGGAACTAGAAAAAAAGTGGGGTTGAATTTTTGACATGTAGAATGGAATTATTTTTGAACTCAGGGATATGCAATAAGAAAATGCATTTGCTGTATATAAAGGAGAGCTATCCCAGCCTTCTAGACCAGGGAATTGTGGAAAGGAGAAATGGAAAAGGCAGAGCAATGTGTTCAAACTTTCATTGGGTTTATCCTTAAAAAGGTACAGAGAATTATTTTAAAGCCTGTAATTAGAGTATGGAAATTAGGTACAGTGATTCCCTTCTCTGGGTATAGCTAGAGAAAGTCTTCAAACCTCTGGAGGAAGTGCTGCATTCAGTTTGTCACCAAATTCCATGGCATAGATAAAGGAACGTGGTCTACATAAATCAGCTGACCTAATGCTCTGGTACCCATGGATTTTGAACAGTCTACAATGGATCCAGAAGTTTCCATGAGCCCCAGAGAAGGGACACAAAGGTGATGAGAGGCCAGTGGGAGTTGAAACAAAGATGTTTTGGTGACAAGAAGCAAATGGCCGAGAATCAGGAGCTTTAGTAGTTGGTGTCCAGATAATTCTCCTAAAGGCCAGACGGTTACTGTGGAGCTCAGGCAGATTACAGAAGAGGAGTAAGAACAGACCTGCCTTCTCTGAGCAGGTGGCGAGAGCCTAACAGCTCCTACACATAACTCTGAGGCTCCCCGTCCTAGCTACCCCAGCTTATGTGAGTCCCTTCCCCGTTAAAATCCAGATGCTTTACTGGAGAAGGGCAGGGAGAGGAGGAAGAAATCTGAACAGTTAAACAATTGCCTGAAATACATTGAAGTTTTTTAAAGAGACTAAATCAGGAGAGGGATTGAGATAATACCATTTGGCAAATTTAAGTTTTTTCTCCTTTACTCAACAGAGTTGAGTAATTAAAAGTGGATTTTGTTCAATTATTAAAAAATAAAACATTTTAAAAAATTATTGGAGTAGCTGTGTGCCACTCATCCTACTTCTCTAAATAAATAGACCAAGAACCAGGAGATCTGAGTTCTATTCCTGAATCAGCCAGAACAAACTGCATCATCCTGGTTAAGGGAGGGCTAAAAACTGGGGGACCTTAGTGTCGATCTGTTATCTATAAAGTAGGGTAAAATGAGGAGGTAGGATAAGGGATTCTCTAAGGAGATAATCCATTTTAATATTCTGCAATTCTTCTGAACAATCAAGTTAGTGAAATGCCATCTTCACAAAGACCATTTGTAAGATAGGTGGTTGCTCATTTGTATGTCAGAAGAATGACACTCTTTGTGATTCACAAATAGTCTGAACGCCAATTACCAACTTTATTAATATGCTACCTAATGAAATTAATTACATGGTTACTTAAATTAAGAGATTTATTTACCATACTTTGTTCATTAAAGAGATTCAGCAGCATCTGATCTCTATGAGAGCCTCTAATTCATTGACCATGGGAAAAATAGCAAATCTGAGAATACATTTTAGGAAAAGCAGGATAAAATTCTGTTTAAATAATATGGTGATGATCTATATGCTATGCAAGTGACATTAGTGAAATATTTTAATATATCTCCTAGAAAGACACTTTCTACATAATGAACAGTTTGGGATCAAAAAAATGTGATTTTGTGTCATGTTAATAACCAAATTTTCTCTCAATAAAGAGAATACTGGTTACTGCCCACCACAATATCTGAATGAGAAGAAGGAATGGAGAAGGGCTAAAGAAACAGAGAGAGAATAAGAATATGAACTCATTCTGGGAGTCTTTGCCACATATGAAACATTGAAACAAAATCCACCATGACATGTTAAATGGAAATTCAGAGGCAAAAAAGAAAAACATCTATAAAAGAAGATGAAATGAGTGTACACCTTCCACAATCTCACTACTAGCCATCCATTTTCCTTTACAGTATGCCCTTTAGGACTTTTCTCTCTCAAAATCAAATGAGTATCAGCGTAGAAAATAGAAAAGATTGTGACAGCGGAGGAAAGAGGAGGGCATCCAGTAGACATCATCTGTTGTCAAAGAAGTCATTTGAAAAGTAATCAGACGTGAAGCCCAACATGGATGGAAAAGCTGTGATATTATTGATTTAACTTGATTGCAATTTACTGTACATTATTGAGGAGATAGAGTGTTGGTCTTACAATAGTTATATCACAGATCAACCCAGTATGAAAGATTGTAACAAGTGTATGTGTGTATGTGTGTGTGTGTGTTTGTGTTTGTGTGTGAGTGTGTTAGAAGGGGGCTGGGGTAGAAGACAGGGATTGTGCTGACAAGAAAAACTTTTATAGCTGAACTCTCTAACCAGATATAAAATTAGTTGACCACAATTTTACTCTGGTTAATTCCAACAAAATGAGAAGAAGCAAACAACATATTCTCTGCGTCTCTACTTACCATTTATCTTACATGTTTCTTTTGGATGATTCAAGATAGAATTAGCAATGTCTGGAAACTTACATAATTAGCCAAAGATGAACTTTTGTTTTCAGTGCCTTTTAAGTCAGGCTTTTTTTTTTCTTAAAATAAGTATTAATGTTTTATATACCTGTTGCAAAAATAAACCACATCTTAGTCTCCTTGGGTTGCCATAATAAAACTATAGACTGGGTGAATTAAAAAACAGAAATTTCTTTTCTTGCAGTACAAGATGCCAGAAAGCCCAAGATCAAGGTTCCAGCAGGGTTGCATTTCTGGTGAGGGGTATCTTTCTGGCTAGCATTCTCACTGTGTTCTCACATGACAGTAAGAGAAAAGCCAAGTATTTTCTTAGAAGGACACATCTTATTGGGCCAGGAGCCCATCCTGATGACATTATTTGATCTTAATCACTACTTTAGAGGTCTTGTCTTCAAATATAATCACTGGGGGTTACGAGTTCAACATATAAATTTTAAGGTGGGGGCACAGGCCTTCAGTTCATAAAACCATGTTCCTTGTGGGAGATTTAGAAAGTACCAATAAGCAAAAGGACACAAAAGCTAACAATAATCTTGGCTCCCCAGTGATAACTGCTATCAACATTACATATGTTTACTTTCAGGTTTCTTTTTCACCTATACACATATACAATTATTTGTAATACCATTATTATATGGAAGGTAATGTTTTCTTAATGTTTCTTTCACTTAACAATATTAAGAAATTGTAACTAGGAAAATAGTAAAGATGTAACCTAAAGTGAAGGTAGCAATGGAAGGAAATCAGCAGCTAAGGCACAGATTTAAGCACATCATGTATCTCCAAGCTGAAATCATGAGGTGTCTTAGAAAACTCACCAATAACTGAAATTGCCTTCCCTGACAACTCTGCCAATCTGTTCAAAGGAAACTGCCCTTCTTGATGACTTTCAGCCATTCATTTCACCTAGGGGGGAAATAGTTTTGTCCCAAAGACAACCATGTTTCTAATTTTTGGCATCAGTGCAAAAAATAGTTTAATGGAAAAAAGGATAAGTATTTTAACCCTAACCAGAGAAACAGAACAAGTAGGAAATCTATCTATCTAGGAATTTGTTACAAATAATTGTCTTATACAATTATGGGAGCTGGAAAAGAAGGCCTGAAGTTCACAGACTGGCAGGAAAGAAAGATTTCATGCAGTCTAGAACCCCATGAGCGTGAGTGGGAACTCTACAAGGTTTAACTGAAACCAGTTTCTATTCTTGTTGTCTTTGAACTCAGCGATGACTATCCTGCAAAAACCAGGCACTTAGTCTTGGAGCTGAGCACAACACCTGGCCCTGGGAGTGAGAGAAACTGAAGAAAGATTGAGGGGGAAGATACTGCAACTGCAAGTCCTGTTGCAAGTCCAGTGCTATGTAAGTATATCAAGCAAATCAGCAGATCAGCCCTAAAAGGTTAAGTGTGGGAGACTCAGAAGTTAGATCATAAGTTATCTTTCTGCTCTACCTTGCCAAGTCTCTGAATTTCATGTGAAGCACCTTAGTCCATTAAAAGGCCCCACTTGATTAAGTCAAGCCTACCCAAGATGTTCTTTTTTTTGATTAACTTAGAATCAACTGATTAGGGATTTTAATTACATCACAAAATCCTTTTATAGTTGCACCAAGATTAGCCTTTGATTGAATAAGATGTGTGTATGCTCACACTTTATAAAAATTAACTCAAAATGGATCATAGGTCTAAAAATAAAGAGGGAAGTTATAAAATTTTAAGAAAATCTTTGTGTTGTAGGGTTCAGCAGAGTTCTTACATGTTACAAAAAGTACAATTCAGAAAAGACAAAATTGATAACTTTGGACTGCATCAAAATTTAAAATTTCTATGCTTCAAAAGACCCTAATAAAAGGATAAAAATGCAAGCTACAGACTGGAAGAAAATATTGCAAGTCATATATCTGACAAAGGATTGGCATCCAGAATATAGAAATAATTCTCAAAACCCAACAATGCAAAAACAAACAACTCAATATATTGACAAAGAACCTGCACATAAACTTTAACCAGGAAGAGATAAGAATAAACAAGACCTGGGAGAGGGAGCATGGGGAGAAATGCCAGATATAGGTGACGGGGAGGAAGGCAGCAAATCACACTGCCATCTGTGTACCTATGCAACAATCTTGCATGTTCTTCACATGTACCCCAAAACCTATAATGCAATTAAAAAAAAAAAGAATAAACAAGGCCTGAAACCATGGCTTCTACCTGTAATCCTATCACTCTGAGAGGCCAAAGTGGAAGGACTGCTTGAAGCTAAGAGTTTTAGACCAGCCTGGACAACACAGCAAGACTGTCTCTACAAAAAACTCATTCCTTTTTTAAAAATTAGCTGGGTATGAATGATGATGCACACTTGTAATCCCACCTACTTGGGAGGCTGAGGTGGGAGGATCTCTTGAGCCTTGGAGTTTGAAGAACCCTATAATCATGCCACTGTACTCTAGCCTAGGCAACAGATAAGCCCCTGTCAAAGAAGAAGGAAGAAGGAAGAAGGCAGAAGAAGAAGAAGAAGAAGAAGAAGGAGGAGGAGGAGGAGGAGGAGAAGGAGAAGGAGAGGCAGAAGAAGGAAGAAGAACAAGAAGAAGAAGAAGAAGAACAAGAAGAAGAAGAAGAAGAAGAAGAAGAAGAAGAAGAAGAAGAAGAAGAAGAAGAAGAAGAAAGGAAGAAGGAAGAAAGAAGAAAGAATAAGAATAAGGAGGGGAGGGGAAGGGGAGGGGGAGGAAGAAGAAAAAGAAGGAAAGAAGAAAGAAGAAAAGAAACAAGAAACAAGAAAACACACACACACACACACACACACACACAAATATTCAACATATTAGCCATCAGGTGATGCAAATGAAAACCATGATAAAGTGCCACAATACATCTGTCAGAATAGCTAAACACCAAAAAATGTTAGCAACACCAAATACTTGGGATGAAAAAAAAAAAAGAGCAATGGGAACCCTCATACCATGCTAGGAATGCAAAATAGTACAACCACTCTAGAAAACAATTTGGCAGTTTCTTATAAAGTAAAGCATACACTTAATTTATAACTTGCCAATTCAATTCTTATTTACCCTAGAATAATGGAAACATACTGTGTTACTTTGCTAGGTCTGTCATAACAAAGTACAACAGACTAGATGGATTAAGTGAACATATTTTCTTACAATTCTGGAGGCAGACATTGAAGATCATGGTATCAGTAGAGTTGTTTCCTGAAGCTTCTCTCCTTAGCTTCTAGATGGCCATCTTCTCCTTATATCTTTGCATGGTCTTCCATGCCTACCTGTGTTCAAATTTCTTTTTATAAGGACAACAGTCATATTGGATTAGAGTCTATGGCCTCATTTTAAGTGAATTACCTCTTTAAAAACCCTATTCCAAATTCAGTCACATTCTGAGTTACAGGGGGTAAGGATTTCAACGCATACACTTTAGAAGAAACAAAATTCAGCCCATAACACTCCATTCTCTACCTTCCCCCACCCCAAAAAAATCATGTGCTTTTCACATGCAAAATACATTCACCAGATCCCAACAGCCCTAAAAGTCTTAGCCCATTCTAGCATCAAGTCTAAGTCAAAAATCTTATCTAAATACCATCCAAATTAAATATCGGTGAGACTGGAGGTACGATTCATTGTGAGGCAGATTCCTTTCTAGCTGTGAACCCATGAGGCAACAAGTGATCTTCTTTCAAAATACAATGGTGAGACGGGTATAGATCAGACATTCTCATTCCAAAAGGGAGAACTCAGAAAGAAAAAAGGGGTCATGGGTCCCAAACAAGTCCAAAATCTAGCAGAGCAAATTCCTGTAGATTTAAAAGGCTTGAGGATAATACTCTTACACTCAATGCTGTGTCCTCAGGGCCAATCAGTGTGGCCCTGCCTTCCAGACCCACAAGGGTAGCAGCCTTGGCAGTGGCTGCCTGGTCTGCTAAAACAAGAAAATGGCTCACCCTTTGAAACCCAGGAAGCAGTTCTACCCTTTGAGCCCATGGTAGCAATGGCAGTCCTGCCAACCTCTTGACCTCTCTTGGGGGTCATACTTTCCTTTTCTTGGAGGATAACATATTAGATAGTTCTACTGGCTCATCCTGTAGAATCCTAGAAGTCTGACAGTCCTCCTTTATTTCATTCTGTCTCCACACCCTTCAGTTCAAGCTGGCAGCATGCCTGCTGATATATAGTTTTCAAGATCGTATTTGCCTCCAATGCAATCCCTGGAGATCCAAGTCATCAGACAAAAGGGTTCTCCACAGATCTTTCCTGGATAACTGCATCTTTATTCATGGTTTCTGCTGACGTCATTATTTGGATCCATGAGTCACATTTATTTTTCCAGGAGTCACATTTTACAATATGGTTAGGTTAAGAATTTCCCAAATCTTTAAGTTCTGGTTCCTTTTTACTTAACAAGTACTTTTTCAATTTATCTCTCCGCTCTTGCATTTTCTCATAAGCAGCAAAGGAAAAACAGACCATGCCTTCAACACGACTTAGACATCGCCTCAGGTAAACATCCAAGTTCAAATAATCATTGAAAATGACTTCCTAAAGTTAAAAACTCTTGGTGAACTAGCAGTCTGGAGACCAGGCCCACCGGCCGCAGCTTCAGAGGTGGTGGTCCAACCTTCTGTTCAGGTGGTTTCCAGTTGCCTGTGGAGCTCTCTGTTGTCTGAAATTACTATCTGGTCACCCAGGTTATCGGGAGGCTTTGAGGCTGTGCTGGCTGACTGCAGATAGCTTCTCAACCTATTTCAAAATCCGAGTCCCCATGAGGCCCCTGTGGGATTCTTCTCCACTTCTATTTATTTTGAGACAGGGTCTTGCTCTACCCCCAGGCTGGACTATGGTGGTGCAATCATGGCTTGCTGCAGCCTCAACCTCCTGGGCTCAGGCCATCCTCTCACCTCGGCCTTCCAAGTAGCTGGGGGCCACAAGTGTGCACCATCATGCCTGGCTATTTATTTATTTATTTTTGTAGAGATGGGGTCTCAGTTTGTTGCCTAGGCTGCTCAATTCCTGGCCTCAATTGATCCTAATGCCTTAGCTCCCCAAAATGTTGGAATTATAAGCATAAGTCACTGCACCCCTCAGCTTCTTCACTTTTAATTCCCAGTGCATTGCCAAACAGAGAGGCTGGGCAAGATCTGACATCGGCGGAACCCCCTCCCCACATTACAGACCCTGCACCATGCCCTTTGGCATTTGGGACCTCTCTTTCCCCATTTCTTTCTTTTTTTCTCCCCCAGGCATGGGCCTTGTAGAACTTCTATTATTTTTAACAATATCAGTCACCATTATTGAGCACCTAGCATGGTGATCTTTTAACCAAGGGCAACTACAAAATTCCAGTCCCAACGTTCAGTTTGATCCTGGCCTGATAGCCATTCAGTGCAACTTTAAAGGAAAAAAAGGTGGACATCAGATGGAAAGGACACATTCATGACAACAGAAGGGGAATGGCACTCGGACGTGTTTTAAGACACAGAGGATTTGCAATAGTTCAAATAGAGAAAAAGGGGAGGAAAACTGAGTTTCACAATTGGTTAGAGAATGTGCTAGATTCCATGGAAGCTGCATTGAGGCCACGAGCACCACATTCCTGTTTCAAGCAAGACAGCATCATCCATTGTCATAGACTAATACCGTTCCCTCGAATTTTATTCGTCTTGTAATTTTGATTGGATTTAACTTATCTTTCACTTTCATCTTGTCATAGAAGTAGACAATGCCAATGTTTAGTTTTAGGTGAGCACAGGTTGATTGATTGATTGGCTGGTGTTTTAGAGACAGGGTCTTGCCGGAGTGCAGTGGCTCAATCTCAGATCACTGCAGCCTCAACCTCCTAGGCTCAAGTGATCCTCCCACCTCAGCCTCCCAAAGTTCTGGGATTACAGGTATGAGCCACCACACCTGGCCTCCTATTTCTATAATGTTAAGCCAAAGTCACAATCCCCAAAGGGTGAGAGCAACTCATGTCCATCTACAAATGAACTGATAAATACATGTAGCCAGTCCCACAATGGACTATTACTCAGCCTTAAAAAGGAAGGAGGTTCTGAGCTGCACTGCCACATAGGTGAACCTGGAGGACGTGATGCTGAGTGAAATAAGCCAGGCAGACAAAGTCAAGTCCTGTGCAATTCTATTCATATGAGGTCCCCAGCAGTCACATTCACAGAGACAGAGAAGTAGGAGGAGGTTGCCAGGGGCTGGAGGAGGGAGAATGGAAAGTTAGTGTTTAATGAGTACAGAGTTTCAGTTTGGGACAATGAAAAACATTCTGGAGACGAATAGTGGTGAGCGTGGCACAGCAATGTGATTGTATTTAATGCCAATGAACTCTACACCATCGAAAAAGAAAAAACAAATCCAAGTTCATCACTTACAAGTTCTACTTTCCCACAAAACACGAGAACACAATTTGGTCAAGTTCTTTGCCACTTTATAACAAGGATCACCTTTCCTCCAGTTTACAATAACACAAAAATCCATACATAAATGTTTATAGGAATGCTATTTATAATTACAAAAACCTGAACACAATCTAAATGTCCTTCAACAGGCAAATGAAGAAGCTAACCGGTACAGCTATACCATGGAATACTACTTCTCAGCAATAAAAAGGAATGGACTATGAACTATCACAGCAACTTCAATGAATCTTGAAGACATTATTTCAAAAAACAACCAAAGATTACATATTGTATGACTGTTTATATGACAGTCTTTAAAAGACAAAACTATAGTGATTGCCAAGGGTAGGGAGGAGCAAGGGTGTGACAATAAAGGAATGGGATGAGGGGGTTTTTTGGAGTCATGGAACTGTTTTGGATCCTGATTGTGGTATTGGTTACATGAATCTATACATATGTTGCATAGAACTATAAACAACAAGAAAAAACAGTCAGATTTACTATATTTATCAGATAGTATCATACAGTATTTTAAAAATGAAACTCAAAATGTTTAAAAGAACATAATCAATCACTCATAGCCTAAAGTTCTAAACCTACCTTAATGAAAATGTGATTTATATCACAAAATTTCCTTAAACTCCCACCATAGGTAATTATTTCAGGAAAAAATGCCTATGAGACTCAAATTGACACAATCTCTGACAGATTCTATCTTGCTACATTCTAACCTTTCAAGGTTCTAACAAAAATTAATAACACAGTCATATGCCCAAGGGGCATGCTGCATGCCCAAGTAGCCCCAGACATCCCCTTCAGATATTTAATGAGGGAGGATATATTGAAAGAGAAATAAACAAAAACTTGCCTTAAAGGGACCATTTCAAGTACTTTTTACCACAAATCTTCCTCTTACACGCCAGGTCATATATAATGGATTCTTACTACCTGATTTTAACACTGCTCTAGATCCTACAACCTGGGTGTCTATTCCCTCTGGAAGTCAAACTCTTAAGGCTCACTAAGAAGGCCAGAAGGAGAAATGGAGAGCTGCCACAAGAGTGAGTTGCAGGCAGCTTCTTCCAATGATTTTCAAATAAAAATGCATGCTTAGTGCTTAGAACTAAGGACTTCAATTTTACTTGTTTTTCCCTTCTTACTGCCAGCCACTTTCCTTTATTTTGGTTCAAGAGAAGAGTGTTATGATTTCCCTCTCCCAGTTTCTTCTGTTGCCCTCTTGATTGTCTTTGTTCCTTAAACACTGTGCACTTCCTAATTCACTTTTTCCCATCAGCTTTAGCTGCCAACTTTTACAACCACTAGATTTGTTATCCAGCTTAAGATCTCCCTAGTAAGAACTGTATAGCTACACACAAAAGTCCAAATGGAACTACACTACACCCCAAAACTAATCATCACATTCCCTTTAATAGTCAGCATAAGACTGTTATTAACCCTAACACACCTTAATTGTATCTTAGGCCCCTACAATTAACTGCTAATATCTCCCATAGTCTCGGAAGAAGTTAAGAAACATCAGGCATAAGAATGGTTATAATCCAGTTATTTTCTGAATCAGTAATAATATATTTAATTCTATCTAAGTTGTCTGTCCTTGTTAATGAGACTAATTACATCCAGAAAGTAATTGTTACTGACCTGTTGTCATAAGCAATGCATTTATGTCACTTCAATGTGTAACCCCAGGAATATTCCTATAAAATCAGATGTTTCTCTCATGTTTAGCACATACAATTGAAACCACCATTACCACCCACTCTTGGTGTTCATCTTTCATTAAAACTTAACATATTAATTCAATAGAAGCGATCCGAGATTTTGGATGTCACCTGATGGTAAAAGGATGTCTACTGTGGGTAGGAATTCACAACCAAAAATGTATGATCTAAAGTGTATCTCCGATTACCACCCAGAGAGCAAATGAAACGGCTCAAGCTTTACAGACCCAACAGACCAGCATAAACTTCTTGACTATACACATACATATTTCCACAGTATCTGAATAACAAATTTTATTCAGTTATGCCCTAATGTAAAATTAGGTTACTTTCACTATTATAAAGCAATATTGTGAGAAATGGTTTTACAATTACATGTTTTTCATGATTATTTCCTTTAAGAAATCTTTTAAAGTGGACATAGTTGATAAATGAGTATTCAAAATGCGAAGACTTTGAAAGAAACTACAATTTGTTTTCCAGAAAGATTCTGCCAATATTTTTCTTGTCAATAATATATAAGAATCCATTTCACTACTTGCTAGAACCAGAAATGATTGCCCATTTTAATGTTGGCTGCTTGAAAAAAAAATAGCACAGGGGATGATTCTTTAACTTGAAATTCCTTATATAAATTGTTTATGATGCTGGTCTTTTGATTTCTCATTATTTAACTTGCCTGTTTATGTACTTTGCATTTTTTTATTATTGATAATAACTCTGCATATATTAAGTATAGTAAGTATACTAATTTAATAAAATGAACTTTTACAAAACTATCGACTTAACTCACATAAAATCTCAATCAAAATCACAATGGGAATTTCTATAGAACTGGATAACGTGTTTATAAAACTAATCTGGAAAAATAAATATATGAGTTGAGTTAAAACATTTTTTATAAAAAGAATGCACTTCCTCTATTGAATGTATCATATATAGCAACATTTAAGACCAGAACTGTTAATTATGCATAAGGGGAATTTAAAAAGTTTCTCTACTTCATATAATACAACAAAGTGACTTGAATGTGAACTTAAAATCAAAACGAAAATAGAAACTATAAACATGCTTAAAGACAAGATAAATTATTTTTGACTTTTTTTAAGTTGAGGAGTACATGTGAGGGTTTGTTACATACATAAACTTGTGTCATGGGGAAATTTTATACAGATTATTTCATCACCCAGGTATTAAGCCTAGTACCCATTAGTTATTTTTCCTGATCCTCTCCCTCCTCTGCGCTTCCATCCTTGATAATCCCCAGTGTGTGTGTTTTCCCCCTGACATGTCCTCATGTTTCCATTATTTAGCTCCCACTCATAAGTGAGAATACGTGGTATTTGGTTTTCTGTTCCTGCATCAGGTTGCTAAGGATAATGGCCTCCAGTTCCATCCATGTTCCTGCAATGAATATAATCTCATTTTTCATGGCTGCATAGTATTCTATGGTGTACATGTACCACATTCTCTTTATCTAGTCTATCATCAATGGGCATGTAGGTTGAATTCATGTCTTTGCCATTGTGAATACTGCTGCACTGAACATATGCATGTGTGTGTCTTCATAATAAAATGATTTATATTTCTTTGGGTATATACCCAGTAATGGGATTGCTGGGCAAAATAGTATTTCTGATTTTAGATAAGAAAAGATAAATTTTTAAGTTAACCTTTTACTTTAGAATAATTTTAGGCTTACAGAAAGCTTGTGAATAAACATCTCACATGGTTTCCTCTACTGTTAACATCCTACATTACTATGGTACATGTCAAAACAAACTACCAAACACTGGTATGCTGCATTAATCAATCATCAGCCTTTGTTCAGATTTTACCAGTTTTTCCACTACTGTTCTTTTTCTTTAGCATGATGAAAAATCTTACATTGTTGGAAAAATTTTCTAAGGAAGACATGAAACTAAGCCACTGTAAATGGAAAAAGTAATAGATTTAGGTACAGAAAAATTAATTTTTTTCTTATGAAAAAACCCTTTGTGCACAGTGAAAGGCCAACTATACATTGAAAAATACCAAGATATATTTATTAGTTACTTCTTTTCATTCATTTAAAAAATAAAATTTAGAGCTTACTCAGCCTTGGAAATAGAGTATACAAAGTAGACAAAATATTGGGTATTCCTGACTACCTTCTAGTGAGACAGAGAAGACAAACAATAAACAAACTAGTCTATCAAGAGGTGATAGGTGCTATAAATAAAAATAGGGAGGGAGGGAATGGGGAGTTCCAGGTGGGATTAGTGTGACAGGGTGAATGTATCATTTTAAACAGTGTAGTTAAAGTAACTTTCAGTAAAAAAGTGGTATTTAAGAAAAAAATAGAGCTGAGACGAAAGAAGACTGAACAGGTATCTGAGCGACACTGGTCTAAGCAAAGGCAACAGCCAGACCGAACCCGTCAGACAGGCCCCCCTGAGGCTGGAGTGGGGAGATCGGGGAGAATCCTTCCATTTGAGATCTGAGGGGTAACAAGAGCCAGACTAAGAGAAGTCTGGAAGGCCAGAGTTAGGCTTATTGGTTTTGTTCCTATTTTCTTTTACTTTGGTTTTACTGAGTATAGGAGTCTTGATCTGTTGCCCACACTGGAGTGCAGTCATAGCTCATTGCAGCCTCAAATTCCTGGGCTTCAGTGATCCTCCTACTTCAGCCTCCTATAAGTAGCTGGGACTACAGGCTTGCACCATCACACCCAAATAACTTTTTTATTTTTATTCTTAAAAGATATGGTCTTGCCATGTTACCCAAGCTATAAACTAAAACGTAATATTCGTAATATGTAAAGCACATGCAGATGACAAAGATCACATCATCAGCAACTGTGCAGACAAATACAAATTAAAACTAAGAAGCTTAATTCTCCCTGTTGAAAATAAGGGAAGAAATTTTCCTCTTCTCCTTTTGTTTTATAGCATTTACTTTAGACTGCTTGTAATATAAAGGCACTTTCTCATCTCTTTGAAATGTATATAAACCTTTTGAAAACTGGATAGGCCTCTTGTCAGCTTAATGTCCCAGGAATGGCTTTGTCAAGGACCTGAGAGCCATCTCTTTGAAAACGAATCATAAAGGAAGTTAGTGCCCCTGTTTTCCCTTACTGTGGGAGGCTAGGAGCCTAATTTTGCAGGCACTTTGCTCCAAGTTGCAAAACTCCCTCTTGTCAAACAGCTATTAAAACTTTGTTTTTCCTCTGGATAAAGCCAATGAGCTAACACAGATGGTCACCCTAATTACCAGGTGAATCTAGGATGAACTATGTTTAACAAATGGTGTTATCCAGTCTGCTTACTTGAAGACTAGTTATTGTTCATCTTGAAAACATTTTATGATGGGTTTTATTCTCTTGGCTGTATAAAAGGGTGAGATTCCTCTTTATATTTACAATTTCTTAGTGGATTGCCTGTGACGTACACCACATTCTGGTGTAATGTTTATTCAATAATAAAACCATTTTCTTCCTCTACTGTCTTTGTGAACATGGTTCCTGGGTTGCGAGAAAATTTTGTTTTTAATTTTATATCTTTGACACAACCCATATTGAGTTACTGCTATGTATTAGACACTTGTTTATTAAGTGCTTAACCTGTAGCATGGATTATATTATTAGCTCACACAACCAATAAGATATCGAAATATATAAGAAAAGTGAAACTTAGTAGAAAATTATGAAAGGATGTTCACAGGCCACTAACGAAAGGAAAAAAAAAGAAGTGGCAAATAAACATGAAAAGATGCACAGTCTTTTCTAGTGATAGGAAATGGAAACTAAAACAAATGGACATATATTCATTAAGTTAACAGAAAGTTAAAAAAAAGTATGTCCATTGTTTGGCAAGAGCATGAAGAAAAGAGGCACATTCATATACTATTGAAGGGAATCTAAAGTAAAAAATGATTTTTGGATTAAATTGGCAAGAACTGTCAACATTTTAAATGCATAAAGTTGGGGATATACACACACGTAGATGTATAATTTTCAGTGTGCTTTCCTCTTTTGCCTTTCCATGTACAAGATTTTTGCGTTTTTTTTTTCCTCCTTAAGCATCTATCTGCCTTGGAGAAATTCACATTTGTTCAAAAAAAGACAGACTAAGGAAATGTAATGCAGCTATCTTTCAAAATAGAAATACATAACAGACAATAGTTTGGCATGTCTTGCTAAGCATTTCTCAAATTTCTTCATCTCCATCTTTAATATAAAGCAGTCAAAATTGGAGAAGTTGTTCATAAAGTTATTTTCTAGTCTAAAGGACATCTACTTCACCACTGGTAAGGCTAAGCATGAGTCAGAAAGAGGGGAGATGTTATACATGGAAAATGAAAGAAACTTGCCCCCTCCAGGAAGAATTTCTGGGCAAGAGAGAGAGAGAGAGACAGAGAGAGTGGGAAGAGGGGGGATTAAGAAAAAAAAGAATAATACTTAGATGAGGGGCCAGATTCACCATTTCAGGGCTCTAGTTCAGTGAGGGAAGGTCTATCATGTTATCTGTGGTAATAGTGAAGCCAAAAGGGGAGTTATTGCCCCATGCCTATTTAGAAATCTGGAAACAACTTCTCAGGCTGCTTTCTCATCCTACCAACATATTACCACAGCAATCTGGTAGTGCAGCATTATCTAGCAGGAAGCTTAGCCTTCCCAAACCACTTTTTTTTTTTTTTTTTTTTTTTTTTGAGGAGTCTTGCTCTGTCACACAGGCTGGAGTACAGTGGCGCGATCTCGGCTCACTGCAACTGCAACCTCTGCTTCCTGGGTTCAAGTGATTCTCCTGCCTCAGCCTCCCAAGTAGTTTGGATTACAGATGCCCACCACCATACCCAGCTAATTTTTGTATTTTGAGTAGAGACAGTGTTTTACCATGTTGGTCAGGATAGTCTCAAACTCCTTACTTCAGGTGACCCACCTCCCTCACCATCCCAAAGTGCTGGGATTACAGGTGTGAGTCACTACACCCGGCCTCAAACCACTTCTAACTCCAGGTGGTATAGACACTAAGTTAATAACCACTAGACTTGCCATGGAGGCTACCAGAGCAAGAAAAAATGATCCCGAGAAATTTTAGTAGACTCCTAACGGATACTGCACTTATACAGGAGTTTGTAGCCAATGGAATCTGAAGTAGGGCTGAGTTAGCCAGGGGCTTAACTGGGCCCCATTCAAGCCAAGAGGGGAAAATCTTGAGTTATACAACTGCAGACTCCAGACAACCATAAATACCAGCAGGGCAAGAGGCTGCCAAGAGAACCACCTAGAAGACTTACCTCTGACTCCCTGATCTCCAGAGCTCAATTTTGCAATCCCTGTATGCATGTCTTTACAACATAAATTCCACACCTAGAATAATCTGTAGAAGTTCTTGCACATGTGCACATAACATTTCACTATAGAATTATTTCTAATAGCCCAATATTAGGGGAAAAATGTAATTCCCACATAGAAGAAATAATTCAATATATTATAGAGCCATCATACTATAGAATACTATTTGAAAGTTACAAATAATGTGTAACTCTTTATATATTGGCATGGGAGAATGACCAAAATATATTATTTCATGTAACAATCAAGTTCAAAACAATATGTATAAGATGATCCAATTGTCATTAAAAAAACTTTATATGTTTAGATTATATTTTGTCTCCACAAGGAGACAAAATCACATGCATTGCTTTAAGCACAATTTTTCTTCCTGTCACACCATCTGTATAGGTCAAGTAAAGCTACTCTACTGTAGCAAAAAGTTCCAATGACACAGTGACTCAAGAAAGAAGTTAATTTCTCTTTCACTTAACAGTCCATATGTGAATGATCCAGATCAGCAGAACAGCTCCTTATTTAATCAGAGACCCAAGTTCCTCCCAAAACATTGTCCCCCATCCACTTGGGCAATGTTGCCACCTCTTACTTAAGGTTCAGTAAGACCTAGAGAGGAAACCATCACTTCTCCTCTCATTGTATTTATAAGAAATGCTTATATAGCCACATATACTAGTGAGCACTAAGTATACAGTAGTCTAGCTGGATTACCTTTTATAAGAAGAGAGTCACATGGCCACTGTATCAGCAAGCACTAGGTGAGTCTAACTAAACAAAAATCATTATCTAACTAATTCAACTTCAACTCTATTTCTGTGGCAGGAGGGCAGAATGAATTTCTGTGAACAATAAACACCCTTTATCATACCACTCCATCTCCTAGCTTTTATGGGAATAATCTGGGATTTTCAAAAGATGTTATTTACTATTTCTTCCATTATGTTTCTATTTTTTTCAATAACTCTATAGTCATAATAATCATTCAGCTTTACCTCTTTGTTTTACTGGCTTTGTTTCTCACTGCCATTTTTCCTATCTTTCTTATGAATGATAAGTTCATGTCAACGCATTTCTTAGTTGGTAACAAATACTTCGTTGATTTATATTTTCAAGAACAGCACATTGGTAATTTGTTTTCTGATTTCTTTCATACCTGAGAATGTCTTTCTACTGTTCTTGCACATGAAAAACTTTAGCAGGATGTACAGTACTTGGGTCGCAATGTTTTCTGCTGTAAAACTCTGTTTCATTGTTTTCTATCATAGTATTGGACATTTCCAAGGAAAAGTATGATTGGCAGCCACAAGAATTTTCTGCCTGGATACAGATATTTCAACAAGATTATCTAAATATGGATCATTTAAAATAATTTTGTCCAGTTATATAACTGATATGAAGATTCAAGTCTCTCTTGAGCTTGGGGAAATTTTATAATTTTTTGGTTTATTGTTTCTTCTGTATCATCTTTTTCTCTCTCCTTCTCTGGAGTTCCCATTATATTCTATCTCCTAAGTAAGTTCATCATGACTCTTCTTAAATTCATGGTAAATGTCTCTGTATAACTGTTAACTTCCTCTGCATTCTGGTATCCATGTCTACCTTTCTTTTGTAGCATGCATTTGCTGTATCTGCATAGTACTGTATGCTATGGAGGGGGAGATTTTTATTTTGATTAAATTTAAAGTATAGAAAAGATTCATTGTGGTATTTTTATATTATAAACTACAAGCCTGTGGTTTTTTTATTCTTTTATTTATCTTAAAGTGTTCCCAATTCATAGATAACAACGCCCTTCTAAGTCTTGAAACATACAAAAAAATTTCTGAAGTTGTCTCTAGTTCTGTGTAGTAAGTTGACTTCATCGGGAGATTTTTGCTCTGATTCTTTAAATCTCTTTCTGATGAAGGACTAATGACTTTTCACATGTCTTTTGATTTTTCTCTGTTTATTCTGAAAGTGTAGGTGGTTGTTGGTAGTTGGCTGGGAGAAAAAGATCAGTCTATTGTTCAGAATTAGAAAAGAAGACTTTTTAAAAGATTGCCTTGTTCTACTTCTTTGTCTGCCATATAAGGGAAAGGCAGCAACTTTCAACTTTGCTGGGGTCTGTTTCCACAGATCAGAGTCTGATTGCCTGTGAGGAGGTAAAGGTGGAGATGGGCAGAGGCCACCTTAGATCAGTATCTCCACAGCTGTGGTGAAGAATTTCTGTTCAAAGTTTGTCCTTGAATCTCAAAATAAACAAGACTATTGTCCTCCCTTTTCTAACTGACATGACTTCTCTTATTAGAAGCCAGTCATGGGCAGATCCATGGCTATACGTAGCTCACTCTTATTGGGAGTCATCAGGAAAATGCCCCAAAAGCCACAGATTCCCCTAGGTGCCATCCATGGAAGGATTTTTTCACTTTATGAAAAAAATATTCTTTAAAATGTTTTTGTAAAATATTTTTATGTTTAATGTAAAAACCTTTACTCTTAGACAAGATCTGATATAGTTCCCATAAAATGCTGCATAGATGCACTGAAAAAAGAATAAATAGGAAATACAAATCTCATGCATGTAGTGTTTTAAATAGGAAATTTATAGATGTAGGTAATTCCTTATGGATCGAGAGAGAAGCTTGAATTGTGTCTAAATCAAATGGGATCCATCCAGGCAGGTTTAATACGTTTTTACCTGAAAAGAGTCCTTTGGGTTATGGAGCTCTAGAAGACAGAACAGATTTCAACATTAGTAAAGAAACTCTGCTCCTCTGCTCTCTGTGCTTCCTGTGCCCTAGGCAAAGGAGCTAAAGATAAGGGCAATGCTCCCAATTTGCTGGAAGAGAAGCCAAGCCCAACGAAGACTGAGCCATAAGGCCTGGACACCCTCAACTATTATTACCCATCCCTCATTTAGCACTGTGGGAACATACAGTCCTGGGGTGAAGAACATTCAGATACGTAAAGACTCCCACATTTAAGCTGAGGAAATATAGGAGAGGAAACAGAGTTTGTAAGAGATACAAGTATATGTGAAAACTATGAAAGAGGCTCTGATTTTGAAGCCCAAAAATTTCACTCTGACTCTATACAAGATCTTAGGTATATCATCCAGCCCAGAGAGGAAAACATCCCATACTGGCAGCCCCCTTAAGCTCGTCCATTCATCAAATGTTAGCTGAGAATGCATGCAAATGCCTGCCACTATTTTCTGGCACCTGAACATCCCCAGAAGCTTATGGAAGAACTGGGATTTACTCTCCACCCTAACTTCTCAAGGGCTTGCTCCTTCCTTCACCTGATACCATTCCCAGTGCAGTGCTCTACTTGGGATTGCATCCACTTACTTCCCAAACCAGCTGTAGCTCCCACACAGCAATTCACAGGCTGGCCAGAGCCCTTTCTGGAACTTATTGTCACTTGCACTGTATCTTACTTAGATTCCTCCGGCATATAGAAGACAGGCTTGTTTTGAAACATATAGATTTTTCCATGTTTTTATACTCCTTTGGCCATGTCAGTGGAATTTAAGAAGAGAATAAGAATTGAAATTATAGGGTCAATCTGCCTTTTTGAAGCAAGCTCCAGATTATATATGGTAGCCTCTTGTCCTGCAAGTCCTGACAGCCCGTTTACAGGGTGTTAAGTGCCTGTGTTTGGCAGTCAGTGTTTGTAGTACAGCTGCTGAGCCTGATTTACAGAAGATACTATGCAGCTGAAATGAAGGGAGAATAAAAGCTGATGTTTGATAGAACTGGGAATTAAAAAGCCCTGAATTCTTGTATTTGGCATGGTGTCAGGCCACACCTCAAGGCCAATGTCTTCATCTCTGCATCTCAGTTTCTTCACCTATAAGGTACACAGAGGAATGCATAGTTCAGTTTCTAATGCCACCTGCAGACAAACAGCTGTGAATGGGGAGAGGAGGAACTGGTCTGTGAATTGACACTAGGGTCAGCAATGCATTGCTAGCACACAGGATACTAGACATTCACGAGTGCATCAGAGGTTGTTTGCCACCTGGCACAAAGATGGATTGAAAAAGAGGTGCTCATTTTAAACTGTTTAATATTTTCAAAGTTTCAATATGATTGATGCCTCAGTCTGATAAACACAATTTATTTTTATTTATTTGTGTATTACTTTTCTACCTTCCTTTCTTCTTAGAAAGACCTTTGACAATATCCAACTGTACAGAATGTATCCATGTAATTGATCACATACTTCAAATCACAAGTGAACATTAAAGGGGGAAGTATAATTCTGAAATTAGAAGTCTGACTCTTTTACTGGTTTCAGAGAAAACATTAAATACACATTCATACACAGTCAGTCTCTATTACACTAAGATCTGGATGAGTTATAAGAGGCTACAACTGGAAATTGAACCTACATTTCTTCCCTGACAAGATAGCATATTAGACTCTAATCATTCAGAGTTGTGTTATTTACTATGCTCCTGCCACCCACATTCATGTATATTTATGTGAAGTCCAAAAATATCCAGCAGCACTTACTTCAGATGATTATCTATGTCCTAATCAGAAATACTAATCAGGAAACACATAACATACTCAAATCCTATTGTGTAAGACAAACAACATCCGGAATACAGAAAAATCCTGCTTTGATAAAAGTGCTCTTCAAAGTATCTTCCACTTTTTACAGCAATAAGAAGAGAGAATACTGACCATTTGCTGCTTATTCCTGAAGTTTGAAAGCAACAAGGTGTGAAAAATGGGTCCCCTGTAGGATCTACTAACCTGAGAAGAGCAGAGACCATGTGCTAATTTAAACAGATGTTTTCTCCATGTTTTCATATATAGGGAGTAAAAGGTAAATACAGAGGTTTTCAGATCCTTTCTTCTGTACATAAATCTCAGCTTCAAAATAATATCATAGAATTCAAAAGAATGATTCTGTCATTCTAAAGCATTTTACCACTGCTGACAAGAACTGTGATAACCTAAGGATTTTCTTAACAAAAATGCTTCAAAAGGAAAAATATTTGAAAATAGAATTATGGAGTTTTATATATCGCAGAAGTTTAACCCACTGGGTTTTTTCTTTTTCTTTTTTTAGCTTTCAAAGCAATTCTGTATGCCCATTTAATGTTTCCCTTTCTTAAATTGAGTAATTTTTCTTTGACAAATTGTTGCTTAGAAAAGCCTTTTATATGATTCACCGTCACCTCTTCAAAGTTTTTCTCCAGGTGTTGACAAATGGCCACATTTGGCTTTCTTTCTTACACCAACAGAAATGGAAACATCTGTATCAGAGAGTGTTAGCACCAGACCACCTACTCAGGTTTTGCAAGGCTCCCTTTCTCTGTCCACCCACTTTCCTCCTGCTCCCTCAGACTATGACTTAGAATTTTCTCTGTATTGGATGTCAGCTAAAAGAAGGTTTTTTAAAAAAAAAATAATTATATATATACATGTTATGTAAATTCAAAGTGGTTACTGTTTGCACACCAAAATCTATAACAAATCTTCCAGTGATCTTATTATTTAGAGTACATGGTCATTTAGTTAACAATCCAGCTGAAGAAAAATGCTTTGGGAATGGTACACTATTCCTTCAGGATGCTATTTAAATAACACTGATTTATATTTATCAGGAGCTACGTTATGGGTGATCACATTTTAAGAGGAAATTGTTGCATGGTCAATCTGGCTATTTGGGGCTGACTCTGATCCTTCAACTCTTAACCAATCCAGTTGGTTTCCATGCAATTGCTCACTGATAGAATTGAAAAGCTGACCTTGACTGTTTCATAATAAATATTGGTCATGGCAGAAAAAACAGAGACATAAAGTCTGTGGTAATTTATGGAGAACATGCTAAATTGAAAATGGGGTAAATTTAGCTCCATCCATACCAAGTCATTGTATGACATTGAAAAGAATGGGGAGAGTAGCTAAGTCTCTCTTTGGCTCAATTTATCACCTTAAAAAATAGTTTTTAAAACTTTATTTCTCCCATTGTTTGGGATGTGTGTGAAGCCATTAAGGTAAAGTCAACCATTTTAAAGCTGATATAGAAAAAAGAATCTATGTAATGTTTGTGAGAAAAAAAGAATATACCTCATTCCCCAAATACTTAATAGTTATGAGCCTCTATTAGGGTTATTCGTGCCTCCAAATAGCTGTAAGTCATTTTAAATAAGCAATTTCACTCTTTTGTATTTCAAATAAATTTGGAGGACAAATATATTAAGGCATTACTTAAAATGGTATCTATCCAGTTCAATATGACATATAGTCAAGTAAGTAATGCTGAAGGAATAGGACACATGGCCTGTTTTTTGGTTAGAAACAGAATGTGTAAACAGATTTAGAACACAGAGCCCCAGACAACATGAAGAAAC
Source organism: Callithrix jacchus (assembly GCF_049354715.1). Lineage (NCBI taxonomy): Eukaryota > Metazoa > Chordata > Mammalia > Primates > Cebidae > Callithrix > Callithrix jacchus. The sequence goes on from NC_133515.1 coordinate 37,328,302, forward strand.
TGAATTTCTTTGTACAGTTTCATAAAAGGAGAGGGGGAGATCGAATATGTAACAAGGACATTGACAAGAAATTTTTCCTATGTTATAGCTTCGTTTTAGAATGACTCTCCAGGTAAGCCAAAGCGTTTTGTTTGCTTGGTTGGGTGGGTGGGTGGTTGATATTTATTGGTTTTTTCTTTATAGCCCAGGCCTATTTACTCCTCTGTATAAGAATTGGGATCATTGCAACTTAAAAAAAAATTACCCCTAGTGTAATCTAAAATGAGAGAAAAGTTAAATTCTCCAAAATCACAGTTGTATTTTATCCTAAAATCTAATTACCTCACTCCTTGGCCCTAGTATACCCAGGACTAGATAGTGACTTTGTAAATGTGAAATGATTACAACTGAATTGGGGAAACATGGTGATGACATTAAAAATGGACAGCACATATCAAGAGCATTCCAGGTTATAAAAATAGAAGGCTCCATAAAAAATAGACATGCAAGCCAGGCACAATGGCTTATGCCTATAATCATAGCACTTTGGGGAAGCCAAGATGGGTGAATCACCTGAGGTCAGGAGTTTGAGACCAGCCTGGCCAACATAGCGAAACCTCATCTCTATTAAAAAACAAAAATTTGCTGGGCATGGTGGTGCACACCCGTAGTCCCAGCTACTGGAGAGGCTGAGGCAGGAGAATTGCTTGAACCTGGGAGGTAGTGATTGCAGTGAGCTAAGATTATGCCATTGCACTTCAGAGCAAGACTCTGTCTCAACAACAACAACAAAATAGAAATGCAGTGACATCTTCAGGATGCCCATCAGTAATTAATATACCTCATTCCCCAAATGCTTTTAGTAGTTATGAGCCTCTATTAAATACGTAAATACATAGGCAGGCAAAAAGAAAAAAAAAAAAAAATATATATATATATATATATATATATATATATATATATATATATAAAGTTGGTGAAACACAGTCCTCCAATAACTGTTACAAATGATTTGAAAATAATGTGAGTATTTGGATTGTATTTTTAGGTATTTTAGTGTCTGATCCTTCAAAGACTCTAACAAAACCACCCCAGTCTTATTGGTTCATTACAGAAACGGACTTTTAATCATGATTGAAGACTGCCTGAAAATATAGCCTTCCATGTACTGATGAAAGTGCATTTTTTCATGCTAGTATCTTCTGAGAAGGAATGACCAAAAAAGCCAAAAGCCTTTAAAAAATGCCATTGCAAAGGCTGTTATTAAAGTCATGATTCTCCAGATAATAAGAGTTTTTTGGAACACTTATTAGAAATATTTTGACTTCAAACAATTTTTCTTAAAGAGATTCTCCCTAGTTACACCTTTAAATTTTTATGTTGAGAAGGTTGACTTAATAAAGATATTCCTTTTTGATATTACATTCAGCTGCTTTGATAAATTGTGAAGAAACAAAAACTGAACATCTATTTGTAGACAAGAATGTTGAATAATAATGAACCATAGCCATATTTTACTTTTATGGCTGTTTTAAACTGCAAATAGCAGGAAACCCAACTGGCAGTAATTTAAACAAATAAGCGTTTCTTTTTCCCAACTAACAAGAAGTTTGAAAATAGATGATACAAGATATTAGTTGCTCGAAGATGCCATCAAGGACCTAAGATATTTTTTTTCCTTTGTTCTTCCATCCTTAGTATGTTGGCTTTTATTCTGTACTTATCACTCAATGATTACACAACAGATGCTAAAGCTTTGGACATCATATCTGCATTCAAAGCAGAATCAGGAGGAAGAGGGATAGCAACTGGCTTATTATCCTCTTTGTCAGTGTGTTAGTCTGCTCAGGCTGCTACCGATACAACAAAATGCCATAAGCCATGTGACTTAAACAACAGTAATTTATTTCTCTGGAGGTTGGGGCAGTCCAAGGTGCTGAGTCCTGGCATATCTATCTCTGGTGAGGGACCACTTTCTAGACAGCCCTCTTCCTGCTAGGAGCTCTGAAAGTCATTACTCTTTGAATGCTTATGGAAGAAACATCTTTCTACCTGTTCTTAAAAGGGCATTAATTTCATCACAAGGGCTCCATTCTCATGATCTAATGTAAACCTAACTACTTCCCAAAGATCCTACCTCCTAATACTGTCATATCAGGGGTTAGGACTTCAACATATGAATTTTACTAGGAAACTGATATAGTTTGGATGTTTATCCCCTCCAAATCTCATGCTGAAACGTGATCTCCAATGTTGGAGGTAGAGCCTAGTGGGGAACGTTTGGGTCATGGGAGCAGATCCTTCATGAATGGCTTGGTGCCCTTCCTGCAGCAATTAGTGAGTTTTCTATGAGTTCACACCATAGTGGTTATTTAAAAGAGTCTGTCTCCTCCTCCCTTTCTCTTGATCTCTCTCTCTTGTTCTTTCTCTTTCCATGAAACATGCCTGCTTCCTCTTCACCTTCCACCATGAGTAAAAACCTTCTGAGGTCTCACCAGGAACTGAGCAGATGCTGGCACCATACTTCTTGTGTAGCCTGAAGAACCATGAGCCAAATAACCCTCTTTTATTTATAAATTGCCCAGCCTAAGGCATTCCTTTATAGTGATGCAAAACAGACTAATACAGGAACACATACATTCAGCCCATAACAGTAAGGAAGGCAGAAGCTGAGCCAGGAATGCTCAGCAGAATTTCACTTAGTCTCATTAGTAAAAATTGGTTCATGTAAATGCCTAGTACAAGAGTAGCGAAGGTAAATATTTAATGGAACATATTTCTACCCTAAACAATATTAGGGATATCCTAGCAAGGAAACAGGAAAAGAAAATAGATATTGCATAGCTAATCACCACTGTGTACTATACTTGTCTAACCCAGCATAGTTTGCAAAATCCTAGGACTTCCTTTAGCTCTGGCAAAAGTAATACTGATATGTTTTGGCTGTGTCCCCACCCAAATCTTACTTTGAATTTTAGCTCCCATAGTCCTTATGTATTGTGGGAGAAACCCAGTGGAAAGTAATTGAATCATGGGGGCATGTTTTTCCCATGCTGTTCTTGTGATAATGAATACATCTGATGAGATCTGATGGTTTTATAAAAGGCAGTTCCCCTACATATGCCCTCTTGCCTACCACCATATAAGACGTGCCTTTACTCCTCCTTCACCTTTCACCATGATCGTGAGATCTTTACAGTCATGTGAAACTCAGAGTTCATTAATTATTTTTCTTTACAAATTACCCAGTCATGGGTATTTCTTAATGGCAATATGAAAATGGACTAACACAAATATTTTCTCCACAACTTTGCAAGATTTAAATAAAAAAGCAGACAGAGCATCATCTTGGAACAACTGAAATCATTCAATAACACAAAAAGTGTTTTCCCTCCAAATAAAAAATTTACCATTATCTTGACCTGCTGTAGTATTTCTAAATCTCATCATGGAGCTATATACTGGTCTCAGGAATTATTAGGCATTTTTAATGACTTCAACTTTATATTAGCGTATTAAATGTATGAAGGTTACATCACGAGGCAGAGTGCAGCATTTAGTAAAATGCTGTGTCTGAAGGAAGCAATAAAAAATATTTCTTATTTATAATGAGGACAGCAGTAATTAAATAAAACCCCTGCTAGTAGCAAGTCTGTTTTACTTCTCCTTAAATCCTCTGTTGTAGAGAGCTTTGTAAAAATAATTCTAGAAAAATATTTCCTAATTCTAGAGTTGAGGGTCAGGACTAACACTGGCCATCAGGACAGCTGGACTGGGCTTTTATTTCATGCAGTTGTTACATGTCAGGGGCCAGAATTAGGCAGTGTTGTATCTCAATATATGTAATAAGAGCATCCTTTATAACAGTGTTATATCTGTATTTATTTTAAAGTAACTCCTTGAAAGAAATAAAAGAGTCTTCAACTCTTAATCTTTGTACATGAAATAGATGGTGTCTTAGTCTGTTCTCACACTGCTATGAAGAAATACCCAAGACTGGGTAATTTACAAATAAAAGAGGTTTAATTGACTAATAGTACTGCATGTCTGAGGAGGCCTCAGGAAACTTACAACCATGGCAGAAGGCACCTCTTCACCGGGCAGCAGGAGAGAGAATGAGTGCAAGCAAAGGAAATACCAGATGCTCATAAAACCATCAGATCTCATGATACTCACTCATTCTCTAAAGAATATTATGAGGGAAACTGCCCCCTTGATTCAATTACCTCCACCTGGTCCCACCCTTGACCTGTAGGAATTATTACAATTGAAAGTAAGATTTGGGTGGAAACACAGAGCCAAACCATATCATTCCACCAATGGTCCCTCTCAAATCTCATGTCCTCACATTTCAAAACACAAACATGCCCTTCCAATGGTTCCCCAAAGTCTTAACTCATTCCAGCATTAACCCAATAGCCAAAGTCCAAAGTCTCATCTAAAACAACACAAGTTCCTTCTGCCTATGAGTCTGTAAAATCAAAAGCAAGTTAGTTACTTCCTCGATAAAATGGGGGTACAGGCATTGGGTAAATACACTCATTCTAAATGGGTGAAATTGACCAACACAAAGGGGCTACGGGCCCCATGCAAGTCCAAAATCCAATACGACAGTCACTAAACCTTAAAGTTTCAAAAGGATATCCTTTGACTCCATGTCTCACATCCATGTCACACTGGTGAAAGAGGCGGGTTTTCATGGACTTAGGCAGCTCCACTCCTGTGGCTTTGCAGGATATAGCCCCTCTTCTGGCTACTTTCAGGGCTGGTGTTGAGTGTCTGTGGCTTTTCTAGGTGCACAGTGAAAGGTGTTGGTGGATCTACCATTCTGGAGTCTCAAGGATGGTGGACCTCTTCTCACAGCTCCACAGGTAGTGCCCCAGTGAGGACTCTGTGTGGGTGCTCCCACCCCACATTTCCCTTTCTCACTGCCATTGCAGAGGTTCTCCATGAGGGCTCTCCCCCTACAGAAAGCTTCTGTCTGAATATCCAGGCATTTCTATACATCCTCTGAAATCTAGGCAGAGGTTCCCAACCCTTAATTATTGACTTCTGTGTACCTACAGGCTCAACACTATGTGGAAGCCACCAAGGCTTGGAGCTTGCACCCTTGGAGGCAATGACCTGAGCTGTACCTTGATCCTTTTTGGCCATGGCTGAAATACAGAGCACCAAATCCCAAGAATGCACAAAGCAGCAAGGCCCAGGACCCAACCCATGAAATCATTTTTTCTTCCTAGGCCTCTGGGCATTTTAAGGGAGGGGCTGCCATAAAAACTTCTAATATGCCATGAAAACATTTACTCTATTGTCTTGGCCATTAACATTTGACTCCTTGTTACTTATGCAAATTTTTGCAGCTGGCTTGAATTTCCCCTCAGAAAATCAGTTTTTCTTTTCTGCTGCATTGTCAGGTTGCAAAATTTCTAAACTTTTATGCTCTGGCTCTGCTTCCCTTGTAAACGTAAGTTCCAATTCCAAATCATCTTTATGAATGCATAAAACTGAATGCTTCTAAGAGCACCTACGTCAAATCATGAATGCTTTGGTGCTTTGAAATTTCTCCTGCCAGGTACCCTAAATCATATATATATATTTGGTGCCATGACTCGGATCTAAATAATCTTTCTCAAGTACAAATTTCCACAGATCTCTAGGAAAGGAGCAAAATGCCACCAGTCTCTTTACTAAAGCATAGCAAGAGTCACTTTTACTCCAGTTACCAACAAGTTCCTCATCTCCATCTGAGACCTCCTCAGCCTGGACTTCATTGTCTATATCACTATCAATCATCATTTTGGTCAAAGCCATTCAGTAAGTCTCTAGGAAGTTCCAAACTTTCCCATACCTTCCTGCCTTCTTCAGAGCCCTCCAAACTGTTCCAATATCTTCCTGTTAGTTCCAAAGTTGCTTCCATGTTTTTAGGTATCATTATAGCAGCACCCCACTCTACCAGTACTGTATTAATTTACTGTATTAGTCCATTCCCACACTGCTATGAAGAAATACCTCCTGCATGGCTGGGGATGCCTCAGGAAACTTCCAGTCATGGCATTAGATTCTTCACAGGGCAGGAGGAGAGAGAATAAACGCAAGCCGAGGAAATGCCACATGCTTATAAAACCATCAGATCTCATGAGACTCACTCATTATCACCAGAACAGCATGGAAAACTGCCCCCATGATTCAACTACCTCCACTTGGTCCTGCCCTTGACCCAGGGGGTTATTACAATTAAAGGTGAGATTTGAGTGGGGACACAGAGCCAAAACATATCAGATGGACAAGGGAGTAAAAAGAGACAAGTTTAGCAAGCTGGAATTGAAAGTAAATATTAAGAAAAAATTAGGTTATGAGTACTTTTTTCTAAAATATACCTAAGATAAACATGATAAAGTCTCAATTTTCTCCAGCTCACTTTTCTGGGGATCTCAATTTTATAGAATAAAGTTAAGACTACTGGGAGAAATAAAAAATGTCTGTGACCAGCTGAAATAATTATGTTCTAGCCTTTTCTGTTCAGATCCTCACTCTGATCTAAGAACATCACCTTTAGACATAATTCTAGTAGGCATGGTTGTCTGGTTTTGCAGTCATCAAGACATTAGACTGAAAATTAGAAATGGATAGTACTGGCTAACTTGAGAAAGACAATCATAGAAAGAGGAATAAGAAGTGACAGTCAAAAGCCTGTTGATAAAAATGAAGATTGAAAACTGATCAGAAATAGACATAAGAGCTCAAAAAACACTCCAGATGGGCCCCTAAGACAAATATCCCTCATACTTCAAAAGTCCCCATGGGGCTATGATTCATATGCCAACACTGAATTATCAAGAACAACTTGAAAAATATTTAGCATCCTTTGTTAAGGTAGAAGAGTTTATGACAATACTTAAAAATAGGACCATGCAAATGCAAACTTTTAAAAATTAAGAAGGTTGCATCAGGTGATAGAAGCAGTTTGTGGTTTGGGTCAAAATTCTGCCCCCTCCATAGCCTGTGAGTTTGAACAAGTTACAAAAGCTCTCAAAACTCTAGTTTCTTCTTTGTAAAATTTTAAAATAGCATAATAATACTTAGTTCTTAAATCTATTGAAGGACTAAATAAATCAAAACTTATTAAGAATCTAACACCATGCCTGACAAGCCCTACGTAATAATGTGGATTTTCTTCACTTTCCTTAACTGGGTCAGCTCTAGTTATCTAAAAATTGCATTCCTATGAAACAATCTATTCTACTAAAATGCCACATCAGCAAGCTCTCTTGGTGTTAGCAAAGAGATTTATATAAAATTGTCAAGTCCAAAGTCCAAGAAAATGATGAGGTAATTTGGTTCCCTTTATCATGTTTGCCTAACCACACTGGAAAGTTAACTAAATGGGGATGACTACACAACCAATAACTTCTTCTTTACATATTAAAAAAAACTCTGTTTACAGCGGTTTCCTTGGATATTATTATTAGCTAAGTCCTGCATTTTCATCCTATAGTTATGAGGGCTCTCTAATGAAAATAATTATCATCTATGCTTGCTGCTATTTTATGGGAAGAGGAAAGAGAGGAGAAGGGGCAATTTGGAGGCAAAGCTGGCCAATGTGGAGTCCTTTTGTTGAAGGTTCTGGATGTCTTAAAGACCCTGAGCAATTGGGGAAGAGGGTTGGAAAACCACCTAAAAGGTGGAAGGAAATGTAAACAGAGTGGAAGTGAAAACATGAAAATTAACATAAAGGCAGGGTGTCTATTGGACAAAGATCCTCTCCTGCCTCTCTGTGTGAAAATAAAAAAAAAAAAAAACGCTTCTGCTTATTCTCTTTAATTGTAACTTGTTACTTGAGGTGTTTGTCTACATTCAATTTTGTCCACATTCCTTGACATAATTTGCTCATGATTTGCTAAAACTCTCTTGATTTGCTAAAGTTTTTAAGGATTGCTAAAACAAAGAAGATGTCCTGCCATTTGGGAAAGTCCCTTTATTCTTCCTGCCAAAAAGTTACGACTGCATCAATCAGAGCACATCTGAATCTCTCTTTATATCTTCTCATTAATTTTCAACACACAGCAGCTACCTCATTACCACACGGGGGTGGGTGCCAGTATGTGCATGTATGTATATGTGTGTGTGATTAAGAAAGACAACAAATGAATCAGAGATTAAGAGAAGGCTACATCAACTTATCAATTAGCATCATGAAAGTTGTGAAGTCCAATGTGATTTGTAAATGAGATTGCTGAGTTAAGCTAAGCCACCCCCTTCAAATAGACTTTTTTCTTTAGTCATTTTCTGGTAAAAACGGGATTCATTATTTTATTAGTTTTGATCAGGCTCAGTATTCTCTAGATAACAAGTTGACAAACTATGATATCCATTTTGAATCTGACCAAATGCCTATTTTTGTAAATGAAATTTTATTGGAACATGGCCACACTCATTTACTTTTATATTGTCTATAGATGTTTTGGCATTACAGTGGCTGAGTTGAAGACTTGCAACAAGACTATCTGGCTCACAACGCTGAAAATATTTATTATCTGCCCCTTCATAGAAAAGATTTACTGACCCATGCTCTTGAAAGGGTGTCTCTCAAATTCGTGCAGGGTCTGAAGAGGTGACCAGTTGGAATGTGAAATGAAATATTGGCAGTTCTATTTCTACTTATCTTTTCTCCTAGAACAAACAAGAAATTGCACTTAACAAGTATTTGATACATGGACTGACCAGGATATTCCCTGTTGGTCTACGAATCAGAGGGCTGCATTTACCTACTCTGGGTGAGGTGTCCTAAGTCAAGAGTGAGGTTCCATATAGGGAGAGGTTGATCGAGCGTTATCCTCTCCCTCTCACTGGCTCATTTCTAATACATGGTGACATGGTGCTCTTTGTGTGACTAATTAAAAGGATTTAAGAGTATTATCTATTGAAATTAACTTTAACAGCCACTAAAAGATTCCTGCAACAAAACCACAAACAAAATTCTAATCATGCAAGTAGAAGTGACAAACAGGAAATGGCAGAGTTGACACTAACTCCTTTAAGTACAAACTTCGTATCAGTATGCCACTACACAAAACAATGATAATATAAACAGGTTTGACAAAAAGTCAGCTCACATCAGTCAAAAGTCTTAAGGAGGCAATTCAAAATAGCAATTTGTATCCGCAATCATTTCTGATAAAAGTCACCCCATGTATATATTATGCCATGAAAAAGTAGACTATTACAATAGTCTGAAACCATCATGCCTTACTAAAATATTTTTAAATATATAATTTAGTTCATCTTTCTCTCAATCTTCTTTATTTCTGTTTCAGAATACATCTTAAAATGTGCATAATATATAGTATGGTACATGCTAATGGACCATACAGAACACATAAATATATATATTTACCCAAAAAAGTAAAAGCTCAAATTTTCTTATTTTACCATTGTGATACATGATCAAAAAGTTTTTGTGCTACCACTCTAGAAGGTAAAAGGGTAGAGTGAGTCAACCTCTGGATAGACCTCTGTTATTAAACTTTCAAAAGCAAATAGAACTAAGTGAAGGTTACCCAACAGCGGGACTGCTGAAGTTGAGAACACAGAAGATCATATGTTGCTTCCCTTATGAAAAAAAAAAATTGGAGTCCTTGTTTTCAAATTTATTTAACCAAATTGGGGAAAAATATTTTATGGATCTCAGATTTGATTATTTTATTATCTATGAAAGGGAATTCTACTTTGAAAGCCAAGAATATTTGACAAAGCTAAAAATCTATTGCTGTTAAACAAAGACTGATTTGAAGGAATTCTAAAGTATACTGCACTTAGCTAAGTGGAAGATCAAAAAGAAAATTGATAACAAGGATATGAAAGAAACTAAATTATACTTGGAATATAAAATATCTCTTTAGCATAGAACTAATCTGCATTGCTATGTAAGTTGATAAGCAATTTTTTTCCCTGCACAAACCTAAATACTCCTAAGTGATAGATCATATTAAGAGAATGAGAACCTGAGGATATGCACATATGTTAAGCACCTTATGTGTCTAGAATCATACAAAGCATGCCAGTTTCCTGCTCATCACAAGCTATATTTCATAGATTAAAAAAACTTCAAGTTGCTTTGAAAATCAATCAAAGCAACTTGACCAAGGTCACCCAGCTAGTAAGTGGCAGAACTGAGATGTTAACTCACATCTGTCTGATACCAAAGATAGGGCTTTTTCTGCTAAAGGCTGCTGTCTTTCAGAAACAACATCATTGCTATCCTGACAGCTTTTTTCAGCAATGTTGAAAAATAGTAAGACCTCAAAGCTGATTCAGTGGCCCCAGTTATAATCCTGTTATGTGCTAATTTTTTTTTTTAAGATGAAGTCTCACTCTGTCACCTATGCTGGAGTGCACAATCTCGGCTCACCACAACCTCCGCCTCCCAGGTTCAAGCAAGTCTCCTGTCTTAGCCTCTCAAGTAACTGGGACTACAGGCTCAAGCCACCACACCCAGCTAATTTTTGTATTTTTTTTAAGATGGAGTCTCACTCTGTTGCCCAGGCTGAAGTACAGTGGCACGATCTTGGCTTGCTGCAACCTCCACCTCCTGGGTTCAAACAATTCTCCTGCCTCAACCTACTGAGTGGCTGGGATTGCAGGTGCATGCCACCACGCCTGGATAATTTTTGTTTTTAATAGCAATGGTGTTTCACCATATTGTACAGGCTGGTCTTGAACTCCTGACCCCAAGTGATCTGCTTGTCTCAGCCTCCCAAAGTGCTGAAATTACAGGCATGAGCCACCATGCCCAGCCCTAAAATTTTACTTTTGAGAATCCTTTGTTATGTATGGTTGGGTTCTCTGACCCACACAAATCCATTTAACTAATTGGATACTTGAACAATAATAGCAAGTACTTACTATTTTCCAAGCATAAAACTAGTGTCTTTATATGCCTTTATATGTCTTTATATTTAAGTCATTTAATTCTCATAGTAACTTCTATACGCGTATTACATTTGTCATCATTTTGACTATTTCGTCTCAATTGGCAACAAAATGGAACACATCTGCTTTCCTTTAATAGTTCCAATTCTCACTGAAACTCTAATCTTCTACTGTAAACTGGTCTAGAGCAGAAGCTGGTTTCATCTTTGAAATCAAAGAAAGTTCAAAAATTCCCTTGACTTGACTAAGAACCTATGTGACATACAGTAGTAGTTACCCTTCCCTCCAACAAAGTAGGTATCACAAGCAAGGAGATTTTTTTTGTTGTGCATGGTGGAAACATGACTGAGAAATCCAACAGAGACAACAGCACAAGTACATGTTTGATATGCTTCTCAGTGACTTACCTCGCATCACACAGATGGTGTATGCCAGTGTTTTTCATAAGGAGCCAACTCTAGTCCCCCCAAATGGCAGAGTGTTACATACATTTCCTAAGAACCAATAGATAAGCTTGTGTCTTACCGGTAAGGTTGACCCTAGCAAAACTTTCTTGTGGCTCCCAGTGAATAGAGATCTGGATGGGTTATCTACTTTCTCTTACTCCTTTTAACTGGTATTGGGGTTTCATTAAATTCTTTCTCTGGTTTGTTTAATTTACAACCTTCTTTTCTTTTTTTTTCTCTTTTTGAGACTTTTGACTGATATTTTCAGCAGGTTTGTGTATTTTTTATTTCCTTTGATCTGTATAATATTTGCCAGTACTTCTGAAAAAAGCAAAATTAGGTAGAACAATAAATAGATTTATTTTTTCTAAATGTCATCTTTTTTTTTTCTTCTTTCATCTTTAACAACAATCTTGTCATTTGGACAACTGATACTTTAGCATTTGCAATTATAATCATGCTTTTAAAACTGACAGAGTAAGATTAAGTAAATCAGTGCACTTTGCAGGTGGAACAAACTGAGTAATTTTTTGGTAATTTAATTCTTCCCTCTCTTTAACAGTAAGCCTTAATTCAACACATTCAGTATGATATAAATATTTACCACTAGTGGAAACTCTGTGAACTGATAATTAAACCCAAAAACACTTCCACAAATTGCTCACTTAAAATCTTTTGTTTAATGGAAATGTACATTTAAATAAATAGACCAAAGAAAAGAATGACCCTACCACTCTAGTTAAGATGAAAAGTCTACGTGAACTTTTGGTTTCTGAAAGCTTGACCTCTAAGACTTAAAAAACCTTCTTCTATAGAGTCACATGGAACATCAAAATGTTTTATAAAATTTCATTTTATTTTGTCCAATAAAAAGACAGTAATTTTTAGATTTGTGTTATCTTTTTGCTATTAGCAGATTGTCCCTAGGCCTTTCTGGTGCAGTATTTAACACTGTTAGTCAATTAAAATCACTCATGTACAAACTCTGTTTTTCTGCATTTCTTCTTCAAACCTTAAATAAAATAATGCTAGTGAGCTTACATTTCTTTTTGTCCTGAGATTCTCAAAAAAAAAAAAAGTTTCCAACTTCTGATAAAAATAGAAAGCAACTGATCATTTCTCTTTATCCCAACTTTGAAATGAGTTTTAAAAAGAAAAGCTCCAGAAGATGATATAATTAGATGTACTTTCTCTTTAATGATGAACCATTTATGTTCCTCATTCTGGACATTTTTCCTTTACACATAGAATAAAGTAGCAAGAAAAATGAAAAATATGTTTGGGGTGTCTTTTAAGAAGTTCTGTCTTTGTTTCACAGAACCCCTTGATAATTCTATTTCCTAAAATCATAGAGAGCATTTTGTTATCAGTATTTTTAAAATTCAACAGAAAATGGCCCACATACATGCATATGCATAACCATGCTCAAGTAATAAATACACACAGTAAGCTCACACTATATCCTTTTCTAAGCATCATGCAATCTACACACATACCCAGATACATTAAGCCAAAACCAAATGCATATATGGGTGGGAAATCTTCTTGTAGTTTCCTACTTCTCTTGAGTCATAATTAGTTGACCGAACAATTGCTAAAGTTTCTAAAATTTTAGTTCACTCAAACTTTATTGTATATGACAATTACCTAGTATGGTTGCTAAAAACAGATACATTTCCAAGTAACACTGGGAAAATTCAAATTTCTTTCATCTCCTCTAGAACACCCCAACACTGACAAATGTATGTATTCACCGTAATGAATAAACTTTCTTTTAGACATCTCCCTCTCCTTTCCAGTGGCTATTTATAACTTAGGAAAAGGCAAGAAAGGTTTCTTCCCTAGTACCTTCAGAAGACTCATGGCCCTGATAATACCTTGATTTTAGACTTCTAACCTCCAGAACTATGAATGAATAGATTTTGCTGTTTTAAGTCACCCTGTGTGTGGTACTTCATAAAGCCACCCCTAGGAAATTAATACAGTACCTTATTAACTATCATGGTATGAAACACAACATTGCTTTTCACTAAGGGGTTTATTTTATATCAGAAAAGTGCAGCAGTGAACTCACATGCAGAAAATCCACTATTTTTAGTACGGTGTCCTTGCATCCAGAAGTGGTATGGCTGAAATAATGGTAGTGTAGCCTACTGATGACTCAGTTATATAACCTGCAAGGTTGAGGTGCTGTCCTTCAAGTTTGGCATAGGCTTTGAACTGATAACCAATATTTGATGCTATTTCTGCCATGACCAGAAAAAAAATGAGTCATGGGAGTCTTGAAACTGAGTGGTGGAATTGGTAGGGGCTTCTCTATTACACCTAGCAATCCACACACAGGATTTTTCCAAACCCCTCTAATCTCAAGTTCTGCTATTTTACAGGCCTTCATTCTCAGGAGAGGAATGGTTCCACTAAAGGACACAGCACTGGTTAAATCAAACAGAAAGTTGAGACTACCAGCAGATATTTCAAACTTCTCATGTCACAAAATCAAGTGACAAAAAGGATAGCTAATTATCAAATAAAAATTGTGTTGTCATCCCACAGTAAGAATAAGTAGGACTATGTTTAGAGCCCCTGGAATTTCTTAACACTGTTCTTATCATTTTCATTCCAGTAATAAAGCTTGAAAGAAGACGATAGCAACTCATAGCAAGAAAAATTAATAGTGATTCAAATATTTCAGGAATGAAAGTTTGGAAATTTCACCAGAAGAGAAACTGGCTAAGGGCAAATAAAAAAATGATAAATGAAATGACAGAGGAAGAAGAAATAGCTGAACTATCAGGTTACCCATTACTAACCTTCTCTGAATGGAAAACAGGGGTAGAGGAAAGAGGTGAATTGGTATTGTCACTCAATACAAATTTGTAACAAGGTACAGAAATGAGGACTACAGCAACCATAAGTTATTTTCTTCCTTGTAGATATATTTGCATACATTGACCAACTTCACTTCTCTCCTCTACCCCTGTTTTCCATTCAAAGAAGGTTAGTAATGGGTAACTTAATAGTTCAGCTTGTCATTATGTATTCAGCAAAAATTGCTCATTGAATTAGATGAGGAAATAGCACCAGTGTTTATCAAGGAGACACATACACTATATCAGACAGAAGCAAAATGTTGTATGAAAATAAATTATGGGTAAAATGATGAGAAAGGATGCCACAAAGACAAAAGGGTGGACAATGTCAGTCATTTGTGCCTTTGCTCTCAACCCCTATCCTCATACTTCTTTGCTCTGCTAGGTATGTAGGAAGCCTGGAAATGGCAAACTTTATTTCTCTATCTGACTTGCAAACTGTACTGCAATTTGATTCTACCACTTGGAGGCAACATGAGATAAGAAAGAGGGAAAAAAGTGACTCTTCATCTTCATTTATTGGCAGCACCTTTGGCAGCAAGAGCAGCACCTACAGCACACAATGATGACAGCATTGGTGGAGGTGCCATCCTTGGTTGAGAAAATCAAGATTTCTGGAAACCTTCAGCAAATCTGAAATCAATGCCTATAGAGTCTCTAACAGGGAAGCAGGATGTATGGATACAGGACTCTAGCCAGTAACACTAGCTGCTTCTAATCTCTGAGCATCATCTTTAACTTGTGCTTTCTCTTCCAGTTCCTTTCTCCCCTCTTTTGTACATCCAGGTAATCCAATTCATAGGTATAGTTATCTATATTAAATTCTCTCTTTGAAGTGCCAGCAGAGGCTTCTGTTTTTCTGACTAAACTCAGTCTGATATACCACTGTAGCTTCTAGAAACCTGACAGCCCTCTTGAGTAGAACTTTAAAAATCAAAAGTCAAAGGTTCACATTTTTCCCAGGTTACTTGATCTTGGCTCCAAAGGTTCTACACTTTTAGAAAAAGGAAAGGAGAGTGAGGCTCCTTCTCCTCCCAAGTCTTTTTCTGTGAGAAGTTATATTGTCTATTTCAACTGTGCCCAGAATTTCTTCTACTGAACTTTTACACATTTAGTTCCAAAAACCTTTCTCTTTTTTACTATTTTTAAAATTTACTTCATTTCCGACTAATATTTTTCCTAAATTCAAAAATGATAAGTATTAATTTTAGAAAACACAGAAATGGAAAAAAAAAAAAAAAGCAACCTCAGGGGTCACACCAAGATGAATGAGGGGAGGTAACAACAGAATGCAGCACCCAGCAAATGAGACACAGAGGAATAGAGGACTTCATGATTCCAAGCAAGGTGCCAGGTTCATTTCAGTGGGAATAGTAGGGCACTGAAAATAGCCCAGAGGAGCCACAAGGCAAGAACCACCCAGGGAAGGCAAACCAAGAAATGGCGGGGCACCTCCTCACCTGGAACATGCACCTGGCTCAGAGGGTCAGGGACTTCACCCCCTCGGTGCTCCGATTCTGATCCTGTGCTTACCTCATCCCTCCGGCAACCCACAGTCCACGAGAGCCCTGCCAGACTGAGGGGTGCCATTGGTTGTTGATGCAAATCTGAGCAATGACTCCCACCAGGTGCTGCAAGTTGTTGGCGGAAGTTTGGACTAACGTCAGCAGGACAACCTGTCACATAGAAAGAGGCAGAGTTGAAACCAGGGAAACAGGCCATAAGGCCTGGCAGTCCCCACTCCCACAAAACTCAAACTGAAGCCTGCATGCTAGAGAGCTGGTAGCAAATACACCAGTCTGACCCCAACTGGGAAGATCAAGCTCGGGGAAGGAGAGACACCATTGGGAAGGTGGGGCTAATCTCACCTGCAAACAAACTCCAGGAAAGGACCACCCACCCAGCAACCTGACTGAATCCAAGACAGCCCAGTAGTGCCTCCACAGACCAAATAGCTCCAACCTCAACAGAAAGGACATCCATTCAGATATTCCTCCTGAAATCACCAACTTCAAAGATCAAAGGGAGATAAATCCACAAAGATGGGCAGAAACCAGTGCAAAAAGGATGAAACCATAAAAGACCAAAACACCTCTTCTCTTCCCATGGATCACAACTCCTCACCATCAAGGGAACAAAATAAGATAGAGAATTAGTTTGACAAATTGACAGAAGCAGGCTTCAGAAGGTGGGTAATAACAAACTTCTCTGAGTTAAAAGACCATGTCCTAACCCAATGCAAAGAAACTAAGAACCTGAAAAAAGGTTAGATGAAATGCTAACTAGAATAACCAGCTTAGAAAAGAACATAAACAACTTAGAGCTGAAAAACACAGCACGAGAACTTCATGAGGCGTACACAAGTTTCAACAGCCAAATTGATCAAGCATAAGAAAGGATATCAGAGATAGAATATCAAATCAAATCAATAAAATGAGAAGGCAAGATTAGAGAAAAAAAGAGTGAAAAAAATGAACAAACCTTCCAAGAACTATGGGATTATATGTAGACCTAATCTGTGCTTGATCAGTGTACCTGAATGTGACAGGGAGAATGAATCCAAGTACACTCTTCAGGATATTATCTAATAGAACTTCCCCAACCTAACAAGGCAGGCCAACATTCAAATCCAGGAAATACAGAGAACACCACAAAGATATTCCTCAAGAAGAGCAACTCCAAGGCACATAATTGTCAGATTCACCAGGGTTGAAATGAAGGAAAAAATCCTAAGGGCAGCCAGAGAGAAAGGTCAAGTCACCCACAAAGGAAAGACCATGAGACTCATAGTGGATCTCTCGGTAGAAACCCTACAAGCTAGATGGGAGTGGGGTCCAATATTCAACATCCTTAAAGAAAAGAACTTTCAACCTAGAATTTCATATTCAGCCAAATTAAGCTTCAGAAGGGAAGGATAAATAAAATCCTTTATAGACAAGCAATTGCAGAGAGATTTCATTGCTACAAGACCTGCCTTACAAGAGCTACTGAAGGAAGTACTAAACATAGAAAGAAACAACCAGTGCCAGCCACTGCAAAAACATACCAAATGGTAAAGAACAACAACACAATGAAGAAACCACATCAACTAACGGGCAAAACAACCAGCCAGTAACAAAATGGCAAGATCAAATTCAAACATAATAATATTAATGTTGAATGTAAATGGCCTAAATACCCCGATCAAAAGACATAGACTGGCAAACTGGAAAAAAGTCCAGACCCATCAGTGTGCTGTATTCAGGAGACCCATCGCACATGCAAAGTCTCACATAGACTTAAAATAAAAGGATGGAAGAAGATTTAGCAAGCAAATGGAAACCAAAACAAGCAGGGGTAGCAATCCTAGTCTCTGATAAAATGGACTTTAAACCAATAGAGATCAAAAGAGACAAAAGAACATTACATAATGGTAAAAGGATCAATGCAACAAGAAGAGATAACCATCCTAACTATATATGCACCCAATGCAGGAGCACCCAGATATATAAAGCAAGTTCTTAATGACCTACAAAGAGACTAAGACTCCCACACAATAATAGTGGGAGACTTTAATACTCTACTGACAATATTGGACAGATCAATGAGACACAAAGTCAACAAGGATATCCAGGACTTGAACGCAGATCTGGACCAAGCAGACCTAATAGACATTTACAGAATACTTCACCCCAAATCCACAGAATACACATTCTTCTCAGCAGCACACTGCACTTACTCTAAAATTGATCACATTATTGGAAGTAAATCACTCCTTGGCAAATGCAAAAGAACAGAAATCATGGGAGGCTGAGGGGGGTGGATCACAAGGTCAAGAGAGCGAGACCATCCTGGTCAACTTGGTGAAACCCCATCTCTATTAAAAATACAAAAAATTAGCTGGGCATGGTGGTGCATGCCTGTTATCCCCGCTACTCAGGAGGCTGAGGCAGGAGAATTGCCTGAACCCAGGAGGCGGAGGTTGCGGTGAGCCGAGATTGCACTATTGCACTCCAGCCTGGGTAATGAGAGCGAAACTCCGTCTCAAAAAAAAGAACAGAAATCATAACAAACAGTCTCTCAGACCACAGTTCAATCAAATCAGAATTTAGGATTAAGAAAAGCACTCAAAACCACACAATCACATGGAAACTGAACAACTTGCTCCTGAATGATGAATGGATAAAAAATGAAATGCAGTCAGAAATAAAAATGTACTTTGAAACCAACAAGAATGAATACACGACATACCAGATCTATGAGACACATTTAAAGCAGTGTCTAGAGGAAAATTTATAGCAATAAATGCCGACATGAGAAACAAGAAAAGATCTAAAATCGACACCTTATTGTCAAAATTGAAAGAGCTAGAGGAGCAAGATCAAAAAAACTCAAAAGCAAGCAGAAGACAAGAAATAACTAAGATCAGAGCAGAACTGAAGGAGATAGAGACATAAAAAAAACCCTTCAAAAAAATCAATAAATCCAGGAGCTGGTTTTTTGAAAAGATTAACAAAATAGACAGACCGCTACCTAGACTAATAAAAAAGAAAAGAGAAGAATCAAATAGATGCAATAAAAAATGATAAAGGGGATATCACCACTGATTCCACAGAAATATAAAATACCATCAGAGATTACTACAAACAGCTCTATGCACATAAACCAGTAAATCTGGAAGAAATGAATAAATTCCTGGACACTTGCACACTCCCAAGACTAAGCCAGGAAGAAGTTGAAACACTGAATAGACCAATAACAAGGTCTGAAGTTGAGGCAATTAATAGCTTAACAACCAAAAAAAGTCCAGGTTGAGACAGGGTCACACCAGATGTACAAAGAGGAGCTAGTATCATTCCTTGTGAAACTATTCCAAACAATACAAAAAGAGGGAATCCTCCCTAACTCTTTCTATGATACCAACATCATCCTGATATCAAACTTCAGCAGAGATACAACCAAAAAAGAAAACAGTAGGCCAATATCTATGATGAACATTGATACAAAAATCTTCAATTAAATACTGGCAAACCGAATTCAACAGCACATCAAAAAGCCTATTTACCATGATCAAGTAGGCTTCCTCCAGCAGATGCAAGGCTGGTTCAACATACGCAAATCTATAAATGTAATCCACCACATAAACAGAACCAAAGACAAAAAATACATGATTATCTCATTAGATGCAGAGAAGGCCTGTGACAAAATTCAACAACGCTTTATGCTAAAAACTCTCAATAAACTAGGTATTGATGGAACATATCTCAAAATAATAAAAGCTATTTACAACAAACCCACAGCCAATATCATACTGAACAGGCAAAAACTAGAAGCATTCCCTTTAAAAACGCACTAGACAAGGATGCCCTCTCTCACCACTCCTATTCAAAATAGTATTGGAAGTTCTAGCCAGAGCAATTAGGCAAGAAAAAGAAATAAAGGGCACTCAATTAGGATAAGAAGAAGTCAAATTGTCCCTATTTGCAGACAACATGATCGTATATTTAGAAGACTCCATCATCTCAGCCCAAAACCTCCTTAAGCTGATAAGCAACTTTGGGAAAATTTCAGGATACAAAATCAGTGTGCAGAAATCACAAGCATTCCTATACACCAACAGCAAACAAACAGAGAGCTGCATCATGAGCAAACTCCCATTTACAATTGCTACAAAGAGAATAAAATAGCTAGGAATACAACTAACAAAGGATGTAAAAGAGTTCTTCAAGGAGAACTGCAAACCACTGATAAAGGAAATTAGAGAGGACATAAACAGATGGAAAAACATTCCATGCTCATAGTTAGGAAGAACGAATATCGTGAAAATGGCCATACTGCCCAAAGTAATTTATAGCTTCAAAGCTATCCCCATCAAGCTACCATTGACCCTCTTCACAGAACTGGAAAAAAAACACTTTAAACTTCGTATGGAACCAAAAGAGAGCCACATAGCCAAAACAATCCTAAGCAAAAAAACAAAGCTGGAGGCATCACACTACCTGACTTCAAACTATACTACAAGGCTACAGTAATCAAAACTGGTACCAAAACAGAGATAGAGACCAATGGCACAGAACAGAGGCCTCAGAAGCAACGCCACACATCTACAACCATCTGATCTTTGACAAACCAGACAAAAACAAGCAATGGGGAAAGGATTCCCTGTTTAATAAATGGTGTTGGGAAAACTGGCTAGCCATATGCAGGAAGCTGAAACTGGACCCCTTCCTTACACCTTACACAAAAATTAACTCCAGATGGATTAAGGATTTAAACATAAGAACTAACACTATAAAAACTCTAGAATATAACCTAGACAACATAATTCAGGACATAAGCACAGGCAAGCACTTCATGACTAAAACATGAAAAGCAATGGCAACAAAAGCCAAAATACACAAATAGGAAATAATTAAACTTAAAAGCTTCTGCACAGCAAAAGAAACAATCATTAGAGTGAACTGGCAACCAACAGAATGGGAAAAAATTTTTGCAATCTACACATCTGACAAAGGGCTAATATCCAGAATCTACAAAGAATTAAAGCAGATTTATGAGAAAAAAAATCCATTCAAAAGTGGGTGAAGGATATGAACAGACACTTTTCAAAAGAAGAGACATATATGCAGCCAACAAACATATGAAAAAATGCTCATCATCATTGGTCATTAGAGAAATGCAAATCGAAACCACATTGAGATACCATCTCACATTAGTTAGGATGTTGATCATTAAAAATTCTGGAGACGACAGATGCTGGAGAGGATGTGGAAAAAAAGGAATACTTTTACACTGTTGGTGGGAGTATAAATTAGTTCAACTATTGTGGAAGACAATGTGGTGATTCCTGAAGGATCTAGAAATAGAAACTCCATTTGACCCAGCAATCCCATTACTGAGCATATACCCAAAGGATTATAAATTGTTCTATTATAAAGACACATACACACATATGTTCATTGCGGTGCTCTTTACGATAGCAAAGACCTGGAGTCAACCCAAATGCCCATCAAGGATAGGCTGGACAAAGAAAATGTGACACATCTACACCATGGAATACTATGCAGCCATAAAAAATAATGAGTTCATGTCCTTTGTAGAGACATGGATGAACCTAGAAACCATCATTCTCAGCAAACTGACACAAGAACAGAGAACCAAACACTGCATGTTTTCACTCATAGGCAGGTGATAAGCAATGAAAACACTTGGGCACTAGGAAGGGAACAACACTCACAGGGCTACGTTGGGGGATGGAAGGAAGGGGAGGGGATGAACAGTGGTGGGGGGCAGGGAGGATGGGGAGGCATAACACTGGGAGAAATGTCTGATGTAGGCCAGGTGGGGAATAGTAACCATGGCATGTATGTACCTATGCAACAATCCTGCAGGAGGCAGGATGTGCACATGTACCCCAGAGCCCAAAGTACAATTTAAAAAAGAAAGCACCCTCAACACCAATGATACTAAAAAGTTTCATATAACTCATCCAGTTAGTTATTTACGTATCTGTCTATCTTGAGTGGGTCATTCTGCATACCGACAAGAGTGAGGACACCAAACTCAGACCTCAGTTTGAACTGTAGCTCTACAGTCTTAGAGAAATTAATTTCATGAAGACTCAATTTCTCTATCTGGGTAAGACGGCTAATAAATGTGCATACCTCAAAAAGTCGTATCTAAAGAAAGAAATGAATGTAAAACAACTAGCTCAGTGCCTGGCAAGTGACATTATTATTATTATTTTGTTGTTTCGTTTTGAGATGGAGCCTTGCTTTGTCGCCCAGGCTGGAGTGAAGTGGCGTGATCTTGGCTCACTGCAACCTCTGACTTCTGGGTTCAAGCAATTCTTCTGCCTCAGCCTCCTGAGTAGCTGGGACTACAGGCCTGTGCCACCACACCCAGTTAATTTTTGTATTTTTAATAGAGACAGGGTGTCACCATATTGGCCAGGCTGGTCACAAACACCTGACTTCATGATCTGCCTCCCTTGGCCTCCCAAAGTGTTGGGATTACAGGCATAAGCCACAGTGCCCAGCACATTAAATATGTTTTAACATCATTTTTAATGGCTGCATAGTAGCCTAACCCATTGTATAGTACCAAGACCCCTATTGTTGTATATTTAGTTTGTTTATTTTTTAAATTAAATAAAACACAGTATGATAATCCTTATTGTTACATTTCTGCATATACATGTTGACTTATTCCCTAGGGTAAATACCTATTGTGTGAAAATTATTAGTCCTCCCAGAAAGCTGTAACTGCTATAAAGTTAATAGATGTAAAGGGTTCAGTGCGTTAAACATACCGGGTACTATGGATCAGGACTTGGACAATTTCCTCCATCTTTCAGTGAAACTAAATTTTTGACAAACTTTTTTTCAAATGATTTATCCATATTCTATTTTCTAAGCCTTTTGATGTCTGGAAATGAGTTTCTTATAGCCTTTCCACATGAAAGACATGGTGACTCATTAATAAATTTTTGGTTTACAACCATCCCCACGGCCTAAAAACTGTGTGGCTGTAAATATTGTATTCAGTAATTTGAATAATACTGCATGTTTTCAATCTACCTGATTTTTTAAGTCTCCTTTTACTAATCTGTTTTTTTTTCTGGTAGAAAAATGCAAAAAGGTCACAAACAGACCATTTGCAAAATACAACAAAAAAAATCCACATAAAGCAAATTCTTGCAAATAAGGAAAAAAGTGAAAATTAAAACAGCATATTATTTTCTCTCTCTAACAAGTTACCAAATATTAAAATAAAATTATACAATTCTGTGGCAAATATTTGGAAAAGTTTACATTCTTATTTCCACTGGTGAAGATGCAAATTGGTATGGCCCATCCAGATTATGCTTTGGCAATTTTCTATACCATTTAACCATAAAATTTACTTTTAGAAATTTTTACTAATCTGTAAAAACATTTTAGGTAATAGTTACAGTTGAGTTTGTTGCAATCAAAAATTGAAAAACCACATAAATGTCAAAATGAGATTTCTTTTTTTTGGAAGGGAGGAAGGCAGGAAGGGAGGAAAGGAGGAAGGGAGGGAGAAAGGAAGGGAGGGAGGGAGGGAGAAAGAGAAGGGAAGGAAGGAAATCAAGCAATGAGAGAGACATTGCTGACCTGGATCTAGAGGTCTACAAGTTGATTTTTTTTTTCTTTTTTTGAGAGAAGGAAAGAAAAAAAAGGAGTGAAGGAGATGAAGAAAGAGGAAGAAAAAGAGGGAGAGAGAACGGAAATGTTGCTTTATTCTAAAAAAATGGGTATTAATAATGGCCAATCAATGTTTCATTTAAACCTATGAGTAGGTGTGATGTGGTATTGACAAGAATGTATATTTTGTATATTTAAAGTGGAGAGCTCTATAAATATCTATTAAGTGTACTTGTTCCGGATCTGAGTTCGAGTCCTTGATATCCTTATTAATTTTCTGTCTCGTTGAGTCTAAGTCTCTTTATAGGTCTTATGTATCTGGGTGTTAGGATCATTAGCTCTTCTTGTTGCATTGATCCTTTTACAACTATATCTTTGTTGCTTTAAGATCTATTTTATCAGATACGAGAATTGCAACTCCTGCTTTTTATTTATTCATTTATTTTTGCTCTCTATTTGGTTGGTAAATCTTTCTCCATCACTTTGTTTTGAGTCTTTGTGTGTCCTTGCAAGTGAAATGGGTCTGGATGTAACATGCTGTTGGGTTTTGGCTGTATCTTTTGATTGGGGAATTTAGTCAATTGAAATTTAGGATTACTGCCATTTGATGTTAACTGGCTGTTTTATCCATTAGTTGATGTAAATTCTTCTTTATGTTGATGCTCTTTACTTTTTGGTATATTTTTAGAAAGGCTACTACTGGTTGTTTCTTTCTATGTGTAATGCTTCTTTCAGAAGCTCTTGTAAAGCAGGCCTGGTGGTAATAAAATGTCTGAGTACTTGCTTGTTCATAAAAGATTTTATTTTTCCTTCCGTTGTGAAGCTTAGTTTGGCTGGATATGAAATTCTGGGCTGAAAGTTCTGTTCTTTAAGGATGTTGAATATTGGCCCCCACTCTCTTCTGGCTTGTAGAGTTTCTGCTGAGAGATCTGCTGTAAGTCTGATAGGCTTCCCTTTGTAATTAACCTGACCTTTCTCTCTGGCTGCCCTTAGTAATGTCTCCTTCGTTTCAACCCTGGTGAATCTAATGATTATGTGCCTTGGGGTTGCTCTTCTTGAGGAATATCTTTGTGGTGGTCTCTGTATTACCTGGGGTTGAATATTGTCCTGCTTTGCTAGTTTAGGAAAATTTTCCCGAATAATATCCTGAAGAATATTTTCCAGCTTGGATTCATTCTCTCTGTCGCATTCAGGTACACCTATCAAACGTAAATTTGGTCTTTTCACATAGTCCCACATTTCTTGGAGACTGCTCATTCCTTTTTATCCTTTCTTCTCTAATCTTGTCTTCTCGTTTTACTTCATTAAGTTGGACTTCTACCTCTGATATCCTTTCTTCTGCTTGAACAATTTGAGTGTTTAAACCTGTGCATACTTCTCGGAGTTCCTGCATTGTATCCTTGGTTCCATTAATTCACGTATATTCCTCTCTAAGTTGTCTATTCTCATTAGGATTTTGTCAAACCTTTTTTCAAAGTTCTTAGTTTCTTTACATTGGGCTGCAACATGTTCTTTTAACTCACAGAAGTTTCTTATTATCCATCTTTGGAAGCCTGATTCTGTTAATGGGATGTGCTCGTTCTCGATCAAGTCTTGTTCCCTTGTTGATGAGGAACTGTGATCCTCTTTAGAGGGAGAGGCATTCTGATTTTGAGTATTCTCAGCCTTTTTATGCTGGTTTCTTCCCATCATTGTAAATTTATCCACCTGTTGTCTTTGTAATTACCAACTTTCAAATTAGGTCTCTGATTGTTGTTAATTCCCAGGGCCGAAATACGAGCAACCCACTGCGCCAGCCAAAACAGCGGCATTAAGACTGATGGTGCTTTTCTGCCCGGGAATCTCCACTCTGGCTTCCTTCTTGAGTCTGTAATAGGCAACTCTGCCTTCCTGGAGCTCCAAACCTCGGTTAGAAGGGGAACCAGTCCCGTTTACTCTGCACCAAGAGCTGCCGCGCTGAGGTGCCGGTGAAACCACTGCACCAGCCACAAGAGTACACTGGCGACCTGTGGAGCTCCTCCACTGGGACTCTTCTGCTCCGTGAGTGACCAAAATTTGTCTGAAAGTGTGGCGTCCTCTCCTTGTCTGAGCTTTAGCTGGGAGCTGCAATCCTGAGATGTTAGTGATCGGCCATCTTGAATTATTCCCTGAGATTTCATATGTAAATGAATATATGTCTATTCACTGGATCACTATGAAATCATTAAAATATAGTAGAAGTAAATATACCATTGCAGATAGATGTCTTTGTTATATTGTGAAATGAAAAATATCAGTTACCAGAGAAAAAATTGAATATTGTCCCATTTTTTGTGAAGAAACAAGGACATCTTTATCTGGTAGAGCAGATTTCAAAAAAGGCAAAAAGATCTAGCTCTGGGGTGTAGGAATAGGGTGTAGCTACTATGTTCTGAATGTGTCCCTGTAAATTTCATATCTTAAAACTTGATCACCAGTGTGATAGTACTGAGGTACAGTCTCTAGGAGGTGATTAGGTGATGAGGGCAGAGCTCTCATGAATGCAATTAGATTAGCACCTTAAAAAAGAGGTG
Source organism: Callithrix jacchus (assembly GCF_049354715.1). NCBI lineage: Eukaryota > Metazoa > Chordata > Mammalia > Primates > Cebidae > Callithrix > Callithrix jacchus. The sequence goes on from NC_133515.1 coordinate 37,354,224, forward strand.
CTGGAGAGCGTTAATCCCTTCTGCCAGAGGAGGACAAAGCACTATGCAAGAAGCAGAGACTGGGTTGTCACCAGATGCTAAATCTGCTGGTGCCTGAATCCCTTGGACTTGGACTTGGACTTGACAGCCTCCAAAACTGTGAGAAATAAACCTCTATTATTTTTCTGAGGTTTATTTATAGAATTAAAAGCTTAAAGTGATCATGATAGGGAGCTACATCTATTTATAATTAGCATACAACTAAATTCTTTCCCCTTTTCTACATCTTTAGTTTACCTGTAAGATTTTATTTCCTTAGAAAAACGTGCTTTTAAAACAAAACAAAGGACTATAAATTATTTCAAACCTTGGAACACTACATATTACACAATTTATACATTGATACACTGTCTCCATAGAACTGAAATCTATGATAAGTGGCGTGGCTATAGAAAGAAACAGAGAAAGTAGCCCATTCTGTTATTATGATGAATGTAATTACAGTAGCAATCATGGACATTATCTGGGTTGTATTTGCCGTCCAATACCTTCATATAACAAATTAAAATCATTCCCTCAAGAAACAATCACAGGGTAGTTGTCAGTGTATTTTCACGAAGACAATTTATTCAAATCATTTTTTTGGAGAAAAAATACTAAAGTAAACAAAACAATAGCAGAGGAAAGATAAAAGTGAAAATTTGCCTTCAGCCTGGGGAGAAACAAAGCAGAAGGAGACTGTAGAAGTGTGGATCTTCACTTGGAACTTGGCCAAAAGTCAATATTTGCTAAAACTCTGAGTATCTTCTGACAGGATCTAAATTATGTAAAGCATTGCTCTAGGTTAGAAGTCCAAATCAATTCATATTCCCACTGTTTATCAGACACTTTAAGGATCTGTATGCTAGTTTAGCTGGTTTTAATAATGCAAGAATGCAGTGATCCATGCTGGGAGGGGAATTTTTTCATTCAAAGTCAACACCATTAATTTTTCAATAGCCATTATTGCTCTAATGAACCATTTCTTAACATGTTTAGATGCTCTAGATATGGGGTTAACTTATGATAACATTTTAAACACTGAAAAAAGTCAACCAAATGAAACATAATTTCTCACACTTTTGCTTCTCTCTTTTGTTCTATTTGTTTTCTTCAATACATAATAATGTCTAAACCAAATAAAAAAGGCCTTGACCTGGGAAATCATAAAGCTTATTCAGTCTTTTAAATATATTATCAGATGCTGAACTTTCTAATTCTAATCCCTTCTTCCTATGGTGAAACCACACATGTAAATATTGAATTAAAAATGCTATGAACAATGGACTACTCTAATGTGTGCTTCAAAGGTTAAACATTTCTGCATAGCAAAGAATAATTTTAAGAAAGAGAGTTGTAAGTTTCTGGTGAAAATGGTAATTTGATCACAGTGATTTAACCCTGATTTCTTCTAAGAGGCTTACTAAAATGGCAAGACACACACACAGACACACACACGCACATGCATGCATGTGTGCAAAAGTGTGAGAAATTGTTTCATTTTGGTTGACTGTTTTCAGTGTTTAAATTGTTATAATATTACATGCATGTGTGTGTGTTTTTATTGGAAATATATTTAAATCATTGTTGTTATACAAGAATCAATGCAATGTAATCTTAGGGCAACTCACAGTCCTTCCTAAAGTAGCATACATATTTTTTAGGGAGTAAGAAAAGATCCTAGCAGCACACTACCAAAAACACCCTTAATTTGAACAATCAAACTTGGAGGCAAGGACAGGATACGGGACCAGTGTGCAGTTATCCTCTTGAAGCTCACAAACACACCTCTAAAACATTTATAAGTACAAAATTTAAAAAAAAAGTCCATAAAAGGAAAGAACATAAAACCAGCCTTCAGCATCTCCTCCCAACATATATCTGCAGAAAATGATGCCACTAATTTTTTAGAAAACATTATTGTGTCCCAAGATGCTATATCTAACCAACTCATCCTTTAAGTGATGGCCTCTCTTACCAATGTTACCTATTTTTGTTGTGAAGATTTCAGCTGATATGAAAAGATAGAGGGTATAGTTATTGCTGGCCTTGCATTGCCATCCAGAACAATACAAATGACCAGAGAAGCTAAAAATGCACAAAGTGGTCTTTGTTCTATTACCTTTCAAAATTTTTGTCAAGATATTAAACACTCATTTACTATTGGTAATAAATTTATATGGGAAGAAAAAATTAGTAAAGCCTAGTATTTATTTGGTACAGTATAACTTAAAACATTAAAAACATTGAAAACTAAAGTGTATTTCTTTGTTAAAAAAAAAACTTTTCAAGAGTAGATTAAATAGTGCTTGCCTTCCTTTCATGGTATAACTTACTATAAGGAGCAAGCATCTTTACTATGTTTTGGTGAATTATGCTCCTTTCTAAATATGGATCATCTTCCAACATTCACTGCAGTTTCAGTGTTGTGAAATATCTCTGAATGTTCCTTCAATGTGAAGTTTTTTCTCAGTATCATTTCTACTAGAACACATTTATTTTTTTCATACAACCACTTTCCTCATTTATATCAGAAAGTGAGCTAAATCACTCTGGCTCCTTAACTAGAATAATTGGAACAGTGACAGTGTCTATAGTCCCATGGTCAGCTATTTATTCTATAACTCCATTTATCTTCAATTTATACTTTACTTGCAGTGTTATCATTTTTTGTTTTTGCAGCACTTTCATCTTTGTTGGCTGATTCCTCTTCATGAGAATTATTTATTCTGTAAAATGTCATGGATTTATAAATAGGAGACAAGCAGCCAGCACAACTCTGCGCTTTGCTGTCTATGTGTAAACTGAGTACAAGGTGCACAGTTACTGCACAAGTCACTGCAGACTTTGAAAGAAGTGATGTGATTGGTCATGGATTATGATCTGTATCTGCTATTAGGTAGTGATTTGTAGAATTAACAGCTAGCAGCAAAGTTCATACTTTATGCAATTACAGTTATAATACCTGGTAACTAAAATTTGAACTGTGTTGTTCGGGGACTGGTCTAATCTAAACCATGATATCTGAAATTCATGCATACTAGAGACATGCAAAGCAATAACTGACTGAATATTGGAATTTTTTTTAAAGTAGCACTATTTGCCACTGTTATGATTTGGAATCACAAGAGAACAAATTGAAAATTTACACGAACTATTAAAACATTTAGCAAGGTGCAATAGCACAAGATAATGTTACAAAAATTAATAGCAGTCATATATTATAACAACCACCTTTAAAATTTAAGAGTAAATCATCATTTTCACAATAACAACAAAATACAAAATGCACAGAATGGCAGATGTTGTAAGCTGGCTCATTCTGCACCTCTTTCTACCCTCTTCTAGTTTTCTTTCTTCTACACGACAGGCCAGTAGCATTGAACTACATGTTCCAGCCTCTGTTCAAGGTAAAGTTTGATGTATAGCCTGGTTTCCACCAAGAAGTAGGACCTGCATGAAACTTAGGGAAAAAATAAGCAGCTGCAGGCAGGAAAGCCAGATCTTCTGGCAAGTTTCATGGCTGAGGAATTTTATTCCTCCAGGGCATCTGTGGCAGGTTTCAGGCATCCAGAATGTGTCAGAGGCGCTGAGCAGTGACACATCAGCAACTAGCTTTTGCTAGAATAATCCCATATTGTGCTTACGCAGTTTCCCCCGGCTGCCTTGTTTTTGGCTATGGGGCATCTAAGCCTGGTTCTCCAACTTTCCCAGAGTTTCCGTGAAGTACTCAGCCTTTAGGAAAAAAAAAAGCCTTCCTTTCTGCTGGCACTAGCTAAAGTATTATTTGTCTGTAAGTAAGAGCCCTGATCAACTACACTCAGGAATATATTTACCAATAAAGATACTGGATCCATACTATAAGACTTTACTGAGGTTTACAAAAGTGGAGAATTTAATAAATGAGAACTGTATTACATTTCTACCTCTGTGTAACAAATTACCATAGATTTAATAGCTTAACAAACACCCATTTACTAACTCATAGTTCTGAGTCAGAAGTCCAGGCATGACATGATTGGGTTCTTAGCTCAGGATGTCCCAAGACCAAATCAAAATCGAGGTGTTACAAGGATGTGCTCTCATCTGGATCTCAGATCTGGTCCTCTTCCAGGATCATTTGGGTTGATGGCAGAATTCAGTTCCTTGCTGACTGTCAGTTAGGGATTGCTCTCAGCTCCAGCCAGCCACTCCCTGGTTCTTGCTTGCATGGCCCCTTCCCATCTTCCAAGAGATTCCCATCATCAATGGGGAATCTCACTTGTATGAAATTCCCATTACACTTCAAATTTCTCTTGCAGTAAGAACTGAGGACCTTTTAAGGGCTCCCCTGGTTATGTATAGCCCACAGAAATTCTCACTTTTGATTAAGTCAAAAATCAACAAATCAGTGACCTAATCATGGAAGTGATGATCCCAGAGTAGTCACAGTTGTTGCCCACACTCAATGCACTACCTATCACAGAAGCCACAGCATGGGAGCCTTAAATTATTTCATAAGGGTAATACACATCCTACTAGAATGTTTATGTAGAACTTTAAAACATTAATTTTCAAATTTAAAGTCACCAGGCAGAAACAAGCAATCAATTTTGAAAAAGATAAAAGGTAACTGATTTTGCAAAATCAGATAAGATTATATTTGTATATTTTATTTAAATTTTCAATTGCGAAGACATTATAATAGAGTTTTGCACCGAATTAAGAATAAAGAGAATAGATAATTGGAAGAGGAATAGAACAATGGAAAGAATAGAAACAGCAGAAACAGATTCAAATATTTATCGATGATTACATATAATGAAGGATTTATGTCTAGTTAGTAAGAAAATAATAGATTATTCAATAAATGATGCTGGTATATCTGCTCAAATATTTGTGTAAAAATAATTATATGCATACTTTATACTATACACTAAAATAAATTCCAGCTGGATTATGAATATAATTCAAAAAATAAAAAGCAAAAATAAAGAAGGAACATAGATGAGTATCTCATTTGTCAGTAAAAGAGAGAAAAAATATAGAAAAGTAAATGTATTTCACCTTTTTTGGCCCTTATAGACCTTATTTGGCCCCCAAATCATCACTTAAAAAGGCAAATGACAAAAGAAGAAAAAAGTCTCAAGTTTAATGCCTTAATAGTTCTTTAAAGACAATATGAGAAAAGCAAAGCACCACAACAAAAAAAATAAGCGATTTATTTTAGAAAAAACTTAAATTGTCAACTTTAAAAATGTTCAGTATATTAGTCCGTTTTCATTCTGCTGATAAAGACATATCCAAGTTTGGGCAATTTATAAAAGAAAGAGATTTAGTGGACTCATTAAATCACATGGCTGGGAAGGCTTCACAATCATGGCTGGGAAGGCAAAAGGCTCGTCTCACATGGCTGCAGAAAAGAGAAGAGAGTGAGAGCCAAGTGAAAGAGGTTTCCCCTTATAAAACCATCAGATCTCATGAGACTTATTCACTACCATGAGAACAGTATGGGGGAAAATGTCCCCATGATTCAATTATTTCTCACTGGGTCACTCCCACAACACAAAGGGATTATGGTAGAGGTCCAGAAACTAACTTTTGTTGACAGCCCATGAAAACACAAGCTGGTGATATTTTGTGAAAAGCAATTTTGTATCACCAAAGGCTTTAAAAGGTGTATACTCATTCTCAGCAAACTGACACAAGAACAGAAAATCAAACACCACATGTTCTCACTCATCAGCGGGTGTTGAACAATAAGAACACATGGACACAGGGAGCGGGGAACACTACACACTGGAGTCTGTTGGGGGGAAATAGGGGAGGGTCAGCGGCAGGTGGGAGTTGGGGAGAGATAGCATGGGGAGAAATGCCAGATATAGGTGATGGGGAGGAAGGCAGCAAATCACACTGCCATGTCTGTACCTATGCAACAATCTTGCATGTTCTTCACATGTACCCCAAAACCTAAAATGCAATAAAAAAAATACAAATAAAAGGTGTATACTCTATATCTTAGAAATTCTGCTTAAAATCATTTGTATTTTATGTTTATTTATTTAGCAAACATTTATATAGTGTATACTATATGAATTTCCTACACCACATTCTAAAAACTTAGCAAATATTTACTTGAATAAATATTGTTGTGAGGATGGAATATCCTCACAACATCTTGATGATGTAGGTACTATTAGTGCCATTATCCCCATTTTTACAAATAAGATAATTAAGGCAGAGACAATGTTAAGATACTGAGCCAGAGTGGTTGTGCAACCTGAGGGAGCCCAGGCAGCCTGCTCCGCAATCCGTGCCCCTAAACTCTGTGCTATTCAGCTTCTCATGTACTTTATGGAGTTAATCATGAATGCTCCCAAAAGTTCTTCCACAATTATTATCCAATCAACACTCAAGCTGTCTTGGTAAAGCCCTCTTCCCAATATCTTCCTTCAACTACTGTCAAATTTCTCTGCTTCCTCAAAGGATAACTTCCTGAAAAAGTTGTCTACACACATTGCCCTCTCTTCTTACCTCCCACTTCTTCAGCCCACTGTAGTCTCACTTCCACATCCACTGCTTTACTGAAAAGGTCTTCAAAGTCACCAGTGACCTGTTGCAAAATCCACTAGGCACTTTAAGGTCTTCCCTTTTTTGACATCTCAGCAACAGTCTACAAAGTTGGCCCCTCCATCTTTCTTGCTATACTGTCCTTTCTGGCTTCCATGACAGCCTATCCTCCTCATTTCCTTCCTACTATTCTGGAAACTTCCTTATCATGTTTCCTGGGACCTTGTTCTTTAACTCACATTTCTCCCTGCACCCTCTCCCTTGACAATTTGAACCAATCTCTTGTTTTAAATGTCATCTATGTGGTAACAACTTGCAGATCTCTTCTTCCATCACAACCTCGCCTCTGAGCTCCAGGTTCATATGTGTCCAGCATCTCCACCTGGCTGCATCATAAGCCTATCAAAGCTAACTTGTCAAAAACCAAATTCCTAAATTTACTACCCAACCAAACCCTGCCACTTATTCCCCCTTTAAATCTCTGTCTCGACTACTGATGGCACCACAATAAATAGAACCAATACCTATTCAACTGTTCAAAGCAAAAGACTTGGAGTTAGTTGAATTCTCTACTCACACCCTCCATTCAGCCGCAATGTTCTGATCACTTATCTCCAAATGTCTTTATAAATCAACATTCATTTTGCTTCATCCTTTCTGCCTCCCCTCTAGCCCAAACCACCATCATATCTTTCCTGGGGTACTAAAATAACTTCTTATTTTCTCTGCTGCCATGCTCAGCATCAATAATACAGTCTCTCCATGACAACTGAAGTGATATTTTAAAAACAAGTCAGATAATGTCAATCCCTTGCCTAAAACCTCAGCGGCTTCCTCTTGCACAAATAATACAATGCAAACTTCTTAATATTGCCTACTATGCCCTGTGGGATCTAACTCTTGCCTACCTCAACAATTTTGTCTCTCATCTTGGTGCCCACTCCTACTCTCTCATAACCCTCCTCAGACATGACAAGCTCTCTTTCATTTCGTGCTGGCTGCTTCTTTCACAGGCTCCTACCCCAGCTCTTTATCTGATTGACCTCTTGTCACTCTTCTCAACTTGTATGTCACTTCTCAGAACAACCTTCCCGGAGCACCCCAATTTAATAACTCAATAATTTTATTCTAAGTTATTGTTTTCACGGCATTTCCTCAGTTTGTAATTACCTATTACAACAAAGAGGCTGACACCTTTTTTGATGCAAAACTGTTGACAGCTTTGGAATCCCCATTCTACTTTTCTGTCTGTCCAATCCTTGCTGCCAGCAGCACTTCAAACCTCACAAAGCCCCCCCCCACAGCCACTTTAATGACCCCGTCCACTTTTTCCACTTGACTTAAGCCATCTGGATCAGCCCACACATGCCCTGCTCTCTCCAGAGAGCCTCATGATGTGAGGAATAAACCTATTCATACCTCTTGGTGCATGCAACATCATGAGTCTCATCATCATAACCAATGGAGATAGGGGTTAATCTTGTTCTCCTTGGGGCAACAAAATACCTATGCCTGTTGGTTTACTTGCTTATAATTTGTATCTCCCACTACACTAACTTCCCTGAGGTTAGAAACCAAGTCTGTTTGGTATATTTGTATTCGGCCATGTATGAGGCTTGACATATACTAAACACTCAGTAAATATTTGGAGATTGATCAAATGAGGTGCATTAAAGCACCGTTAATAATGGTAAAAAAAAAAATGGGAAAGGAGAGCTAACTTATTAGCAATAGGAGACTGATTAAATAAATTACTTAGATAAATGAAATGAGAATAAATTATATTGAACAGAATACCTAATGGCTTTGAAAAAAATTGCTGCGCATTAGTGAAAAGAGCAGTTTACTCAAAGAATAGGGTAACCTTATTTTTCCAAAATGCATGTATATATTAATGCACAGTGAAATTATTGAAAGAATATATTCTAAAATACCAAATAAATAGGATTGTCTGTAGGACAGGTGATTTTATTTCATTTTTGAACTTTCATTTTAGGTTCAGGGGTACATGTGCAGGTTTGTTATATAGGTAAACTGCATGTCATGGGGGTCTGGTGAACAGATAAGTTTGTTACCCAAGGATTAAGCATAGTATCTGATTGGTATTTTTTTCTGATTCTCTACTTCCTTTCACCCTCGACCCTCAAACAGACCCCAGTGTCTCTTGTTCCCCTCGTAATGTCCATGTGTTCTTACTGTTTAGCTCCCACGTATTAGTGAGAAATGCAGTATTTGGTTTTCTGTTCTTGTGTTAGCTTAGGATAACGGTTGCCAGCTCTATCCATGTTGCTGCAAAGAATATGATCTCATTCTTTTTATGATTGCATAGTATTCCATGGTGTATAGTACCATATTTTCCTTATCCAGTCTAACAATGATAGGAATGTAGGTTTATTCCACATCTTTGCAATTGTTAATAGTGCTGCAGTGAACATATGCATGTATGTATCTTTATGATAGAATGATTCATATGCTATAGAGTATATACCCAATAATGGGATTGCTGGGTCAAATGGTAATTCTGTTTTAAGTTCTTTGAGGAATCACCACACTGCTTTCTACAATGGCTGGAGTAATTTATACTCCCATCAGTAGTGTATGTGTTCCTTTCTCTGCAATTTTGCCAGCATCTGATTTTGTTTTGTTTTTGTAAGAGCCATTCTGATTGATGTGAGATTATATCTCCTTGTGATTTTAATGGACGTTCCTCTAATGATCAGTGATGTTGAGGAGTTTTTTTCATTTAATTACTGGCCGTGTGTATGTCTTCTTTTAAAAAGTGTCTGTTCCTATCCTTTGCTCATTTTTAGTAGGTTTTTCTTTTCCATAAATTTGTTGAAGTTCCTTATGGATGCTGGATATTAGACCTTTGTCAGATGCATAGTTTTCACCTATTTTCTCCCATTCTGTAGATTGCCTGTTAACTCTGTTGGTAGTTTCTTTTGTTTGCAGAAGCTCTTTGGTTTATTTATGTCTCATTTGTGAATTTTTGCTTTTGTTGCAACTGCTTTTGGTATCTTCATATGAAATCTTTGCCAAGTCCTATGTCCAGAATGGTATTTCCTGGGTTATCTTCCAGGATTTTTAGTTTTAAGTTTACATTTAAGTATTTGATCCATCTTGAGTTTATTTTTGTATGTGTTGTAAGGTAGGGTTCCAGCTTCAGTCTTCTGCCTATGGCTAGCCTGTTATCCCAGCACGTTTGTTGAATCAAGAGTCCTGTTTCCATTGCTTGTGTTTGTCAGCTTTGTCAAAGATGAGATGGTTGTAGGTGTGCAGCCTTTTTTCTGGGCTCTCTGTTCTGTCCCACTGATCTATATGTCTGTTAATGTACCACTACTATGCTGTTTTCTTTACTGTAATCCTGTAGTATAGTTTGAAGTAGGATAACATGATGCCTCCAACTTTGTTTTTTGCTCAGCATTGCCTTGGCTATTAGGGATATTTCTAGTTTCATACGAATTTTTTTAAATTTTTTGAATTATGTAAGGAATGTCATTGGTAGTTTGATAGGAATAGCATTGACTCTATAAATGGCTTTGGGCAGTATGGTCATTTTAATGGTATTGATTCTTCCCATTCGTGAGCTGGAAATGTTTTCTATTTGTTTTTGTCATCTCTGATTTCTTTCAGTAGTATATTGTAGAGGTCTTTCAGATCCCTGGTAGGCTGTATACCTAGGTATTTTATTCTTTTTTGTTTTTTTCGCAATTGTGAATAAAATCGCATTCCTGATTTGGCTCTCAGCTTGGATGTTGTTGGTGTATAGGAATACTACTGACTTTTGCACATTGATTCTGTATCCTGAAACTTTCCTAAGTCGTTATCAGATCAGGAGTTTGGGGTCAAGGACTACACAGTTTTCTGCAAAATAGAATCATGTCATCAGCAAACAGGGATAGTTTGACTTTCTTTCTTCTTATTTGGATGTCCTTTATTTCTTTCTCTTGCCTGATTCCTCTTGCCAGAATTTCCAAAATTATGTTAACTAGGAATGGTGAGAAAGGGCAGTCCTGTCTTGTGCTGGTTTTCAAGGGAAATGCTTCCAATTTTTACCCATTTGGTCTGATGTTGGCTGTGGGTTTGTCTTAGAGGGCTCATTATTTTGACATATGAATATATGTCAAATATATGAGCCTAGTTCATTGAGAGTTTTAACATAAAGGGATATTGAATTTTATCAAAACTCTTTTCTGTATCTATTGCAATGATAAAGTGGCTTTTGCTTTTAGTAATTGTGTTGCAAGGATAAAGCCTACTGGATCATGGTGAATGAGCTTTTTGATGTCCTGCCAGTATTTTGTTGAGGAAATTTGCATCTATGTTTATCAAGGGTATTGGCCTGAAGTTTTGGTTTGTTGTTTTGTTTCTGCCGGGTTTTGGAATCAGGATAATGTTGACCTTACAGAATGAGTTGGGAAGCAGTCCTCTTTTTATATCTGGTAAATTTCAACTATGAATCCATCTGGTCCTAGACTTTTTGGCGTTTGTAGGCTTTATATTACTGAATCAATTTTGGACCTTGTTATTGGTCTGTTCAGGGATTTAATTTCTTCCTGGCTCAGTCTTGGGAGGTTGTATGCAACCAGGAATTTATTCATTTATTCTAGAATTTCTAGTTTTTGAGCATAGAGGTGTTCATGGTAGTCTCTGAGGTTTTTTGTATTTCTGTAGTATCAGTGGTGATGTCCCCTTTGTCATTTCCAATTGTGTTTATTTGGATGCCCTCTCTTTTTTCTGTATTAGTCTGGCTAATTATCTATCTATATTACTGATTTTTTTAAATAACCAACTATTGGATTCATTGATCTCTTGTATGCTATTTCATGACTCAATTTCCTTCAGTTAAGCTTTCGGTTGTTGTCTTTTTCTAGCTTTGGGGTGTTTGCTCTTGCTTCTCTACTTCTTCTAGTTGTGATGTCATGTTGTGAATTTGCGATCTTCCTAAATTTTTGATATGAGCTATAAATTTGCCTTACCACTGCCTTAGTTATTTCCCAGAGATTCTGATATATCTTTATTTTCATTAGTTTTAAAGTATTTCTTGATTTCTGTGTTAATTGCTTATCCAAAAGTCATTCAGGAGCAGGTTAATTTTCATATAATTGTATGATTTTTGAGTGATTTTCTTAGTCTTAATTTTTATTTTTATTGTCCTGTAATCCAAGAGTATTGTTGATATAACTTCAGTTTTCTTGAATTTGCTGAGCGTTGTTTCATATCTGATTGTGTGGCCAATTTTGGAGTAGGTGCCATGTGACAATAAGACAAATGTATATTCTGTTGTTTTGAGTGGAAGGGTCCATTTGGCTAAGTGTTGAGTTCAGGTCCTGAATATTTTTGTTAATTTTCTGCCTCCATGATCTGTCTAACACTGTCAATAGAGTGTTGAAGGCTCCCATTATTTTTCTGTGGGAGTCTAAGTCTTTGTAGATCTCTAAGAGCATACTTTTTGAATCTGAGTGCGCCTGTGTTGGCCACATATATATTTAGGATAGTTAAGTCTTCTTATTGAATTGAATCCTTTACCATTATATAATGCTCTTCCTTATCTTCTTTATTTCTTTATTGGCTTGAAGTCCGTTTTGCCTGAAATTAGGATTTCAGCCTCTGCATTTTTCTGTTTTCCATTTACTTGGTAGATTTTTTTCCACGTCTTTATTCTGAGCCTATGAATGTCATTGCACATGAGATGGGTCTCTTGAAGACAGCATACCATTAGGTCTTGCTTCTTTATCCAGCTTGCACTTCTGTGCCTTTTACTTGGGGTGTTCAGCCCATTTACATTCAAGGTTAGTACTGATGTGTGCAAATTTGATCCCATCATCATATAATTGACTTGTTACTATGCAGACTTGTTTGTGTGATTGCTTTATAGTATCACTAATCTATATACTAAGGTGTGTTTTTGTAATGGCTGGTAATGGGCTTTCCTTTCCTTATGTAGTGCTCCTTTCAGGAATTATTGTAAGGCATGTCTGGCAGTAATGAATGCCCTCAGCATTTGCTTGTCTGAAAAGGATCTTATTTCTATTTCACCTATGGAACTTGGTCTGGCTGGATATGAAACTCTTGGTTGGAATTTTTTTCTTAATGCTTAATATAATCTCCCAATCTATTCCAGCTTGTAGAGTTTCTGTTGAAAGGCCCACTGTTAGCCAATGGGGTTCCCTTTGTAGGTGATCTGCCCCACTTCTCTAGCTGCCTTGAACATTTTCTTTTATTTTGACCTTGGAGAATCTGATGATTATGTTCCTTGCAAATGGTCTTCTTGTATAATATCATGCAGGGATTCTCTGCCTTTCCTACATTTGACTGTTGGCCTCTCTAGCTAGCTTGGGGAAGCTTTCATGAATGACATTCTGAAATGTTTTCCAAGATGTCTGCTTTCTCTCTGACCCTTTCAGGGATGCCAGCCCTTTCATTTCCTCTTCATGAGCTGCTTCCAGTCTACCATCTTGGTACTTCCCCTGCAGGTGATTTTATTTCTACTCTTTGTATTTCTCTGTATTTTAAATTTCTAATGAATATGTATCATTTTAAAACTGGATAAGAATACTATCTAAAATATCTTAAGGGGACAATGATACATTGCAGAAGTATTAAATATTAATTTTTTCAGGCTAAATTTCAGTTTCCTTATGTCTTTTCAAGGACTACAGTGAAGACACTTTTTTTTACCATTAAAATCTATGATAAACAACTGTAAAACATTTAATTTCATCAACACCATCGGAATAAAGACTATCTTCTGAACTTATGTCTGAGAAGGAAAGAGGTTCCTATTCTGTTCTGTTTGCAAATAAAGTGGTTAAAACCCTCCTTCAAGTAATTACCCAAGTCTGTGACCAGTTCAAACTAAATCATACCTCTCTGGATGCTTCACCACACTTCTCTTAATTGCTCCTTTCTCTAGAATAGTCTTTTTTCTTTTGAAAAACTGAATTGCTCTTTCTTTGTTTTGTCAGTTGTTCCTGATGCCTAAGCTTCCTGTTTTCTGGGTCGACAACTTGCTTTACCAGAACTTCTCTCCTTGCTACCTCTCTTTATGAGCTGGTCTGGTAACTGGGTGCCTCCCCATTCCTCTATCCATTAAAAAAAAATCTTCTTTTTTTATTCTTCCCACTGTAGCATACAACCTCTATTTGGAGAAATGTCTTATCATTCCAAGATGTCAGATCCTTACTTGCATATGAGTCTGCCATCTCTGTACTAATGAGAACTGTGAGAGTTACAGCTTAGAAACCTGGACCTGAATAGAAAATCCTGCCCTACCCTTTCATAGCCATTCATGAAGGTGTCTCTAAAAAAAAAGGTACATAGAGCTCCAGGCCACCCACAAACTAAGGTAAGTCCCCTGGTGAGCTAGGTGAAGCTGTGTGGCTGCTTCCGTCTGGGCAAGTGATTGGCCCATGAGATTGCTTTTCTCTTTCCCCCAAAACCCACAACCTAAACTGAGCCCTCTAGATCTTAGTCCCATAGTGAGAAAAAGCAAAATACAGAAAAGAAGAAAAAAAGGAGTGCCTATGTCAGGGTCTAGGCTTTCTTGGAGTGGATGACTCTATCCAAGTATAAAGATACCTCAGCCTCAGCAAGACAACTGTGGCTTACGCCTGTAATCCCAGCACTTTGGGAGGCTGAGGTGGGTGGTCACTCGGGGTCAGGAGTTCAAGACCAGTCTGACCAACATGGAGAAACCCCATTTTTACTAAAAATACAAAGTTAGCTGGATGTGGTGGTGCATGCCTGTAATCCCAGCTACTTGGGAGGCTTGCTGGAACCCGGGAAACAGAAGTTGCAGTGAGCCAAGATTACACCATTGCACTCCAGCCTGGGCAACAAGAGCAAACTTTGTCTCGAAAAAAAATTTTATCTCAGCCTCAGCCTCTTTTTAGAATACTGGCCTAGTGAAAAACCAAAACTCCTCAACACCTATGCTCAATAAATGTTCCTGACATTCATCTTCCACATTACTTTGAAATAAGGGCTGGCTGGAGGGGAGGCATGCAAGAAGGCTAGAGACTCCATTAAAAGCCAACACTAAATTATTTGGAACATGTTTAAGAGTGAATGACTAGATGATGGATGGATGATTTGGCTAATGTTAGATGCTGCTATGGTTTGACTCTGTGTCTCTACCCAGAGCTCATCATGAATTGTATTGTCATAATTCCCATGTGTTGTGGGAGGAACCAAGTGGGAGATAATTTGAATCATGAAGGCAGTTTCCCCTATTCTGTTCTTGTGGTAGTGATTAAGTCTCACGAGGTGTAATGGTTTTATCAGGGGTTTCTCCTTGTGCATTTTTCTCTTTTTCTCTTGCTGCTGCCATGTACAAAGTAACTTTCACCTCCCACACGATTCTGAGGCCTCCCCAGCCATGTGGAACTATAAGTCCAATTAAACCTCTTTTTCTTCCCAGTCTCAGGTGTCTGTTTATCAGCAGCATGAAAATGAACATAGTAAATCAGTACTAGTAGAGTGGGGCTATTGATGAAAGTATACCTGAAAATGTAGAAGCAACTTTGAAACTGGGCATTAGGCAGATGTTGGAAGAGTTTGGAGGGCTCAGAAGAAGACAGGAAAATATGGGAAAGTTTGAAACCTCCTGGAGACTTGTTGAATGTTTTTGACAAAAATAATGATAATGATATGAACAATAAGGTCCAGGCTGAGGCAGTCTCAATGGAAATTAGGAACTTGTTGGGACCTGGAGCAAAGGTGACTCTTGTTATGTTCTAGCAAGGAGACTGGTGGCATTTTGCCCCTGCCCTAAAAATCTGTAGAACTTTGAACTTGACAGAGATGATTTAGGGAATCTGGTGGAAGAAACATCTAAGCAACAAAGCATTTAAAAGGTGACTTGGGTGCTGCTGAAAGCATTCTATTTTAAAAGGGAAAGTGAGCATAAAAGTTCAAAAAATTTGCAACCTGATAATGCAGTAGAAAAGAAAAACCTATTTTTTGTGGAGAAATTTAAGCTAGCTACAGAAATTTGCATAAGTAACAAGGAGCTGAATATTTATACCCAAGACAATGGGGAAAATGTCTCGAGGGCATGTCATAGTTCTTCATGGCAGTACCTCCCATCACAGACCATGAATCCTAGAAGGAAAAAATGGTTTCATGGACCAGGCCCAGGATCCCATGCTGTGTGCAGCCAAGGGATTGGTGCTCTGCATCCCAGCTGCTCCAGCCATTGCTAAAAGGGGCCAAGGTACAGCTCGGCCCATTCAGAGACTGTAAGCCCCAGGCCTTGGCAGCTTACACATGATGTTGAGCCTGCAGGTGCACAGAAGTCAAAAATTGAGGTTTTGAAACCTCCACCTAGATTTCAGAAGATATATGGAAATGCCTGGATGCCCAGGCAAAAGTTTGCTGCAGGGTCAGGACCCTCATGGAGAATCTCTGCTAGGGTAGTATGGAAGGAAAATGTGGGGTCAGAGCCCTCACACAGAGTCCCTACTGGGGCACTGCCTAGTGGAGCTATGAGAAGAGGGTCACCATTCTCCAGACCCCAGAAGGGTAGATCCACCAACATCTTGCACCATGCACCTGGAAAAGCCACAGACATTCAATGCAAGCTTGTGAAAGCAGCCAGAAGCAAGGATATATCCTCCAAAGCCACAAAGACAGAGCTCCCCAAGACCATGGGAACCTACCTCTTACATCAGTGTGACCTAAATGTCAGACATGGAGTCAAAGGAGATCATTTTTGAGCTTTAAATTTTGACTTCCCTGCTGAATTTCAAATTTGCATGGGTCCTGCAACCCTTGACTTCCCTGATGAATTTCAAATTTGCAAATGGCTCTGCAAGCCATTTGGAAAGGCTATATTAACCCAATACCTGTACCCCCATTGGATCTAGGAAGTAACTAACTTGCTTTTGATTTTACAGTCTCATAGGCAGAAGGGTCTTGCTTTGTCTCAGATGACACTGTGAACTGTGGACTTTTGGGTTAATGCTGAAATGAGTTAAGACTTGTGGAAACTGGAAGGCATGATTGGTTTTGAAATGTGAGGACATAAGGTTTGGAAGGGCCAGGGATAGAATGATATGATTTTACTTTGTGCCCTCACCCAAATCTCATCTTCAATTGTACTCTCATAATTCCTACATGTTGTGGGAGGAACCCAGTGAGAGATAATTTGAATCATGGGGGTGCTTCCCTACATACTTATGCCAATTGATGGTAGAGATGTGACCTTGGCCACCAAAATGATCCCAAATAGAGCAAAGAGTAGTCTTATGAATTCATAAGGACTCCTCTATACCTGAGCCAATTCCCATGTTTTGTCTTATTTTTCTGGTTCTTGACTGTCTCAGTTAGTTCAGGCTGCTATAACAAAATGCTATACACAGGGTGGCTTACAAAGTTAACAAATTTATTTTGCACAGTTTGGGAGGCTGGCGATCCAAGATCAGGGTGCCATCACAACCAGGTTTTGGTGAAAACTCTCCTCCAGGTTGCAGACTGCTGACCTCTCAATGTAACCTTACATGGAGAAAAGAGGGTGAGTGTATTCTCTAGGGTCCCTTTTATAAAGGCACTAATTCCATTCATGAGGGCTCCATCCTCACAATCTAATCACTTCCCAAAGGCCCCATCTTGTAATAGCATGACATTGGGGGTCAGGATTTCAACATATAACTTCGTAGGAAATGTGGACACAAACATTCAATCCAAGGTATTGACCCACTCTGATATCTTCTGCAATATCAGTATCACATGTGACCTTAACTTGCTTCTAGTTCCACTTTTGTCCCTCACACTAAAGGGTGACTTTTTCTGTGCTTGCCCCAGGATCCAACTTGTATCCTGCCCCAGTCTGGGGCTGAACACTGCCAGCCTTGATCATAAAACTTCATGGCCCTCCTGGCTATTTAAGAGAAATGGATAAATGGAAGGAGATGAAAACAAACAAAGCTAAATCTAGTGTATTAGCCCTTTCTGCCCTTCTGGAAGGTTGGGCAGGCAGGTGGAATGGTAGGAGTGAGAGGAGCCACAGGTGAAATAGCCAAACTGCCAGCGTTGCCAGAGCCTATATTGAAAGAAAACACATTTTCCCTTTCATTACAGAGCACAAGGTATGGCTTTTGTTGCATTAACACCAGTACATTTTTTAACATATTCTTAAATATTATTTTTCTTTTTTACCACAACCTGCTTGAGTAGCAGCCTGAAACCAATACTTGAATATGCATATTGTAAACTATCTTTGCTACGTATTTCAAATTTGTACTGTACAGGGTGGCTAGAGACTCGGTTGACAATACTGCCAGACTATGCTGTACCATAAGTCCCAAATAAGCACCATTTCTTCAGGGGATAATGCCTGCTCAACCCCATTAACCATAATAGTGTGAATAACCATAAGCCATTAATTTTGATAAGATCAGATTTGTATCACCTCAGAGATTCAACAGAAGCCACAGGAGACATAGAAGTATTCCTACTTTGGTTTCTTTAATGAATAAAAATGTGAATGTAGTTACAGTCCACCTGACAGCCAGCACCACAGGCCCAAGTAAAAGTTCACCCCTGTCAGCAGCTGCAAGAGAAAAGTGCCAAGGAATTATTGCATTAACTCAGTAAGAGACTAATAGCCAAAAGATGGGGGTAAAAGGCACTGAACACACCAGGCAGAAATTACCCAAGAGTCCTGAAAAGGCTCTTTTTAGGGTGAGCAATTTTATTTCTTAAGAATTCAGCAATATGGAACAAATTATTTGCTCACGAGTCTGCAGTCATCCTGGAAAAATATATTAGGATCCCAGGGCTCACTTAACCACATCGTGGACAGCTATTTTCAAAATGAAGTAGAAAGAGGAAACTTGCATGTTATTCTCATAACTCATAAGCACATTTCCAACAGGCAATTTTGTTTTCAACTTTCATTACTCATTAATATTCAATCTAGGTTCCATCTTCTTTAGAGGTGTGTGACATTTGTGAGAATATAGTATTTAATTTTGGGTGTCTGCACAAGCTTGCTTGAGTATAAGAGAAAGTTTCTGACCTGCCAAAAGGTAAGATTCACTGCTTCCTTCCCAAAGGAATAGGGGGAGAAATAAAGCAATGATTTTGCTTTTCTGACTTGCAAATATCTTGTAAAGGGAAAATCATAATTCATAGTCCCGTATGTACAAAATATTTCCAATGGGTTTCATTTTGGAAGTATAAGCAATGAATTTTCTGCTAAATGCAGCAAATCCAGTCACTATATTTATAAAACAAAATGCATTTAGATTCTGAATATAAAATGTAATCTCTGAGTGCAGCAAATTTCAAATCAGCATTAAAAATATGTAAAAGCAGCAAAAGAAGTGGTCTACAATTACTAATTATCATACTGTTTTGGATTGTACTATTTTGGATCCCATTTCTCTTCTAGTAAATTCTGCTCTGATATCTCCTATGAAAATTAGGTACAGAGATTGATTGACAAATAATATTCTTAATCATTGTCTCAAAAATCAGAGATTGTTACTATTCATATAACTAGTGTGACAGGCTGAGTAATAGCTTCTAAGGAGTTCCAGTTTCCATTCCCTGGAACCTGTGGATGTTATCTTACATGGAAAAAAAATCACTTTGCAAATGTGACTAAGTTAAGGACCTTGAAATATGGAAATAATTCTGGGTTATCCAGGTGGGACCTAAATGTAATCTCAAATGTCTCCATAAGAGGAAGGCAGAGAGATATTTGATTATAGAAACAGAAGATGAGACAGTGATATGACAAAGAAGCGGAGAGATTTGAAAATGTTATGCTGCCCGCTTTAAAGAGGGAGGAAGGAGCCATGAGCCACAGAATGAAAGGAATGATACTGTAAAAGCTAGAAAAGGCAAAAAATAGGTTCTCTTCTAGAACCTAACAAGTAAACCTGTGCCTGAAGACATCTTGAATACTAATTATAACCTCTGAGCTCCAGAACTTAAGATAATCAATATGTGTTGTGATAATTCACTGAGCTGGAGATAATTTGTTGCAGCAAGCCATGGGAAACTAATACAACTGGTTATCAAATGTTCTGGTTTTATATTGCTAGTGGGATACATGGCTTTGCTTGTCTTGTTTATCTTTACTTTGGGGAGCATTTATACAAAGAAAGTTAGCTTCCTAGACATTTGACTACCTGATGACAAGGAAAATCCTACTTTTACCTATTTGTCACATGTTTTACAATAAGACATTTGTTTAACTTCTCTACTTTATTAAATTATAAATTAAATTCTGAAGAGCCAGTAAAGATAAAGAAAAAAAAGGAAGAGGAAAGGGAGAGGGAGACAAGAAATTGACTAATGTTGCTCACTAGTATTCCCATTTCACCCTCTTCAAGACATAGGACAGCACCTCCCTGCTCCTTAGAGTTAGATGTGGCCATTTGACTAGTCTAGCAGTGGGTTGTGGGCGAAGGATACATGTATCACTTCCATATGAGAGCCTTCCAGGGCAATATCCATTAGTACTCAGATGGTGGAGGTTCCAACAACCTGAATCTGTAATTAAGGACACATGAACAGAGCCCTCCCCAACCAAAATTTTGAAGTTAACTTGATTTAAGCCAGCAAATAAACTTCTGCTGCTTAAATTCACTAAGCTATTGGAGTTATTGGTTATCATAACATAATCTATACAATACTGTTATAGATGGATGGATGGATGGATGGATGGATGGATGGACGGTAGATAAATAGACGAGAGATGATGATGATAATAGATAAACAGTAAGATAGATAGATAGATAGACAGACAGACAGATAGAGGCTGGGTGCAGTGGCTTATGCCTGTAATCCCAGCATTTTGGGAGGCCAAGGCGGGTGGATCACCTGAGGTCAGGAGTTTGAGACTAGCCTGACCAACATGGTGAAATCCCATCTCTACTAAAAACACACACACAAAAATATATATCCAGGTGTGGTGGTGCATGCCTGTAACCCTAGCTACTTGGAAAGCTGAGGCAGGAGAATTGTTTGAACCCGGGAAGCAGAGGTTGCAATGAGCTGAGATCAAGTCACTGCACTCCAGCCTAAGCAGCAAGAGAGAAACTCCATCTTGGAAAAAAAAACATAGATAGATGATAGATAGATAGATAGATAGATAGATAGATAGATAGATGATAGATAGATAGATAAATAGATAGATAATAGACTAACCTATAAAGATGAAGTCAAGAATGACTGGAAGAGATAATACCATTTCTGCAGAATGTGTGACAGAGTTCCTTCTACCACATAATAGAGAAGAAGAAGTTACGAAAACTTTGTAGACAGAGTATTCATCTTATTCATATTTGTATTTCTACCACTTAGCAAAATGCTTTGCTCTTGGTGAACACTAAAAAATTTAATAAAGTACTTTAGAAAGATAGCAGCATGTGGCCAAAGTTTCTGAGAGATGAGCCCCCACCATGAACCTCAGATGATTTGATTCATACTAACCAGAGTAAAACTTTAGACAATTGAACCTAAAACAGCCACATCAGATTGGACTTTAAAGATGCTCTGCTTTTGTTGGAACCAGAGCTTTCTGGGGTCCCTTCCCAGTATCCCATGGGTCTTTGAAAAGAAATGCTTGGGTGTTTGTAAATCTGCTGTATCTAAAACCCACAAACCAAAGGCCTGAGTTATCTGCTAGTCTATTTTTAAGTGAAAGAATGGCTGATTTTCTGCAGTTCTGCCTTATATCAGTCTATGGGAGTGACAAGTATTGTGGACCACAGACACTTCCAAAAAAAAAATAAACAGTGGCAGTATAATAGTTACTCTAACCTGTCCTTGATTTTATCTTTACTGCTCTTCAATTGTCTATGATCTAAACACAGAAAAGCATTGAAAACTTTTTTGGAAAAATATTTATTTTGTATATATGAAAAAAAAAGAATAATGTGTTCCTGGGCTTCCTAAAGGCAGTTTTGGATTTAGCTCCTCACATACCAACTGCATGTGGAGAAGATAATACCCAGCTGACTGTATGAATGGCTATCTGGGTAGATGAAGAATGAGACCATGACAAGCAAAACATGTATTGCTACAGTCCTTTTGGTTTCATGTAACAAAAATCAATTCTCTATAGCTTAAACAAAGAAAACAAGGCAGCCAAAAATAAAATTTTGAGGGATGGTGAGGGTTGAGGAGAGTTTTGCACAGAATCCAAGAAAGACAGAAACAAAACAAGTGAACAAAAATAGAAAGAAGTCACTGTGTTTTCAAAGACTTCAGCTAGAGAAAATAAAGAACTTTGTTTCAAAAGCTCTCAGTTAAACATTCCAAATTTCCAGGAGAAAGGACCTGATTGTCCCAGCTGGGGTGAGCCCAGCCAGGGTCAACAATATTTGGCCAGCAGCATGAAGTTTCATAGATCATTCATGATTAAAATTACACTCTTTTGTATTCTCAAAAAATTTTTCAATTAAGGTGGATTTACAATGAGGTGGAACATCAACCACTTTGTAAAATGTCTGCTCCAGGGGAGAAGAGAAAAGTGATGTATCAGAGAGCAGCGCTTTGGGCTGCAAGGTAACAGAAACCTTTAAACAATTATGTATCAGGGTTTTTCACATAGTAAAAGTTTAGTCAACAATTTGATGCCAAAATCACCAAAACTCTGTTAGTTTTTTTCCTGATAGTCACAAGCTGGCTGCTGCATCTCTAGTCATCTTATTTGCAATCCAAGTAGAAAAAAAGGAGAAAGGGGAAGGGATGGTACCTGGAACAAGAAAGTATAAACTGGATATCCACATGCAAAATAATGAAGTTGGCCCCTTACT
The DNA here is from genome assembly GCF_049354715.1 of Callithrix jacchus. Taxonomy (NCBI): domain Eukaryota; kingdom Metazoa; phylum Chordata; class Mammalia; order Primates; family Cebidae; genus Callithrix; species Callithrix jacchus. Next base: position 37,376,567 of record NC_133515.1, read on the forward strand.
TCAAGCCATATGCAAAAAAAGAAACTACTCCCAAATAGAACAAAGATCAAAATGTAAGAGCTAAAACTACAAAAATCTCAGAAGAAAACGTAAGTATAAATCTTTGTGACTGTGGATAAGGCAATTGTTTCTTAGATATGACATATAAAACATAAGCAACCAAAGGGAAAAAATGATATTTCATTGAAATTCATAACTTTTGAGCTTCAAAGTTACTCTACATCAAGAAAGTAAAAAGACAACCCAAAGAATGGGAGAAAACATTTACAAATCATATATTTGATAAGAGTCTAGTGTCCAGAATACATAAAGAAAAGAAATTAAAAATTGGCAAAAGATCTGAATAATCATTTCTCCAGGAAGACATAAAAATAGCCAATGAGCACATGAAAAAAAGCCAAACATTCCATTCCTAATAGGAAATGCAAATCAAAACCACAACAGAATGCTACTTTATATCTACTAGGTTGCCTGGGGATTTAAAGACACACAATAACAAGTGTTGGCAAAGAATGTGGAGAAATTATAACCCTTGAGCATTGCTGCTGGGTCTGCAAAATGGTGCTGTTGCTTTGGGAAGCAGCTTGGCAGTTCCTCAAAAATTGAACGTAGAGTTGGCATTTGACCCAGAAATCCTACCCCACATATATCCCCAAGAAAATGGGAAACAAATATTCACACAAAAACTTGCACATGAATGTTCATAGTAGCATTATTCATAATGGCAAGCAACCCATACGTACATCAACTGATGAATGAAGGAACAAAATGTAGTACCCACATAATGTAATATTATCCAGCCATTTTTAAAGCATGAACGGCTGACACATGCTATAACATGGATAAACCCAGACAACATTGGGATAAAATAAGCCAGACCCATAAAGTAAATATTACATGGCTCCATTTAGATAAAATATCCAGAATCAGGACATCCACCCAGACAGAGAGACTAGTAGTTGTCGGGGTCTCAGTGGAAGAAGGAATAGGGAGTGACTACTAATGGGTAGGACAGATTCTTTTGTGTGATGAAGATATTCTAAAATTAAATGGGGTTGATGGCTGTACAACTCTGAAAATATTAGTAGCTACTGAAATTTATACTTTCAATAGGTGAGTTATATAATGTGTAAATTACATTTCAACAAAGCTATTCAGAACAAAATTTGGAAACCAAAAAAGGAAGAAGAAAAACAAACAGAGGAAGTGTGGGGAGAAGAGGAGGGAGGGGAAAAAGGAGGGAGGGTGGAGAAAGAGACAGAGAAAAAAAAAGAGACAGAGTATAAGCTTCCCTAGAAACCTCAAAGCAGGATTTTTGCTGAATCTCTTTTGCCTGATTTGTTTTGCCTGCAGATAGAAGTAGCTTCTTGAGGTTAGGACTTGCCACTATGTCTCCTGCAAATTTTGCTCAAAACAATTCAGTATTACCTGTCACTGAAGAAATACAAAGACCTAGGCTTTGAAATGAACTAAACCAGGTTTTGATTGCAGCTCTACCACTTCGAAGAAACTCACATCCTCTCATTAGGCCTCTGAAAGATGTTGCCAGGGCTCTGCTCACTTCTTCTCTGATCCCATTTCCATTTTTGTGCAGACTGGCTTATGTTCTTCTTTCTCAAAGGCCTGTTCCCCATCTTTTTGTCAGAGGCAGCCTTCAGGCTGACAGAGAGCCCAAAGGACTGAGAATGTGTGCAACTCTCAGTCAGTGACTGCCCTTTGAGTACAGAGGACATATATACCCCAATCACCTTGCCTTGCCAAGAGGACACCTCCAAGGTAAGACCCACAGTGCTTACGAGGCTTTTTTGGTTTTGAGCCAAAGTCGAATGCCGTTGCATGGTCTTCCTCCCTTCCCAGTCCCGAATTCCTCGCTCCTACTTGGAACAAATCTTAATAAATTCCCTACACCAGATCCTCTGAGATGAGGATCTCAGAGTTTGCTTCTGAAGAACCCAACCTAAAGGAGCCTTATTTACTTATCTGCAAAATTACATTTAGGAGGGGTAACAGGAAAAAAGATCTCTGAAGGCAACAGAGCAGGGCCTTGATAACTAGAGAGTCTCCTCTGATTTCTAGAATATGTCCTGTCAGAACATTCTTTTCTTTCAGTAAGTCTCTATAGGCCATAACAGAAAGACCAAGAAGGAACTGACAGTGTGATACAATGAGTGACTAAATAAATGGGCAAAGCAGGAAAACAGGAAGTCTTCGATACAACGCAGCATAGCAATTGAGAATGTGGACTCAGGGAAGCTGGCCTAAATTTGGATCTCAAATACTCCAGCTACCTGGGCATGTGATTTATTTCTCTAAGTTTCCATTTTCCCCTCTGTAAGTGGAAATAATAACAATACCTGTCTCATAAAGCTGTTGAGAGGTTTAAATGAGAACATGGATGTACAGCATCTGGCATAAGAAAAAGTTAGCTATTATTGTGGTGGTGATGGCAGTGGTTATTTTTATTGTAGATGTGTGTAGCATTAGTAGTAGAAGTAATCCAAGGACACCAAATGCAAACTTTACTGACTTCACAATTTCACCATGATTGAAGTTAGATCTAATTTGACAGCTGGGCTAAATTCCAAACACCTTACAGCAGATGCAGGTTTAAATTTCATTCCAAAGAATGAAACTCAGTGCCTCATGTTGAGTGTTGGAAGTATTTTGCCTGATAGCAGAAGGCACTAGGCTTCTGTTTCAGGCAGGTGACACAGGCAGAGATTTTAATCAGCCCTCAAGGGGGTCTTCCCCACACTACCCAGGCTTCTGGTACTGGAAGAAGAACCATGGCTGTCAAACTGATATTCTGCTGTGCAGGAAAGCTCATAAAGTAACATGGGGTGTACACACACACACACACACACATACACACTTGCTTTAATTTTAAAAGGATGAAAAATGCGTGGCAATTGGAATAATTATACATTGTGGCCTGTCAATCAGCAAGCACAACAATGAGACATAAGAAGTTTCAGGAATAGGTGAACAGCTGTCAAGGGCTGCCTGGCATACAACTCAGATATGGCATATTGAAGGGGCACACGGTGCTATGGGTTGTACAAAGCATCCCAGGAATGTTATATGCCTCACCCTACGCTAAGAAAACTCCCCTAGGAAACCAGAGACAAGTTGTGGTCATACATACCTGTGTAAGAGAAGGACTCCATATGTTCTGACTCAGGTTCAGTTCAACCAGTATTTCTGCTTCCTTCCTGCCCCTCCACAGTCTACTCTCTGTCAAGAGCCAGAGTGATCCTCTTATCACCTGCACAGCTCATGTTATGCTTCTACTCAAAACCCTGCAATAGCTTTCCATCCCACAGAGAACAAAGACCATAACATAACCCCAATGTAACCTGGCCTCTGTATCCCTCTGTCACCTTATTTCCTGCTCCTCTTGCCCTTATTCACTTTTTTCTAGTCCACTGCACTCCTTTCTCTTCCTCAAGTTTATTGAGCACAAGCCCTCCAAGATATCTGCCTCCTGTTCTTCCCTCCTCCAGGAATGCTCCCACCTCCTACTCACCCCTGTATTTCTGTAGTTCATTTCTGCTCAAGTGTCAAGTGCTACTCAACAAATGAGGTAGTTACTTGCATACACATTCTAGCCTTTCTTACCCTGTAAATTCCATGAAAACAAGGAGTTTGTCCGTTTGTTCCCAGTTGTATCCACAGTGCCTAGAACTGTGCCTGGTCTATATTAGACACTCAATATTTGTTTAATGAATAAATGGTTGGAAGAATGAATTCCTTGAGTACATGCAACATACCCAGCAACTGGGGTCAACAATAGAATTCAATAAGAAAGAAAATTGGGCCTTAACTTCAAGGACCTTAGAATCCAGGGCCACACTGTCTGAAACAGTAGCTATTAGACACAGGCAGCTCCTGAGCACCTGAAAAGGTAATTGTACAAACTGAGATATGCAGTAAGGGTACAACACACACTCAATTCTTAAAACTTAGTATGGCAAATGTAAAAATCTCAACTTTTTATATTGACTAGATTTGAAATGGTAATTTTAATATACATGGTTAAGTAAAATAATTACAATTAATTCCACCTGTTTATTTTAAATTGCTTTAATGTGACTACCAGAAAATTAAGAAGTATGTATTTAGTTTGCATTTGAGACATGCATTGTGTTTCTATTAGGCAGAGCTGCTCCAGAGGGAGAGGCAGACAGTAAGTCTGTTCTTTCTAGATAGTATAGGTTAAGAAAAAAAATTAATAATAATCAACAAGGTGATATAGGGAGGTCAAGTGAGGGATAGCTTGTACAATCTGGAGGTTCAAACTCTGTTGGGGGAACTGATGTATTAAGTGTGTTTTAAAGCAATGCTTCTCAAAGTTTCATGGACCTGCGAATCACCTGGAGATACTGTTAACGTGCAGATTCTGATTTAATAGGTCTGGGGTGGGGCTGGAGAGTATACAGGTCTTACAACATCCCAGCTGATGCCAACGTAGAGGCCTCCTGAACCACACTTCAAGTAGAAAGGATTCAAATGTTTGTTTGGAGTCAGACAAGTGAAGGACAACAAGGAATCAGACCATTAGAAGCATTACTCAAGGCTGGTTCAGCACCTCCCTGTCAACTGGCAGGAGATCTGGCTCCTTAGTTGCTAACACTGCATTTTATTTATTTTTTAATTATACCTTAAGTTCTGGGATACATGTGCAGAATGTGCAAGTTTGTTACATAGGTATACATGTGCCATGGTGGTTTGCTGCACCCATCAACCCATCATCTACATTAGGTATTTCTCCTAATGTTATCCCTCCCCTAATCCCCCAACCCTGAGAGGCCCCCGTGTGTGATGTTCCTCTCCCTGTGTTCATGTGTGATCACTGTTCAACTCCCACATATGAGTGATAACATGCAGTGTTTGGTTTTCTGTTCTTGCATTAGTTTTCTGAGAATGATGGCTTCCAACTTCATCCATGTCCCTGCAAAGGACATGAACTCAACCTTTTTATGGCTGCATAGTATTCCATGGTGTATATGTGCTACATTTTCTTTATTCAGTCTATCATTGATGAGCATTTGAGTTGGTTCCAAGTCTTTGCTAGTGTGAATAGTGTGGCAATAAACATAGGTGTCTTTTCAGTTGAATGATTTATAATTCTTTGGGTATACACCCAGTAATAGGATTGCTGGGTCAACCGATATTTCCAGTTATATTTAGATCCTTGAGGAATCACCATACTGTCTTCCACAATGGCTGAACTAATTTACACTTCCACCAACAATGTAAAAGTATTCCTATTTCTCCATATCCTCTCCAGCATCTGTTGTTTCCTGACTTTTTAATACATTTTAAGATTGCCCACTTGCTAAGCACGGTAGCTCACGCCTATAATCCTAGCACTTTGGGAGGCCAAGAGAGGCGGATTACGAGGTCAGGAGATTGAGACCATCCTGGCTATCATAGTGAAACCCCCATCTCTACTAAAAATACAAAAAGTTAGTTGGGCATGGTGGCACACACCTGTAGTTCCAGCTACTCGGGAGGCTGAGGCATGAGAATCACTGACCCTGGGAGGCAGGTACTGCAGTGAGCTGAGATCACACCATTGCACTCCAGCCTGGGCGACAGAGCAAGACTCTGTCTCTTAAAAAAAAAAAAAAAAAAAAAGATTGACCACTGCTTGAGGTTGTGCCCCTGCCATGGATGCCTGGAGCAAATGAATCAGAGACAGATTTGGGAAATCTCATGAAATATCATTGACTAAGACAGTGTCAAGCAGATATGCAGGGTAAGAATCAATCAGACTGAGCCTAAGACATGGGCTGCTAGAACTTCAGTCCCAGCATTAGGGCCTCTGCTCAGTGCATTGTTTCCTTTCCTTCAAACACACATGCTGGACTCTGAAATGAAGTGGAATTTAGGGTCTAATTAGCCAGTGGTTCAACCCAGGTGGTGTTCCTGCCACCAACCTTCTGCTTCTTCTATCAATAAAAGGGTCTTGAAGTTTGGAGTGAAGTAACACCCAGGCAGTTTCAGGGATTTAAGCAGGCTTGTCTCCATGGAGAGTGTTCAGGGTCTCTGGCAGGTACTTATGTTTGTGTTATCACATATAACATATTTGGAACTCTGTACATCAAAACAAGGCAAAGAAACATACTTGAGAGAAAGGATATAGGATGGAGATTAATGTGCGTGTGGGAGTGTAAGAGCTAGGATTGTCTGCTGGGGCTGCAGCAAACACACCAAGTGAAAACAGAGATTAATGAGAAGTGAACAAAAGGTAATTCCAAGGCACAGGGGTCACATTAAGAAACATGGACTTTATTCTGAGGGCAAAAGGGAGTTCCACTAAAGTTATGCGTTACAAGGTAATGAGGGAAGAATTGATCTGAGCGGTACCACCCTGGCTGTGGTGTGAAGGAAGGATTTAAGGGCAGCAGTACTGGCTGTGAAATGAGTTAGCATGCTCTTATATCCTTCAGGCAACAGGTGACAAAGGCCTGAACAAGGAAGACTTCAAGGAACCTTTAAGAGAATAAATTAACATCTTAGAGATTGAAATCAGGGAATTGTGGAGGTAGAGAAAGATCGGCTTTTTCTCTGATTTTTGGCTCAGGTGAAAATATGGTGCTATGAAGAAACTGAGTACACACACACATACACACCACCACCACACCACCAAAGTTAGTATTCTTGGGCTTGGAGAGGAATAAGTGTGGTTCATTTTGTGGCATAAGTTTTAAGTGCCCAGGAAATAACCAAGTACACCATGCAGCAAACTCTTGGATATGTGATTCAGGAACTCAGGAAAAAAGTCATGGCTGGAGACTTAGATTTGACAGTTGCTGCATCATAGGTGAAAGTTAAAATCATGAGAGTAGATAATACTGCCTGTGGATAGTGTATGAAAATAGGAGGCTCTGAGCCAAAGATAAATGCAGGGGAGAAAGGAAGGCACCCGGGATATGAGGTACAAGCACAGTCTAGAGAACCATTGGAAGGAATGAAGAAGAGTTTCAAGAGTCTTCACTGGATCCACTGTGGGGTCCATAAAATAGAAATGGCAAAAGTCCATTGGATCTGGTTATTAGGTCATCGGTGACTTGTTCATAAGCTATTTGTATGCAGTCCTGAGGTCAGAAGTCGAAGGAGACTGAAGAAGGAATTTAAAATGAAGAAAGTAGACAAAGCCAATTTAGTCAATTCAAAAAAGTGTGGTGAGAGAGAGAGATGGGGTAGGACAGAGGCTGGAGGAAGACATGGTTCATGAAATGATTTGGGTTTTTTTGTTCTTTATTTTTGGTTATTTTAAATGGGAGAAATTTTTCTATTTCAAAATGGAAAATTTATTAGTTCAAAATAATGTGTAAGTTATTTTTGGTGTGTGGGAGAGATCTTTTGATCCATAATAACACACACACACACACACACACACACACACACACACATATCAAAAAGTCATATCAGACAGTGATACACACACACATGCTCCAATGTTACTCATGGTCTATAATGATAAAACCCTCGCATTATCTCAATTTTAAATTCCAATATAATATAATAGAAAGATTACTTGATTAAAGACCCCAGTTAAAGTCCTAGGGTCTTCCAAATGATTGTGTGACCTATTATCAACTTATCCTTCTAAGAGTCAGTAACTTTAAAAGGCTAAACTAGATTAGGAATGACATCTTAGATACCAGCCCTAATGCATTGATAGGGGCTGCTTGGCATGCTGTATTAAAAAGGCTTTGGAGGCTGTGTCTAGATTTAGCAAGAAAGACTACTGTAATAGATTAGCAATGTCTGCCACAGGCAGGAAAATAGTTGTTCTGTTTGGCATTTCTGAACTCCTGAACTAGAACATTTCATGATTCATTAAATGCATTATCATGCTGTCATATATCATGACTTTGGCCTAGTAAAATGCTCTGTCACCATTTTTATTTTTTATTGAGGCCAAACCCCATTTTTGAAATAGGGAAATGGGATCTGACCTGACTACCTCTGACATCATCAAATCTCTACTTCCATAAACTAGCTCTATTCTTTTTTGTTTATTTTTCTAATATGCTTCTATAATAGCAAGACCATTAAGAAAAACAGACAATTGGTTATAAAAACTGACTTCAGATATTTAGAACTGCATACTTTACTGACTATATGGGGCTCCAAATAGCATCCACAACATTTTGGATTGTGCTAGAATTTCTTTGCAAGACAGGTTTATTGGTCCTTCTTTGCTGGATTCAGATGCCATGTTTATAGTATTTCTAACTCCTCAAGTAAAAGGTCCATTGCCCCTCCATAGGGGCACAAAATCACAGAAGTGCATGACAACTAATTCTCTAAAGCACAATAATGGAAGAGCCCTCCTCTCAACCACCCCCAAACTCCAAAAAAATATTTCTTTTCTAACTGGTATATATATCTCTCCACTTATGCCCTCAGATACAGCCAGACTCTGCTCTTAACACTCTATCTGTGACTTCTGATTAATGCTATCTGCCCATAGCATTGTTGAGAGGTTCAAATGATATATAAATAAAAGCATTGTGTAAAGCCTTGGTCATTATATCTATAAATGATACTATTGCTGTTTTTACTCTCATCACTAGCACATAGCCCCTAAAGAGGAAAAGATGAGGATAATCTATAACCATATGTGGAACTGGTACAAGATAAAAGAACCAGAAAGGGAATTCATGGAACTTTAGCAAAACACCTTCAAAATCAACACAAACCCAGTCAACTTTCCCCTCAATATTCCTCATTTTGTGGTGAGCATTTTTCTTTTTAAGAAAGGCTTATTTAATACAAAACCTGAGGGTCCCCTACTCCTGCCATGTGGCTATTCCCTTAGGGAGCAGACAGGCAATCTTGGCTTGTCTAAGAACATTGCTTCTGTTCCATTTGTTCTTTTATTCCCTGGAGGAACTTCACTGACCATGGCCTCTTTCCATGGCCTCTCTGACATCTCCCTAGTCTCCATAGTCATTTCCATCTCATTGCATTTTTTCAGCATTTGAAGACTCTCTCAAGCTAGTTCTCCATGTTACTGATGCAATTATCTGCAGGGTCTACTGTACTTTTTACTTCTTCTAATACATTATAAGATTCTACCAACTCATGTTTTATTTCGAAGTCATCATTCTAGTTTCTATCCAGCTTCTTCTTTAATTTTTGTCTTCCTGTTAGTAGGTTTACTTTTGATATTTATTGTCTTATCTCATCTTTAATCTCATGTTTCATGGAATCCAGGCTTAATTGAATTTTACTGAAAGGACAAGCAGATGTTGCCTTGAAATTGCCTTTGTTTCCTACGGTAAATCTTTTTTTCAAGTATGTCCTTCCTTTGCCTCCTGTGAGCTCTGTTCTTTTCTGCTTCAGAATCTTTTCATAGGGCCCAAATTGATGTGTGTGGGATTTTCGTGCAATTTACTAATACTCAAAAATGAGAATTCTACATAGGCCTGATAGCTCCACCAGAAACAGGTGTAATAAGATACTAAAATGAGACTGATCTCAGTTTCAGCAAAAGCCCCAATTTAATAGGGGCAACCCAGGGTCAGCTACATAATTTGCTGGACTCAGTCCAAAGTGAAAATTCAGGGCTGCTTGTTCAAAAAGTATTAGGAAGTCCAAGATGGGAACAGGAGAGCATTAATCCAAGCACAGGCCCTTTGAGGGAGGAGCCCCATGTAACTGCAAATGTCATATTTCCAGTCTTGGGGGAAAGGACCCTTGAAATCCAAGGCAGGGTTCTGACCACCAAGTAAGACTTATAAGGTGTCTGTAAATCAGATTTTCAAATATTTGCCCTTCATCCACCTAAAAGAAATAAAAGGGTTGAACTTGAAGCAACTAAAGAGTGAGTTGGAATTTGGAGGGTTTCTCTAGAGCTAAGTACCAATGTGCTGTGACGACCTCACTCCTCAATCTCAATGTGGCTCCAGGGAGATCCCTTGAAGAGTTTTACCAGGGAAGAAATTGCAAGCACACAGAGATGGAGCAGCCTTGCCCTCATCCAGAGATATGCGGTACAGTGTTCCCAAGGGGAAGTCTCCGTAAAGGCACGAAAATGTCCTGGGAAAGAGAATTGGCTTTCTAATGTCGGCCAAGCCAGGAGAGCACCAGGTCATGACAATGCCAGTCAAGAATGCCCTTTCTTGCCCCAGCTTTTTGGTCTGGGATTGAGGCTGAAGAAGGCTGAAGAAGCCAGCAGAGCAGAGAGAAGAAAGAAGAAAAATTTGGGTTGAGGTTTTGACTATTACCCACTATTGAAATGAGATTGCCTCATGACTCTCAGCAATCAGAGGAGTTTCTATTATCCCAGAGTAACTGACCCAGGCAAATAGTCCACCATATGCCAAGGGGAAAGAACAACATCATGAGCTTGCACAGAGTTGCATTATAATTGGGCTTTATCACATTCTACTTGTTTGTGGCTCTCTTCAAGTTCTGCTTGTTCACAGGATACAGACCTCTTGCTGATTGTTTAGATTGGGTACCAGTTGCCTTTTTCATTATTCAGCATTGCAAAGAGAGCAGGAGAAACAGAGGTCTTAGACAGCTTTACTCTGTTTGGTGCAGGTGCAGCTGCAGCTCCAGGTGCCAGGCCTGGAGAGAAATCTCTCTGCTGCCTTGGGAGACCCTCCCAGCTCCCCACCACCAGCTTAGCAGGCCCAACATGACTCCTCACCCACCAGGCCTAATTTCCTATTACCCTGAACTCAAAGAATCTGCTGATGAGAGAAGTTGTGTCTGCAATGCTTCCACTTCAGAAAGAGCTTCCTCTAATTGTGTTCCCAAAAGCTGGAGAGGAGGGTGCTGCTGTCCACACTGAATGTTAGCTGCTGAGAATGCACACCAGTGGGGAATCCCCATTCAGGGTCACTTCTTTCAGCCCCCTTTGTGTACTACCCTGACTGACAAACATCTACCATACCCTGCCCCTCAGTACAACCCTTTCTCCAGCCCCAATCCCAGCCCCATGTGTTCTGAGCTAGAGCCTCCTAGCAAATTTCAATTAGGGCACTGGATCTCAATCCTGGCTGCACATTAGAATCAGTGGAGAAACACTGTAAACACCAATGCCTGGGCCTCACCCCAGACCAATTGCAGCAAATAACTTGGGAGTGTGGTTCAGACATCTGGGTTTTGCATTCCTCCTAGGCAATTCTAATGTCAGCCAGGGCAACTCACAGGTTATTCTATTTTTTGCCCAATTCAGTGTCATCTTACAGAAATTCCTCATAGCCTTTGGCATGTGGATGACAGTGTTTCCTATTTTTCAGTGCTGACACAGATTTTTTTCATATTATTACACTGAGATCAATTTAGATTTGTCTGCAATACCAGGAAGACTCTCCTAACTGTCACTGTTAGGAAATAACTGTATAACATAAGGGAAAATTGAAATCTTTCTCTGCAGAGCTTGTAAAAACAAGCAAAAGTCATCTTATTTTCTGCAGCTGTTTAGGTGGACAGTTAGTAGGCCCAGGTCCTGCTTAATAATGTAGATTTATACTGGAATCCTAATCAATCATAGAAGTAATGTCCCTCCATTATTAACAACTCTTAATGGGTAATTCTTTCTTAGTGAAGAGACAGAAATTAAGGATTGGCCCTGTAAATAAAAAGTAAACAAATCAAATCCAGGCACCCATATGATCCAAATTCCACATCTCTCCAGAATTGCAATATTTTATTGATGTTTGAATTGGAAAAGTGTATTGTTTACTCTAAAAGAAAAATTCAAGAGGGCTAGAGAATGTAGGACTTCTACCAGAGGAATAAAATTGATCATGATGTCTGTTCCATGAAAATTTAAGTATTAAAATGTAAAGATCACAAAATGTATTGGATTACATTCAGCCTCTAACTTGCCTTTGTCCATTATCCAGAGCATCAGCGATTATTGTCACTCTGTGCCTTAATAAGCTCTCTCATTTGATCACTCTTTAGGCAGCTGAGTGTGCATTTCCTCTAGGATTTTGTTCACCTTCATTTCCTTCAGAGCTTGTGATAGAAATCACACCATCTCAGATATCTGGCTTCCTCCTGCAGGTCTTCTCTATCCCAAGTACAGCAAGCAGATTGCTTTGTTCTCTTGCCATCCTGAGCACTATCCAGGTGCTGAACACAAGAGGCCGTGAATAAATGATGAAACCAAGTTTTAGCTTAGAGCTTACTGTGTTTCATTTGCATACGTATAATGTCAGATTCATTATTCATGAGCATATGCTACAATGGCCCTCCCCTTACAGCTCAATTCTCCACTGCTTCTGACTCTCAGATGTGCAAGATGAACCTCTCTTCTGCAGCTTGGAGCAATTTCTCCTTTCTGAGTTTACAGCAGAGTGATAGCCCTATTTTTAATGCAAGTGTGGCTCCTTAGATGCATAACATTTACAACCTACCATAACATAAAACCGAAGGTTTTGATACTGAAAGTTGTAAGTATATTGGGTCAAAAACAACAACAAAAAAAAGTTAAGGAGCAAGAACTTCCTTTAGAATTCTGGTGGAGGAACATGCTGGTCTATCTATAGATAGAAGAGGTAAGTTACAATGGACCATTGCGAAGGGCATGCTGGGAAGCCTTTCCTAATTAAAATATCTTTCTTCTGGATAAGTGTGATGGTTAATTTGATGTATCAGTTTATCTAGGGTAAGGGATGCCCTAAGATCTGTTAAAACATTATTTCTGGATATGTCTGTGAGGGTGTTTCCAGAAAAGATTAGTATTTGAATCAATGGACTGAGAAAGCAGATTGTCCTTACTAATGTGGGTAGGCATCCTCCCAACCACTGAGGGCCCAGATAGAACAAAAAGGCAGAAGAAGGACAAATTCACTCTCCCTGTTTAAGCTGAAACATCCATCTTTTCCTGCCCTCAGACAACATGACTCCTAGTTCTCAGGCCTTCAGATGTGGGCTGAATTATATATAACACCAATTCTCCTGGTTCTCCAGCTCACAGATGGCAGATTGTGGGACTTCTGGGCCTCCATAATTATGTGAGCCAATTCATATAATAAATCTATCTATATGCATATATACATACATATATAGTATATAAATATGCACACACATATATACATACTTATATACTATACACACACATACACACACACACACACAATTCTATTGGTTCTGTTTCTCTGAAGAACCCTACCTATTATGATAGCAAGTGCCTCTCAAACCTGAGATTGTACTATTACAAATAAGGAAATAGTGTCTCTTAGAAGGAAAAGCTCCTTGAGGAGAATGACATAGTGGACCCTGTGATTTACTTTAATAGATCACTATTCTCTCTAAAAATAAGATAAGCCCACTCTTACATGGTGCTTCCTATGTGCCAGACACGATTATAAGTGCCTTCTACATACTAATTTACGTGATTCTTAATATAGTCCTATAATATAGGTGCTATCATCATCATTATCATCATCATCATCACCATTTCCATTTTTCAGATGAGGAAATGAAAGCATGGAAATTTTGAGTAACTTGCCCAAAGTTATATCCAAAAGTCAAAATTTGAATCCATATACACTGTTTACAAATTCTGAAATTAAGCATTGCACTACAGGGTCTCTGTACATATGAGGGTGATGCACATATAAGGCATCTGTCTCTGGATAAGAATGGAACATATTCTTAAAACAAATTCTTAGGAATGCTGGTGGGGAGGGGGTGTGCAGTAACAGAGCACTAAGCTTGCCATTACATATGATCTGCCCTCCAACCGTTACCTCTGTCCTCATCTCCTACCTGTCTGCCCCCTTTCTCCCTCTCCTCTGACCACTCTGCCCTCCCTGCAGTAACTTGAACACACCATAAATACTCCCACTTCAAAGTTTTTGCACTTAATTATTCCCTCTTCTTGGAATGCTCAGAGATCTATAGACTGTCTTCTTTTAACTCTTTCAATTGTCACCTCATCAGAGAAGCACTGTCTTATAACCCAATATAAAATAGCACCACACTATCCCTCCAGTCCATCATTCTCAGTTCTTTCCCAGCTTCATTTTTGTTCACAGCACTTACTATCTGACATATTATACATTTACTCATGTATTTATTCATTGCCTCCACTATCACCTGACACTGAAATGCAAGCTTCATGTGAGAAGAATTTTTGTCTGTTTGTCATTGTTGTATTCCTCACACCTAGACCCATGCCTGCCACCTTAGAAATGCAATACACATTTGTTAAAGTCAATGGATGAATGACTATGAACTATATACTTAACAATTTTTCCAATGATGACCCCCAAATGGAATATAAAATTTGAGACATCTTTTAGGTCTGCATATATATACGTCTGAGGCTCTAATTTAACAAGAGTGGAAGGTTTTTGGCAGAGGTATTGACACACTCATCCTACTACAGCCCTGGGAATCACCAGGCATGGAATCTGTGGGAGATAAAAGTGAAAAGATGGACTGAGTGTTCGAGAAAGGGCTGAGTTCCTACAGTTAGGTCTACATTCAAATCTTAGTTCTGTTGCTAATTTTTACATGACCATGAGCAAATTAACCTAATTGGGTTTCACCTTTCTCATCTGTAAAATGGGAATGAGTAACAATATGGCAATATTAACTTTGAAGGGCTATTAGAAAGAGAAAGTCAGACAATACATAAGAGTTTTCCAACCTTTTTTCCCAGAATCTTTATGCAAAAGTGGCATGATTTAGAGAGAGATTGAGAGCAAAGAGCCAGCAAGCAAGATTCTTTGTTTAAAAAGGAAAAAATAAATAAGATCTAACAGCATATGAGCTTAACTACATGAAAGTTTCAGTTTTCACAAAGTGAAATTTCTCTTTAGCACATTTAGACCTAAGCATAGACCAATGACTTTCATTTACAAGAATCCAGTCTAAGAGCTTTGCTAATTCTACATTTTCATGTGGCATCTAACTTCCTTTACTCTTTAATTTATGCAAAACTTTTGGATTATGTTAAAGCTTCATCACTTTCTGACACCTTCCTCTTCATATCCATCACCAGCACTAAAAATTGGCCTCCTCTTTTTTGACCCCATGGAGCAACTCTGGCACATTTTGGAAAAGACAAAATTGGACCCCAAATCTGGAGATGCTGATTCAGCAAACATTGGGGGTGACCCAGGAATATTTTCCTTGAGCTCCAAGATCATTCTAATAGCCACATTTTAAAGATAATAGTATTTATGCAATATGCACAACTCAGTAGAACCACATGGAGATGTCATGAGTGCTGATGACCTAGATAGAGACTTATTCTTCATAACAGTCTCATTGTACATGATTTAAACTCAAGAAAAATTATAAATGAACATCATATTCTGAATCCTCATGAGCTTACCATCTACTTCGCTCATTTGTATTTTGGTGCCACTGTTTTCGCCACTCCTTCCAGCTGCATGTGAGGAAAATGTTTCATCTGCAAAGTAGGTTTCTCCAGTGCCAGAGCTCTCTCCAGCATGGATGAGAGAGCATGGATGGGGAAGGCCTTGAATCTGCATTTTAGCAGGAAACTCTAAATCATTGTAGATTTCTGAAAGTAGCAGCCTTCCCCTAACCTGTCCTTTCATTGCCTGGCCCTCATGGAAGATGGTATCCTCCAGAGAGGGCTTCAACAATATCTCCCATCCCACATGTTCTTCTGCCCCTCTTCCATTAAGAGATGAAGTTTATTTCACAACCTCCTTGAATCTGGGTGGACCTTCGAACTGCCTAGAGCAATAGTATGCAGTGGAGGTTACACAGAGGGACTTCTGAGACTCGATCATAAGAGGCCTAGGAGCATCTGTTCTGGCCTCTTGGGATGCTCCCTCTGGGAACCCAGCTATCATACTGAGAAGCACACAGAGCACACAGAGAAGCCATGGGCAGTGGTTCAGTCAATAGCCTCACTAAGCACTGAACTAAGTCCTCAGCCAACAGCCAACATCAACCACCAGCCATGTGAGTGAGCCATCACAAATGTCCAGCACAGGCAACCCTTCAAGGCACTGCAGCCTCAGAAAACACCTGGTGGCACCCACATGAGAGGCCCTAAGTGAGAACCATCCTGCTGAACCTAGTCAAGCAACGGGTAGAACTGTAATAAATGATAAGAAATTGTTTAAGCCACTAAGTTTTAGAGTGGTTTTGTTGTGCAGAAATGAGTTACTGGGAAAGTGTCTAGGACTAGACTTTTACCCCAGGTATTGATTTACACCCGTTAGTTCCCTGCTGGATCTATAGTAGGTCTTTGAACCTGCTTATTTAAGTGCCAGACAATTCACTGATTTCTGACTAGTCCCATCTGCTTCCCTGTCCCACAGTCCTCCTTCTCTCATAGCTGAAGCACTGGGCACCCACCACAGTTCAACTTACCCCATATTCTGGAACCAAGTTATCTTTCTGGACTTACAAAATCCAAACTCCTTGTCTTGATGGCTCCCTAGCAACAAATGTATCAACAGTTCTCAACCTTAACTGCACATTGGAATCAGTTGGGTAGTATTTTTTTAAAAAATACATGGTTACTGGTTCCTACCCCCAGAGATTCTCATCTAATTAGTCCAGAATATGGCTTGTCTATGCTGCCACTACTACCATTTTGGTTCAGACAATTTTTTGTTTTGAGGGGTTGTCCACTGTCTTGTAGGATGCTTGGCAATATCCTGGCCTCTATCCACTAAAAGTCAGTAGCACCCTTACGGTTGTGACAATCAAAATAGTCCACAGATGTTGCCTAATGTCCCCTAGGGAGCAAAATCATCCCCAGATGAGAACTGCTAGTCTAGAATTTAGCCTGGGCATCAGGATACCTCAAAATTCCCCAAGTAATTCTAAAGTTCAGGCAAGGTTAAGAACTGCTGATGTAAAAAGGCACTGCTTTTCAAATTTAAGCATGTATATGAATCACCTGGGGACCTTGTTAAGATGCAAATTCTGATTCAGTAGGTTTGGGGCAGGCCCAAGATTCTGCACCTTTAACAAGCTTCCACATGCTGCTGTCATTGTTCTCAGTCCACTCACTGAGTAACAAGGAAGTAGACACTGCAATTTGCCTGAGGGCTAAACTTGCATTTCACACCCTCATCTGGGTACCCCAAGGCCTTACCCTAATTGCCCCCAGAGAAAATTGGTTATTGACAATTATCAAAACAGACTATGTTCTCCATAGTTGGCAAAGAAGTCTGAAAACATGGTAGCCGCAAAATTACTTCAAGTAAATTATTCACTTCTTAGGGATCAGTGTGCTGCAAACTACATATTGCATTTCACCAGTGTAGAAGCTGCCAGCAGATTAGGGGAAAACTTCCCTACAGTTTGCTGCTTGTTGCCAAGGTAGAAAGCCAAACAATGCCTTGAGCTGCCAGGCTTTTTCAATAATACACTTCACATTGCCAGTCTCGAGAAAGGCTGTGTGGGACCCAGAGATTTCCCCACTGCTCCAGTCCCTCTCCAGCATTTTAAGTCCACGGCTTTAACATATGTTGCAGGGGTTAAACAAATGAGTCAAGAGAGCAGATTTTTAGTTTGAAGAGGGATTTCAGGAAGTCAATTCTTGCTCCTAAGGACAGAGGTCAAGCTACAATGGAATCAAGACACACTAGCCTTCTGAAATTTACACAGAACTGTGGAAAGGTCATGTCTCCCTCCACTCGTGACACATGAACACAGAGGGTTTGTATGACTCTGTTCAGCTTTGGCTTTCATCCAAGAGAAATGCTCTCTTTTTCACTCCAGAGGTATTTATTTGCACTAGAATCACTTAGAAGTATGTTCTCTCTCACCTGTAAATTTAGCCAGGAACTTGAAGATGCTAGTGCCTATGAAGTTTTCCAGGCATATTATATAAGTCCTACTGATTCCAAAGTAGAAAAAAGGCATCTGGTTGTTTGGGGATCTACAATGGACTACAAAATGTATGTATAGATTATCTGGTTGGCTCAAAATGTGAAACACAATATTTCTCTACTTAAGTCTTGTCACCTAAAACAGAAACCACCACCAGGAGGAGTGCATAAATCTTGGCTGTCCAGAGAAACAATTCTAATTTATTTCAGACAGTGCTTTGAGTATAGAAACTGTAAGAGACCGGGCGCGGTGGCTCACGCCTGTAATCCCAGCACTTTGGGAGGCCGAGGCGGGTGGATCACGAGGTCAAGAGATCGACACCATCCTGGTCAACATGGTGAAACCCTGTCTCTACTAAAAATACAAACAATTAGCTGGGCATGGTGGCGCGTGCCTGTAATCCCAGCTACTCGGGAGGCTGAGGCAAGAGAATTGCCTGAACCCAGGTGGCGGAGGTTGTGGTGAGCTGAGATGGCGCCATTGCACTCCAGCCTGGGTAACAAGAGCGAAACTCCATCTCAAAAAAAAAAAAAAAAAAAGAAACTGTAAGAGAGATTTCCCCTCTTCTACCTCATCTCTGTAAGAAACAATTCTAAGCAAACTTTAAATACAATGTTACTACTTAATTCTAAATAGATGTTCTGCCCTGAAACCCATGTCTGCTCCCTTACTAGGAGAAGGGATTGACAATGATAAAGAAAGCTCAAGTTCCCATTTACCCCTTTTTCTGAAAACTTTATATGCCATCAGACTTAATTGACTCCTGATGGCCTCTCCTCTGGACTATACCCTGGGTCCTCTCACTAGTTCTCAGCTAGGGGTGATAAAGTCTTCAGGGACATTTCTAATGTCTGGAGACATTATAGGTTGTCACAACTCAGGGGTGGCTGCTGACATCTTATGGATAGAAGCCAGAGATGCTGCTAGATGCCCTACAAGAAACACAAAACAATTCCCCACAACAAAGAATTATCTGGTCCAAAATTTCAGTCATGTTTATTGTAAGAAACCTTGTCTTAGGTTTTTAGAAGTTAAAAAAGATCCTCAACCAGAGCCTGATGGAGACTGCAGGCCTCATCTTGCCACCTACAATTCTAACCCAACATAGAAGACAGAGAGGAAGAGAAAGAAGAAGGACCCCTACATGTAATTTCTTTACTTCTCCCCAAGGACAGAGATCATATTCTTGTTTCTATTATGCCAAAAGGTAACAGTGACTGAGACATAGTGGGTACTTAATGAATATTTGTTGCAGGAAGGGATAAATCCCACCCCTCAGTTCAATGTCTTCATACAAGAAAGAAAGAAAAGGAAACACATCTTAGCTTTAAGGTCAGCTCTCCTGTGGCAGCCTGGGGTTTGCTCAGACAGTGTGGTACAGCCTGATGCCTCTAAACTTTAATGTACATATGAATCACCTGGCAATCTTGTTAAAAATGCAGATTCTGATTCAGAAGGTCCAGGCTGAGGCCTGAGAGGCTGCATTTCCTAAAAATTTCCAAATGAAGCTGATACAATCCAGGTCACACTGTGGGGCAGCAAGAATAGATGATGTCTAGACTTGAAACCAGGACACTTACCAGCTTTCTCAGCCTCCATGTCCTGTTATAGAAAACAGGGAGGATGATAAAATCTCTGCTATGCCCACATCAAAAAATGGATAATTATGTCCTGATATGATCTAAAAGCTTTACAAGGGATTTCAGAAATCATATAAGCTAAACTCTTCCCATTTTTAAGTATGGAAACAGAGCCCCAGAGGCATCATAGCATATCCAAGGTCACTCTGGTGATTGGCTGCAGAGCCTGAACCAAATCCCTCACCCTGATCCAGCCATCATTCCCCACTGTGTGTTCTGGCTGCACACACAGTCTGGTGCCTAGTACTGCAGGTCTGGCTGTTGTTTACTTGCCTTTGCCTTTTCCCTGATGGTGCTGCATAATGTCTTGGCTAAAAATGAACCCCTACCACTCCTCCAAGTGTACCTGCCACTTCATCCATATCCAATTGCCACATCCAGTGAGACTGGCCAGCTGCTGCCATGTTCCTGAAATCAGTTCTTGTACTCTGCTGCTCAATTTTGTGCATCACAATGTCCTTATACCGGATTTTGCTCCCCTGATATATAAGAGGTGCACAAATCAAATTAACCACAGGTGAAAAAGAGCAGTTAGCCCGGTGCCAAACAACAGAGCAGGCACTGAGCTGGGATTAAAGCCCCACATTTTGATTCCTGGTGCATACTCCAAACCTCTTCAGAGAGAACACAGACCTTCACTATTTACCAAACTCTCATTGGTCCAACAGCCTGTTGTCTTAATGCTAAAAACCTGCTAATCAATAGCAATTTAGTGAAGGGAAATTATGTTTAAAGAGAAACATTCTATCACTTAGAAGTTCATTTTCAGAATCTTACCCTCCAATTGTCTCAAAATAATGCGGGGCCTGCTTTTCTTCCTTTCCTGCAAGTAGATAACATTGTTCTGAGAACTCAAGTTGTATTCTTGTCCTGTGTCTCCTTGCCTCTCATTTGATGCATTCCTCCGAGTCTTGTGGATTTTAAGTGCCATCTAGTGGTAGATCTTCAGATGTTAATAATGCAATGAAATTTAACTTAAGGATACTTGGGGAAATACATGGTCTCCAGATGATGAAATAATCTCTCTACCTGAGAATCACTATATCTGCTATATGTGAATTACCAATATTCAGATGATTAAAGAATACTTTTTTCAAATAATCCTGCATATTAGTTAGGCATTCTTTTGAAAAAGTCTCTTGTAACTTCTCAATCAAAAACAATTTGCAAGATCTGTATAATTAGAGATTTTCAATTACATGTTAGAAATAAAGTATTTGCATAATTTTTTAATTTGAAAGACAGGTTTTTAAAACCTGAAGCAGCTTAACCCTTCTGCGTATCTTTATCACTGTTTTCTACTTGCTTTGATAACTCTACTCACTTCTTTGCTTTCAGAGAACAACAACTACTCAGGATTTCCTTCTACAGAGGGAGCGTTTCCCTGCATCCTCTTCCTTTGAGAAGAGGGATATTGGAAAGACTGGTCTTCCCATCTCTTTCTCCACCCACGTAAACCCTTCAGTATCTACTCCTTTTTAGGGATGGAATCTGGCTAAATAGTTATATAATTTTAGTTCCTCTGTCCATTATCTGTGCAATGACAGACAAGCCAGAATGAGCAAAAATTAAGGAATGTTTCTACAGACTTCTTACCAAATCCTAACAGGTTGGAGTTATGATTTGAATTTCCAGCTCCAGGCCTGATGCTGCTTCTTCAAAATCAAAGGGGTTATGGCAGAAACACGCTTAGAAAAGTAGACTCCAAGTACTTAGAGGAAATATATACAAATGAAATACCATCAGGAAGAATTAAAACAGATGTTCTTCTACAGTACGAATGGCAAGTCCAAAGGAAATTTTCATTAAAAATGATTAAATATACTTGAACAACAGCTACTATTAAATGCTAGCTTACTATAATTCATTTTTGTTTTTATAGCATTTATTTTTAATATAAATTTATATAAATATAAATGAAAAATACAGACAAAAATATAAAGTAGAATGTAAGTTATCCTCATACATCCTGTAGACATAAGTCCTATTAAAATCTTTTGGATATTTTTCTGGTACGTGTTTAGGTATGAAGATTGGGATCATATGTATACAAGATTTTGTCATTATTTTTTTCACCTAATAATATATTTTGAGCATCTTCCCAGGTCATTAAATTTATAGTGAGTATACTTAATAACATGGGAAGTTGCACCATGTTTAATTTAACCAACACTTGTGAATAGACACCAGATTGTTTCTAAATTCTTACTCATATCTAAATAATTCTGAGGTGAACTTCCCTGTATACAAATAAGTCAAATGTAAATATTTATTACAAATTGATTTCTAGAACTTTAACTACTGGGTCAAAGGATGTGAATGTGTCGAAGTTTTGTGATACACAACCACAACTGATGAATTGTAGCCATTAGCACTCTTAAAATCCCCTCATAAAGGTAAAACCATGACATTTTCTTTAAGGAGGCTGCTGCCTACCCACCCTCTCCTCTTTAGTATGTCTCCTTGAACATACAATAGGCCTGATTTAAAGGCTCAGCCTTTTATTAATAATTTTACAGTGCAAATATATAGGCTTTCTAACCTTTAAAACTGTGACTCTCCATGATTGGCTGAAGGGTCTCCCACAAGGGATATGTGAGGCAATCACAAGTACATCCTCTGGTCTCTCAAGAGAAATGTTAGTTGTTCTATCTTCCACCTTCCTACATAAGTTTGTATAAAATTCTTCCCAGACTTTGTAATCACTTGCATGCTAGCCTACATGCATGTAATTCTGATAAATACGCAATATTAAAAATATGGTCTTTTTCTTTCATATTGGTATGAAAGGGTCTTTTGTTCCTGAGACTGTTTTATTTCTCTAACAACCTGGTGGAAATAACTATGTCCCACAAATTGGAGTTTTCATGGACATGGCTGCCTGGTAACAATAATAATGGGAGAAATAATGTAATTCTGGAACATTCTATCTGAATTCACTCAATAGAGGGGAATATACTTTTTTATTTTTTGAGACAGAGTCTCACTCTGTCACCCAGGCTGGAGTGCAATGGCATGATCTTGGCTCACTGCAACCTCCACTTTTCAGATTCAAGCAATTATCCTGCCTCAGCCTGCCGAGTAGCTGGGAGTACTATTATTGATAAATTTTTTAAACTACATCAGGTTTCCCAGCTTCTTTTATTATAATTTCCTAGATAACAATTAGAGTTTTTATTGTTTTTAATAAGAAAATAAAATATTTTAAAATATGTACCAAAAACAATGTCCAAATTGATGAGTTCCACTCTAAAAAAAAGAAAAGAAAGAAGAACTCTCATTGCAAAAGAAAGAGGTTTGCTTTTTCATTCCTGTTCAAGTTCCCTTCAATAACTAGAGGATGCTGAATAACTGCCCAATTATTAAACTAGAACAGCAATCAGGAGCCATGGCTGCAAACTCCCAATTCTTCTTTGCCCCAAAACTGTAAGAGGGGATTTTCAACTCTGAACTCAAACAAAACAACAGGATTGGTGAAGGATGACTAAATCCACCTCATCTATGAAACTGCCCATATTTGACAATTTTGGTTTAGTAAAAAAGTGGCATTTATATGGTACAAGCTAATATAACCATTTATCATTATCAAATCGTAGGTAGATAGGGAACTAGAAGCAAATATGCAGAGATACCACTACTCACTGGTACTGGACACATCCCAGGCAGACCAAGAGGCATCCTCGTGATCCTGTTTATCCTCCACCTGCCACCCTCATTTCCTGTGGCTATTACCAAACAACTAGAACAGGACCCAAAAAATCATCAGCGGTGAGAGCAATCAATCTAGAGAGGAGAGCTTCAGCTTTTTCTTCTTATCCCATAGAATGGAATGAGGAGGATTCCCACCTGCCCCAAGCTACCAAAAAAGGCACCAAGATACTCCCAGAGATGCAGAAGCCAACAGGAAAGGCAGACAGACATGTCATTATAAAGTAGCTTTTAGATAGTAACAGCCCTTTCCCAAAGCAGACCTCCTTCTTGCCTGGGGACTAGATTGCCTTTGTAGGACTAACATTAGCCACACAATTAGAAATTATGATTTAGGAGTCATGTAGCTGGACTCTACAAGATTCTGACCCTCCCTAAACTGCTCCTAAGATCAGTGCTTGAGATAGTTTGCAGACTTGCACTTGATGGATCATCTGGCATCACGCAGATCAATAAACTGGCTAATCTCATCTTGTGGCCCCCACCCGGGAACTGACTCAGCACAAGAAGACAGCCTCAACTCCCCATGATTTCATCTCTGACCAATCAGCACTCCTTGCTCACTGGCTTCCCTTCATTCACCAAATTATCCTTAAAAACTCGGCTTCCAGACCGGGCGCCGTGGCTCAAGCCTGTAATCCCAGCACTTTGGGAGGCCGAGGCGGGTGGATCATGGGGTCAAGATATCGAGACCATCCTGGTCAACATGGTGAAACCCCGTCTCTACTAAAGATACAAAAAATTAGCTGGGCATGGTGGCACGTGCCTGTAATCCCAGCTACTCAGGAGGCTGAGGCAGGAGAATTGCCTGAACCCAGGAGGCGGAGGTTGCGGTGAGCCGAGATCGCGCCATTGCACTCCAGCCTGGGTAACAAGAGCGAAACTCCGTCTCAAAAAAAAAAAAAACAAAAAAAACTCGGTTTCCTGAATGCTCGAGAGACTGATCTGAGTAATAATAAAACTCTGGTCTCCCATAAAAAATAAAATAAAGTAACTTTTGGATTAAACTTGCTCATAAGCCCTCCTGTGCCTATTTGAGCTAAAGAAGATGGGAGTTGGTGAGATGTGACAAAATGGGAATAAAAAGAGGAAGGTTTACAGTGCCACCCTTTGTCATACCAAAACTGTATCAGTTCCATTGGATCAGGTGGGTATATATGCAAGGCACCTGTGCCTGAATCGCCCTAGTATTAGAGAAGTAGAATCAAGAAATTAGAGACTGCAGGTGACAGCTGAGAGGCACGAACAGGGAAATAGGGTAAAAGAGAAGCCAGAGTCACTTCTGTAGAGGCAACTGTGCAGTTTGGAGGCCTTCCTGCAGGGACCTTCAAAGAACCATGCTTAATTTTCTAGAGAGAAGAACGCCTACATATTTATACAGGGAAGGGACTAACTGCTCGTTGCTGGCTGGGGAAGCTGCAATGTATAAGAAAGGATTACAATGGTGAGTTAGTAAGTACAAAGGTCTTTGCCCCTTTTCCTCTTACCTCTTTATTGCCCCAACCTACAGTAGATGGGAAAAGTGAAGGAGCTTCCCCATTACAAATCCACCCAGCCATAGATAAGGCCTGTGGCAGGAATTAGGGAGAAGATGAGATTAGAGTTGATTAGAGATTGAGTTTTAATATCGACTAGTGTGCAAGAAATAGTTAAGAAGAAAGAAAGGGAGATGTAACAGAGCATGATTAAAAGTGATGGATGGAAAAAATTTTTTCATTATTGTTCATTGCCAAGTTCAGACTGTTCAATAGGCCAGTTAAACTAGTATCAAGACTGATGAACTAATTGAAATTTCTGGGTCATCTCTGTGGCTTCATTTGCTAAAAGTTCTGCTCTTACAGTGTAATTAAATTCAAAGACAAGAAATCACCAATGTTAATTGTAAAGAAAAAAGATGAACTTTTATTGGAAAGAAACTGCATCAAATTAAATTAAATACAGTTTGCAGTTTTGTTTCAACTAACTTCTGCCACATATAATATCTAAGGAGTAGACATAACTCAGTACAAATAGTATTATCAACAGTACCCCAAAAAAAATGCATTTGGTTTATTTCTTTGGTGGGGTGTGGAGAGAAAAATAAAGCCAGTGGTTCTTGTGTTCAAAAAATATATTGTTAGTTAAATGAATTTTTTACTTTTCAGTTGTCTCAAAAGTTCTGTGATTCACAGATCACAATGATACATTTATTCTAACATGGCTACTGATATGGTTTGGCTGTGTCCTCACACAAATCTCATCTTGACTTGTAGTTCCCATAATCCCCACATGTGGGAGGGACCCAGTGGGAGGTAACTGAATCATCGGGCAGTTACCCCCCCCACGCTGCTATTCTTGTGATAGTGAGTTCTCATGAGAGCTGATAGTTTTATAAGAGGTTTTCCCCATTTTGCTCAGCACTACTCTATCCTGCTGCCTTGAAAGGAGGACGTGTGTGCTTCCCCTTCCACCATGATTATAAGTTTCCTGAGGCCTCCCTAGCCATGCTGAACTTCGAGTCAATTAAACCTCTTTCCTTTATAAATTACCCGGTCTCAAGTATATCTTTATTAGCAGCATGAGAACAGACTAATACAGCTACCTTTTGAAATTTGGTTTCATAACGTTTCAGAAATTAAAGCCACGTAAAATGAGGCTACTTCACAGAGTGCTTTTCCAAGTTTATAAAAGGTGTTAACTACTTTACAAATCTTCAGTATAGCCCAGCCCCACCACAAGGTAAAAATCAAATGAACATTATTTACAAATTATGAGAGACATGTCTTTTGTTAGAATCATTAAACTCAAATATTATTCTCTCTAGGTCATTAATTTGGAAATTTTCTTATGAATGGTAATAATCTACTTAGCTTCCTGTGAGACCTTGTAACCATATTAGTTATTTTACTTTCTTTGCCTTGGGCATTTAGGATCTTGGAGTTTAATATCTCTGGAAATTTACGAAGCTTGTCTAAAGAGATGGCCACAGTGGTTTAACTTATATATTCAATAGCAACTACATTATGATTAATTCCTCATCTGTCGAGAACTTTTTGAACTTCAAATTGTCATATTTTTATCCATTTTCTTAAGACAAATCTCTGTTCTCTGGACACTTGAGACAAGTATGTTTCTTCAAAGCAGTTTTAAAATTCAAATATCCCACATTTATAACCATCTGCTCCTACAAAACTTCAATGAATATTTCAAACATTAGCAAGTATTTTGTCTCCTGTAGCTAGAAGCAATGTCTGCGTGTCCTTTCCATAAGACATAGGTAAGACTTCTGTTTATTCAGCAACATATAAGTAATGGATAGGTAAGATGGGCATGAAATTGACAAACTATACTGTTTATGGGATAAAATTCATAATTCTTTTCTTCATTCCCTCAAGGTTATTATTGTATTTCATAATTTATTAAAACTCAATTTTACTTTTAAGTAGCAGAAAGCATTTATGTGACTACCCTTTTGGTAGAAATAACCTTTCAGTGCTGTTACTGAACAGTACAAATCCGAAATTTTGAGTTCTTGATGGCACCCTGCCTAGTAATGGCATAGACTGTGCACTGAATTTGCCATTCATTATGCAAGGCTCAAATTAATAAGATGGTGTTTTCTATGAATGATCTCTAATTATTGTCTTTCACTAATCTAATTCAAATTGGCTTCTCCTATATTAAGTACAAAATAGCTGCAGTTTACTCTCCCTGACAAACAAAGTGAGATCCAATCTCTCTTCCAGAGCTGAGGTTGTAAGACTGAGCTGACATGAGAACACCTCAATGGCTTGAAGCTGCAGGTTGTGAAACTCAGGACTATGTTCAGGTAAGTAGAGAGTGTCTCTGAGGGATCACTGAAAAGAGGGCTGAGCAGAGAGTTGGGATCCAGCAACAAAGCAACAAGGACACCAAACAAAGAGAAGAAATTACCCAGAGGGCTGTTGGAGGTGGAGCCTAGAGAAATCTCTCAGGCACTGGGTAGCACATAGGGGTCCTTTTTATACATCCCCCATGGTCCTAATTTTAAGAAGTTTGGAAGCCTTACCAAGATGTGTTGACATTCTTTTTTTTTTAAGATGATGCTCAAAAGTTTAAACTAAATCTCAGCCTAGATTTTCTCGAGATAGCTCTCACACTAAAATCCTTAGAATTAACTTGTCTCATTTGGGAAGTGCCTCTGGTATTATAGCCTAAATTATGCCCCTAACTGTTGAAGTTTTAAGCCCCACTGTCACTGTATTTGGAGACAGGGCCTTTAAAGAAGTAATTAAGGTTAAATAAGATCATAAAGGTGGAGCTCTGGTATGATAAGAACAGTATCCTTATAAGATCCTTATATTCTATAAGGTATCCTATCCTTTTTTTCACAGGAAAAAGACGATATGAGGACACAGAGCTAAGATGGTCATCTGCAAGCCAAGGAGAGAAGCCTCAGAAGACTCAAAACCTGCGGGCATTTTGATCTTGGACTTGCATCCTCCGGAACTGTGAGAAAATTAATTTCTGTTGTTTAATCCATCCAGTCTGTGGTATTCTGGCAGCCCTAGCAAAGTAAGACATTTGGGTTTACCATGTAGAAATTATATCAGTGTTTATATATCTTAAAATATCTATTTTAAGACATCTCACTTAAAAATATGAGAGTATTTTTATCTACTGTTGCCACATCTCAGTTAACAATACTAGTTCATTTTCAAGAAACTAGTGCTCATAATGTTTTTATAGTAAAGAACTATATAAGCAAATGGTATAATGACTATTTTTAGTTCCTTCTACATCCCATATGACCTATTATATTCTTACGAGAATCAGGCATCTGGCTGTTAACAGAATTTGTAGTGGTGTACAAACTAAGGAGTAGCACATCTTCACCTCCACCACTTCCATTTAAATATACAAGCTTCCACTCCTGAGCCAGATGAGGGATATCCTCTTTGTGCCATTTTAGTCTTTACTACCACTTTAAAGCCTTTTATTCTCTCATTTTTTAATTCATTATACTATTTACTGAATAGCTATTAATGTGCCAGGTATAGTATTAGACACAAGATATACCATTTCTGCCCACATAGGGTATAGCCTAGTGGGGGTGACAGAAAAAAAAATTATATTAACAAATATATAACTTTTGGTACTCTTATAAATTAAGAAAATGTATATGGTGTAATGATAGAGAATTATAATATATAACATTATACATATACATTATACATTAGGAAAATGGATAAGGTGTAATGACAGAGAATAAGGGAGCCTTCAGAAACCAGTAGCCAGGCCTGCCTACTTAGAGTTTAAGCAAGCTGAGTGTTTAGGGAAGGCCTCTGGTCTAGTATAAGGTAATGCTAGCATTTGCTGCAACAGATAAACTCCTAAATGTCAGTGGCTTACCAAAACAGATTTTGGGTTCTCTTTCACATATAGTCCAATAAGTTGTTCAGTAGGCAGCCTTCCACATAGTGATTTAGAGATAGACTCCTTCCACCTGTGTCTCTGGCATTTGTTTTCAGTCAATGGACAGAAACAGAGAGAGAGCAAAAAAGCCGAGGTCACTCACTTTTTTTGTCTTCAACTTTTATTTTAAGCTTCAGGGTACATGTGCAGGACATGCAGGTTTGTTACACAGGTAAACATGTGACAGGGTGGTTTGTTGCACAGATCAACCCACCACCTAGGTATTAAGCCCAGTTAGCTATTCTTCCTGATGCTCTCCCTCCCCTCACCCCCTCTCAAGAGGCCCCAGTGTGTGTTGTTCCCCACTATGGGTCCATGTGTTCTCATCATTTAGCTCCTACTTATAAGTTAAAACACTGGTGTTTGGTTTTCTGTCCTTGCATTAGTTTGCTAAGGATAACAGCTTCCAGGTCCATCCCTGTCCCTGCAAAGAATATAATCTTATTCCTTTCCATGGATGAATAATATTCCACGGTGTATATGTACCACATTTTCTTTATCCAGTCTATCATTGATAGGCATTTGAGTTGATTCCATGTCTTTGCTATTGTAAATACTACTGCAATGAACTGACACATCCACGTATCCTTATAATAGAATGATTTCTATCCCTTTGAGTATATACCCAGTAATTGGATTGCAGGGTCAAATGGTATTTCTGCCTCTCGATCTTTGAGGAATCACCACACTGTCTTCCACAGTGGTTAAACTAACTTACACTCACTCAAATAGTGTAAAAGCATTCCATTATCTCCCCAACCTCACCAACATATGTTGTTTTTTAACTTTTTAATAATTGCCATTCTGACTGGCATGAGGTGGCATCTAAATGTGGTTTTGATTTGCATTTCTCTAATGATCAGTGATGTTGAGCTTTTTTCATATGTCTGTTGGCCACATGAATATCTTCTTTGAGAAGTACCTATTCATATCCTCTGACTGCTTTTTAATGGGGTTGTTTATGTTTTTTTCCTGTAAATTTGTTTAAGTTTCTTGTAGACTCTGGATAATACACCTTTGTCAGATGGATAGATAGCAAAAACTTTCTCCCATTCTGTAGGTTGTCTCTTCACTCTGATAAGCTTCTTTTTAGTTTAATTATATCCCATTTTTCAATTTTCACTTTTGTTGCAAGTGCTTTTGGTGTTTTCCTCATGAAATCTTTGCCTGTGCCTATGTCCTGAAGGGTATTGCCTAGATTTTTTCTAGGGTTTTTATAGTCTTGGGTTTTACATTTAATTTTCTTTCTTTTTTTTTTTTTTTTTGAGACAGAGTTTTGCTCTTGTTACCCAGGCTGGAGTGCAATGGCGCAATCTCAGCTCACCACAACCTCCGCCTCCTGGGTTCAGGCAATTCTCCTGCCTCAGCCTCCTGAATAGCTGGGATTACAGGTGCGCGCCACCATGCCCAGCTAATTTTTTGTATTTTTAGTAGAGATGGGGTTTCACCATGTTGACCAGGATGGTCTCGATCTCTTGATCTTGTGATCCACCCGCCTCAGCCTCCCAAAGTGCTGGGATTGAGCCACCATGCCCGGCCATTTAATTCTTTAATCCATTTTGAGTTAATTTTTGTATAAGGTAAAAGAAAAGGGTCCAGTTACAATTGTTTGCATATCGCTAGCCAGTTCTTCCAGCGCCATTTATTAAATAGAGAATCCTTTACTGACGGCTTGTTTTTGTCAAGTTTGTCGAAGATCAGATGGTTGTAGATGTATGGTGTTATTACTGAGGTCTCTTTCTGCTCTATTGGTCTTTATGTCTGTTTTGGTACCAGTACCATGCTGTTTTGGGTTCTGTAGCCTTGTAGTATAGTTTGAAGTTGGGTAGCATGATGCTTCCAGTGTCAAGGTCAGTTTTTAAGCCCTTTAGCACACAAATGATCACATCACTTCTGCACATACCTGTTGGTAAAAACTGGTCCCATAAATTAGCTATATGCCAGGGGAACTGGGAAACACAGACCCTGACTGGGTAGCCACTTCCTCAAAACAACTATACCTTACAGAAGGAGAACACAAATGTTAGTGGAGACACGGTCATCTCTGTCACTGCCCCTTTCTGAGGAAAAGACACTGAAGAAGAGATTTGAAGGATAATAAGAAGTCAGACCATGTGTAGAGCTGTGAGAGGGTGAGCCCAGCCAGAAGAAACTGAATATGGGAAAGTCAGCTTCAAAATAGGAAGGGTCCGCCAGGTTCAGAAGTCAGAAAGAAGAGACTGAAGTATTGCAGACCAGGGAAAGGAGGCATTTAGTGATGTTGGGAGATGTGGGAAGAGCCAATCCGTAGACTGTTGTAGGCCACACTGAGGAGTCTGGGTATTTTATTAAAATATCAAAGTGTTTTTAATAGCATAATAGTTTGCTCTAATTTATTTTCTCAAAAATATTTATCTGGAAGTCATGAGAAAATTGGCAAGGGGTAAGAGATGAAGTGGAGAGATCAGAAATGAATTTCTTTTATTTCCTAAGACAAAGGCCATTGTGGATTGAATAAATGTAATCACTGTGGAAATGGCGAAAACTGAACCTGGCAACCCTAAGAAGCAGTAAGTCACCTGCCTGGCCTAATGTACACATCTTGCTCATCTGATGGGAGACACACAGCACATGGATAGCTACCAGACTTTGCATTTTGACAATAGTAAGACAGGCCTAGAGGTCTGGGCTTCCGGTGGATAGAAAGGGAGACCCCAAAGTAATGTAAGAAGAGATATATTAAGATTGAAAGAGATATTGGCCTGGTGCTTACATTTAGGGAGAAATCCTACATGGTAGTGAGTTTAGAATGTTAATATTGACAAGCTGCTATGAAAAAATAGATGTTTGACTCTTTTTATGACCATGGATATAAACACAGGCAAAAAATAATGTGAGTTTCAGAGTAACCATATTAATTTTTTATTTATCAGTCTTAGGCAGAAGAATGCCTTTCCTTCTTCTAAACTTTTAAAATAATGCTGTGGATGAGAATTTAACATGTCTTTGGTGAAGGGATATGCAGCCTTTATTTGATCTAAGCCTTTGGTTTTGAAAAGTGAAAATGTTAGGGCTCCTTTCTCACATTGAAATACCACATGAGACAAATCTGAGTATCAAAGGATCTGAAAAAAGAAGGTGAACATAATTCCAAAATTCAAAGGATCGATGGAAGATGCTAACTTCACAGAATTCCATGCGTAGGACTCCCAAGTTACCTAAAGGATTATCTACAAGCTTAGCTGCCTCTGATGAATTTTTTGAGAAAAGAAACCAACCCTCCAGCCTACTTCAGAAACCCATAGATAAGGAGTTCTTTAGTGCTCCAGTATATTTCTGGTGTGTGTTAAATAAGCCAAGATTCTACATGCTGTGTGCATGGTGTTTTTCAAGAACACAAAAGATTTGTTCCTGCCTTAAAGGGCTAAGATATAGGCACAGGCAGTTTACTAAAAGGCCTGCTTACTTGAGAAAGGGTTAGTGGAAATAGTATGAATATGAAAGAGATAGCAGGGTTTTACCTAAGGTAGGCAGCTCTTCATCTGGCATAGATGCTATTTCATTCACAACATTAGATATAATAACAGCAAAAGAAGCCCAACATGAAATTACAGTACTAAGGAAAGAAAAATAATTATAGTTTCAAAAAAAAAAAAAAACGCAGCTCACTGAAAAGTAAAGCTTTATAAGCCCTTCGTGGAAATTCTGGATGATTCTACTAGATTTCTTCACTTAAATAGTATTAATAATAGGAGTACTTAACACAATTCTTTGGCAATTTTTACTAGAGCCTTTGAAGAGCATCAAAGTCATCAGTGTATGGACATGGGCAGACTCTGATTAAAAAGAATGTTAATTGGTTTTTTGCTCAGCTTCTTGGCGACAAGGACCTCAGTCATTTTGCACGAACCTTTGTTAAGCGTTTTTGGGAACAAACTGACTTGCCATGTACAATTAACAACTGTGAAGGTTGTAAAACACAGATATTCCTCTCTGCAGGTTCCAAACTCTAACCATAAAAAAAAGATATATTAGAAATAAATAGAAAAACAACTCCTGTGCCTTCATTTGCAAAGGCAGCTCTGCATACCAGACCTGTTACCCAGGAATCAGACAATTTAGTGTGTCATTTCAATACTGCCACTGCTCAGCAAGCAGGTGTTTAACCCCTCCAAGCCACACTTTCCATTTTGACAAAATGAGGGAGTTGGAATAAATGACCTTTAAATTAACTCATTTCTGTTCTAACATGGAGCCTCTCAGACACAATAATGAATGGGAAAGCTTCACATTGAGTGGACAAAGACAACAGAGAGCACCATTTAGGGAGGCCATTGAAGACACTGGCAGAGTTAGAGGCTTTCTGTGGGTTTCACCAATGGAAGAGCCATGTGCCAAGCATCAGAGTTGCAATGCTGAGCTTTCACCTGAAGATCTAAGCCTGTCACATACCCAGAGTTCCAACCAACATTAACAGTAACCTGTGTGCACACATCAATGCTAGATGCAGTGACTGTACTTCAGAAACTTCCAGTACGAAGCCGAAAGGAAAACTATGGCTGTAATTTTAAACTCACCTTTTGAGCAAACCAAAGAAGAAACAAAATTCCCAGTTTAATTGTCTCCCTGAGAATACTTACACTATACCTTACACTGGAAAATAAAATTAGAAACCTTGATTTTAGTAGACAACTATCGAAGTAATCTTCTCAACAAATAAATACTCTCCCATGATGTCTGGTGTCTCTATATTTACTGATGGCTTGTATCATTCATCACAGGATAATAATCTGGATGTGATGCAGCAGAAGAAATTACAGAACTGTTTTAAATAATCACTTTTGTTTGTTTTTACTAAGTAGAACTTATAGAATTAATAGCACCCTGATACAGAGCTTTAAAAGTCTGTCAAGAAATTTCAATTGCCTTTGCAGTTTTTGATAAAGATTAATTTGATGATCAGCCAGATACTATCAACATATGAGATGCTCAGTATACAGAATATAATATGAAAAGCCAGGACAGAACATTGCTACGCATTTCGGAGCCTCCTGGAGTGAAATATAATTTTCAAGTAGATAATGGGAATTAGGGAGTACATATCATGTACAATAAAGTCATGTTAAAAGAATGTTCCTAGCTTATCTCAATCCCCAAAAGAGGCCACTTTCAATCAACTGCTTTTTTAGATGCCCTAATTTTCTCCCTTTGAATGCAGAAGTGCTAACATTTATTAAGTACTTCCCTGTTTTGGGTAGTGTTTTAAATATTTCTTTGTTTAACAAGTTTGTCCTTGAGCACTGACTACTTGCCTGGTACTGCATGCAGTATTAGGCATACGGCTGTGAAACCCCACACCACCTTTACACTCATGGACTATATACACTAGAAGAGGAGGCAGAAATTGAATAAACAAACTCATTCAATATTATTGCAAACTGTGAACAGCATGATGAAGAATCTACAAGATATCATACCTCGAAAAGAGAAGGGAAACTCTTCCTGAGAAAGTGAGTTGAGACCTAAGAGGTTTCCTCCAGGCAGCTGGTGGGAGCTGAAAACAGACAGAAGATGGACAAAGGCTTCCTGGGATGGGTACTATCCCTACCCCAAAGAACAAAAGGACAAACTGTTATTTAGAGACATTAACTAACTTAGCCTAAGGCAATGCAGTTAGTGCCTGACAAGTGAGAAGTCAAATGTGGGTCTACTATCAGAGCTCCAATAATGAAGGAGCCTATGGGAAAAACAGGAAATGCATCCTCAATTATTATGCTTAGGAGTTCATGACATCTTGTGTTTCAGATTGAATGACTGTCCTCTGAAGGTGTCAGAGAAAAAAAATACTCCCCATGTCATGAACAGCATCTTGCAACTCCTGGGCAAATCATTATTGCCATTATCATTATTATTATTTGGCTTCCTCAGAAGCTGCAGGCATTGGAGCACTGCCAATAACAGGAGATACGAAGTTCACTGAGCCAGAAGAATCGTACCATAAATCCTGATGCCATTTTGAGAACAGTAAAAAGCAAACAACCCATAACATTATAGAGCAAGAAGATGAACAAATATCACCTTCCCCCTGAATATGAGACTCAAGTGCATTAGATAAATAAAAGGCTGACCATATCTTATAAAGGACACAGAGAACTACTGATAAAAACAGGTAAAGGAAATGTATTCCATGTTTTGACTGGGCAAACCAGGTTATATAGTAATGATGGGGCTCAGATTACACTACCTCAGAATATGGGACCTTGGCATGTTGGCTATTTTAAGCTGAAGGAATCTGAGAAACAACCTTCCCTTGCCTTTCTTCCCTGAAGCAGGTCAAAAGGCTCTCAAGGTGCTAGGTGCCTTCTCTATATCCGAAGAAAGGAAGACGCTTATCTCCAAGACAAAGGTTGTCAAGAGGAATCAAAACAAATAGGCTTTGCTGTTTCCTCCAGTTGATTATCCTTAGTTCATAATCTTCTTTTTTGTTTAACCCCATCATATTTGTCATAACTCTTCATCAAACCGAAAACATTCAGGTTTAATTATTTCCTCAGGTCTGCATTTCCTTATGAAGGCTCTTGTGCCATGAAAAACATATTAAATCAATTTGTATGCTTCTCTCTTGTTAATATGTCTTTTGTTATGGGGGCCCCAGCCAAGGAACCTAAGAAGGGTAGAAGGACAAGACATTGCTCCTCTCCTAGAGTAGTTACC
Source organism: Callithrix jacchus (assembly GCF_049354715.1). NCBI lineage: Eukaryota > Metazoa > Chordata > Mammalia > Primates > Cebidae > Callithrix > Callithrix jacchus. Next base: position 37,411,858 of record NC_133515.1, read on the forward strand.
TGTGGAGCTGCCAGACGCATCAGATAAGGCTCACCTCCTGATCGGTGTTCATTTCTACTATGTTTTTGTAACTAGCACCTAATATGTTAATCAGGTATAAACAGTAGGGTCTCTCCAAAGTTATACAGCCAAACTTAGACTTAAGAATGGAATTTGGAAATGCTGATGAGATTGGAACTGTGCCAGGTGTCAAAGGGTAATTTTTTTAAAAGATAAAATCCTGACTCTTATACAAATATCAAACACATGTAATAATTTGATTTAATTTATTATTCAGAGAGAAACTGGTAAAATAAACCTGATTCAAAGGAAAAGCCAAAGAAAAGACATAGCTTTTGAATATCAAAATGAATTGCAAATGGAAACAAAACTGGCCTCTTTCACAGTATAGTAGGGTTGTCAATCGAAGTTCCACTGGATAGGACAGAAGTTGCAAGTATATTTACAAGAATTATCATGCATTACTATCAATTATCTACAACTTATAGAGTTGTAAAACTGTACAGACAATGAAGGTTATAATTAGATAGCTCTTAAGTGCATGGCTTTCCACTGAAGCACACATTTTTTTCCACACACAGAGATGAAATATCCATCATGGCAAAACTGGTGACTTCAGGCAGATCACTGCATAATGTAAGGACAAGTAGAAATTAAAAATAAGAGGCTTAATTTGTTTCTGATTAAAATAAGGAAAGAAATTCCCTTCTCCTCCTTATTCTTAAAGCATTTACTTTAGAAACCTTAAAATAATAAGTACTCTCTTCTTTCTTTGAAATGTATATAAATTCTTTTGAAAACAAGATAGGCCTTTTGTCAACTTTATGACCCAGGAATATTTTTTCTCAAGAAGCTGAGAGCCATCTTTTTGAAATACAAACATCAAAGGAGATAGCACTTCTGTTTCTGTGGGAGGGATGGAGCCTTACTTCACTGGCGCTGGAAGCCTTGCTCTGAGTTGCAAAACTACTTTTTTTTAAATTTGGTATTATTTTTGATTGACAAATCATAATTGTATGATATGTATGTGCTATGTTTTTATCTATATACAAAATATGCAATGATTAAATCAAGCTATTCCATCACCTTACTTAATATTTTTTGCGGTGACAGATTTGAAATTTTCTCTTAGTTATTTTGAAATATATAGTATATTATTATTGATTATATTCACCCTGCTGTGCAATAGATCACAAGACTTATTCCTCCTGTCTAGCTGAAACTTTATACCCTTTGATCAGCAATTCTTCATTTCCTTGCTCCCTACTCCCACCCCCAACCACTGGGAACCATCATTCTACTCTCTACCTCTGAGTTCAATATTTTCAGAATCTGCATATAAGAGAGATCATACAGTATTTGTTTTTCTGTGTCTAGCTTATTTCACTCAGTATGATGTCCTCTAGATTCATTTATGTTGTCCCAAATGACAGAATTTCATTCTCTTTTAAGGCTGAATAGTATTCCCTTGTGTTTATATATCACACTTTCTTTATCCATTTTTCCATTGATGGACACTTAGGTTTATTCCATATCTTGGCTATTGTTAACAATGCTACAATGAACATGAGAATGGAGACATCCTTTCAACATACTGATTTCAATTTCTTTGGATCTATTCCCAAAAGTAGTATGGTAGTTCTATTTTTAGATGCTGTTTTTGTTTTGAGATGGAGTCTCACTCTGTTGCCCAGGCTGGAATGTAGCGGCATAATCTCAGCTCACTGCAATTTCCACCTCCCTGGTTCAAGTGATTCTAATACCTCATCCTCCCAAGTAGATGGGACTACAGGTTCCTGCCACCATGCCTGGCTAATTTTTGTTTTTTGGTTTTTTTTGAGACGGAGTTTCGCTCTTTGTTACCCAGGCTGGAGCGCAATGGTGCGATCTCGGCTCACCGCAACCTCCGCCTCCTGGGTTCAGGCAATTCTCCTGCCTCAGCCTCCTGAGTAGCTGGGATTACAGGCACGTGCCACCATGCCCAGCTAATGTTTTGTATTTTTAATAGAGACGGGATTTCACCATGTTGACCAGGATGGTCTCGATCTGTTGACCTCGTGATCCACCCGCCTCGGCCTCCCAAAGTGCTGGGATTACAGGCTTGAGCCACCGCGCCGGCCTGTTTTTTGTTTTTTTTTAGTAGAGACAGTGTTTTACCATGTTGGCCAGGCTGATCTCGAACTCCTAACTTGAGATGATCCACCTGCCTTGGCCTCCCAAAGTGCTGGGATTACAGGCATGAGCCACCGTGCCTGGCAAACTTTTGGTTTAACTTTGTTTTGTTTGGTTTTGTTTTTAAGGTTTCTTAAAACTACCTCTTGTCATCAAAATATGAGAGATTTGCTTTTCCTCTGGATAAAGCCAATCAGCTAACACAGATGGCCACATTTACCCAAGAGATTTAGGATGAATGAACTATGTGTGACAAACGATGCTGTCAAGTTCTCTTACTTGAGGACTACTGTTTCTCTCGAAAATATATATGTAATAGGTTGTATCTCTTTGTATAAGAAGATGAGATTCCTTTCTGCCTTTTCAATCTCTTATAGAATTGCCTATGATACATACTGCATTCTGGTTTAAATCTTATTCAACAATAAAACTGGCTTCTTTCTCCACTACTTTTATAGAGAGAATTTGCTTTGACCTTCATTTACCCCCGAAGAGTCAACCTATCCAAATGTACCACAAATCCCAGAAGCAACCTGCCGGAATCAAGAACCCTGTAAACTAAACTGCTTGTCCCACTGGACATTGTCTCCTTGCCTCCAGACACAGGATGACGCCTTTTGCAAAACCCAAAGCAGTAGTGAACAAATGACCAGCATTCTACTGTATTCCCAGCATACAGTAGATCCTAGGTACTATGTGTAGATTGATGTATGCGATTAAGAGGCCTCAGCAAACAAAGGCAGCCTAGGGAAAGTTAAAATGCCCACAGCAAGTATGATATTCCTTGATTGCTGTCACTGAGCATTGAAGGTTGGCTCCCCAAATATCACCAACACAATCTGCTGATAGACAAAGCTGACTTTATTGCCTATTTCAGTTAAGGGAGAAAACCACTTAGCAATGCTTTGGCAGTATCTGAGAAAGGGGGAAGGTAAAGTCAGAATCTATGAGAATTGGATCTTGGATTGATCTAATGTAAGTATTTTAAGAGGAATTGAGAGGAAATTTTGGATCTTAGATAGGATTAGGTAAAAATTACCATATAACAGTCTAGAAGTGGTAGAAATAATAAGGTGGCAATTTTGAGGAGAGTGATTTAAACATTTTTAGGTTATAAACTGTTGATGTTTTCCACTAAAGAGTTGTTTGGTCTTTTGAGAAATTCCTGTAATGAATAGTCAAAGCATTTTCCTGAATGGTAAAGTCATGCTAATGAAGGCAGAGGAATAGCACAAACTCATGTTAATGTGGACAGTAAGTCATGGCTTTGATTCCCAGCATCCAGGCTGTGTCGGGGTAGAAGATTTCGACTTTTAGAAGCTCAGGCCAAAACTCAGATGTGCAGGAGACATTCTTTTTCTTTTTCTCGAAGTCAGCTTATTTGCTATTTTGGGCCCTGTAAGGTTTTTAATATCCATATTTATTAATATTATCTTGAATGCACACACAAGGCTTCTGGAGCAGAGAAGATTATCCATGAACTCTACAAAATAAAGAAAGATTTATTTTCTCACAGGCGCTAATTATGCTGGAAAATCATCTCAGCCCATTAGGGTCCAACATACTACTTTTCCCAGGGCTGTGTCTAGGTTTCACGGGTTTTCAAAGTACAAGGCAAGAGGAGGTAGCCATTTATGTTTCTCTGTGTATCTGTCCTCCCAGAAGCCCTCCCACCTGGCCTTTGGTCATCATCTCCTTCTTTAGCCCTGAAGTGTTTCTCCTCCCTCTCATTTGGTCCTAATGGCCCTGCAGCAACTCTCTCTTAGTTCCATGCTTTGAGCACAAGAATAAATGCACACTTGAATTCAGTATGATCACCTCTCTGTGGCTGTCCAACAGTCCCTCTTGAGTCAGACTCAACTTGTAGCCCCCAGCCTCCAGGTCCTTCTGTTTCCCTAGAGGTCTTCTCAGGGAACATAGTTCAAGACTCTTCTACATAGAGAAATACCTCAGACACCTCTGCTCTCATCTCTTTCCCTCTTTGCTTTAGCTCCCCCAACCCAGGGACTCTTAGTTAGAGGAAGTCATTCCTGCCTCAAACTCCTAACTCAGTCTGTGCACCTCTACTCCTCCATACGAGGGTTTCTCAACCTCGACACCATTGATATTCTTGGCTAAATAATTTTTGTGATGGGAGCTTGTTCTGTGGATTATAGAATACTTAGCAGCACCCTAAAAATACCTATTAGATACCCCCACGTTGTGACAACTAAGGATGCCAAATGTTCTTTGTGACAAGAAAAGTGGGCCCAGGTTGAGGACCATTGCAGTAAAACTTCGATTCTGTGAAATAAAAACCAGGAAAAAACTTCCTGCATATTTCCTTCTTCCTTGCCTCATTTCTTCTCTGAGGTACTGAACTTAGGATAGCCTCTCCAGACAAATGAGGGCAACACAAAAGACAAGAAAGTTTGGCAGAGGAAGAACTTAGATTCATAATTCCTTATAGTGTCCCTTCAGTTGACCATTCCATCACAGTGGTATTGAAGGTCACTTGGGGACTATGAAAAATGCAGAATCTCAGGCTCCACCCTGCTGAACTGGAAGCTGAGCACTGGACTCAGCAATCTGTATTCTAACAAGATCTCCAGATGATTCTTACGACATGTAAAAATAAATGACCACCCAAATAAGAATAAGCATAGGCTATTCATTCAGAGCTGCTCTAGTCAGGATGTCAGCCACCATCACTTCTATTTGGCAGAGACTCAAAGGGTAGGAAGGCTTTACTGACATGGGAAGCTAAACAAAGGCAATTAGAAGTGGAGCAGCCTATAGGATTGGTTTGGGAGCATATTTCACTTTCTCTAGTTGATTCTGAGTTAGAAGTAGGGTCAAAAACTCATGAAGATGGCATTTCTTGGCCAAGTCCCAACTGGTCTGTGCCAATTGCTACAGAGATTATGGTTTGCTTCCTGCACTGGTTTCCTCAAACATTAGTTGGGGTTGGGTTGGGTTGGGTTGGGTTTTATTGCCATCTATAGTCTGGCCATTGTCTGCTTATATATTCCATCTCACAGCTGCTAAAGCTTGAGACTCATTGCTTTTTTCAAAATAGCTGACTGAGCCAGGTGCAGATTTTAAGAAGGTACCCTCAGGAAGCTGACAATTTAGCAGAGAAGGACACTAAAACTACATGCCATGAAAATCACACTGAGGCAGAGAGCCATAAAGGAAGCCAAAACAAGATTCCCTGTGAACAGAGAGGAGTGAGTAATTCCCTCTGACAGGGAGCTCGGGGAAAGTTTCCAGATGGTGCAGCATGTGTGTTGAACCTTAAAGGATTAGTGGAATTTGAAAACAAAAAAAGAGAAATAAGATAAACCTACTACTTCTGGGGGGGGCGGTGTGGAAAAGTTCTTAATCAAGAAAAGAGTTTACAGGGTTCAAAAATAAAAACTGGTCTTCCTAGGTTGGAGGGAAGGGAATGGTAATACAATTCATGTGGCAGCCCACTTACTCTTCTTCACTGTATCTATCTCTTTGTACCAGAAAGGACAAAAGACCAGAGCCAGGTATATGTTGATGCATGTTTAGATGCAAACAGCTCTTGCCTTCTGGCAAGAAGCATCTCTGCCAGTTGCAGCCCTGAAAGACTAAAGATGCTCAAATAGCAGCATGCACACATGCAGGAGGAAACCTGGTGAAGCACCAAGCCCTGGAAATGGAAAGAAGGTGAGACTGTCATATGAATAGCCTGTGCAGGGTGTGGAGAAGGAACAAAGAGAAAAGATCAGAGGCAAGAATGGAGCCAATCCAGGGATGGAAAAGGAGATGTAAAACAAGAAAGACTGAATAAAGAAGGGAGACCCCAAAGAAGAGGAGGCTCCCTGGAGAGTTCATCATGTTACCAGGAGGGAGAAGGCAGCAAGGTCTTTAAGGGGAAAGAAAAGGAAAATCTATTATTTTATAGTCCTGGGATTACAAAAAAAGAAGAATGGCAAGCAATCATGTCTCCAATGCTTTCTTCCCTCATATGCAAAAAAGTCCTAACGTCCATGCCTTATTTACCCCCATTCCCATTCATAGCACAGAAGTGGGGAGTCCATGGGTAAGTCATGGAGTATAAGAGGAGGAAAAGAACAGCAGGAGCAGTCAGCACAGGGACCTGCCGACTGCTTTCTTCCCAGAGAACAAGGGGAATGTATCTGCCTTTCTCTGCCCTTCTCTTCTCCAGAGCCAATAGTTCCTCCACCTTTAAGCCCTTTCATTTCTGGACGTTCAACTTTTATCTTTATGATACGAGGGAAGCAAGGGGGGATAAAACAAATCTTCCAAGCTCTCCTATCCCCTAAGATACATCTTTAAAAAAGAGATGCCCTTTGACTACAATCAAAGTTCAAATATGGATTTTTCCTCAAATCCACAACATTTTTCCTTTCTTACAAGAAAACATTCTGATTCCAATTAATTTTCCCAGTGGATATCTTGAAACAATGAGCCAGTGTGCATGGGTCAGGCAGCACTATCACTGAGAAATCCAGCCCTTAGCTAAAGGATAAGTTTGGTACAGTCTGTGAGGGAAATCCAAGGAAAAAAATTACTAATTGATGGCAGCTATTATGTGTCAAGCACTGAGATAAATATCTTTATATAAATGCATACTTAATTTGAAAAATCACCCCGGGAAGTCAGCACTATGATCCAGCTAAAACACTGAGGCTGAGTGGTTAACAAAGTAGCCATCCCTTCAGAAAGCAGTGGAATGGAAGCCTGAACTCTGCAATGCTGAATCCTAATCTTTTGCTCCCTTTGCCTTCATGACAATATATCACTGCCCACATAGGTGTGTTCATCCTTTAGGATGACTCTCTGGCCCCTCACATGGAACCTTGCTCTTTAGGAAGGATTTGTCACCAGTCATAACTTAGTATATTTTCCCATGTAAATATGTTCCAGAGAACACAGATACCATGAACTATGGATTCCATAGGAAATTAAATTTGGAAAGCACTAGGTTAAACAAATGTAAACACATTTCTTTATTTATTTCTCAAACCCTTGATTATAGCTATGTACAATGTGAAGTAATAAGCTGGAATAGCAGTAGGACAAAGTGAGATAATGGGAAGGTACATTACAGTGCTCCAAAAAGCAATATTCTAAGACAATACAATGCAGTGGTTAAGCTCTCAGTCTCTGGGACCAGATTTCTTAGGTTCAAACCCCAGATCCATCACTTCTCACATCAGATCTAGGGTTTGGGGCAAGTTACTTAACTCTCTATGCTTTGAAAAATTGAGATAGTAAAAGACTTTATACTTTCATAGGTATGTCATAAAGATTAAATGAAGTTATACATACAAAGTACCTTTAGAATAGAGTCTGTGTGACAGCCATGAAAATGTGTCTCTCAGATCTCCTGCTGCAAACAGCAAAGTCAACTGATAGCCCCAGCTGCCACACCTCTCTGGGTCCACCACTGTGCTTGTGTTGAGGCCACATTTTCATGGGCAGTACACAGTGCGGGCACTAATACAAGCCTATTCCTAAGGGACACCTCTAATAGATGTCTTCACTCTGGGACCCTTCATCCTGGTTGAAACGTTCTTAGTGTGCACTGTAATATAAATTTCTTCCGACCCAATCCCCCTCCTTTTCCGTCTCCAAGTGATTCTTACCCTGTATGCTTCAGTTGTTTCCCTAATAAATCTCTTAGGTATCTAATCTCATTTTAGTATTTGCTTCCTAGAAAACCCAAACTGACATGGCTAAGTACAGTCAGGCACAGCCCACAAAGTTAGTTGCCCATGGAGACCCTTACTCAAAAGCATCTCATGAGACACATTTGATGAAATGCATGAGTGAATATATCTGTTATTACATTTACCTATAAAAGGAGGCATTCTTTAAGCCTTTGTTACAAGGAAGTGAAGATGACAGAAAGATCTTCAGGTTAATCTAAAATCAAATTACATACCAACTACCCAATCTAACACATATGACTAGGAGCATTTGTCATAATAAATGCAATTGACTAGTATTTGGGAACATAAGATAATCCGAAATTCTCTTCCTATCATAGGACTCTACGAATTTAAAACAGCTTCATGAGAACCCAAATTGCCCTATTGCGGCTAGGAATTAAATGAAGGGCAGGGGGTATATGGATTGTATGACACCAGCTCTCAGTCATCCAGTTATTCATTGACTCATTGACTCATTTAATAATTATTGAGCTCTCACTATGCACTGGTTCCATTTGTAGGTGCTGAGGATGAAGTGATGTAAGAGTTGGATGCAGATACAACTTCAACAAAATGTGATAAAGGCTGTAAAACAGAATCGAGTGTGATAGGAGCACAAAGGAGAGAAAGCCTGACTCTGCCTAACACTGAGCAGGAGTCTTTCAGAAAGTTAAAAGGCAAAGGGAATTCCAAGAAGAACACTGTATACAAAAATTTGGAAGTGAGAAGGAAAGAGCAGAGTTGGCAGAAAGCTGATGCTGATCATAACATCCAAAATCAAAGTTCATGGAAGGTGGATACTGTAATACTGTAAGACAGGCAGAGGTCAGATCCCAATGGGCTCCCTATGGCACACTAAGGATAGTGTACTTCCCCATGCAGAAGACAGAAAGTTACATGGTTCTGCTTAGAACTGAGCCCCAACAACTAGATAGAGTGCTGGAAACCTTTAATTGGGTTGGGCTGAAATTGGCAGTTGTTAGGCCCTATCAGCCGGTGACATGGATGTAATAAAGCAGGAATGGAGCACATGAGAATTTGCACAGGAATATATGTGCATTATTGTTTTATCCCCATGAGAAAATAAATCTATTCCATTGAAAATCATCAATACACAATTGCTTTGAAGCACTTACAAGTAATAGAAATGGCTGTTTTCTGTCGTTACAACAAAATAAATACTAACAAATTACAACGTCAGAAAGAGTTGTATTTCAGAGAGGCCTGAATTTTCTTCCTAGCAAATGCCATGATAAACTGTATTCAACCAGAAGAACAGTTCTAAATCTGAAAAAAAAAAAAATTAGTTTCAGAGTCTTTGTAACATGTTCTTTGTGCCCTCATTTTACTCTGCGCTCAAATTTTTTGAATTCCTATTTTAAAAACCCATGCATATTTTATGAATTGAGCCTAAATGTCCCATCATCACAAATTCCTAAGACTCTTTCTGCTCAGGAGCTGATCATTAGTGAATTCATTTTGTATTCTAGTGGTTGTCAAAGGCCGTTCTGAAGGTGTTACATTGGATTTTGACATTAATTGATGAACACTTAAGCTCATCATAACTCTGCTGGGATTCAGAACAGCAGAAATTAGAAAGATGAATTTCAGGAGATGAAACCATTGAAAGGAAATGTAACTTCAGAGTCATTACTGTTGAATGCTTAGAGTTCCATGACATCCACACAGAATGCAGTAAGGCTTCCAGCTGCAGTCAAGCATAGTGCTCTGATGGGGAAAGAGGTTTATTCTGCATGTTTCCAGCAAAACTGGACAAATTCAGCAATCCACCTTCACAGCCTTATGTCCTGGGAACACAAAAGAACTAGATTTACCTTATTCTGTTAACTAGTTAAAGATGAGCATCTCCAAAAGGAGAAAAATCTATTTAGGTGAAAATCATAAAGAGCTCTTATTTCTATTGCTACCAAAGGATTTGTTGAAATGGAAAATGTCACTCTTAGCCTAGCAGACAGGAATCAGGGCCTTGGAATCCCATCAGCTTTGACAAGTAAGTATTAAATAAAGACACTGAGCTAAGAAGAAAATAGAGCAGTTTTCTTTGGCAGCAGTGGGTACTTGTTCAGCCATGCTGTTTGAATAACTCATTGGGAGCTTGGTAAGGTTCAAGATATTACAGAGCTTTCTGAAAACAGGAAAAGATGGTGAAATGATTATTAGATAGGTTGAAAATCAATACATATTCAAAATCCAAAACTGCCATCTCAACTTCTCAGACTTCTCTGGGGTCACACTCAAAAAGTCAATCAACAAATACATTGACTTTTCTTTCCTTCTATTTACTCTTCAAAACTCCACAAAGGAATTTGTTTTGCTTTGTTTTTTCATTTGTCCTGTAACCTACAGGGGGGTTTCAACTGGTCAGAAAAAGAGACTATGTGCCAAAAGGTATGGAGGAACACAGAGGATTTTGTGAAGAATTTATCTCAGTGAAAGCAAGAAAGTAATTAGCATTTCAGAAACACTGAATTCATTAATATGATTAATAGCAACATCTCCACTGGGTCTGGCACAGTGCTAGCCTCTATAAACTTTCATTCCTCACAGTTTGTGTATGCGGAAAGGATATGATTGTCTATGATTTACAAATAAATAACCTGCAGCTTGGAAATGTTCATTGAATTTTCAAAGTCTTAGGCTAGCAGACAGGAATCAGGGCCTTGGAATCAATCCCAAAGCTGGTAAGTTTTGTACCCAGGTTTCAATTCCAGGAACTTTAACCCAATGAACCATTTTATCTCCCAACCTCTGACTCAGTTAACATATTTATCAGGGATGTGAGGTGAGCTCTTCCACTGATGGCAGAAAATAATTGTTCTCACCAAGGCCAATCTTTCATGCAGCCAAGTGACTGACTGGGGTCATGTATTTAAGGTGTAATAGCAAGTCTGAGGATGAATTGATATTCTTATAGATTACAACAGCATCACTGATGATCATTAGATTCATTCAGTCATAGAATTTTCAGAGCCTTTTTGTGAGTATTGTATTTAATCTTTCCACTAGAAACCATTTATAAATGTGGAAGTCAAATGAGTGTATTATATTTTCTTGAAGCTAGCATGCACCTTATGTTCTTATGAGTTTGTTGCCTGTTTTGTATTTTTTAAGCAGTTTTTTCCTGGTAACAAAAGCAATATTAGCTAACACAAAGTATCAGATTATCAAATCAGACTTATAAGGAATCAGAGATCATAACCAGTTTCAAGTCTTACCAATCACTTCAAGAATTCAGGTGATCACAAGGCAAGACAGCATGGAAAAGTTGCCCACACTGTACCCTAAGTATTTCTTGCCACATTAAGACATGCTCTGGTCAAGATTAAATATACAAGTTCTTTATGTGGTGGATGCAGGTAGCAATTATACAAAAGGGAGGTAATTCAGTCAGGAAACATCCTTATTTTATACTTTGATAACTACAAAGCTTATCTGACACTTTCTCATGAGCCATGCCCCAGAAACCCACAGATTCCGGGTTTACTTACGGTAATACAAGCAAGTCTAGACACACCAGATACCTCTTGCTAAAAAGTATGTGGTAGATAAATAATCTATCACTATTAAATATCACTGATCTGTATGCCAGATGGACTATCACTAGCATATTTACAAAGGTACTTGACCAAGTCATTCTTCTTTCTTCCCCCAGGCTTTCCTCCAAAAACTAAAAGAACAAATGCATAGCTGCTGCTGACCCTTTTCTTTCCAAATAGCATACTCATTACAGACATGTTTGAAAATATAGAAAAAAGTGGCTGAAGGATATGAACAGGCACTTCTCAAAAGAAGACATTTATGTGGCCAACAAACATGAACAAAAGCTGATCTTCACTGATCATTAGAGAAATGCAAATCAAAATCACAATGAGAAACCATCTCATGCCAGTCAGAATGGTGATTATTAAAAAGTCAGGAAACAATAGATGCTGGCAAGGCTGTGGAGAAATAGGAACACTTTTACACTTGGTGGGAGTGTAAATTAGTCCAACCATTGTGGAAGACAGTGTGGCAATTCCTCAAGAATCTAGAACCGGAAATACCATTTAACCCAGCAATCCCATTCCTGGCTATATGCCCAAAAGATTATAAATCATTCTACCATAAAGACATATGCACATATATGTTTACCGCAGCACTACTCACAAAGCAAAGACTTGAAACCAACCCAAATGTCTATCAATGATAGACTGGATAAAGAAATGTGGCACATATATACCAGGGAATACTATGCAGCCACAAAAAAGAATGAGATTGTATCCTTTGCAGGGACATCATCAGCAACTAACACAGGAACAGAAAACCAAACACCGTATGTTCTCACTCATAAGTGGGAGCTGAACAATGAGAACACATGGACACAGAGGGAAACATCACACACTAGAACCTATTGCGGCAAAGAGGAGGGAGAGCATTAGAACAAATACCTAATGCATGTGGGGCTTAAAACCTGGGTGACAGGTTGATAGGTGCAGCAAACCACCATGGCACGTGTATACCTATACAACAAACTACACATTCTGCACATGTATCTCTAACTTAAAGTAAAACCAAAAATAAAAATGCAAAGAAACAAAAATGCAAAACAAAAACTAAATAAATAAATATAGAAATCACTTATAATACTAAGCATCACAAATCCAGAAATATTTACTCTTAAAAATAGTTTGTGGCCAGGTATGGTGCCCCACCCCTATAATCCCCACACTTAGGGAGGCTGAGGTGGGAGAATCACTTGAATGAAACCTGGAGTTCAAGACTAGCCTGGGCAACACAGTGAGACTCTATAAAAAAAAAATTAAGATTTTTAATTAAAAATAAATAAAAATACTTGTGTTTTGCTCTAATCACTTTTCTATTCAGATTATGTCTATGCAAATTACTGAGATCATACTCTCATATATGTTGCATTATATAACTGCTTATAACTCTGTATAATACATTGAGACTATATTCTCATATTTCTAAATAATTTTCTAAAATAGTGTTAGTGATTGTATACTCTTATCATGTCCGAATATACTGTTCTTATTTAATAAATAGCCATTAATGTATATTTAGATTATTACATGCTGGTAGCTTTTTCCCCCAAGAAAATTTACAACTTATGCTCCACTCTCAATGAGCTATTCAAATAGCAGAACTAAGATTTTTCTCTACACATCTTAAGGCTAGATTTTAAAGCTGTTTTTTTTTTTTCATTTTATTAATCAGATAGGAACCTATGCCAACTGGTATCTCTGAGTGGCTACAATTAGTAGAGCTCTCTCATTGCTCCATATTGCCTATATGTACATTTATATAGGTGAGAGAGCCATATATAATGAGAGAACTCTACTATATAAATATATAATGAGAGCTCTACTATATACATATGTATACACACACATATATATATTTATATATGTATACACACATATATATATTTATATATATATATATTAGATGGAGTCTCGCTCTGTTGCCTAGACTAGAGTGCTGTGGCATGATCTCAGCTCACTGCAACCTCTGCTTCCCTGGTTCAAGCGATTCTTCTGCCTCAGCCTTCTGAGCAGCTGGGACTACAGGCACCCACCACCATGCCGGGCTAATTTTTTGTATTTTTAGTAGAGATAGGGTTTCACCATATTAGCCAGAATGGTTTTGATCTCCAGACCTCGTGATCCACCTGCCTCAGCCTCCCAAAGTGCTGGGATTACAGGCATGAGCCACTGCGCCCAGCCCACACTGGCTATATTATGTGAACAGGAAGTAAACTGTTGTATTAAACGCTTGCTATTTTGTGGTTGTTGTTACTTTAGCACAAGCTAGTCTATCCCTATCGATTGATAGATACATTTGCAAATATTTTTCTACATTTTCTGCTTTAATTTAAATATAGCTAATACATTTTATTGCTGCATATAATTTTTTATAATGGCAAATATCTCAATTTCGAAAATTGTAGATTCTTTATTTGCTTTAATACATTGAAAGTGTGTTGCTGAAGAGAGATGAGATAATTCTCCTACATTTCCTTCTGGTTCTATTTTTTTTTTTTTTTTTTTTGCCTATAGATGACTTTTTTTATTATTATACTTTAAGTTCTAGAGTGCATGTACTGATTGTGCAGGTTTGTTACATGGGTATACACGTGCCATGGTGGTTTGCTGCATTCCTACCCCTGGTTCTTTTATGGTTTTGGTTTTTGCACTTAATTCTTTTCTAAATAGCATTTACTATATATTTTTTCTAATCATGGTACTACCATTTTACATATTCAAAGCAAAAAAAAACTTTAAAAGTATAACAAACAAATGAAATAAAAACAAAATTGTACATTATGCAATCACCCAAAGATAACCAGTCCTAAACACTTAATTATATGTATCGTCAGTAAATTATTTTCCTATGTAGAGACATATAAGTGAATAAATGAGATAATAATTTATGTAATATTTTGAAACTCATTTTTCAGTTACATAAACATAGTATTTTCTAAAATAAATAAAAATAGTAGAATGATTTATTTTCTTTTGGATATGTACCCAGCAATGAGATTACTGGGTTGAAGGACAGTTCCCTTTTAAGTTCTTTGAGAAATCTCCAAAAGGCTTTCTATAGTGGCTGAAATAATGTGCATTCCCATCAACAGCGTATAAGCATTCCCTTTTCTCTGCAGCCTTGCCAGTATCTGTTTAACTTTTGATTACAGTCATTATGACTGCTGTGAGATGGTAATTCATTGTGCTTTTTATTTGCATTTCTCTGTTGACTAGTGATGTAGAACATTTTTTCATATGTTTCTTGGCCACTTCTATATCTCCTTTTGAGAAGTGTCTGTTCCTGTCTTTTGCCCTTTTTTAGTGGGGTTTTTTGCCTCGTTCAATTGTTTAAGTTCCTAATCAATCCTGCATATTAGTCCTTTACAGGATGCATACTTGGCAAATATTTTCTCTCATTCTGTACATTGTCTGTTTATTCTGCTGATAGATTCTTTTGTGTGCAGAAGCTCTGTAGTTTTATTAGGTTCCACTTGTCAATTTCTGTTTCTGCTGCAAATACTTTTAAGGGCTTAGTCATAAATTCTTTCCCAAGGCTGATGTCCAGAGTGATGTTTCCTAGCTTTTCTTCCAGGATTCTTATAGTTGGGAATCTTACACTTAAATCTTTAATCCATCTTAATTTTTGTATATGGTGAAAAGTATGGATTCAGTTCCATTCTTCTGCATATGGCTAGCCAGTAATTCCAGCATCATTTATGGAGTAGGGAGTCCTTTCCCCATTACTTATTTTTGTTGGCTTTGTCAATGATCAAATGATTGTAGTTGAGAAGCTATATTTCTGGGTTCTTTATTCTGTTTCACTGCTCTATGTATCTGTTTCTTTTCCAATACCATCCTGTTTCAGTTACTGTAGCTTTATGGTATAGTTTGAAGTGAGGTAATGTGATACCTCCAGCTTTATTCTTTTTGCTTAGAATTGCTGTGTCTATTCAAGCTCTTTTTTGGTTCCATATGAATTTTAGAATCATTTTTCCTAGTTTTGTGAAAAATAACATTGGTAGCTTAACAGGAATAACATTGAATCTGTAAATTGCTTTAGGCAGTATGGACATTTTTAATGACATTGATTCTTCCAATCCATGAGCATAAAATATTTTTTCCATTACTTGTGTTGTATATGATTTCTTGCAGTACTTGTAGAGATCTTTTACCTCCTGGTTAGGTGGATTCCTAGGGTGTGTGTGTATGTGTCTAACTATTGTAAATGAACTTGCATTCTTGATTTGATTCTAAGCTGGAATGTTATTGGTGGATAAAAATGCTACTGGTTTTTGTACACTGATTTTGTATCCTGAAACTTTACTGAAGTCATTTATGAGTTCTAGGAGGCTTTTGGTAGAGCCTTTAAGGTTTCCTGGGTATAGAATTATATCATTAGCAAAGAGAGATAGTTTAATTTCTTCTTTTCCTGTTGAATGACTTTTATTTCTCTCTCTTGATAATTGCTGCAGCTAAGACTTCTAGCACTATGTTGAATAGAAGTGGTCTGGGTGGGCATACTAGTCTTATTCCATTTCTCAAAGGTAATGCTTCTAGTTTTTGCTTATTCGGCATGATGTCAACTATGAATTTGTTGTAGATGGCTTTTATTACTTGGAGGTGTGTTTCTTCAATTCCTGCCGACCACCTCTAATTAGAATGTTTCTTCTTTCTTCATGAATACATTAGACCTTTTTTAACTATATCAACTCTTTGTCTATCATATGTGTTGCAGGTAGCTTTCTCATTTTATCCTCTTTCTTTTTGTTTTACTTAAGCTTTTACCATCCAGAAATATTTACATAGTCAAATTTATCCCTCCTTTTTCATGGTTAATTAATTTTGTTCTATTACCAGAAAAATTTTCTTTCTAATATTACATAAATAACTATCATATTTGAGTTCTTCTAATTTCTCCCCTTGCCTAAGGGAGATGAAAAGCATCATGACAAAAAATTTCATTTTCCTCTAGCCTCTTCCAATGTCTGAAAAGCATCTTATACATTAGTCTTATCCTCCTCTTTCTAGGCCCCCTACCCCTAATGATGTCTGTGCCATAAGGAACCAGAGGTTCTGGAATAAAGTATCTAAGTAGGCAACTCATGTTACAATTATAAAATTTAGAATCATGGTTGGAGTGGAGAAGATCCACAATTCTTTTGGTTCACTGAAAAATATGAAGCTAACTTTGCCTACTCCTACATCAGGAAGATATAGAGGATTTACCTTTTGTGCTATCTTCAGGCTTTTGGTATGTAGGGTCCTACCATAATTTCCTAGAGGGGTTTATAAATGCTGTAGGCTATTTAATAGGTTCAATACAGGATAGGTTGGATGGGGTGTTATGCAAGTATTGAACCACAGATTAGCATCAGTCCTATCAAATGATCAGCAGATCAACTGATGCCCTGGTTGTGGTTTGTTCCTTTGAGCAGTCATCAAAGTCTCTAGATCTTATAATCTCCTGTCTTTATATTCCTCTTCATCTTCCCTTTCCCTACCTGAGGCATCTTTTACCTACTCTACATACAGAAAAAGCAGAGATTTAAATACTTTTTAATCTGAAGTACATGACCCATAGCTCACTGTCTGGATTGAAAGGAATAGAAGGAATGCTCTTGAAGTGCAGTTGAAGAATGCAGTGACCACAAAGGGAATAAAAGCCAATCATGAGAGATCAGTCAGAGTTCTTAATTTCAAAACACAAGAAACAACTGGTTAATTTAAGTAGAAAGTTAATTGATTAAAAGGATAGAACATGTTCATTCTCTTGATGTAATTATGTTTCATTGTATTTTGAGATTATAACATCACTTTATACCCTATAAATATATATCACTCTAATTTGTCAATTTACAATAAAGGCATTTTTTTAATTGTTTATAAAATGATACTGGATAGCTTACAGAATTATCGGGAGGGCCGAAAAAACTAGGTTTAAGAAACTCTACCAGCTTTTGTATGTTTATACAAAATTATGTGATAAATATGGTCCTTTGCAGACATCGTTATTACTGCCAAGCTCCAGACATTGTGACAAATCAACACCACCAACTCTGGGCCCTGGACATTGCCTTCCACTACATAGCCACAGCTATCTGGAAACCAGATTTTCCTACATGTGCCACCACCAGAAGAGAATGTGCCTTCTAGTCTTCTTTTGCATCATGAGACCCCAGTTCAAAGTCTAGAAGATAAGTATCTATTTAATGAAGCTAAGGTCATATGCCTCTACCCTAGGTGCAAGGAGTTCCAGGAAAATTAGAAGCCATGCTTTTCAGCAGGCTGATGCTACCTACCACTGAAATTAATAAGGCAAGGAATTCCCCAATATAGGAACAAGTTTGGACATGAGTTGCAAAAACATAATGACAAATGCCTTTTGAATTAATATTTTAAAATACTATCCTGACTCAATAATTTAAAACTGTATATATGTCTTTTTATCTCAATGATTTATATACTTTGAATTCAGTTGCTTGCTGCTGTCATAGATTGTTTATAAAGTAGAGGTATTCATTACAATTAGATTAAGTTACAAGTGACAGAGAAAACAAAAACAACTGTGGTTTAATACACTTATTTTTTCAAGTTTAAGAAGTACAAATATAGTCCAAGACAGGAATGACATCTCATGGTGATGGAGACCCATACTCCTTTAATCTTGTGCTATGTATGACTTCCATTTCCAAGATACTTTCATGGCTTAATGTATCTACTAAATCTACAAATATTGTGTTCACATTTTATTCGGTCATAAGAAGAAAAGAAAAAAAGAGAGGCATATTCTACCTCTTTAAGGACATTTCTAAGAAGTGGAGCATACCACTTACATCAGTTTATATCCCAATGGGCAGAACTTAGCTACTTAGACTTGTGGCCATTCTAGCCGCAAAGGAAGTTTAGAAGTAGAATCTTTATTCCAAGAGCCATGTGCCGAACTGAAAATTGGGGTTCTCCTTCTATGGAAAATGATCTTAGGGAAAAACTACCAGTCTTTGCCATGCTAAAATACCTTTACAGCTGAGAATGTGGAATTATAGAAGTTTTTCTTTTTGGTTTTTTTTGTTTTTTTTTTCCTAGCTAGCTGAGATTTTATTTTGGACCAAAAAAAAAAGCAATTGCATTGTGCATGGGCAAGGGGAGTCCCCAGGCAGTAAACTCCCCTCCGGTGGGCTGAGGGCTAGGGCTGAGCGGGTGGGTCTCCTGTTCCCGGCGCTCCCCTGCACAGCAGCCTCCCTACTGGGCTCTGGGGCAGCCTCAGGAGGGGCAGGCTGGGAGGGGCTGTTGCAGCTGTTCACTTGGGCAGGATGTCAGAGGACTCGGACACCAGCCTCCCATCGCGGGTCTCAATCTTCTTCACAACCACAGCCTTGATGGAGCTGGTACGGCTGAAGGAGCTGGGGCCTGTGACAGAGCCAAAGCTGGAGCCCAGACCGGGGCTGTGAGGCCCCCATAGCCAGAGCTCAGACCACCTGCATAGCCGCTGGTGGTCTTCGTGTGGATACTCATGTTCTGCATCCCAGACTCCAGCTGGCTCTCCTCGCCCTCCAGTAGCTTGCAGTAGGTGGCGATCTCGATGTCCAGGGCCAGTTTGGCATTCATCAGCTCCTGGTACTCACGCAGCTGCTTTGCCATGTCCTGCTTGGCATGAGCATCCTTGAGTGCCTGCTCCCCGCGATGCTCAGCATCTGCAATGGCAGCCTCCAGGGAAGCCCTCTGGCCTTTGAGGCCCTCAATCTCAGCCTGGAGCCGGCTGATGTTCCGGGTCATCTCAGAGATCTCAGTCTTCCTACGCCGTAGGTCATCCCGGTGCTTCCCAGCCAGCGTCTGCAGCTCCTCATACTTGATCTGGTATACGCTCTCCGCCTCAGCCGGGCTGCGGTTGGCAATCTCCTCGTACTACGCCTTGACCTCAGTGATGATGCTGTCCCTGTCCAGGGAGCGGCTGTTGTCCATGGACAGCACCACAGATGTATCCGAGATCTGGGACTGCAGCTCCCGGATCTTCTCTTCATACAGCTGCCTGAGAAAGTTGATCTCGTCAGTCAGTCCTTCCAGGCAAGACTGCAGCTCTGCCTTGTTCATGTAAGCTTCATCCACATCCTTCTTGATGAGGACAAATTCATTCTCCATCTCTGTACACTTATTGATCTCTTCCTCATACTTGTTCTTGAAGTCCTCCACCAGCCCCTGCATGTTGCCAAGCTCTGCCTCCAGCTTCAGCTTCTCCTGGCCCAGAGTCTCCAGCTGCCGCCTCAGGTTGTTGATGTAGCTCTCAAACATGTTGTCCATGTTGCTCCTAGCCATTTTCTGCTGCTGCAGGAGGCTCCACTTGGTCTCCAGCATCTTGTTCTGCTGCTACAGGAACTGCACCTTGTCGATGAAGGAAGCAAACTTGTTGTTGAGGGTCTTGATCTGCTCCTTCTCCTGGGTACGCCCGGCCTGGATGTTGGAATCCACATCCACCTTAATGGGGTTCAGCAGGCTCTGGTTGATGGTGACGGTGGTGATGCCTCCCATGCCTATGCCGTTGGCCCCAGCATAGCCTGCGCCCAGGCCACCCCGGAAGCCACTGCTGCTCACTCGGGAGAAGCTCAAGGAGCTCAAGCGGGCACTGGGCCCACTCGTGAAGGAGCGGCTGCTGAAGGCCCCGGGGCCAGAGGTGGACACCTTGTAGGACTTCTGGGTCACCCTGATAAACATGGTGGAGGCAGGAGTGGAGGCAGGCGGGCTGAACCAGGGAGAGATTCCAGAAGGAGTGGAGAAGCTGCTGCTTGGACTGAAATTATAGAAGTTAAGTTACCTGTCCATGGTGTGGTGGCAGGCAAACTCTCTAATGTCCCTAGAACTAGATCTGTTTGACCTCCTTGATTATTATTGCAAACTTTTTGGACATGCTCCACCCAAACTTCAAGCACCAGAGTATACGTCACTCTCTCCATGCCACCTTCCCTAATTAAATGAGCCTACCTGGGCTCTAAGAACTGTACAGTACTCACTGTTTCTCTTACTACTGTGGTAGAAGAATTCTAAAATGATCTCCAATATCCCTGCCCCTTGTTGTACCTGTCCTGTAAAATCATCTCTACAAGTGGTGAGAGGGACCTATGAATATGATAATCACCATCATGATTGTTGTATTATATAAAACTTTATCTTAGCAAAGGAGAGAGAGATTATCCTGGTGTCTTGAAGAAATGAGGTGTCATGTTGTGAGAGGGCTGTGTGGCAAGGAAATGGGAGTGACCTCTAGTAGCTGAGAGTAGTCCCACTGTTGAGAGCCAGCAAGAAGGAGAACTTTAATCCTACAACTGCAAGGATTAAATTCTGCCAACAGCTGTAAGAATTTGGAAAAGAACCTCAAGCTCCATTAAAAAAAAAAAAAATAACAGCCCAGTTGACACATTGATTGAAGCCTTGTGAGACCCTAAACAGAGAAAGTAGCTAAACCATGCTCAGACTTCTCACCCATGGAAACTGTGAGATAATAAATGGGTATTGTTTTAAGCAACTAAGGTATGGTAATTTGCTATGCAGCAATAGAAAATTAATACCACTACAGGACTACTTTGTATTATTAAGACAAAGAAAAGTGGGGAGGTGGAAATAGCAGTAAAGTCTTACTTTGTTGAAGGTATAATGCTAGGGGCTCTACATACACTATTGTATTTAATAGCTAATCAACTAGCATATTGGAGGAAAATAGAGCTCAGTTAAGTTAATGCAATTTGCCCAAAGCATAAAGCTAGAAGGCAGCAGAACTGACCAACTGGACCAAGAACTGGACCAGCCATTTCTAGTACTTTTCTAATGATGGCTTACTTTAAACAACCAAATAAATAAATAAATAAATAAGCAGTAAACTTAAAGCAGTAAACTGTAGGCTTGTTTATGAAGTTATTTCTATTACTAAAATGTCTGAGTACTTATCACCAGTATATATTTATAATTACTAAATTATATGTTTATTTATAAATTAGAAATGTTCTTGCTTGAACGAACATCTGATTTTATGTTTGTGGGTTTCTTAATTTATTTAGCCATTAGCTTGTTTAAAGGGAGGAGAAGAGGGTGAGGAAAGGAGGAGGGAGTGAGAGATAGAAGGATAGAAGAGAAAACAGCTGTGACCCAAGAACTGAGGGTCACTGAGGAGGAGGAGCCTAAGGAAGGAGGAGATTATGGGACAGAGGACTAGATTTGAAAGCTAAAATAGCACAACAAATTTAAGGATTTCTTAAGTGTTTTAATGCAACATAATATCTTGAGGAGAATTTCTACAAACTTTCCTGGCAACTGTTGTGAGAACATTGAAAGGGAAATGCAGGCTGTTACAGCTTATCTTTAACTAATACTTCCCTATTGTTTAGATTAAATCATAAGTAGTCCTATTACAAGAGCTCCTGGTCATTGTAATAAAAATTGCAGTGCCCCTTCCACAATTAGATGTTACAGTATGGTAATTAAACTTTTTGACGTGCTGGTATTCTGGTTTCTATCCTCCTGATTGATTTTATTCTCTCTTTTGTCTTGTTTTTGATTTATTTCAGAAACGTTATTATGACTTGTGTTCATCATTTCAAAGGCCCCGTTTGTGTAAATTTTCAGTCTCCCAATCTTGTTCCCGTAACATAGCTTAGGTCTAATTAGTTTCAGATATTTCAATAGCAGATGACAGTCTGGCTCAAACTAATTACAGCTGTTAATGCAAGATAATGATATAGTGGTAATAAAAATACCACATCTCTTTTCATATTTTGGAATTTACTCTAAGCTCCTCTGGAGCTCAAAGAGGATCATGTTTTTATTGCTCATCCCTGAGACTAACAGAAATGTCAGAAATCACATTTCGGTACACAATTAATATTTCTTTGCCCAGCTGGCTGTGTGGGCTTTCAGATTGCAAATCTAATCTGCTTTGCAAGATTTTCTGCCTAATTCTTGGCTTTATCCCCAGATTAAATACTGAATGCTGTTTTAGCTGCTAATTTCTTTAAACAGGCCATGAGTACTGCAAAATAGAGGCAACATTTTTTCTTAGCAGTCACTTCTCAAGTTACAGAAATGACTAGTATGGTTTCCACTAAATCAGCTAGGGAAATACATCAATTAATCTCCTACTGTTTGTATATCTTTCAGAGGTTCAGGGAAGTACAAGTGAATAAATAATAAAGGAATTGACAACTGCTTATAAGAAGAAACTAAAAAAGACTGAGAATACTTTTATATTTGTTTGTAATTTTAAAATGCAGAGGTAGACAAGATAATATCATTAAAACCTCTAGAATCAGAAACCCTGTGAATAAGTGACCAAGAGTTGTTCAAGAAATTCTAGAATATCATCATATTCTGATCTGAGATAACTGAAGAAGAATGGGGGTAATTGATAATATCAGATTAATACTTGCCAAGCACAGTATAAAATGAACTTAATATTGACTTATCATTTTATAGATATGTAAATGTGTATAAAATGGAAGATACAAAAAGTTTAAAATAGTCTCTTGTTACAGTTTCTTATGAGACATAAAGAGAGAGAAATGAGAAATGAAATTAGAAACTAAAATTGGATGTCACCAACAGTGTGAAGAAGCAAGACCCAGTTCCCATTACCGCAAACTGCTTTGAAAGATAAAAGCAAAGACCCTAAGACACTAAGTGTAACAATTGCTAAAACCCTGTTCTATGCTCCCATGTCAGTTAAAGTGGCTACAACCTGCCTGCTTTACCTAATCCCAAATTGTTAAGTCCCATCCCCAAACCACTCAACCTGTAAACCTAATTACAATCCTGAGCTGATAAAAACCCAAAGAGTTTTTCAAGACACCATTAAGGCTTTACTCTTAGCAGTTCTCTCCCTTGTTGAGCAATAACATGAACCAGTTTGTGTGAGACAGGCTTTCTTAGTGCTCTTTAAGCAGTCTACAGCACTTATCAGCTTTCGTTCTTTTTGTTTTCTTTTTCTTTTCTTTTTTTTGTATTCTTTTTGAGTTTCTTTCATTGAGGATTAAAACAAAATCAATGCAACATCAGCTTGCCATTGCGCAAACTATTCCCCTCATCTACTAAACACTCCATGGAGTCCTAGTGAGCAGCTGAATGTTCACCCTATGTGGCTTGTTCATGCTTTGTTCTGCACCTTTGCTTCAAGTATCTGCCCAGGGCTATGAAGCCATGATTCCTAAACAGCACATGAAAGCCACTCAAAACTTTCACCACTCTCCTCCTTGATGTCAGAGCCTGGCAATATTTTTCATCTGTCTCTCGAAGTGTCTCTTCTCGCTTAAAAAAAAAAATTGTATAAATACTGTGGAAAAGTATAGGACAAGTTCTAGCCTAAATGCAGACTTCATTTATCAGTGCCCCTGTTTGGACAATTTTACTTGTGGAGTGGAGAATGAACTGGAGTGTGTCTTGAAAATCAGAAAGAGATCTCAATAATTTACAGAAATGCTAACTTAAATCTTTACTTCTTTCATAAGTCACAGCTGCTCCTGGGACTTTCTCTGAAACTTCTTCTACCTTTAGCTCACCTGATGTATCAGGCTTCTTCTTATTCTATTCTCTCCTTACAGTCCTTTTTAATGTAAAGTGTATAATGTGCATCAGCATCATCTGGCGAGCCTGTTAAAACACAAATTGGTGGCTTCATGCCGGAGTTTCTGATTCTGGAGGTCTCTGATGGCACACAAAAATTTGCATTTCTAGCATGTGCCCAGGTGATACTGATGGTCCAGGGATCACTCTGAGTACCACTGATGTAGGTCATCTTAGTCTCTCTGGTTGAGTTACTTTTTTCCTCCTGTATCTATAATTCTATCTTCCACTTTCCATTCTCCCAATTCTTTGCCACCAAAATACAAATCTTAAAGGTATTTGTCAACTTGGGCTGTCATAACAAAATACCATGAACTGGAAAGCTTAAACCACAGGAATTTATTTCTCACAGATCTGGAGGCTGGGAAGCCCAAAATCAAGATGCCAGCCTTATCAGTTCCCCAGTGAGGGTTTTCTTCCAGTCTTGAAGATGGCCACCTTCTCACTGTGTCCTCACATGGAAGAGAGAGAGAAAGAGCTTGGGCCTCTCTTTCTCTTCTTAGAAGAGCACTGATCCCATCATCAGGGTCCTACCCTTATAACCTCATCTAATCCTAACTACCTTTCAAAAACCCCCCTCTCAAACCACCATCATATTGAGGGTTAGAGCTTTAACAAGTGCATTTGTGGGGGAAGGAATATTCTATTCATATGAATAATTATCTCTCCTGAGATGGCAAAAACTGAATGCCTCTTTATGGGCAGATAAATAAGGGGAAAACTCTGTAGTCTTGTTAATAACGATTGCACTAACACCATGGGTGAATCTCAAAACTAGAAAAGAGGAAAGTCAAACACAAAAGATTATGTATTATATGATTCCGTTTACATGAAGTGCTAGAAATAACAAAAGTATAGTGCCAGAAAACAGACTAATGGTTGCCTGACACTGGGGCCCTAAGGAGGAAATTGACTACAAAGGGGCTTAAGGGAACTTCGTGGAATTATAGAAATGTTCTAAGTCTTGGTCGTGCTAGTGGTCACATAGATGTATGCAATTGCCAAAATTCATTAAATTGTATACTTAAAATGAGTGAATTTTATCATACACGAATTATGCCTCAGTAAATAAGGGAAACATATACATACTTTATATGTATATTATATATTAATATGTTACTTTATATATATGAAATGTTAAAACATTTCCAAAAACAAAAAATATTTCATTTAAATTAAGCTGACGTGACAACCAAAGATGTCTGTGGAAAAATAAATAAACTGACAGATTTTCTTCTGATTTTAAAGGAATTTTCTTGTTTTGTTTTGTATTTTATCTTTCATCTCATGTCCAAAGGGTGCCTGCTCAGACTCAATCAGTACCTCAATCAATGAAGTAAGGGTGGCTCACTCTCCTCTTTCTGGGTGAGGTTCAAGAATGTCTAAAGAATTTTATTTGTGAACTAAAGAATGCTATATTTGATTTAGTTGAACACAACTTACCTAATGAAGAAAGTACAATACAAGTTCAGCTAAGGAAAGTGTTTTATTTAGGGCAGAATCTTCACTAATCTCTTACTGTGGTAATGCTTGGTGTGGTCTC
The DNA here is from genome assembly GCF_049354715.1 of Callithrix jacchus. Classification (NCBI taxonomy): domain Eukaryota; kingdom Metazoa; phylum Chordata; class Mammalia; order Primates; family Cebidae; genus Callithrix; species Callithrix jacchus. The sequence continues at coordinate 37,437,402 of NC_133515.1, forward strand.
TTCTTCTCCATCTCCCAGAGGAATAATTACACAAGTTCTGCTTTCTGCTCACCTGCCCCCTCATGTCAGATTTGGCATCTCTATTGCAAGATAATTGCTGCTTGGAATATTCAATTAGCTTTTAATTAAATATTGCTCATTAATATAACTTCAAGACAATAAAACATATGTCATTTGATTAGCCAAAAAGTCAAATATAAATTATATTCATTTTTATGCCAACATGCACTTTACCTAATGAGACATTTTTCACACTGCTATAAAAAGATTGTCTGTGATCTTATTTTCTTTTAGATTTTTTTAAATGCCTGTAAGCAAAGTTTTAAAATTATATATGGCAACTCATATTCTATTTCTCATCTCCACATTAACTATTTAGAACAGAAAGGTGTGTACACTTAAGTACAATGAAACTTCTTTGTAATCACAGGTGTTAGGATATTAACATAACACTCAGTTTTATATGCCATTTTATGTATAAAACTTTGTTGTTTGTAGTGATCATATACATATTAAAACACAAATAACATTTTATTTAACAATATATTTTTTGCTGGTTATAAAAGTAATATATAGTTATATAAGAAGCTTTTACATATAGAAAGGTAACCTATTAATACACTGATGTATTCTGCTCCAGTTCTATAGTTTTAATTAAAAAATTAAAATTATACAATATTTAATCTGGCTTGAGATTATATTGAGATCATGTATCATGTCACTTTTTTAGAACTGAAAAATCTGAAATGCTGTGTAATATTTCATTATATAAACTGATTATAATTTTTAGACATTAGGGTTTATTTTCCCAGTTTTTCACTATTATAGGTAAAATTAAGGCAAACATATTTATTTACAAATCTTGGCCATATCTCTGGTCAGGACTGATTTCTGAAAATAGAATTATTGGATTAGAAGCTTTAAGGGAATACTTGTATTCTCAGCTTCCCATGTCTTACAGGGTAGAAAGCAACCTGCTGCTAAGTCTCCTAGGTTCCTGAAATTGATCCTCCCATAAGAAGCCAGGGTGACTAATACGGTTAGAGAATTGGAGAGAGTTGATACCTCTGATTTCCTGTGATTTCTGTGAAGCACATCCCATGTCTTGACCTCATGGCTTACTTAGTTCTTGATGTAAGTCTGCTAGGGCAAGGTGGTACCCACCAATAGCAGCACCCCAGTGAGGAGTGACTACTGTTTAAAGTTGCTCAACCTGTAAGTGGATTGAGGTAGGGATGGGCATTAGGAGGTCAGAATTATCAGGCCCCAATGTCCAACATTGGGAGAAAGGGAAAAGGCCCCATCAAGTTCGCCAGTCACCTTTATTGGATAATCATGTACTTTAGAACAGTTTGCACTCCTTCACTTAGTTTGGGCTCTGCTTCATCTGCAAGAAGCCACATAGGAAATAATTGCAATGAGTAGGATGCAGGTAGCAAACTCTTCACTTAATTTCTAACAAATAATATAATACAAGAGTTTATAAGAGATAGAACAGTATATTCACACTTTGAAATACTCCTACTCCAAATACATAGCAGTAACAGAAAACAAAAAAAAAATGAGGGCCGGGTGCGGTGGCACACACCTGGAATCCTAGCACTTTGGGAGGCCAAGGCAGGAGGATCACCTGAGGTCAGGAGTTCGAGAAAAAAAAAATAACAACAAAATAATTTTTAAAACTGTCCAAAAAAAAAAAACCACTTTCATAGATCGGATATGAAAAAGAAATGAACAATGGGAGCTGAACTCTTGGTCAAGAGGCAAAAAGGAGCAATTAGGAGTTTGGTTCCCATGGAATTATGGAGAATAACAATGATCCACTAGGCTGGAAAGGAAATCAGATAAAGACCCACTGACAAAGACAGCCTTTGGTAACGATCTTTAATTCATGAAAACAGGCTTAAGAAAATGACTACCAACTCTATTTAAGACTGCAGATTATAGGAGCCATGAAAGCCCAAAACACACAGATAGTAGGAAATTTCAAATGACGTGAAAATTATGTAATGCCAAGAAAGATGTTAAACAAACAACATTATGAGCTTGAATTCACTTCAATTGAATTTAACAGTATAGCACAGTCAGACCAAGGTTTTAAAATAAACATGTTAGTAGGCCCTGAAATGACAAAAATGAAGGAAATGTACGTAGGCCATACAAATGACACACAAAGGATAATTATAAAAAATCATACAAAGGACAATTATGAAACAAAAGCAGAAATTTATAAAGTACAGATGGATATGAAAATAAAGAGGTCTTAAAAAATAAAAATATGTTCCATTTGTCTATTTTGGCTTTTGTTGCCAATGCTTTTGGTGTTTTAGTCATGAAGTCCTTGCCTATGCCTATGTCCTAAATGGTTTTGCCTAGGTTTTCTTCTAGGGTTTTTATGGTGCTGGGTCTTATGTTTAAGTCTTTAATCCATCTGGAGTTAATTTTAGTGTAAGGTGTCAGGAAGGGGTCCAGCTTCTGCTTTCTGCACACTGCTAGCCCGTTTTCCCAACACCATTTATTAAACAGAGAATCCTTTCCCCATTGCTTGTTTTTGTTAGGTTTGTCAAAGATCAGATGGTTGTAGACGTGTGGCATTGGCTCCAAGGCCTCTGTTCTGTTCCATTGCTGCATCTCTCTGTTTTGGTAACAGTACCATGCTATTTTGATTACTGTGCCTTTGTACTATGGTTTGAAATCAGATACCATGATGCCTCTGGCTTTGTTCTTTTTGATTAGGATTGTCTTGGCTATGCGGGCTCTCTTTTGGTTCCATGTGAAGTTTAAGGTGGTTTTTCCTATTCTGTGAAGGTCATTGGTAGCATGATGGGGATAGCATTGATCTATAAATTACTTTGTGCAGTATGGCCATTTTCACGATACTCATTCTTCCTAGCCATGAGCATGGAATGTTTCTCCATTTGTTTGTCCTCTCTTATTTTGTTGAGCAGTGGTTTGTAGTTCTCCTTGAAGAGGTCTTTTACATTCTTTGTTAGTTGTATTCCTAGGTATTTTATTTTCTTTGTAGCAATTGTGAATGGGAGTTTGCTCATGATTTAGCTCTCTGTTAGTCTGTTATTGGTGTATAGAAATGCATGTGATTCCTGCACATTGATTTCGTATCCTGAGACTTTGCTGAAGTTGCTTATCAGCTTAAGGAGATTTTGGGCTAAGCTGACAGGGTCTTTTAAATATACAATCATGTCTTCTGCAAATAGAGACAATTTGGCTTCCTCTTTTCCTAACTGAATACCCTTATTTTTTTTTTTCTTGCCTAATTAAACTCCAGAGCTTCAGTACAGCAAAAGAAACATCAATAGAATGAACTGGCAACCAAAAGAATGAAAAAAAATTTTTTGCAATCTACCCATCTGACAAAGGGCTAATATCCAGAATCTACAAAGAAATGAAACAGATTTACAAGAAAAAAACAAACAAACCCATCCAAAAGTGGGAGAAGGATATGAACAGACACTTTACAAAAGAAGACATATATGAGGGCAACAAACATATGAAAAAATGCTCCTCATCACTGATTATTAGAGAAATGCAAATCAAAACCACATAGAGATACCACCTCACGCCAGTTACAATGGGAATCATTAAAAAATCTGGAGACAACAGATGCCGAGAGGATGTGGAGAAATAGGAACACTTTCACACTGTTGGTGGGAATGTAAATTAGTTCAACCATTGTGGAAGACAGTGTGGCGATTCCTCAAGGACCTGGAAATAGAAAGTCCATTTGACCCAGCAATCTTATTATTGGGTATACACTCAAAGGATTATAAATCATTCTATTAGAAAGACACATGCATTCTATTATAAAGACACATGCAGCACTGTTTACAATAGCAAAGATGTGGAACCAACCCAAATGCCCATCGATGATAGACTGGACAAGAAAAATGTGACACATATACATCATGGAATACTATGCAGCCATAAAAATGATGAGTTCATGTCCTTTGTAGGGACATAGATGAATATGGAAACCATAATTCTCAGCAAACTGACACAAGAACAGAAAATCAAACATTGCATGTTCTCACTCATAGGTGTTAAACAATGAGAACACATGGATGCAGGAAGGGAAGCATCACACACTGGGGTCTGTTGCGGGGGAAAGGGAGGGACAGCAGTGGGGTGAGGAAGTTGGGGATGGATAACACAGGGAGAAATGCCAGATGTAGGTGACAGGGGGGATAGAGGCAGCAAACCACATTGCCATGTGTGTACCTATGCAACAATCCTGCATGATCTGCACATGTACCCCAGAACCTAAAGTACAATAAAAAATAATAATAATAAAAATGATCACTGAAATTCAAAACAAGTCAATGAATAAGAAAAAAACTCTAGATAGGACATAGTAGAAAAAATAATTCATGAGTCAGAAGGTAGTCAGGATTTGTCAAAGTACAATAGTAAAAACAGAAAAATAAATTATATTTATATTTATATGTAATATGTATATATACACATATTACATATACACACACATATGTGTATATAACTCCTATATATAGAATAACCAAACTCCTAATTACTCCTTTTTGTCTCTTGACCCAGAACTCAGCTCCCATTTTTCATTTCTTTTCCATATCAGATCTATAAAAGTGTTTATTTTTTTAGCACAGTTTAAAAAATTATTTTGTTATTGTTTGTTTATTTCCATATTTTTTTTCTGTTACTGCTATGTATTTGGAGTAGAAAGAGTATTTCAAAGTGTGAATATATTGTTCTATCTCTTCTGAGTTCTAGTATATGTATACTTGTGTATATATATATGTACATATATACATGCATGCATATATATATATATATATATATATATATATAGAGAGAGAGAGAGAGAGAGAGAGAGCAATAAAAGACATGGATACAAATTAATAAATGACAGCATATGTCTAATAGGACTCTCCCTAAATACAGGGAAGAGTAGAGCCACAAGTTTGTGGCTGAAATTTTTTTTAGAACTAAAGGAAGCGTATTTCCTTAGAATAAGCATTAACTCCAACTACTGAGCAGGATAATAAAAATAAATTTATACTAAGCCATATCAGAGTGAAATTATACAGTGTCAAGAAAAGAAGAGAAAATCTTAAAAGCTATCAGAGACCCAAAAAAACATTATTTAAAAGAACCGTTGAGACCAGACGCAGTGGCTCATGCCTGTAATCCTAGCACTTTGGAAAACCTAGGCGGGTGGATCACTTGAGGCCAGGAGTGTGAGATCAGCCTGGCCAACATGGTAAAACCCTGTCTCTCCAGAAAAAAAAAAATTAGCCAGGTGTGGTAGCTGGCACCTGTAGTCCTAACTACTCAGGTAGCTAAGGCACTAGAATCAGTTGAACCAGGAAGATAGAGGTTGCAGTGAGCCAAGATCATGCCACTGCACTCCAGCCTGTGTGACAGAGCAAGACTCCATTTCAAAAAAAGAAAGAATAAATAAATAAATAAACCATTGAGATTAACAAGCAGCAGATTTATTTCTTGTAAAAGGAATTTCAGAAGATAATGGTGTAAAATCTTGAAAGCACAGAGGGATAGTAACTTTGTTCTATGTTTTGTTATTGTTGCTTGTCTCGTTTGGTTCTTCACAATCTCTACAACATGAAAATTTTACAGCATCCTAGGTTTTAATCCTTAAATGTCTTTTCTTTCTCTCTTCCCTCTCCCTCATGAGCTCATCCAGGCTCACAGTCTTACAAGACATCTGTATGTTGATGAATCCTATTTGTTACCTTTTGCTACACAACAAACCTCCCTAAAATATGGTGACTTAAAACAACAATTTCTTGTTACCTCTCACTGTTCTGAGGGTTGACAGGCCCAGCTGGGCAGTTGTGGTTTGTGGCCCCTCATATGGTTATAGTCAGCAGTAGCTGAGGCTGTAGGCATAGGGAGGCTTATTCATTTACAGGTTTGATGCCTGGGTTTGGATGACTAGTATAGTTAGAGGCAAGTTAGACATCTCTACCTGCATGAAGATTTTTACTCCATCACAGCATGGTAGTCTCAGCATAGTAGATAGTCTTTCTTGGTGGCTGATTCCAGAGTAAATATTCAAGAGAGCCAGGCAAAAGTTGCAAGGTTCTTATAACTTAGTGCTGAAAGTCTTAGAACATACATATGCCACATTCTATAGGTTAAGTAAGTTGATAAAGCTGTATCTATTTTCTTTTTTTTTTTTTTTTTGAGACAGAGTCTGGCTCTATTGCCGCAACTGAAGTGCAGAGGCGCAATCTCAGTTCACTGCAACCTCTGCCTCCTGGGTCCAAGTGATTCTCATGCCTCAATCTCCCAAGTACCTGGGATTACAGGCACCCACCACCATGTCCAGCTAATTTTTTGTATTTTTAGTAGAGAAGGGTTTTTGCCATGTTGGCCAGGATGGTTTCAAACCCCTAACTTCTGGGGATCTGCCCACCTTGGCCTCCCAAAGTGCTGGGATTACATTACAGGCATGAGCTACCATGACCTGCCTATAATCTATTTTCAACATGGTTGCTAGAGTGATTATTTTTAAAACAATGTTGGATCATGTGACTTCTTTGCTCAAAACTCTCCAGTGGGCTTCCTTATCATCCAGAACAAAAACCAAAGTCCTTAACACTGAATGACATGACCTCATATAAACTGACTTTTGTTCTTCTCTAACAATTCTTCCTCATCCCCTTTTCCAATCTTCATCTCACTGAAGGCACAATAGCCTCCCTGATATTCCTTGAAAATACCAGATACCCAATGCTCTGTGACCTCAGGACTTTGTACTTGGATCTACTACTCAGACAACTTTTCTACCAGATAGTTGTAGAGCTTCATCCCTCAGAGCTTTGCTCAAATATTATCCTTCTAGTGAATCTTTATTTGCAAACCTGCACAACACCCCACATTTTGTTATCCCTTCCTCCACTTTAAATTCTTGCCATAATCATTACGACTGTCAGAAATATCATGTATTTTATTTATTTATTTATCCAATCATTCAATTATTCATTTATTGACTGTCTCTAAGGATTTTATTATTTTAATTTTTTTAATTGACATAATAATTGAACAGATCCATGGGATACATAGTCATGTTTACATAAATATAATACATACTGGTTGGATCAGGGTAATTGGTATATACATCATCTCAAACATTTATCATTTCGTTGTGTGGGAAACGTTCAATATTCTCCTTCTAGATATTTGAAGCTATAAAATATATTGTTGTTAATTGTAGTCATCCTACAGTGGGAGAGAACACTAGAACTTATTTATATTATGTGGCTATAATTTTGTATTCCTTAACAAATCTCTACTTATCCCTCTCTTCTCTCCACCCTTGCCAGCCTCTTGTATCCACTGTTCTGCTTTTTACTTGTGTGAATAAAGTTTTCTTAGCTTCCACATATGAATGAGAATATGTGGTGTTTAATGTCTTGTTTCTGACTTATTTCACTTAATATAATGTCCTCCACTTCCATCCATGTTACTACAAATGACAGGATTTTATCATTTCGTGGCTAAATGGTATTCCATTATGTAAATACTGCATTTTCTTTATTCAGTCATCTGTTGTTGGACACCTAAGTTGATTCCATGTCTTGTCTATTGTGAATAGTGCTACAATAAACATGGGGGTGCAGATGTATCTTTAATATACATATTTCCTTTCCTCTGGATAAATGTCCAGTTGTGGCATTGCTTGGTCAAAGGATAGTTCTATTTGTAGTTTTTCTTTTAGGAATTTCCATACTGTTATTCATAGTGGCTGTACAGGTTTACATTCCCACCAACAGTGTGTGAGTTCCCTTTTCTTTACATTTTCACCAGCATTTACTACTTTGTCTTTTTGATAGTAGCCTTCCTAACTGAAGTGCAATGATACCTCAAGGTGCTTCTGAGTTGCATTTTCCCAATAATGAATGTTGTTGAACATTTTTCACATATTTTTTGTCCATTTGTGTATCTTCTTTTGATAAATGTTTGTATGTTTGCTTAGCCTTGCCCATTATTCTATCAGATTTTTTTTTTTGCTGTCAAGATGTTTGAGTTCCTTGTGTATGCTGTATATTAATCTCCTGTAGGATGAGTAGTTTGCAAATAGTTTCTTTCATTCTGTAGGTTGTCTTTTCACTTTGTTGATTGTTTTTCCTTTGTCATGCAGACTTATAGTTTGATATAATCTCACTTGTTTATTTTTGCTTTGTTGCTTGGGTTTTTGAGGTATTATTCATAAAATCTCCCAGATCCATGTCCTGAACCATTTTCACTATTTTTGCTTCTAACAGTTTTATAGTTTCACATTTTCTATTTATATTTTTGATCCATTTTGAATTGATTTTTATAAAGGGTGTGAGGTGGGGGTCTACTTTCATTCTTCTGCAAATACATAGCCACTTTTCCCAGAACCAACTATTAAAGAGACTGTTTTTACCCCAATTGACAAAGGTCAATTGACAAAAAACCTTGACAAAGGTCCTTTGCACCTTTGTCAAAAGTCAGGTGGTTGTAGATATGTGGATTAATTTCTGGATTTGCTATTCTGTTCCATTGGTCCGTGTGTCTCTTTTTGTGACAATACCATGCTGTTTTGATTACTATAGCTTTGTAGTATATTTTGAGATCTGGTAGTGTGATGCTTCCAGCATTGCTATTTTTGCTCAGAACTGCTTTGGCTATTTGGGGTCTTTTGGGGTTCCATACAAATTTTAGGATTTTTTTACATTTCTATGAAGAATGTATGATGATTCCATAGGAATTGCATTGGATCTGTACATTGCTTTAAGTAGTATTGTAAATTTAGCAATATTTATTTTTCTGATCCATGAACATGGGATGTCTTTTCATTTGTTTGCATTGTCTTCAATTTCTTTCATCAGTGTTTGTAGAGATCTTTCACATGGTTAAATTTATTACTAGGGTTTTGTTTTTTTTTTTTTTTTGCTTTTATAAATGGTATTGACTTCTTGATTTTTTATTCAGCTAGCTTGTTTTAGGTGTATAGAAAATGCTACTGATTTTTGTTTATTACTGTTGTATTCTGAAACTTGACACAAATAGTTTTTCAATTCTAAGAGTTTTGGGTAGAATCTTCAGGTTTTTGTCTAAATAATATCATGTCGTTTGCAAACAGGAGCAATTTGACATCCTCCTTTCCATTCTGAATATCCTTTATTTCTTTCTCTTGCCTAATTGCTCTAGCTATGACTTCCAGTACTATGCTGAAAAAGAGTGGTGAGAATAGATTTGTTCTTGTTCTTAGAGAAGAGGCACTTAGCTTTTCTCCATTTAGTAGCATGTTAGCTGTGGGTTTGTTATACATGGACTTTATCATGCTGAGATACTTTTCCTCCATACCTAATTTATTGAGGGTTTTTATCATGGCACAATGTTAAATTTTATCAAATGCTTTGTCTGCATCTATTGAGATGATCATATATATTTGCTCTTTATTCTATTTATGTGATGTATAACATTTATTGATTTGTGTATGTTAAAACATTCTCACATTCCTGAGATAAATCCTACTCCATCATGGTGTATTATTTGTTTGATGTCTTGTTCAATTCACTTTGCTAGCATTTTGTTAAGAATTTCTACATCTATGTTTATGAGGGATATTGGCCTGTAGTTTTCTTTTCTTATTGTGTCCTTGTCTGGTTTTGATGTGAGAGTTATGCTGGCTCTGTAGAATCAGTTAGAAAGAATTTCCTCTGTTTTAATTTTTTGGAAGCGTTTCAAAGATTGTTATTAATTATTCTTTAAAGGTTTGGTAGAACTCAGCTGTGAAACCATCCCATCCTGGACTTTGCTGTGTTGGGAGACTTTTTTATTACTGATTATATCTCATTACTTATTATTGATTTGTTCAAGCTTTCTATTTCTCCTTGGTTCAATCTTAGTAGGATGTATGTATTCAGCAATTTATCTATTTCCTCTAAGTTTTCATATTTATTGGCATATGGTTATTCACAGTAGTCTCCAGTGATCCTTTGTATGTCTGTGGTATCCATTGTGATATCTACTTTTCCATTTCTGATTTTATTAATTTTGGTCTTCTTATTTTTTTTTAGTCTATCTGAAGGTTTGTCAATTTTGTTTATATTTTCAAAAAAACAACTTTTTGTTTTATTTGCCTTTTGTATTTTTAGTGTCAATTTTGTTTCTGCTCCCATCTTTATTATTTCTTTCTTTTTACTAATTTGGGGTTTGGCTTGTTCTTTTCTCATTTTGGGGGGTGCATGATTAGGTTGCTTACTTGAAATCTTCCCTGTTTTTTGATATAGGCATTTATTGTTACAAACTTGCCTCAACACTATTTTTTGCCGTGTCTCATAGGTTTTGGAATGTTGTGTTCCTATTTTCATTAATTTTAAGAAATTTTAAATTTTATTCTTAATTTTTTTTCTTTACCCATTAGTCAGTCAGAAGCATGTTGTTTAATTTTCAGGCATTTGTATGGTTTCAAATTTCCCTCTTGTTATTACTTCCAAGTTTTATTTCATTTTGATTAGGTAAAACACTTGATATGACTTTGATTTTTAAAAATTTGTTGAGACTGTTTTGTGTCCTAACATATGGTCATCCTAAAAAATGTTCCATGTGCTAATGAGAAAAAAAAACCCTGTGTATTCTGCAGTTGTTGGGTGAAATGTTCTGTAAATGTTCGTTAGGTATATTTGATATGTGATAAAGTTCAAATTTGGTACTTCTTTGCCGAACTGTCTAATGCTGAGAGTAAGATGTTGATGTCCCCAACTATTATCATATTGAGGGCTACCTTTTCTTTAGATGTAATAATTTCTGCTGTATATAACTAGGTGCTATGATGTTTGGTGTGTGTATATATATATATATCTGCTCAGGCCAACATATATAATGTCCATATATATATATAATACATACACACATATATATATATACATATTTCTGTTATATTCTCATGCTAATTGATCTCTTTACTATTATATAGTGTCCTTTTTCTCTTTTTACAGCTTTTAAAAGCTGCAAGATTACTTTGTCTGATATACATATAGCTACTCCTGCCCAAAACCATGAACCCACCTCTTACATCAGGGTGACCTGGATGTGAGACATGGAGTCAAAGGAGCTCATTTTAGAGCTTTGAGATTTGACTGCCCCGCTGGATTTCAGACTTGCATGTGGCCTGTAGCGCCTTTGTTTGGCTAATTTTTCCCATTTGGAATGGTTTTATTTATGCAACATCTGTACCCCCATTGTTTCTTATTTTACAGGCTCATAGGCAGAAGGAACTTGCCTTGTCTCAGATAAGATTTTGGACTGTGGACTTTTGAGTTAATACTAAAATAAGTTAAGACTTTGGGGGACCGTTGGGAAGGCATGATTGGTTTTGAAACGTGAGGACATGAGACTTGGGAGGGGCCAGGGGTGGAATGATATGATTTGACTGTGTTTCCATCCAAATCTCATCTTGAATTCCCACAGTTGTGGGAGGGACCAAGTGAGAGGTAATTAAATCATAGAAGCAGGTCTTTCCCCTGGTGTTCTTGTGATAGTGAATAAGTCCCACAAGAGCTGATGGTTTTATAAGGAGAAGTTCTCCTGCATAATCTCTATTTTCTTGTCTGCCACTACGTAAGACATACCTTTCACCTTCTGCCATGATTGTGAGGCCTCTGCAGCCACATAGAACTATGAGTCCATTAAACCTCTTTCTTTAGTAAATTGCCAAGTCTCAGGTGATAATAAAGAAGTATAAATAATTAGTATAAATGGTCTTGAGGTGTCAGTTGAGTGGGGTGTGTTGGCCTTGGTTCTAGGTGAATATAGTGTAGTCTCCATGAAGTTTCTTCAGCTGTAATTCACACTGGTAATATGAGAGTTTCTCAGTGGGAGAAGGGAGTTTTTGGAGATGATGGTGTGCCTTTGCCAAAGGTTGTTGTATTAGTCAGGGTTCTCTAGAGGGACAGATATAATAGGATATATGTATATATGAAAGAGAATTGACTCACACAATCACAAGGTAAAGTCCCACGATAGGCCATCTGCAAGTTGAGGAGCAAGGAAGCCAGTGGTGGATCAGTCCAAGTCCCAAAACCTCAAAACTGAGGAAGCCAACAGTGCAGCCTTCAGTCTGTGATCAACATTGGCCTAAGTCCAAGAGTCCAAAAGCTGAAGAACTTGGAGTCAGATGTTCAAGGGCAGGAAGCATCCAGCATGGGAGAAAGATGAAGGCTGAAATACTCTGCAAATCTGCTCTTTCCAACTTCTTCTGCCTGCTTTATTCTAGCCACACTGGCAGCTGATTAGATAGTACCCACCCAGAGTGAGGGTGGGTCTGCCTCTCCTAGTCCACTGACTCAAATATTAATCTTCTTTGGCAACACCCTCACAGACACACCCAGGAACAATACTTTGCATACTTCAATCCAATCAAGTTGACACCCAATATTAACCATCACAGTGGGCCCATGGAGCTATTCGTCAATCATTGTATGCAGGCACATAACGGCTTGACTGGTCTATGGGTGTGTCATCTAGGGGTGGGCCCCTAGGCTGTTTCTCAGGACCAGGATGCAGGCTCTGGTTGTTCCACCAACCTGGGGGTATGTCTGCTGGGGGTGGTCCATGGGGCTGTTTTACAGGTCAGATACAAGTACAGTCCTGCTAGACTGGCTCAAAAGCATGCCCTCTGGGGGTGACACATAGGGCTGTTTATCAGGCCCTTATGGCTGCTTACCTGGCCTGGGGCATGTCCACCAGTGGTGGCCCACAGGGCTATTTCTCAGGTCTTAGACGTGGGCTCTTGGCTGCTTTGCTCATCTAGGTGCATGCCTACCAAGGGCAGCCTGTGGGACTATTTCTCAGGCCTTTATTGAAAGAAGCTGTTGAGCAAGCCAGGAACATGTCTGCAGGGATTTAAGGGTACTGTAGAGCTGCTTCTCAGATCCTGAGCATGGATGCATAGCCACTCCTCCGGTCCAGGGCCTTACTACCTCTTCAGAGGCTTGGAGTGTCTCCTGCTTGAGTGGGAGGGCACACAGTGGTTTGGCTTGCCCTGGGTAGGACTGCCAGGCTGTTCCTCAGGCTGGAGCTGCAGTAGTGGGGGTTGGTTTCCCTACTTTGCAGGACCAGGGTCACAGCTGATTCTGAGCCCAGGCTTCACACAGCTGGGGTTGTGGCATTCAGCCACCTGTACGGGTTTGGCATAATGAAGATAAAGCCCTAATGCTGGAGAGGTGGCTACTGGTCCTCCCGCCTCACAGTACGGCATACTCCAGAGGTGGATTTGTCCTCAACATGGAGCCATGCTGCAGCAGCTTGGCTCACAGTGGGTGAGGGGGAGGTGGGAAGTAAAGACTTTGTGCTCCTAATCTAGGGCAATGCCCAGCAGCTCTCCAAACTGGGCTCAGGGCTTGCAAGGACTCTGGGATTCTTCTAGAATAAGAACTGTAGGTGCTTGTGGTAGCAATGGAAAATGGTAGGTATCTTCTGCTTACCTTTTCCCTGCAATGAAAAGTCCCTTCTAACTCAAAATAGATCTGATTTGGGTAAGGAAGATGAGGCTGCAGAAACCAGGTGCCTCCATCCTGTCCTTCTGGACTTCCAGTTACCGCAGGCACATCTCCACTCTCCACTGCACTCCAGAGCTCTCCCTTCAACACTCCAGTCAAATCGGAGGTGTTTATTTACTGCCTTGTCCTGTCTTGTGGGCAGGACAAACACCAGACATCTCTAGTCAGCCACCTTGCTGACATCACTCTCAGGCACGAATTTTTAGCCATTTTTTGCCCTGATATATTGTCACACCTAAAGCAGAGCCTGGCATATTATAGGTGCCTAATAAACAATGGTGTTCTAATAAATGTTTAATGACAAGCTCCCATAAACAAAAGCAAAACAAAACCATAATTTATAGAATGTGCTGGTCTCCCTGGTGTATGCACTTCTATGACAACCAATTTCAACTGACATGTCACTGAATATGGAATTGGTAAGTGATAACCATAATTGGCTCTCATGACTCATTACAAGTCAGCTACAGCTGTAACACTTGTTTTAAAAAAAATTAAAGAAAGGAAGGAAAATATATCTATACTGAATTGAAAATGGAGAAAAAGGCTTTCTCAAAACAAAGACTTCAGGAGTTCACTATCCACAAACTCTCATTGAAGGAACCAATTAAGAATGCTTTAGTAAAAAGAAGAGTAGAACTACAGAGATTACATAGAATACAAAAATTGGTGGTGCTGAAATTATAAAATGTATTAATAAATGTAACTATCAAGTATATAAATGTCTAAAAATACAATTCTCATGTTTAAAAATGTGATACAAAGTCTAGACAACAAAAAGAAGGGGTTCAAAGATAAACAGACTACTGATAGAGCCACTGTCTTGCTTAGGAGTTGGATAGAGACATTGAACAACTGTAAGTCAAATGTTTAAGAATATCACTAGTAGCCTAAAAAATACAAACTGTAGCTTCCAATCTTCAGAGTGAATAAACAGGGAGTGAATACGGAAATCTTCATATCCCAGTATACCAGGGGAAATAGAGCAATGAAAAAGGATAATAAAAAGAAAACATAAAACAAAATGAGAGAAATAATTCACAATACATATAAACAGATTAAATGCTCCTATTAATTGACTGAAGCATATTATTTTTTAATTCAACTTTAAATCCAAGACACATACCTAAATAAAGACAACACATAAGAGGCTGAAAATAAATGAATGGAAAGCTATACCAGACTTACAGTTTAAAAATGACAAATAGAACATATAAATTTACTTATGATTTGTTTTGAAATCTCATTAAACTGGCAGCTAATGTTTTTAAGGCCTAAATCTATTTAAAAAACAAAGACAATGGTAAAAGAAACATTAGCTATAAAACACTGAAAGCTGTAAAGCAAGTGGATATTGGTAAATAACTTAGCAGGTAGTAAGGAAAGCAAGAAAGAACTATGATTTACACTGCAGACTCAAAAGGCTTAGGATTCAGTGGCACCAGGGATCTCTGAAATGGGGTAAAATCATAAAAATTATACTGCAAATAGATTGGCTGAAAGTGTTTAAGAAGCAGTTCCCCAGATCCCCTCATAGGGTTGCTTTGAGGATTTTATGAGTAATATATGTAAAGCACACAGAGAATTGCCTGACACTAAGTAAGTGTTCTACATATGTTTGCTATTATTACTCCATAGTGGGAAGTTAATAGACAATTCTATTAAAAGATAGAAAGGCAGCAATAGAAGCATATAATAGAGATAGAGATTAATAATAAAAGAATTGTCTAAAAGAAATTAAAGTTGTTTCATCTTGGCGGGGGGAGGAATAGGGGTTACTAGTTTTTTATAACAAGCCATAGAGTATTTGACCATTACCATGACAAACAATTAAAACTTAAAAGGAAATAGGGAATAAAAGGCAGTGTAGCTGGTAAGCATAGTAGCTAACATTAACCAAAAGAAAGCTAGTGTAACAATTGTGTGCTATTTTTATTCACAACATTTCTAACACCAAATGTGTCAGTTTTTTCTTCACACCAACCAACCACTTTTACAACTCTCCAGACACCAACTTGATGTCCCACAATTCAGTGTAATTCTGATTCTAACTACCCGGAGTCAGTGCAGACATCTCAGGTTAAGGGATCATTCCCACAATACTATGGTAATTTCAGATGCTCACTGCAAGTCCAACTCACCCCTACTTCTGACCAACCAGTTTCCATGACTCCCTCCTCAGGTTTGATAATTTGCTATAGTACCTCACAGAATTCAAGAAAGCACTTTACCTACTATTACTGGTTTATTATAATGAATAAAACTGAGGAACAGCCAAATAGAGATCTATCTGTGCCTATCATATTGTACTATACAGAATTAATTCCTATTTTAGACAAAATATTTCATATAATAGAAGAGGAAACACTGTTCAAATTATTGTATGAAGCTTTAAAAACTCTGATACCAAAACCAGGCAAGAACAGTGCAGGAAAACAATGTGTAGAACAATTTCACTTAAAACAAAAATGGAAACATTCTAAACAAAATATTACATGAAATTCATATGAAAAAGCTAAAGGTTAAGAATATCCAAGACTGCTTGGAAACAAACAAGAGAAGAACTTGCTCCACCAGGTATTAAGATTTATTTTAAAGCTCTGCTAATGGGACTGGATGACATTGGTGCAGAGAGAGACAAATAGGCCAAAGAAACAATATAGAGAACATGACAGACATAGAATTACAAAGCAGAAAGCAAGAGTGTCCTGTTCAGGGAATAATACACAGGTAGATGAAATTACCATTAGTGATCTCTTTCTCAGGTTGGGTAATATTCATCATATTACAAATAAATGAAATAAAATAAATAAAGAATGCCCTCTTCAATCTACGGTGCTAGGACAACTGGTTGTCCATAATTAAAAATAGCTGAATTAGAATCTTACATTACATCCTACAAAAAAAAATACTTCAAATGGTTTAAAAATCTAAATATGAGAAATAAAAGTTTAAAAAGAACATATGACTTTTTGGTAGGGCTTTGTAAGCAAGATTGTTAAGTAAGTTTCCAAAAAAGCATAAACCTATTTGGGTCAGGTAAACATTGATACAGTTTACCAATTAAAATATAAAACTTCTGATATGGTTTGGCTGTGACCCCATTCAGATCTCAGCTTGAACTGTATCTCATAGAATTCCCATGTATGTGGAAGGGACCCAGGGGGAGGTAACTGAATCATGGGGGCCAGTCTTCCCCATGCTATTCTCATGATAGTGAATAAGGCTTATGAGATTTGATGTGTTTATAAGGCGTTTCTGCTTTTGCTTCCTCCTCACTTTTCTGTTGCCACTGTCATGGAAAAAAATGCATTTTATCTCCCAACATGATTATGAGGCCTCCCCAGCCATCTGGAACCATAAGTCCAAATAAGCATCTTTTTCTTCCCAGTCTCAAGTATGTATTTATCAGCAGCATGAAAACAGATTAATACAGTAATTGGTACCAGTAGAGTGGGTCATTGCTGAAAAGATACCCAAAAGTGTGAAAGTGACTTTGGAAATGGATAACAGAGGTTGGAACACTTTGGAGGGCTCAGAAGAAGATAGGAAAATGTGGGAAAGTTTGGAACTTTCTATAGATTTGTTGAATGGCTTTGCCCAAAATGCTCATAGCGATATGGACCATAACATCCAGGCTGAGGAGGTCTCAGATGGAGATAAGGAACTTGTTGGAAACTAGAACAAAGATGACTCTTGTTATGTTTTAGCAAAGAGACTGGCAGCATTTTGCCCTTCTCCTAGAGATTTGTGGAGCTTCAAAATTGAGAAAGATGATTTAGGGTATCCAGCAGAAGAAATCTGTAAGCAGCAAAGCATTCAAGAAATTATTTGGGTGCTGCTAAAGGCATTCAGTTTTATAAGGGAAGTGGAGCATAAAAGTTCGGAAAATTTGTAGCCTGACTATGCAATAAAAAAGAAAACCCATTTTCTGGGGAGAAATTCAAGCCAGCTGCAGAAATTTGCATGAGAAATGAGGACCCTAATGTTAATCCCCAAGACTGAAGAAAATATCTCCAGGCCATGTCACAGATTTTCACAGCAGCTCATCCCATCACAGGCCCCGAGGCCCAGGAGGAAAAAGTGGTTTCATGGGCCAGGTCCAGGGTCACCGTGTGGTGTGCATCCCAGATACTTGATGTCCTGTGTCCCAGCCGCTTCAGCTGTGTCTCAAAGGGCCCAATGTACAGCATGGGCCATGGCTTCAGAGGGTAGAAGCCCCAGGCTTTGGCATCGTCTACATGGTCGTGAGCATGCAGGGGCACGGAAGTCAAGAACTAAGATTTGGAAACCTCCACCTAGATTTCAGAAGATGTATAGAAATGCCTGGATGCTCAGGCAGAAATTTGCTGCAAGTTTGAGGGCCTCATGAAGAACCTCTGTTAGGGCAGTGCAGAAGGGAAATTTGGGGTTGGAGCCCCTACACAGAGTACCCCTACTGGGGGACTGCCTAGCGGAGCTGTGAGAAGAGGGCCACCATCCTCCGGAACCCAGAATGGTAGATCCACCAACAGCTTGCACTGTGTGCCTAGAAAAGCCACAAACACTCAACACCAGCTTGTGAAAGCAGCTGGGAGGGAGCCTGTACCCTGCAAAGCCACAGAGGCAGAGCTGCCCAAGACCATGGGAACCTACCTCTTGCATCAGTGTGACCTGAATGTGAAACATAGAGTCAAAGGAGATCATTTTGAACCTTTAAAATTTTCTGGGTGTGGTGGCTCACGGCTGTAATCCCAGCACTTTGGAAGGCTGAGGCAGGTGGATGGCCTGAGGTCAAGAGTTCAAGACCAACCTGGCCAACATGGTGAAACACCATCTCTACTAAAAATACCAAAATTACCTGGGCATGGAGGCACATGACTGTAATCCTACCTACTCAGAGGCTGAAGCAGGAGAATCGCTTGAACCTGGGAGGCAAAGGTTGCAATGAGCTGAGATCGCACCTTTGCACTCCAGCCTGGGTGACAAGAGCAAGACTTTGTCTCAAAAAAGAAAAAAAAAATATTTGACTGCCCTGCTTGATTCTGAACTTGCATGGGCCCTGCAATCCCTTTGTTTTCATCAATTTCTCCCATTTGGATGGTTTTATTTACCCAATACCTGCACCTGCATTTTATCTAGGAAGTAACTAACTTGCTTTTGATTTTAC
Source organism: Callithrix jacchus (assembly GCF_049354715.1). Lineage (NCBI taxonomy): Eukaryota > Metazoa > Chordata > Mammalia > Primates > Cebidae > Callithrix > Callithrix jacchus. The sequence goes on from NC_133515.1 coordinate 37,456,101, forward strand.
AGGCTCATAAGGGGAAGGGACTTGCCTTATCTCAGATGAGACTTTGGACTATGGACTTTTGGGTTCATGCTGAAATGATTTAAGACTTTGAGGGACTGTTGGGAAGGCATGATCAGTTTTGAAATGTGAGGCCATGAGATTTGGAGGAACCAGTGGTGGAATGATATGGTTTGGCTGTATCCCCATTCAAATCTCAACTTGAATTGTATCTCCCAGAATTCCCACACATTGTGGGAGGGACCTAGGAGAAGGTAACTGAATCATGGAGCCAGTCTTTCCCATGCTATTCTTGTGACAGTGAATAAGTCTCATGAGATCTGATGGGTTTATCAGGGGTTTCTGCTTTTGCTTCCTTCTCATTTTTCTTTTGCCACTGCCATGTAAGAACTGCCTTTCACCTCCTGGCATGATTCTAAGGCCTCCCCAGCCATATGGAAGTCCAATTAAACCTCTTTTTCTTCTCAGTCTCAGCTATGTATTTATCAGCAGCATGAAAACAAACAAATACAACTTCTATAAAATAGAAAACAGCAAATAAAATATGATTCTAATACTGAGAAAAGCTATTTGTCATAATAAAGCCAACAAATGAATAGATTTGAATACATAGGAATATGCAAAAATCAGCTTTTAAAAAGATAAAAAAATCCAACAGAAAAATGGACAAAGAATAGGAGAGTAAAGAATTACACACCAAAAATAGAAATGTAAATGACTATTAAACATATGAGTAAATGCCCAGCCTTACCAGTGATCAGACAAATGCAAATAAAAACAATCACAGCATAACATTCACAAACTCATCAGATTGGTAACATTTTAGAGTTTGATGATTCCAGGGATCAGTGAGAACAAGATCTCTCAAATGCTGCAGAGGGGTGTGTGAATTTGAACAACTACTTTGAAAGGCAATTTAGTGTTACTAATATAAAGTTGAAAAATGTGCAAGCCACCTCAGGCATCAATTACACTTCTAGATAAACAGACTTAATAAACTCTTCTTGTTTATTATACAGACCAATTTCGTTCTCTCAATTTGTCCTAGTTTTACCCTTGTGGAATAGGTCCAGAGGAGGCTCCAATTCCTTAACTCCAAAACACAGCATGGTATATCATGGTGGTTTTCTTATACCAACTATAAAAACAGCTTCCCCAAGATTATGCCATTTGCCCAACAGTAGTTGTTAAGGTTCGATGTGTTCAAAATAGCATTCTTCATTTCTAACACAGATACAAATTCCATTGTAGGAATAAAGTATTGTTAATAGAAATGATAAATATGAGTCCTATTGCATTTAGAATAAAATCCAAAATGCTTAACAGGACCTGTAAGATCACTGATGTTCTCCCTGGCCTGCCTCTTCAGCAGCGCATTGTTTCACTCTCTCCCAGCTCTCCACTCCAGCCACAAGGAGCATCACCTAACTTCTTGAACAAACCATGCCTCTCCCAATAAAGGGCTCTTGCTGTCATCTCTGCTTGAAAGCTCTTCCCTACCTCTTTGTCTTGCTAATTCATGATCTATTTACAGGTAGCATTTCTTGGCAAGTAATAAATACTTGATGAATATGTTTTGCCTGACGCAGACTGGCTAAATATGCAAATATTTGTCTTATTTGCCTATTTGTCTTTAGGAGTTGAGTCTAGTACAATGCCCTTCAAAATCAGGCCACATATGAGAAGCTACATTCAACCCTAAGGGGATTGGCAATGTGGGAGGGCAGATAGGGTGTTAATCAGGATGCCAGTGGGAATGGGTGCAGGATTACTAAAGTCTGGCACCTTTGAGAAAATATTAATCACTCCCAAAGAGCATTACATGAGTGGGAATGTGAAAAGGGATGTTCTGTAAGGCAAAAAGCATCTCATCCGGGCGTGGTGGCTCACGCCTGTAATCCCGGCACTTTGGGAGGCCGAGCCGGGTGAATCACGAGGTCAAGAGATCGAGACCATCCTGATCAACATGGTGAAACCCCGTCTCCACTAAAAAAAAAATACAAAAAAATTAGCTGGGCATGGTGGAGAGTGCCTGTAATCCCAGCTACTCGGGAGGCTGAGGCAGGAGAATTGCCTGAACCTAGGAGGCGGAGGTTGTGGTGAGCCGAGGTCGCGCCATTGCACTCCAGCCTGGGTAACAAGAGGGAAACTCCGTCTCAAAAAAAAAAAAAAAAAAAAAGCATCTCAAGGATTTTGTCAAAGAACACAGCAGTTCTTTTTGGTGTAGGGGTATTTTCTTTTTTCTGCTGCAAATATCAGAAATGCTGTTTTTCAAACTTGATTTATAGAGTGTAAAGCCAACAGAACCCTTTTGGATCATCTGTGTGTGTGTGTGTGATATAGCTGTTTAGGTGATGTCATGGCACAGTCAAAGTGCCTGAGCAAGGGAACCTACAAAGGACAGATAGTCTGCCACCTCTGAGACTAGCCTACCTAAGCATTTGGCCCTGACCAGTCTGGGAGCCCTGGGCCTCTGGTTCTCTTGGAGACTCTTGTATGTGTCTCCAAGCTTCAAAATTCTCAGGCTGGAGGGTTTTTTAGAATGTTGCTCTCTGCTTGGTCCTGCAGTACTTTAGATTCCAGGATAGAACATGCCTGGCCAGCAGTTTAGGTGGACAGCTAAAGGAGAATAAGACGTTCAAATAATACATTTCTAGAGCACTGTAAATGACCCATCTTGTGTGGCTGGCTGCTCCAAACTTAGGTAGCCTGCATGTTTTGCTGTGGCATGCCAGGCCCTCTCAAGGCATGCTTCAGGCAGCCTAGGTGTCAATAGCAGCTGACTCCTCCTAAGATAACTGATTTCAAATGCAGCCAGTTTCTTGGAGACTTGGCACATGTATCTTGAGTCAAAAAGCTTTATGGTGCCTGGGTCCATCATCATTGAAACAGAAAGGCAAGAATCTACCACCCAGAATTCCATGAAACATCCCTTCCTGTGACCAGGACCCAGGATGAAGTACAACATTTGGAAGTGTTGAGTCTTGCAGCAGAATATGTATCTATCCATAGATCCAGCACCCTAGGAAGAAATGGTCTACCCACTACAGTATATGCTCTGCCACCTGGTTTTGCAGTAATTAGGAGAATGGGTGGATCAAGGGGTCCAGAACTGTAGCCACAGGAAGTTGTGACCTGATACCAGATATGCCTCACTGTTTGCAATGAATATATCTATTCAGGAATCTGCAAGGTGTCAGAAACTCCAGCTATCACTTCACCCAGTGAGCCTTGAAGCTTCCCATAGAGACTGCCAGTCACCCAAGGCCTGTCAGGGTCTGTGGATGGCACTTTGACCATCCATGCCAGGCCAGGCCACCAAACATTGCTTGGCTCAGGATGGAAGTCCAGGTTGCTTTTCAGCAGCAGAAAAGAGCTAGAAGAGAAGTACTACTGACTTCACCTTTTCTACCAAACAAGGAATTGCACTATGCTCAGCTCCCATGTAAAACTGAATCCTGACATTTAGAGGTGCAGTGGGATTAAACGGATTTAGAAATGGAGCCACAACCTCAATGGGCAAAATGGGAAATACGTTCTTACAAAACTGGCAAAGCCAAAGTCAAAGTAGACAGTGCCCTCATGTGGAAGAAAAAACATTGTTGAGAAAACAAATTCTCACTTGGTTTTCTGGGTGACTGTAGCTGAGTATTTTTCAGAAATATGAAAGAGGAAAGTTAAGATTCTACCAATAAGAGCTAGGTGACACGTAACAAATGATTAACTTTATCATATGAAATTTAAACTCAAGAAATATTGTCTGGGGTTCAGCAAAACTAGACAACTTATTTTTAATACAAAGAAGTTTATTAGCCCGTTTTTTGCATTGCTATTAGGAAATACCCAAGACTGGGAAATTTATAAAGAAAAGAGGTTTGGCCAGGCATGATGGCTCATGCCTGTAATCCTAGCACTTTGGGAGGCTGAGGGGGGCGGATCACAAGGTCAGGAGATTGAGACCATCCTGGCTAACATGGTGAAACCCCGTCCTTACTAAAAATACAAAATTAGCTGGGCGTGGTGGCACACACCTGTAGTCCCAGCTACTCAGGAGGCTGAGGCAGGAGAATAGCTTGAACCTGGGAGGTGGATGTTGCAGTGAGCCGAGATCACACCACTGCACTCCAGCCTGGTGACAAAGCAAGATTCCGTCTAAAACAAAATGAGGTTTAACTGGCTCGGCTATACAAGCATGGCTCCAGCTTCTGCTTGGCTTCTGGTGTGGGCCTCAGAGAACTTATAATCACAGTGGAGGGGGAAGGGAGCAGGAGTATCATATGGCAAGAGACCAGGAGCAAGAAAGAAAAGGTGGAGGTCCCAGATCTTGTGAGAACTAATTGAGAAAGAACTCACTTATCATCAAGGGGATGAGCTAAGCCATTCATGAGGGATTCACCCTTACCCTCATGATACAGTCACCTTCCACCAGGCCCAACCCGCAACATTGGGAATCACATTTCAACTTGAGATTTGGAGAGGACAAATATCCAAACGGTATCAGGAAGTAAATATAACATAATGTTAATAGGAAATGTGTTTTGTCCATCTGCTCCTACTCCCAACCACCCACTAGATAAAGATGATTTTTTTTAAGATTGTTTGAAGGAGTACCTAATTAGTAATCTTCCCCTTGGTACCCACTTATTTCTACTGGGCCATAGGTCACAGCCATTCCCCAGGGGACAGCAACATATTTTCACAGGCTCACAGTGATTTTTTTCTTCTCTGGAAATGGTAAGAGCAATGGTATTTGAGTGCACTGGGCTCTGAGTCAGATCTTTGCTCAGTCTCCTGAACACAAAGTACCTGCCAAGTGGGTGAGAAAGCATTTCTGAAAGAGAGGCAAAGTTGGGAGGAAGAGAGAGGAGGATCTGAACTCTCATAGAACTGGACTCTTGCACTGGCCTCTAGCAGCTGTGTTGCCCAGGACATGCAGCACAGTCCTACTAGTTAGGTTAGAGTGATAGTATCTATACCACTACCATGGAAGTAGCAAGCCTTACAAACCAGGGCTTTTCTCCTGGAGAGCCAGCTATTAAATGCTTACCAGCACACTACTGCTTCTGTGATTTACTTTCCCTCCTTTAGGCACTCTCACTCTCCTGTTCCTGCTACCTGCACTCTTTACCAGCTACACTTTCCTTCTTTGTACCTGTCCTAATTGCCCTATCTAGGAGCCCTCTCTGGGCCTCACTTCCTTTCACATTGATTCCAGATTCCCTGTTCTGTCACACTGCTCTGCTACTTGCACTCTTAACAAACTAGCCCTATTTAAAAATTCCCTAACTATGAATCCACCAAATCTATGCATTTTTCTCCTACCTCATAGCATCGAAGCATTACTGAAGAATATCTCATAGTCCTGAGTGTTGGGACCATTTAAATCTGAGGTATGCAGCCTCATAGTTTTTCAGTGCTTCTTAGAAGTCTATTTACTGTGCACAGCCAGTTGAGCTCTTTTGAAACTTACCCACTTTCCCAAAGTTGGTTATTTTCTACCACCCTTTCCCACACATACTCTCTACATGTAACCTCACCTCCTACTTTAAGAGAAAGAATTAAAATAGAAGTAATAATGCAGGAATTCTCTCAATTTCTTGGTGGCCAGCCACCAAAAGTATTTTTATCCACCTCATAGTACCTAACTTTCTCTTATTTCAGTTATAGTATTATTCTTGCTCCTTTCTTTGTTTCTTCAGAGTCCTTTAATTTCTTCATCAGTAAAATATGAGTAATAACATTGACCTCATGGGATGTTTGTGAACACTATAATGAGTTATTACTTAGTCAATTGAATACATATTTGTAATGCTTAAAAAAATCTTTAAGGATATATAATTCACATACTGTACAATTTTCATATTTAAAGTATATAGTTAAACGATTGTTATATTCACAAAGTTGTACAACCATCACCACAATCTAAATTTAAAACATTTTTATCACCCCAAAAAGAAACCCTGTATGCATTAGTAGTCACTTCTCATTCTTCCCTCCCCAAAGCTCCTGGCAACCACAAATCAACTTTCTGTCTTTATAGACTTATCTATTCTGAATATTTCATATAAATGTCATTGGCTTCTTTCCCTTAACATGATGTTTTCAAGATTTAACTTGCAATGATTTTAGAACAGTCTTCACACATGGGAGGTCTATTGTGAGTCTGTAGTTACTATTTCTTGGGCTATTCCTCCTCAAGGACTAAATTCCAACCTTTTCCATGCTTCTGAGGTTCCACTATTTTCTCTCTGCAGTATTTTTTACTCCTCTTTTCTACTTTCATCTCTGTCTTTGCATATAAGCCCTCTGAAGCCTCTCCAATATCTAACTCTCTCCTATCTATCTCTCTAGATAACATTAATTTAAAAGCTATCTACTGTTTCTACCACATTTTCCTATTAACTCCTGATAACCTGTCTATCATCTAGCAGTAGAAGTGTAAGTTGAGTGTTCCTTATCAAAAATGCTTGGGACCAGAATTGTTTCAAATTTTAGATTTTTTCCAGATTTGGGAATACTTATACATACATAATGAGATATTTTGGAGATAAGATCCAAGTTTAAACATGAAATTTATTTATGTTTTATGTACATGTTATAGATCTAGGCTGACAGTACATTTACACAATATTTTAAATAATTTTGTGCATTAAACAAAGTTTTGACTACATTTTTACTGTGCCCCATCACACGAAGTCCTGTGTGGAAGTTTCCACTTGTGGAATCATGTTGCCACTTTAAAAGTTTCAGATTTTGGAACATTTTGGATTTCAGGTATTTAGACTAGGGATGCTTAACATGTAGTAGTAGGGTTTTTTTTCTTAGAATTACCACTGACTCTCAGAGGTGGACCCTCAAAACGGCCACATTTGTTGTATTAAGTTGAACCGTATGAAACGGTCAATATGCAACAATATTTTGCTTACAACAATGGCAATTTTATATCAATCTGTCATTTTCATCCAGTCAAAGACTACTAGGAATGCACCTCCACCTGTGGAACTTGGGTTTACTACTCATTGCAATGAGGGTGAATGCACACCATTGAGAACAGTGAGCTCTCCAGTAGGAAGGTTTTAGGACTTGGGTTTGTCTTAGATGACTGATGGAGGCATTAAGGATGCAGGAATTTGCTCCAAATTGGGTATCAGAAAACAGAAGCAATTCTTTTTCTAAATCCCCTCCTTAATCAAAAGAAGAAGATTATCTTCAATATCCAGATTTTCACCATTGCTGAGATTTTGCTGATCACCATTGCTGATTTTTCTGATCAAGAGCAGAAAGTCGTTAATATGGTTTGGATCTGTGTCCCCACTCTAATCTCATGTTGAATTATAATCCCCAATTTTGGAGAAATACATCTGGTCCCTTATCAAAAACGACTGGGACCAGAATTGTGGGAGCCTGGTGGGAGGTGACTGGATCATGGAATTGGATTTCCCCCTTGGTATTGTCCTTGCAATGATGAGTGAGTTCTCGTGAGATCTTGTCATTTAAAAGCGTGTAGCATCTCCCTCATGTCTCTCTTGCTCCTGCCATGGCCATCTGATCTGTTCTGTGTGCCCCCACTTCACCTGAGGGGTTTCAAGCTTCCTGAGGCTTCCCCAGCAGCCAATCAGATGCCACCATCATGCTTCCTATACAGCTTGCTGAACCATGAGGCAATTAAACCTCTTTTCTTTGTAAATTATCCAATCTCAGGTATGTCTTTATACAGTGCTAGAATTAACTAATACAGTTGTTCAGAGAACAGAGTTCCTATTAGATTAGGGTTAACTCTTCCTTCTATCATAGGATGAGTTGAATCATCTGACATGAGAATGGCTGTGCAATCATATTTATATCTCTGAATAGGATATATTGGCCAATTGCAAAAAAAGTAATAACCTGAAATGTATGATTAGTTATTCAACTTTACAATAAGTCTCAAAGATAGGAGCCTAGAATATAAAATAAAAGTAATGAAAATATATCCCAGAATTCATCTGGATCTGTTTTAGAGAAGTAGATTTTTATTTTAGCTTAGACATGGACTTTTCTACTTGTCCTCTAGTATATATAAGCACATCAATAAGTGATCTGTTATAGCATAAAGCTTTTCTTGGATTGTTAAGAATAATTCAAAGGCTATTTAACTATTCATGATAACATCAGTGAATGAATTTAAATTTAAATGGGTTTATCAGGCTTCTAAAGAAAAAGTTGTATAATTTTTAAGTTTTCCTGGATTCAAGGACAAGTTTTTGGTATCCTGTTACCATAGTGTTTTTGTTTGTTTGTTCGTTAACCGTGGGAGTTATAGCCCATATAGTATAAATAAAGAGGGAGTTAATTTTTCCTACATGGAATTTTTCCAAATAGCCTGTATCTGCAGCTATTTTAAATATTTTTTGCTTTTAGTTCTGGAGTACATGTGCAGGATGTGCACGTTTGTTACATAGGTAGACGTGTATCATAGTGGTTTGCTGCACCTATCAACACATCACCTAGATATTAAGCCCAGAATGCATTAGCTTTTTCCTAACACTCTCCCTTCCTCCACCCCACCCCCCAAAAGGCCCCAGTGTGTGTTGTTCCTCTCCCTGTGTCCATGTGCTCTCATTGTTCAGCTCCCATTTATGAGTGAGAATATGTGGTGTTTGGTTTTCTGTTTTTGCCTTAGTTTGCTAAAGATAATGGCTTCCAGCTTCATCCATATCGCTGCAAAGGCCATGATCTCATTCCTTTTATGGCTGCCTAGTATTCCATGGTGTATATGTATCATATTTTCTTTATCCAGTTTATCATTGATGGGCATTTAGGTTGATTCCGTGTTCTTGCTATCGTGAATAGTGCTGCAATGAACACAAACATGTATGTATCTTTGTAATAGAATGATTTATATTCCATTGGGGCCAGGCTCTGTCCCAGCTAGCAATCTTTTATTTCCTGACTTTGTTGGTGGCTGTGGAAGGATTTGCTTTATGATAAGTTCTTGGATAGTATGTTTTTGGTTTGTGCATTTTTTTGGATATGTGTTACATTTCACAGTGAGTGAAAGGTTTTTCATTCAATACCTCAAATGAGAAACCCTAGTAGACACACTGAAAAAAAGCTTGGATTTGTTAGAAAGCTGATTGGTTGCAATAGAAAGAAAACTAGAATTTTCCCTAAAACTCAAAGGCAAGTGATTTAAAATGAATAAAGACACTCATAATCACCCTCTAAACTGACCTTTTTTTGACACTGTTTCCTCTTAATGCCTATAAATTGCCACGTATACCTTAACTTGATCTCCATTTCATGAATAGCTTGTGGTTGGTTACCATAGTATGATTTATTTCATGTGACTCCTTTTACCTTGCCCTGCTTATAAGACCTAACTGAAAATCACCCATGGCATCTTACTTATTGTGCATAGTGCTGCAGTGAACCGTGGAGTACAATTATCTTTTAGAGGTCCTGATTTTAATTCTGTTGAATATATACCCAGAAATGAGACTGCTGGATCACATAGTAGTTCTACTTTTAATTTTTTGAGGAATCTCCATATTGTTTTCCATCGTAGCTGTACTGTTTTGTCCTTTGAAGGATGAATGGATAAAGGAAATGTGTTGTATAGAGAGAAGGGAATATTACTGATCCTTAAAGAAATCCTGCAATATGCAACAACATGAATTAACCCTGAGGACAATGCTAAGTGAAATAAACCATCAAGAAGGAAAAACACTGTGTGTTTTCACTTACATGAGAAATCTAAAATATTCAGACTCATAAAATGGGAGAGTAGAATTGTGGATTCTAGGGGCTGGGGAAAGAGGAAAATTACAAATCACTAATTAAACTGGTATAAAGTATCAATTGTACCAGATAAATAAGTTTTAGAGACCTGCTGTACAACAGTATAGTTGGCAATATTGTATCTTACACTTGAAAATGTGTTGAGGATAAACTTTATATTAAGTGTTCTTACCACAATAAAATACATTTTTTAAAAAATCGTCCAGCCCAGGCCCTAAAACTCTGTAAATACCCTGCCTTATTCTTTCATTTTCAGACACTTACAAGATTCTGTTAAGGTGATATTCTTTCTTACTCTAGTTAATCTTATAAATCTAGCTTTGCTTGATCAATTGGTTTTTCTGGTGGTCCTCGAGGTATCTGACACTTAATCAATAGATTAGTTCAGTCACATAAGAGTGACAGCTCAAAGACATCTACTCATTCTGAAGATTAGGATCTAATATTGAGAAAATTCTCAATACTTGAGATTACAAGACATCATAAAGTATTTCCAATAAATCAGATCCTAGGGCTAATGTGGTTCCTCATGCCTGACCTTTGGAACAGCACCCCGTGTGTTTCGTGACCTTCTGGTCCCAGCACAGGGTTTCTATCATAGAAAGAGCTTAAAAAATAGATACTGAAAAATGAAAGCACAATTAGTTTCATATTTGTCTGAATGTGTTTCCATAGTAATTTTTAATTTAAAAAATGACTTATATACATGACTTCCCAAAATTCTGTCCTCTAAGAAAGTTTTAAAGAGCCTGGCTTAAAATGAAAATATATTCATTGTTCAGCTCTATAATAAGCAAGGAGGCAATTTCCATGAGATTATTCAATACAATCCTTTTATAAGGAACACATTTCTCACTAGAGGGAGCTCAGAATCCACCATTTAATGGGAAGACAAGCTAAATAAAATGTCACTTCATTTTAGGGAGAAAAGAGTCTGTTTGGGTAAATATGACATTGATTTCCAGAAATTGGGAATTTTTTGTACGCCAGTTTTTCCCATTGTTAACCTCGGCAATTCTAAATGACATAAAAGGGGAATAATATAAACTACATAATGATCAGCCAATTAATTAATAAGCTAATATCATAAATAAATACATTATAGGGCAAATAAAAAGATATAGCATTATCTCTACCTGCTTGCCGTGGTTGGGGTGGGCGGTGAAAATCCTAGTATTAATGAGAAAGAGAAATTTTATCAGCAGTGGTAAATACGGGTATCTGGAAAAGCTGTTTGAAGAAATACAGTTTTGCTTTTTGACTGCCCTTTTCCTGTGCCCATATGTAACTCCGTAGAGCATCTTCTCCTTTAAAATTGCAGCATCTTGGGTACATTTAGGGAAAGGGACTATCTCACAGCCACTCCTAAGCCAGCATGCTCAGTAGCCTGCTTCTCTCCTATAATCCACTCCATGTACTCTGACACCCCCAGTTCAGAATTGTGGAACCACCAGCTCTTCCTCGTCCACCACCTGACCTCAGCTGCCAACTCCTTCAATCTCAACACCAATGTTAAAATTGTATTTGGAGGCTGGACACAGTGGCTCATGTCTGTAATCCCAGCACTTTGGGAGGCCAAGGCAGACAGATCACGAGGTCAAGAGATCAAGACCACCTTGGCCAATATGGTGAAACCCCATCTCTACCAAAAATACAAAAGTTCGCTGGGCATGGTGGTGCGCACCTGTAGTCCCAGCTACTAGGGAAGCTGAGGCAGGAGAGTTGCTTGAACCTGGGAGGCAGATGTTGCAGTGAGCCGAGATCACACCACTGCACTCCAGCCTGGCAACAGAGTGAGATTTCGCCTAAAAAAAAAAAAAAGATTTTATTTGGAGCAAAGTTTTAGTGAACCCTTGGAAGAAAACTGCACTATATCTTAAAAGCACTTCATCCCATTCCCCACTGTAACTGGGAACATCTCACTGACCCTAATTTCTCTCAGTTTCCAGATCTACAGCTATCTCCCACCCTCCACCTCAGATCCTGAGGTTTTTCTCTACCCTTTGAAATTCTTCACACCTATCTTTACCCTAGAGTTCCAGTATCTACCATGAGTGTATGTTCCAAATATTATATAGGACATATTTATACTAAAATGCTATTCCTTTTTTATCTGAATTTCAAATTTTATGTTTTTGTATTCTGTATTTTTTCTAAATCTGGAAACTATCCCTCTGAGTCATCTCTCTGCTTTCCCCAGGGACACAGGAGAAAACTCAGGTTTCCTCTCTCTTTATTAAATAAGTTCTTTACTTCATCCTCTCCCATCCAGGCAAAACCCAGAGAAAACCACTTTTCTCACTTCTTTCCCTTAGAACAAATATTTGATTTGTTTTCAATAGTAGAGTTGTTTCTTTCTATCTCTGTCATATATCATCTATCTTTCAACATGTTTGCATTTAACAAGTTAGAGTGATTTGTTTTCCAGTTTTATTCTCCTGTTTGGTTTTACATTAACTGCTTGATAGTGTGATTTGGAAAGTTGTCCCCCTCTGCTAAGGGAGAATAGAGTAGCATCCATTGGTAGGACTGGGGAATTCTGCATGGAAAGATGGCATCTGAAAAGCACTAGACCGAATGGAACCCACTTCTCCATCCCCAATGTTTAAAGTTAATTCTAACTACAAGGAGCACTTGATGGTAGGAAGCTATTATACCAGATATCACAAGTATCTCTATTTTCCAGAAATATCCTTTGCACATCATTTGCCAATTTTCTAAAGAAAAACATCCAGCAGTAGTTATCTAATTTTACCTGCATTTAAAAAGAGAAGCCTCTCTTTATAAGACAATAATAAATTGTGAATAATTGATAATACTACATCAGATAATTTCCCAAATTTATATCAAGAAGTATCAGTTTATTGAGAAAAGTCAAGAAAAAAGAATTCTGGGGCCAGATCAATCAGAGAGAGTTTGCCTTTTCTCTATTCTTTGATGAAGTCAGTGATATGATGGTAAATGTTTAATGACTGGATATCTGGGAGAAACACCGGACTTGTAAGGTCTTCCAATTTATGTGGCTTAAGTACTCCTATTATGGCTGATTTTAAGCTGCCAATATGATACCACCAAACATGGAGTTGGTTACAGGTGTGCAGTAGCTCAACATTATATAGTATTTCTACCACAGAGATACAGTAGACATAAACCTCAAGAGCATAGATAACAGAGTTAGTAGCAAAAGGAAGTGATGAGTTTTGAGGATTTATTACTGTTATTCATAATATCCCTTAAGGAGTAAATTATATAATTTAATGTTTAATAGTGACTATGTTAAACAACTGGCTCCTACAATTTCTGAACATTTTGCAAACAGCCATCCAGAATCCACAAGAGCCAACTCCAGCTTACCACTTAGAGTATTTCATAGCTCAGATATTCCTAGAGAAAGGCTCTAATCCGTCTACCATGGTTGTGGTGTCTCTTTTGACCCTGTTAGCCATGTCCCAGGAGGTGAACATGGCTATAGAAACCTAATAGAAGAGAAGTTTCTGGAGGAAAATTGGCTTATTGGTTGGGTATACCCCCTAAAACGTACTGCAATCCCTATTTTATCTATGACTGTATCCTCCAAGCAATTATTAAAATAGTATTCCTATGAGACTGCCCAAGAAATGTGTTTTGAGCAACTGGGGCATCCATAGTCAGTATAAAGAAGATAGAGTTGGTAATGGTCATCTGTGATGGTGGTTTCATACCTTTCTGCATATATACTGTTTTAGGGATTTAAAAAACATACTAACCCAGCATCTTTTTAGGTAGACATCTCTAAGTTTGGACATTTGCAAAGAATGCAATTTCTGGTGTACTGTACATGTTGGGACTTATTTGTAAAAAAAAAATTTTTTATTGCATTTTAGGTTTTCAGGTACATGTGCAGAACATGCAAGATAGTTGCATAGGTACACACATGGCAGTGTGTTTTGCTACCTTCCTCCCCTTTACCCACATTTGGCATTTCTCCCCAGGCTATCCCTCCCCAGCTCCCCCGCCCCCACTGTCCCTCCCCTATTCCCCCAATAGACCAAAAATTATATTACTCATTTAAATGTATCTAATGTAACTTAAACGTCAAACCTATTTAATACTTAGTTTCATTCATTTAATAAATGTACAAACCATTTGCATCATTGCTTTTTCCCCTTGAATTCGTATTTCTATTCCCTACAACATTTTACCTAATAAAATACAGCTGATACTTGAAAGTCTTTCATTCATCAATCTATAGAAATAGGCTTATATTTGAAAGTTCTTCATTGATTAATCTGTATTTTCCCATAAAAATGTATATGCATGTTTAGATTTAGTTATCTTTACAATTATTAATAATAAGAAAGTCAGCTCTGCTGGAAGTCAAGACCATACTGCAGCTCTGAGAAGTATTTTGAAGTGACTGCTACTTTCTTACTAATGACATCCAAACTCCACTTCCTTCCTCTGTTCCTACCACTCAAGAGAATTACTAAGGTACCCAATTGTTAAACTATCTAGCTTCTTGACATTATATGATACAAATATGGCCCTGCTTCTCTTAGCTCTCCTTAAAATCTAGCACAAGCTCAAATCTTAGAAGAAACTCCTCTCAACTCCCTCTTACCAATACACCATGGTTTCCTTGGTCTGTGCTCTCCTCTACTTGGACAAGCTAAATAAACCTAACTTTAACTTGGTATTCTCCTGGTAGCCTTTAACTGGTGGTTTCAACAATAGGTACACTTAATACCATATAAATACATCACAATTTTTTAAGCAAATATAATATTTGTTGAAAATGCATCTCTTGGCTGGGCACAGTGGCTCACGCCTGTAATCCCAGCAGTTTGGGAAGCTGAGGCAGGCAGATCACTTGAAGCGAGGAGTTAGAGAGCACTCTGTCCAACTAGGTGAAACCCTGTTTCTATTAAAAAGCAAACAAACAAAAAATTAGCCAGGCATGGTGGTGCACACCTGTAATCCCAGCTACTTGGGAGGCTAAGACAGAATTGCTTAAACCGGGAGGCAGAGGTTGCAGTGAGCAGACATCATGCCACTGTACTACAGCCTAGGCAACAGGGTAAGACTCTGTCAAAAAAAGAAAAGAAAAGAAAGGAAAGAAAAGAAAGAAAGAAAAGGAAGGGAGGGAGGGAGAGAAAGAAAGAAGAAAGGAAGGAAGGAAAGAAAAGAAAAGAGAGAGAGGGAGGGAGGGAGGGATGTCTCATAAAGACAAATACAGCTCCTCCCATATTAGTTCATGTAGCCATAGATAGCTATTACTTATTGCTAGGTTATTATTCATTGTCAATTATACTATTACATTTTAATTTTATATTATGTAAGCACTGAGAAAACTCTCCACATATGAAAAAGTATGTCTTTTCAAAATCATTCATTTTTTAGAATTCCTGAATTGTATGCAAAAATCACATTGATTCATGATCAAAAATTATTTTGAATGGTCAGCTGACCATTGGATTTGGTCTTCCAATTTTGTTGAAAGCAAAACATTGGAAACTGCCTGGTTTGCAGAAGGATTGTAATGAAAACATTCGTTATTTATTTGTCATCTAGACAACAAAATGTCAGATGTTGCAGAGATTTTTATGCATGGTATGTACTTTAGTATATTCAGGATGAACACAGAATTATACCTCCCCTTTGGAAGAAGAAAAGAACACTATATTTGTGAAGGGCAGCATGAATACAGTGGTTCTCAGCCAAACCAGTTTTAGCAAAGAATATATATGGAAGCTGTTAAATTAAATTTAACTTAAGCTGCCTCCTTACATATTCTAAGTTCAGCCTAAAGGTTTCTCCCTACCTAGTGAACTATAACCTAACTGGATGTGTAAAGAAACTACAACCTACTTACTCTTTGACATTATACAGTACAAATCTGGCCCTGCTTCTCTTAGCTCTCCTGAAAATCTAGCACAAGTCCAAATCTTAGAAGACACTCCTCTCAACTCCCTCTTACCAATACACCATGGTTGTGCCAAACACCAAACATTTACTTTTAGCGAATCAGAGCTGGCGAACTGTTCAAACCATGTTCAAATAAAGCAAACAGTAAGCTGTAACTAATCTGGCTGTTTCTGTACTTCACTTCTGTTAAAAGAGAAACTTCAGCTGAATTAAATTTAAAAGAGTTTAATTGAGCAATGA
The DNA here is from genome assembly GCF_049354715.1 of Callithrix jacchus. Lineage (NCBI taxonomy): Eukaryota > Metazoa > Chordata > Mammalia > Primates > Cebidae > Callithrix > Callithrix jacchus. The sequence continues at coordinate 37,472,022 of NC_133515.1, forward strand.
AAGATTCGTGAATCAGGCAGCCTCCAGAATCGTAGCAGATTCAGAGAGACGCCAGGGATGCCTAGTGGTCAGAACAAATACATAGACCAAGAAAAAAAAAAAAAAGGGAAGTGATGTACGGAAATCAGAAGTGAGGTGCAGAAACATCTGGAATGGTTACAGGTTGGCGTTTGCCTCATTCGAACTGTTTGAACACTCAACAGTGCATGAGTGATTGAAGTATGGCTGCTGGGATGGGCCAAGACTGAGCTAGGTACAGGTGCTTACTTTTAGGTTAGGTTTTCAATCTTGTCTACCTTTTGTGAAAGGAAAATCTTGGTGCCCCAAATGACAAATCTAAAGGAGAAAGTAAAGCTGGCAACTACTCAGGGCAAAACCTGCCTCTCATTCTATTCAAAGTAATTCCTCTGCTCACTGAGATAGATGCATATTCTGATTGTCTTCTTTGGAAAGTTTTATCAGAAACTCAAAATAATGTAACGATTTGTCTCTCACCTCCCTGTGAGCTGAAAAACCCATCCCTGCTTTGAGTTGTCCCCACCTTTCTGGACGGAACCAATGTACATCTTAAATATATTGATTGATGTCTCATGTCTCCCTAAAATGTATGGAGTCAAGCTGTGCCCCGACTACCTTGGCCACATGTTATCAGGACTGCCTGAGGCTGTGTCACTGGCACATGTCATTAACCCTGGCAAAATAAACTTTCTAAATTAATTGAGAACTGTCTCGAATTTGTGGGTTTCACACTGTTGAGTTAGGTAAACATTCCTCCACAAGGATTCAGATATAGAAGTACGGAGTCCTTCTCAGACCACATTTAGTTTCTGTTTTCTGTACATCACTTTCCTTTTTCCATCCATAAATCTTCCACCAGGGGGCTGGCTGCGATGGAGCTGCTCTGAACCTATTCTGGTTTGGGGGGCTGTGATTCGTGAACCATCCTTTGCTCAATTAAACTCTATTAAATTTAATTTGTTTAAGGTTTTTCTTTTAAAAAAGCTGAGAGTCTGGAAATTTAATCCCTTAAAATATCCCCTTCTGTGAAGAGCTTGGAACGTCTTGTACTCTAAAGCAGAGGCAGAAACGTAGCTGAGCATGGAACCAACTGCACCAAGAGGGATTAAAAGAACTAGATGAATTGCTCTAGTGTAGATAGTCAGAGGCATCCAAATAACAATAGGTTTTACCAAGGGGGTCAACCACTCAAAATTCATGGTAGAGGCTTCCTTTCTCTAGACAGCTTAATGAGTATAGTACAAATTCGCCTCAGACAATAGCCTTTTTTTGCTTTTCGATACTTTCTTTAAGGGTGAAAGCATTGAATCAGATTCTCTTGAAATCCTGCGGCCTGGTGGAAGTCACTGATTTTTGCTAGTCTGTATTCATTGTTTTCGTGCAGACTATACTGTTTTTCTCTCAGAGGCATCTCCTCCTACCCCGAGCCTCACACTACTGGGGTTTCATTTGTTTTAAACCTTGGTTGAAGGGGCTCTCTCTCTGGAAAGTAAAAAGACAACGGATTTAGCTTCAGTCCAGGACAGAAAGCATAACGCCTGATTCCTGGATAGAACGTGCACAAGGAGAGCACGTAAGGTCTGCTCTCCGTGGGACTCAGCCCGGAGAGGCCTTGGAAATCTCTAGGTGTCAGCCCACGGAACCCCACCTAGCACAGGGACCGCTTTGCCGCTCCAGACTCCACACTCAGGCCCCAGAACACAACTCAACCTACTAGATCCAGGGAGCCAAAGCACGCAGGCGCAAACCGAGAAGCGGGAAGTAGAAGGCTAGCGGCACGGGCGCGCGCACGCGGCGTCCAGGCGAGGCGGGAGCGCGCGCTGGGGGCGGGCGCTAAAGCTCTGCCATGGGGTTCGCGGGGTACTAGGGCGCTGGGCGCCGGGCCCTCAAGCATGGCTTACAGACCGAAAAGGAATTTTCGGCAGCGCGCGGCCGATTCCAGCGACAGCGATAGCGCTGAGGAGTCGCCTGCTGAGCCTGGGACGTCGACGGAATTTCCGGCCCCGGGCCCCGCGGAGGAAGAGCCACCCTCTGGAGGAGGCCGCGCGCAGGTGGCGGGACGGCCCCACCGGATTCGGGGACCTCGCGGCCGGGGCCGAGTCTGGGCGAGCTCTCGACGCGCCACGGAAGCGGCTCCCCGCGCGGACGAAGGCTCGGGCGTCCAAGGTGACGCGGGGAAGCGGGGAGGTGACGACGGCACGGGGCGGGAAGGGGCCGCGGGGTGTCTGGCTCCTTCTCTGGGGGTTCTATAACTTGCTGCCGTCCATCAGCCATGCAGTCATATCCTGAAGGTAGTGAGCGAGTAAACAGCTAGCCTTTGAGCACTTGCTGGCTGCCTGCGTCCAGCTTTTGGACTCCTTAGAGGAGAAAAACAATCCTGTACAGTTTGGAAGTTCTTCGTTTTCACCATAAGATGACTCCACTAGTTAACTCTGTTACCAAAGTTTGTGAAGAACCTAACTTGTCACAACGGAGTTCAATAATTTCTAATACTCTTTAAGTAGGCAGAAGTTACATGTACGTTTTAGACACTTGCCCAACTTATCTTTCTTGAAAACATTTAGTCAGAATAGTACAAGAATCTAGGTTTTGGAACATTCCCCTTTGCCTGTTTTCTTTTTTTCACCAATTATTTGCAAAAACTACTAAAAATAATATATACAACACGAAGGAGCATGATAGAGCTTCGTGACACTGTAGATTTTGCCGGTAATGGTGTTAAATACAGTGTTCATTTTGAAGTACCTTTGAGTTCTTAAATACAGGTTTAAGGCAGCCTAAAGTTGTTTACATAAAATGTGCTGCTCTGAGTTTGAATTGTAGCTTAATGAGGAATACAGTTTTTGGTTAGCCTTGGATCTGAAATCTTCCGACTATTTTTTATTCTCATTAAAGTGATTTTTAATTAATTTCTTCATTGAGAAGTAACAATTTTATATACTTAATGGTGCACAACATGATGTTCAAAATGTGTCTAAAGTGGCTAAATGGAGCTGATTAATATTTGCATTACCTCAGATACTTTTTTTGTGGTGAGAACGCTTAAAAATCTGCCCTTAGTAATTTTCAAGCATGCAGTGCATTGTTATTAACTTTAGTCACTGTGTTGTAGGATAGAATTCCTCTTGTCCGATTAAAGTGTTGTGCCGTTTGACCAGTTTCTCCCCAACCACCCTCAACCCCAGTCCCTGCTAACCACTAGGAGACTCTCTGCTTCTGTGATTTCTGATTTCCACCTTTGAGGAATACACATTTGAGATCGTGAGATGTTTGTCTCTCTGTGCCTTTTTTATTTCACGTAACATGATGTCCTCCAGGTTTATGGTCTTCGTGATTTCTTGGTTTTTCTTGTGACCTTCTGTTTGTCTAAAGTTTCCATGATTTTTGTCTCTGTTCTCTGGTTAAACTTTGTAGATGAAAATCGAAGTCATTTCTATGTTTTCTCTTGCCTTCTAGAATAGTGGTTCCCAAACTTTTGGTATTTGGACCTCTTTAGATCTTAGAAATGATTAAGGATTCCAAAGAGCTTTTGTTTCAGTAGGTTATATCTATCAATATTTACCATACTAAAAACAAAAATAAAATGGATTAATTCATTGAACAAATCTGTTGCATGTAAGAACAAGTAAGATTTTTGTGAAAAAATATTTCCCAAAAAGAATAGTAGCATTGTTTTCAATTTGCAGATGTCTTCAATGTCTGGCAAAATATTAATAGAAGATAGCTGAATTCTCGTAGCTGTTTCTGCTTTTAATCTGTCGTGCTATGTTGTTCTGGTTGAAGAATTTGAAGAAAATACAGCCTCTGACAGATAAATGGTTAAGACCAATACTTAATCGCCTTTTTAGATCGAGGGTGTTGTGCTTTAATATGACAAAGCTCAAAGAGTAATAAACTAACCGTCCTTAAAAGTTAGTTGCCCCATGTAATCTTAAACCATAGGATTAAATTTGGGGTGTGCTTACATAAAACTCTGTTCTGTTTTGTACTTTGGATCTTTTACTCCTGCACGGTTGGTAACATCTTGCATTATTTGGAAAGTTCATTACCTGAGTTTGCAGCTCTTGCAAATGTTGGAGCATTTTATTGTACAACACCAAAAAAAAAATCACTTAGTATTACCACTGATTAATCAGTCTTTAAGTATTGGAAAGCTGTTAGGTTCACAGTAGAGAAAATAGATTTTTCAAAATCTCAATTTTCACTTGAAATCTCTCATTCTGGAAGTGATAGTTACAACTTAGCTCATGTCTGAGGAAATGTAAGATAGCCGTCTGAATAACTAGTTTGTTTGTTAGTCATTCTTTCAAGAAAATGATGCTTCTCCTTAAAAACAATGTCTAGTTCAGCTTGCAACACAGTCACACAAATGCTTTTCCTTAAGGCAGTCGTTACATATCAAGATGCAGCCAAAGTGCCTTATGCAAACTTCCATTTTGTCACAAAGAATATTAAACACGTGTGTACTCAAGGGTCAAAATTTGATAAAATAAGAATTTTTTAATTACTTTTTGAAGAGCAACTGGCTTTTATTTGCCAGTGTGCAGTGATGAAAAATACCATAACTGCTACAACAAATTGATTCATGCTAAGGGGATAGCTGTTTTACCCACCACTGCCTTTGCTTCATTAGATAAATGTCAACATGGCAAAAACAATAAATAACATGTTAGTATTGTGATTAAAGTAGTTTTGATTTCCCAGACTCTCTGAAAGAGTCTCAAGGACCTCCGGGAATTGATAAACCATGCTTTGAGAACCACTGCTTTGGTGTTAATCCACTTTGGAAACAGGTATGGGTTGTCATAATGGCAGTTATCTAAGAAAGATGTGAGCTGCAGCTGCATTTTAAGTTTTGATTTTACTCTAGCCTTTTTTGAACTGTATGTAGGTCTTCTAACTAAGGTAGAAATTAAAATTAATGAGTACTATGTAATCTTATGTTTTAAGATTACTCATAAACGTGTAGATTTATTGTGGGTTAACAAATCCTTTCTTGGCAATAATGTCAAGAATTCCTTTATTTTACTCACTTAATTTTCACAACACCCCTATGGTTTTTATCTTGATGTTATCTTTAACAGATTACTTGAATTTAACAGGCTATGTGACCTTCCCAAATCATGCACTGAAAAGATAAACCCGTGGTTTAATTTTGACCAAAGTGCTTCTTACAATATTTCTTGCTACCAGCCACTGAACTATGGCATACTCTAAAGAGAGCCTAAACTCTGGAGTTGGATGGGATTAGGTTGAAAGCCCTGCTTCTCCACTCATTGTGTTGGTATTCTTCATCCTCACCATCCTTAGCTCATCAGAAATAGCGTTTACTTTATAGAACTACGAGTATTAAATAAGTCATGTAAAACAGATTTCAATGTGTCTAGCACATAGTATACATTAAATCTTGTTTTTCTTTTCTACTTATTCACTGTTATTACTTTTCTAAATATTACTTCAATTTTTGTCTCTTTTTTTTTTTTTCTCTAATGCCTGCTTCCCTCTTCTCATTACATCTTTTTGGAAATATATTATTAGATGCCTAGATAATACAGATAAGATCTTTGTACACTTAGTAGATCATTCAGTTGTTTAAGGAAGATGGGAAGTTGGAGGAAGATCAATATGTCTACTTTAATATGTGGAGTAGGTTTAAAACACCATATTATGCATATGCCATGTATTCAGATTTTCAATTACTGATTCCATTATTTTGACTCTTATTATGTTTTTGAAATGTCCTGTTAGAATCCAGAACAGTTGATGTGTCAACAGATGAAGAGGATGAAATACATCACTCCTCGGAACGTAAGGATGATCAGGGTTTGTCTTCTGACAGCTCTAGCTCTCTTGGAGAAAAAGAACTGTCATCAGCAGGTTAGTAATTTGTATGATTTTGGTTAAGAATTTTATTTTTAATACAGTGTTTTTGATATATTTATTGATAACAAAACAAACGCTAGTGACATGGGGCAAGTAGGTTATTAATAATGATTGTCAGAGTGCCCAAATTGACTGCTCATTTTTACTACATTTTAACATGCACAGGTCAGACAGCTTATAAGTATCAGAGGTAGGATATAAACCCAGTCTTTTCTAGAGCCTGTATTCTTCTTAACCAGTGTGCTATGCTGGGTGATTGACACTGACACCTGAAGGATGGTAAGAATTTGTCATGGAGGACGTTTCAGGTATAGGATGTAGCATATTTGAAACTCTAGAGAAGGTATATAATATGTGCAGGAAACTAAAACTAGCTCTGTTTGGTGGAAGCTATTTGGTTGGGAGTTTAAGGAAAAGAAAACAGGAGGGACAAATTGGAGTCATATTTATACAGGGCTTAGGCAACCACTGAATATTTTATGCAGATGACATGAAAGTTTTTGTGTCTTAGAAAGATCAGTCTAGTTCAGGAGTTGGCAAATCTGGCCCACCACCTGTTTTTATAAGCGAAGTTTTATTAAAACACAGTCCCCGTCTTTCAATTACTTATTGTTTGTGAGTGTTTTTGCACTGTAGCAGCAGAGTTGAGAAGTTGCAACAAAGAACTTATGGCCTGCAAAGTCAAAAATATTTATCTAGTCTCTTAGAGAGGTTTATAACTTGTTTTGTCCTTTTTCAGTGTAGTGAAGCCTAGGATGCTTTATGAGAAAATAAAGTAAAATACGTAGCTTTGTAAAGGAAACAAATTATATTGAAATAAAATTATTAAAATATGTTTTATAAGGCTTATAATACAGTAATAAGTGCTTCTTTATTAGTTATTAAATAACAACAACCAGTAGCTCTGTAACCTTATAATTTTTTTTCTTCTCTATGTCCACAAGCTACAGAAATACTAAGTGATTAAGCCAGTATTAAGAATTGAAATCTAGTAAACAGTTGAAGCCTTGTCTAGATTCTGGATATAGTGCTATTCAGTAGAATTTTCTGTGGTTTAGAAAAATTTTCTATCTTCACTGTCCATATGGTAGCCAGTAGTCACAAGTGGCTGTTGAGCTCTTCAGATGTGGAACTGAGAAATTGTGCAACTGAGAAATTGAATTTTTAGTTATATTTTAATAGTCACACTGGGCTAGTGACTACTGTACCAAACAATGCTACTATACAAGATGGATTAAACCTGGTGGATTAAACCAGGTGTGGTGGCTGACACCTGTAATCCCAGCACTTTGGGAGGCCGAGGCAGGTGGATCACCTGAGGTCAGGAGTTCAAGACCATCCTGTCCAACATGGTGAAACCCCATATCTACTAAAAATACAGAAATTAGCTGGGCATGATGGCACGCACCTGTAATTCAGGGGACTTGAACCTGGGAGGCAGAGGTTGCAGTAAGCTGAGATCACACTTTACTCCAGCCTAGGTGACAGAGCAAGACTCCATCTCAAACAAACAACCCAAAAAAGATTGTGTTGGTGTATTAAATAGCATAAGAAAGTGATTGAAAAGTGTTTTGGCAGCACTGCCCACCTAAGAAGAGAGGGCATCATTTGAAAATATATGAGACCATTTTAATGATTATAGTGGTTGAGTTGTTGCTCGCACATAGTGCCCTGGAAGCAAGGGATGATAAATGTCCTACAGGAGTCCAGAACAGTTCGGCATGGTGAATTGCCCCTCCCCCATGCTCCATTGAGAAACACTGATTAAAAATTGAAAACTTGTCCTGTGAGGAATACCAGAAAGTTCAAAGGACTTATTGGCTGAGAAGAAAAGATGGAGGAATGTGTTAATTTTAGGTGCTGGCATATGGAAGGAGAGCCTTTATTCTGTGTTCAGGTGATAGAACTATTAGAATAATTCAGTAATGGAATACCTGCCTTGAAATAGTCCCTCTAGCAGAGATTCCTTTTTACCAATAGATGGTAATTTACCTCTCAGCCCTAGATGATTGTATATCAGATAGGATGATGTATATGAAGAATTATTCATGAGTTATAAATCTGTAAAAACATGATATATTTATTATTGAACAATATGCTGACCTTATTGATTCATCCCAGGTCTGCCCACCATCTGCTGTGTGAGAACCATTGAACCAGGTATTGGATATGCAGGAACAGGACAGATGGAATACTCTTCTCTTCCTTGAACTTTTACTTCTTTATTTTTGCTTGAGAGGTTACCTTTACATAGCACTAATATCTTACTCGTCAGTCCCATTACTTGTGACTTACTAATTAAACCCCATCAAGTCATTTGCAGGTGGATCACTTCCAAAATAAGTATTTCTGTGTCCTTATTCATATACCTGAGTATTTGAACCTAAATGTCTTATCTTAACCCTGCCTACACATTAAAATCCTCGAGGGAGCTATAAAAACATACTTCTGATTAGCTCTGCCTCAGATCAACATCTGAATCTCTGGTATGGAGGACTGGGTATCAGTAGTTTGTCAAGCTTCTCAGATGACTCAGATGTGTAGCCAGAGTTGAGAATTTTTACCATAACCTGCTGTGATGATTTTGAATCTTAAATGCTTTGGAAGGAGGAAGAAATACCTGACCTCCATCATGTCCCTGACAGTAGTCTATAAATAAATACTAGTCTATAAAAAAGTAAATCACCTGATTTTATATTACTTGTTTTTGATAAATATTTATTGATTTCTTTATTGCTTCATGAGTCACTCAAGCACTTTTAATTTTCCCTAGGGCTGATGTCAAGCATATTGGTCTGTGATTTCTAAAATCTCTTTTTTTGTTTGTTTCAGACATTGGAGCTTTTGTGCATCTCCAAGTACATGGCATTTTCTGTTTATTTTTCAAAGAATTTGGGTCAATTTGTGGGAACGTTTAGAAAACTCACTTGAGCCTCAGTACCTTGACATCTCTTTAGTACTTTAAGTGCTTAAAATGGTGAAAATTTCTCTTGCTATTTCTTTAATGTAGTATTTTTCTTAAGAAACCGTTTTTTCCAGAATGAAGATAAATTTCATCTTAGATCATGCATGAAGAAACTTGTTTTAAATTGTAGGAGTTTATGCTAATGATGTTTATACTGTACAAAACAAAGGAAAAAATAAAGACTCTTAAGAGTTGTCATTTAAAATTTTTCACCTGGTAAATAAACCCGGTTATTTTCTTTTCACTTTGTAACGTCTCATGTTTATTGATGTGGGGCTCACTACAGAACTGCAGAGGCTGATTTGGCTTTACTTTGTTGCTGTTTGTAGTCTCTTTCTGATTTCTTACAAGTGTGGGTGCTTGGTAAGTCAGACTGGTCTGTCATTGATTCTTTTAACTTCTGCAGCTTTTGGAAATACTTTAGGAAAATGGTGCTTTTTTTCTTTTTCTTAAATGTGAGGAATATTTACTTATCTTGATCTTTGGTTTTTAGTGTCCTCCTCTTTGTTTTCTTCAGTCGAGATCCCAGATGCAGCTTTTATTCAGGCAGCTCGCAGAAAACGTGAATTGGCCAGAGTGCAAGATGACTATATTTCTTTGGATGTAGAACATGCCTCCACCATCTTTGGTATGAAGAGAGAGAGTGAAGACGACCCTGAGAGTGAGCCTGATGACCATGAGAAGAGAATACCATTTACCCTGAAACCTCAAACACTTAGACAAAGGATGGTTGAGGAATCAAGTATGTATTTGTCAATATATGAAGCTTAGGTTATTTTTCATTAGAATATAATATTATGAGAGAATCTCCATAAAAAATGTAATGTGCTTCACATTATAGAGTGTGGATACTGGTTTTTAATATCAATTTGATCCATGATATTATGACCTCTAAAGGATGTATCTGTATCAAAATGTTATTATCAAGGAATGTGTGTAATAATGGTTATTAATGCCTGACCCCCACTTGATCTTTTTTGACAGATTAAAAAAATGTGCAGTATCTTATTTTCAAAACATTAAAAACAATCATTGTCACATTTATAAATATTTTTTAACATGGAAGCATCTACAGAGATTTTTAGATGTCATGTATTAAAATCTCTGCTATAATAAAAAATTCTTCACATTTCTCATTTATAATATGAGGTTTTTGTAACCTTAAATAATATTTTTTCAGAAAAATACTTAGTTCCTTACAATTTATTTTTACGTATTTTGATTCTCAGGTAGTAATTGAGAGATCTTTGATAAGAAAAACCAAACATTTCATTCTTTCTCAGTTTTTTTGTTTGTTTGTTTGTTGTGACAGAGTTTCACTCTTGTTGCCCAGGCTGGAGTGCAATGACAATATCTCGGCTCACCACAACCTCCGCCTCCTGGGTTCAAGTAATTCTCCTGCCTCAGCCTGCCGAGTAGCTGGGAATTACAGGCATGCGCCACCACTCCTGGCTAACTTTGTATTTTTAGTAGAGACAGAGTTTCTCCATTTTGGTCAGGCTGGTCTCGAACTCCCAACTTCAGATGATCCACCTTCCTCGGCCTCCCAAAGTGCTGGGATTATGCCTGAGCCACTGTGCCTTGCTCTTTCTCAGTTTTTTACATTTCTAGGGCTGTAGTGTTTTGAGTGGGACAGTTTGGTGAGAAGAGGGCAGGTTCTGAAGTCAGATCCCAGGATCCAACTTCCAGCTTCAACATAGTCTTAGGACAGTTATTTAACCTCCCAATATCTGAGTTTCCTAATTTGTGAAATGAGGGCAGTAATAGTGCCTTCTTCCCAGAATTATTGTGAAGAATAAATAACACACGTAAAGTGATACTAAGCCTGTATACACTAAGCTAAAAAAAGTTGGCTGTTGCAATTAAAATGGAAAAATATTAAACATTTACATGTGAACTTTTTTTTCCCCTAGAAAACAGATACGAAGAAACAAGTCAAGAAAGTCAGGAGGATGAAAAGCAAGATATTTGGGTACAACAACAAATGAGGAAAGCAGTTAAAATCATAGAGGTAATCATTGTTTATACCATGTGTATTAGATTCCTATGGCTGGTATAACAAATTACCACAAAGTTGGTGATGCAAAAGTGTTGTTCGAGGGTGCCATACCCTGTTCATTGGGCACCAGATGTTGGGAACCAGCCCAACCCCATGCGTGGGTGCTCTTAATGATGGCAGTGATGAGGGATTGAGAAAGGGAAACAAAGACAGAGACACAAGAAGTTACAACATGGGTCTAGGGGACCAATGCAAGCATGGAAAACATGTTGGCCCTGAGCTCTGGGCTCCAAACACTTTTATTATGTGCACAATCTCATTGATCTTATGGGCATGGAAGGGGAGGGTAAAGGAGTAGGTAAGACAGCCAGGTGGAGAGCACTTCAGATCCTTGTAAGACATGCTAAACTAGTGCTCTAAGCATCCTAATAGCACTTGAGATCCTTCTAAGACATGCTAAACTTACTGAGTTTATCACCGATTGTTATCACAGTGCAGCTGCAACAGAAGTATAGTGGATGAGGAGCCACCTGGTCTGACCACTCCCAATGCAACAAGGGGCTTTTATCTTCCAAGAATTGACAACATAGAGCAATTAAAATCACTCCGTATTCTGAGAACCTAGGCAGAGCCTGAGGTATTCTGTGATCTCTGCCCTGCAAAGCTTTTCTCCTCCTTGCCAGCCCCCTTATGCAAAGACCCTCCCAGATCTTGTGAGTAGAGGTGGTCTCCATTTTCAGACATCTTTGCATAAGCCCTCTTTACAAGGCCCTGGGGCAGTCTCTATGTTGAGAAGGCATTTGTGGGACCAGAGCAGTATCTTGCCTGCTCTGCAGCCACCCCGAGGTGTTCCCCGTCGTTACTGTGCTTTCAGATGGTCTTTACCTTAGGCCTTCTGTTGCCGCTTGATTTCTAATTAACTGCACCAGTAATATAGTTTAGTTTGGTGTATAAACTTCAGTGTACTCTGAGCCAAGCAAGCTTATAATTATTTAGCTAGAATTAACATAGGTCTCCCCCTGGCCATCTTGACCCATACAAAAGAACAGACATTTATTCTTTCACAGCGTGGAGGCCAAAATCTGAAGTTAAGGTGTGGGCAGCACCTTGCTTCCTCCGAAGGCCCTGGGGTGTTGAGGGTAATTTTTCCTTGCTTTTTTCAACTTCTGGTCGCTCCACGTGTTTCGTGGCTTGTACTACATAACTCCTGTCTCTGCTTCTGTCTACACGTGGCTTTCTCCATGTCTCTACTGTGTATTTTCCTCATAAGAATACTTGTCATTAGATTTAGGGCCCACTCGTAATCCAGGGTCTTTCACTTAATTACAACCACCAGGACTCTTTTTCCAAATAAAGTAATATTTATACTTTCCAGGGATTAATTCATGGATGTATCTTTTGGGAAGCCTCCATTAAGCCCACTGCACTGTGCATATTATGTTATTTTTCCACTAGATTATAAATACCTTCCACTTGAGGGTACTTTTCTTTTTAAGCTTTAATTTTTTTAGTAATTGACAGTTTATATTATACAGGTACTTAAAAGTTTAGGCCTCAAACTTCACTTTTAAATACCTGTTCTGTATAATATAAATATAACCAATTTTCTCTTCAGAAACTTTTTTTCACTTCACAATATAACAGAGACATATCACCACAATGGCATATCTGCTTCTACTACATTTTAATGATTTCATAGCAATCTAGTGAATAGATGTATTATCATTTATATATTAAATCTCATTTGACATTTATGTGATTTCTCAGAGAATTTTTTATTGTAGTGAATCCTGTGGTAAATATTATGCCCAAATACATTATACCTATGTTATGATACATAACTGCGCTACATTTCATCATACACAAATACATTTTTGTGTTTTATTTAATTTTTAAAAAGATGTAAACAAATATCCAACAATGGGGAACTTGGTACAATACAGCAGGATGGGATACTATGAAGCCCTAAAAATGTTATTAGAAACCAAAACCCAAGAGGCTGAGGCTTGGGTCATTTGAGTCCAGGAGTTCAAGACCAGCCTGGGCAACATGGCGAAACCCTGCCTCTACAAAAAATAGAAAAACTAGCCAGGCATGGTGGTGGTGGCACATACCTGTAGTTTGAGCTGCTTACAGTGGCTGAGGTAGGAGGATCGCTTGAACCCACGAGGTCAAGGCTGCAGTGAGCTGAGATTGTGCCACTGTGCTTTGGCCTTGGTGACAGAGTGAGACTCTGTCTCATTTAAGAAAAAAACATCAACACTAAAGCACAGATTTGGCCAGGCATAGTGACTCACACCTGTTATTCCAGCACTTTGGAAGCCCAAGGTGGGAGAATCGCTTCAGCCCAGTAGTTTGAGACCAGCCTGAACAACACAGTGAGACCTGAGCTCTACAAAAAATAAATAAAACTAGGCAGGCGTGGTGGGGCATGCCTATAGTCTCAGCTACTTGGGAGGCTGAGCTGGGAGGATCACTTGAGCCCAAGAGTTCAAGGGTAGAGTGAGCTATGATCACACCACTCCACTCCAGCCTGGGCAACAGTGAGACCCTGTCACTAAAAATGAATGAATGAATGAATGAATGAATGAATGAATGAATGAATGAATGAATGAAAGTTTAAACAAATAGTGAGCTTTGAAAGAAACCTAACAAAAATGTACCGTACTGGGGGATAAAAGTTGTAGATTTGGGCTCTTGAGTCTGCTGGTGGAATGTAAGCTCTGTAAGTGTACATTAGAGTTTGCAATCAGTATACATTAGAGTTTTCCAAACTTTCTCATTCATGGAGCCCTTAATGCCTTGGTAATTTTATCATGGTGCTCATAAGTCAAAAGAAGTACCAAACAATTATATTCATTAAGTAGTTAAGTCCAAATAATTTTACATAATTTATGTCCTAAGAACTAACCATTTGGAAAAATAATACAAATAAATTGAAGACAAAAAATTTTTGTTATTATTTTGAGACAGTCTCTCTCTGTTGCCCAGATTGTAGGGCAGTGGTGTGATCTCGGCTCACTGCAACCTCCGCCCCTCTTGGTTCAAGCAGTAATTCTGCCTCAGCCTCCCTAGTAGCTGGGACTACAGGCGTGCACTACCACACCCGGCTAATTTTTGTATTTTTAAATAGAGACAGGGTTTCACTATTTTGGCCACATGAGTCTTGAACTCCTGGCCTCAAGTGTTCCACTTGCCTTGGCCTCTCAAAGTGCTGGGATTACTGGCATGAGCCACCACGCCTGGCTTACTTTATTTTTAAATAACCAAAGTTTCTTACTAATGAGATGTGTGTTCCTGTTAGGTATTGTGTGACTTTTCAAACCTTGGAATCAAGTGAGAGTGGCAGAGGTTGGACACTGCCACTCTCATTTCCATATTGATATTCACATAATACTTATTTTATATCATAGCATCCTTCCAAAATCCAGCTCCACAAATGACTTCATCAAAAGGAATGAAACACATTCTTTTTGTTTTTGTTTTTGCTTTTGAGATAGTTTCACTCTGTTGCCCAGGCTGGAGTACAGTGGCATGATCTCGGCCCACTGCAAACTCTGCTTCCTGGGTTCAAGCAATTCTTCTGCCTCAGCCTCCAGAGTAGCTGTGAGTACAGGCACACGCCACCACGCCCAACTGATTTTTTTTGTCTTTTAGTAGAGATGGGGTTTCACTATGTTGCGTCAGCTGGTCTTAAAACTCCTGATTTCAGGCAGTCTGCCAACCTCAGCCTCCCAAAGTGCTAGGATGACAGGCATGAGCCACCATGTCTGGCCATATGGAACACGTTTTAATGTAACTGAACTAAGAGCTACTAGTCCAGCAGCTGTTGAGTACTGCATTGTTTCCCTAAAATATTTAAAATGTTTCACTATACCCCTTTGAATTTGCTAGCATGCCTTTGCACAGTTTAGGAACCACATTATGCATACAGTTTTGAATTCTGATTTCCTTGCTTGACATAAAGTACCTTCTCTTCTCTTTACATAGTTATAATAACTAATTTTAATAGCTCTATAATGTTCACTGGAGTCACTGAATCATAATCTTATTAACCATTCTTTATTTTGGATATTTGCAATCTGATTTTTTTTTCTATTAACAGATAATAATCGGTGAAGATTTAGTTATTTTTCCTCCTCTCATTTCTTTTGTTCAAATGTGTGTTTTTGGACTATTCCTTTGTAAAAAGTGCCAAGAATTTTATTATTAATCAAGAGATGAACATTTTATGGCACTTAGTATATTTTTCTCTATTGCCTTCTAAAGAAAACAGCTAAATCTCTAATGTCTCCAATATCATGGGAATATTTTACCATAAACTTGCCCTCTTCAAGCGCAAGTATATAATTGATGAAAATGGAATCTCACACTTACTTGATTTGCGATTTTATTAATTATATGAGTACATTTACTGATTCCTTTATTGAAAATCCACTATTTGCCACTATATTAGTTTTCTGTGACTCCTGTAACAAACCACCACAGACTTAGTGGCTTAAAATAAGAGAAGTTTATTCTCTCTGAGATCTGGAGGTCAGAAGTCCAAAATCAAAATGTTAGTAGAGCAACCATGCTTCCAGAAACTCTAGAAGAGAATCCACTACTTGACTCTTCTAGTTTTTGGTGGCTGTTGGCATGCCTTTTCCTGCAGCCACATCGCTCTCTGTTCCATCTTCACATCGGTGTCTTCTGTTGTGTCCCAAAATTCCCTATCTCTTAGAATGGTACATGTAATTGTGTTCAGGCCCTATCAGGATAATCCAGGCTATGCACCAAGTCTCAAAGTCTTAATTACATCTTTTGCCATATATCGAACATGAACGTGTTTTTTGTGGGGTCATCATTAGCCTGCTGAAGCCACTTACAAAGATGTACAACCTTAGCAGGAAGGGAGACAGCTAAACAAAATAATTGTAGTTAAATCCTACTGGTTCTGTGAGAGAACTCTTTGCAGGGTCCTAAGGTAGCACAGAGGAGCAAGTGGGTAGTCAGTTTTATAGGAGGGAAGGTAAATGAGCAAGTTTGAGAAAGCCTTTACAGAAGTGGTAGTACTTGAATGGGTCATTGACTGTAAAGTATCAAGAATGTTTGGAGATTTGTAGATATGAATAGTGCTGGATGGGAGGCTTGGTGAGAACTGAAATGAGAAAAGATGATGCTTCATGGAAAATATAAAATGAGTAGCTAAGCCAGTGAAATTGGCTAAATATCTGCTCGATTTTTTTCATGTGTCTTTGTCTAAAACAGAGGTTCTTCCCGATCTTCTGAACATTCCAAGCATGGTGATGATGAGCTGTGATTAGACAGAGGACATTAATGTGAAATACACCACGTTATAAGTTAGGAGTGCATTTCTTTACAAGGAACAGAAAACCCAAGTAAGAATGTCTTAAAGAAAAGTAAAAACCTTGTAATCCCAGCTACTCAGGAGGCTGAGGCAGGAGAATTGCCTGAACCCAGGAGGTGGAGGTTGCGGTGAGCCGAGATCGCACCATTGCACTCCAGCCTGGGTAACAAGAGCGAAACTCCGTCTCAAAAAAAAAGAAAAGTAAAAACTTTACCTACAAACCGTCCCGTGGACTTCCATTTATTTTTCATTGACTAGAATGGAGTTGAAGTTAAATAGATACTTCTCTCATGGAAATAGGTGTTAGGTCAACCAGACAGGTCTGTCTACCCCACAAATTAATATTCACAAAGGATTGTTGTTTCTTCAAAGACTGGGTGACTTTCTGAGAGTATATGAGATGATAACAAAAATTAGCTACGAAACTAAGCTTTTTAAAAAATATGAGTTTTAGAATTTGTGAATTTTAACTTCTAAAATGTAAAACTGTGAATTTAAAAATATTTTATTGGGACCATGAAAAATTACAAAGGCATGGAATTCTTTAGCTGGACTGTGGAACATCCAGTCCCTTTTCATGCTATTAATGTTTATAAGGTAAATTGAATGTTTTTTTTAAAAAAATCTATGTTTCTTTTTTTTTTTTTTTTTTTTTAGGAAAGAGATGTAGATCTTTCGCATAGCTGTGGATCTTCAAAAGTGAAGAAATTTGATACTTCCATTTCATTTCCACCAGTAAATTTAGAAATTATAAAGAAGCAATTAAATACTAGGTGAGTAATACTCATTTTGAAATTTACATTTGTCCTAGATATCTAATAGTGAAGATATAGCACTATATTCTTTTAGATTATTAAGTTTTAATATTAGACAGACTTATAGGGGGAAAAGAAGGATCTCCTGTGTTATACTAACAATTGATTACATTTTTGTATACAGTTGTTCCCCCATATCTGTATGTTTGCCTTCTGTAGTTTCAGTTATCAGTGGTCAAACCATGGTCCAAAAATATTAAATGGAAAATTCCAGAAATAATTCATGTGTTTTAAATTGCTTGCTCTTCTAAATAGTGTAATGACATCTCGAGCTACCCTACTTTATTCTGCCCAGGATGAGAATCATCGTTTTGTCCAGCATCTTTTTGTTCTGTAAGCCAACTGCCTGTTAGTCATATAGTAACGTTCTTCATTACCAGATGGACTGTTGCATTATCACAGTGCTTCCATTCCGGTAACCTTTATTTTACTTAATAATGGCCCCAGAGTGCAAAAGTACTATATATAATATATAAATTAGGAGGAGGAACTCAAGATGGCGCTGTGACAACAACCCAGGATTTAATCTCTCGGTTAATCTGCGGAGAGGTGAGTCAAAGCTGCATTTTCAGACTGATCTTTGTTGCCCACAGAACGGGGAAATTCCCAAGTATAAAGGAGACGCGGGACACCAGGCAGAGGCTCTGCCTGGAGAAGCTGGCAGCCGGGGTGGCGGAGGCCGGCCCTACCCAGCGATACCCACAGGGCGCACTTGTCCGGGTGCCCTGTTGAAACGGCAACCTGAGACTTGAGGGGGCTGAACTCGAGACTGAAAGGGACTTGGGCAGTGGGCCAGCCCAGGGGATTGCAGGGACACAGCGTGTGGGATAGCGCAGTGGGACAGACAGAATGGCGATTCCAAACGCTCGCTGTGGAGACCGTCCCTGAGGCGCTCCGTGGGGGAGGGGCGTCCACCATTACCGAGGCAACCCACCCCGACTGAGACACACGCCCACTGCTGACGCAGCCTGCAGTTGCCGAGGCAACCTGCCCCTACTGAGATACACGCCCACTGCTGACGCAGCCTGCCATTGCCGAGGCAACCCACTACAACAGAGAGACTCCGCTGCAGGGCGTAGCCCGTATTGGAGAACGCAGCAGAAGAGCAAGAGCCTGCAGCAACAGGGTGAGCCTCACAACAGCACGGCGGAGCCTTGGCAGTCAAATAGTGATTAGACTGCCTCCTAGCTGGGCAGGACACCTCAACAGACATCCAAAAACAAAGCCCCAACCCCCCAAGACAGAGCATTTGAGAAAAAAAGGGGTTTTTTAATGAGATCTGTTGCAGCAGAATCAAACATAGCAGCCTAACAGCCCTGAATGAACAACAGAGCTCACAGCTCAGCAATTGAGCTCCTATAAAGTACAGACTGTCTCCTCAAGCAGCTCCCTGACCCCTCTATATCCAAAAGACTGACATTTGGCAGGCATCATCCTGGGACAAAGATAGCAGAAAAAGAAACTGGTAGCATCCCTCACTGTTCCGCAGCTGCTATAGGTGTACCCCAGACAAGCAGGGCCTGGAGTGGACCTCAGCAGTCGTACAGCGAAGGGGCTAGACTCGTAGAAGGAAAACCAAGTAACAGAAATACTTCATCACCAACAATCTGGGTGTCCACTAAGAGACCCAATCGAAAAGTCAGCAACTACGCAGATGACAAGTGGATAAATCCACAAAGATGGGAAGAAACCAGCGCAAAAAGGAGGAAAACACCCGAAACCAGAACACCTCGCCTCCTAGAAAGGACCAAAACTCTTCACCAGCAAGGAAACAAAGCTGGACGGAGAATGACTGTGATGAAATGACGGAATTAGACTTCAGAAGATGGATAATGAGAAACTTTTGTGAGCTAAAAGAACATGTATTAAATCCATGCAAAGAAACTAAGAACCTTGAAAAAAGATATGAAAAAAGATTTGAAGAAATGATGACAAGAATGAATAACTTAGGAATATGAATGAACTAAAGGAGCTGAAAAACACAATACGAGCACTTCACAAAGCATGCACAAGTTTCAATAGCCGAATTGACCAAGCAGAAGAAAGAATATCTGAAGTCGAAGATCAACTCAATGAAATAAAACGAGAAACCAAGATCAGAGAAAAAAGCGCAAAAAGGAATGAACAAAGTCTCCAAGAAATGTGGGACTATGTGAAAAGACCTAATCTACATTTGATAGATGTACCAGAAGGGGACGAAGAGAATGAATCCAAGCTGGAAAATACTCTTCAGGACATCATCCAGGAAAATTTCCCCCACCTAGCAAGACAGGTCAACACTCAAATGCAGGAAATACAGAGAACACCACAAAGATGTTCCACAAGAAGAGCAACCCCAAGGCACATAATCATCAGATTCACCAGGGTTGAAATGAAGGAGAAAATACTAAGGGCAGCCAGAGAGAAAGGTCGGGTCACCCACAAGGGAAAGCCCATCAGACTCACAGCAGATCTCTCAGCAGAAACTCTACAAGCCAGAAGAGAGTGGTGGCCAATATTCAACATCCTTAAAGAAAAGAACTTTCAACCCAGAATTTCATATTCAGCCAAACTTAACTTCATAAGTGAAGGAAAAATAAAATCCTTTGCAAACAAGCAAGTACTCAGAGATTTTGTCACCACCAGGCCTGCTTTACAAGAGCTCCTGAAAGAGGCACTACACATAGAAAGGAACAACCAGTACCAGCTATTGCAAAAACACACTAAATGCTAAAGAGCATCAACAGAATGAAGAATCTACATCAACTAACAGGCAAAACAGCCAGCTAGCATCAAAATGGCAGTATCAAATTCACACATAACAATATTAACCCTAAATGTAAATGGGCTAAATGCACCAATCAAAAGACACAGACTGGCAAATTGGATAAAAATCCAAAACCCATCAGTGTGCTGTATCCAGGAAACCCATCTCACATGCAAGGATACACAAAGGCTCAAAATAAAGGGATGGAGGAAGATTTACCAAGCAAATGGAGAGCAAAAAAAAGCAGGAGTTGCAATTCTCATCTCTGATAAAATAGACTTTAAAGCAACAAAGATCAAAAGAGACAAAGAAGGCCATTACATAATGGTAAAAGGATCGATACAACAAGAAGAGCTAATGATCCTAAACATATATGGACCCAATACAGGAGCACCCAGATACATAAGGCAAGTTCTTAAAGACTTACAAAGAGACTTAGACTCCCACACAATCATAGTGGGAGACTTTAACACTCCACTGTCAATATTAGACAGATCAACCAGACAGAAAATCAACAAGGATATCCAGGGCTTGAACTCAGACCTGGAGCAAGCAAACCTGATAGACATTTACAGAACTCTCCACCCCAAATCCACAGAATATACATTCTTCTCAGCACCACATCACACCTACTCTAAAATTGACCACATAATTGGAAGTAAAGCACTGCTCAGCAAATGCAAAACAACTGAAATCATAACAAACAGCCTCTCAGACCATAGTGCAATCAAGTTAGAACTCAGAATTCAGAAACCAACCCAGAACCGCACAGCTTCATGGAAACTGAACAACTGGCTCTTGAATGTTGACTGGGTAAACAATGAAATGAAGTCAGAAATAAAGAAGTTCTTCAAAACCAATGAGAACGAAGACACAACGTGCCAGAATCTCTGGGACACATTTAAAGCAGTCTCTAGAGGAAAGTATATAGCAATAAGTGCCCATATGAGGAGAATGGAGAGATCCAAAATTGACACCCTATTGTCAAAATTGAAAGAGCTAGAGGAGCAAGATCAAAAAAACTCAAAACCCAGCAGAAGACAAGAAATAACTAAGATCAGAGCTGAACTGAAGGAGATTGAGACACGAAAAACCCTTCAAAAAATCATTAAATCCAAGAGCTGGTTTTTTGAAAAGATCAACAAAATAGACAGACCACTAGCCAGATTGGTTAAAAAGAAAAGAGAGAACAACCAAATAGATGCAATAAAAAATGATGAAGGGGAAATCACCACAGACTCCACAGAAATTCAAACCATCATCAGAGAATATTACACACAACTCTATGCACATAAACTAGTAAACCTGGAAGAAATGGATAAATTCCTGGACTCCTGTGTCCTCCCAAGCCTCAACCAGGAGGAAGCTGAAACTATGAATAGACCAATTAACAAGGTCAGAAGTCGAGGCAGCAATTAAGAGCCTACCACACAAAAAAAAGCCCAGGTCCAGACGGGTTCACAGCCAAATTCTACCAGACACACAAAGAGGAGCTGGTACCATTCCTTCTAAAACTATTTTAAATAATCCAAAAAGAGGGAATCCTTCCCAAATCATTTTATGAGACCAACATCATCCTGATACCAAAACCCAGCAGAGACCCAACAAGAAAAGAAAACTTCCGGCCAATATCCATGATGAACATAGATGCAAAAATCTTCAATAAAATATTGGCAAGCCGATTGCAACAGCAAATCAAAAAACTTATTCATCACGATCAAGTAGGATTCATCCCGGGGATGCAAGGCTGGTTCAACATACGCAAGTCTATAAACGTAATTCGCCACATAAACAGAACCAAAAACAAAAACCACATGATTATCTCAATTGACGCAGAGAAGGCATTTGACAAAGTTCAACAGCCCTTTATGCTAAAAACCCTCAATAAACTCGGTATCGATGGAACGTATCTCAAAGTAATAAAAGCTATTTACGACAAACCAACAGCCAATATCATACTGAATGGGCAAAAACTGGAAGCATTCCCTTTGAAATCCGGCACTAGACAAGGATGCCCTCTCTCACCACTCCTATTCAATATAGTACTGGAAGTTCTAGCCAGAGCAATCAGGCAAGAAAAAGAAATAAAGGGTATTCAAATAGGAAAGGTGGAAGCCAAATTGTCTCTATTTGCAGACGACATGATAGTATACCTAGAAGATTCCATCGCCTCAGCCCAAAAACTCCTGAAACTGATAAGCAACTTCAGCAAAGTCTCAGGATATAAAATCAATGTGCAGAAATCACAAGCGTTCGTCTACACCAATAACAGACTTAAAGAAAGCCAAATCAAGAACGAACTGCCATTCACAATTGCTACAAAAAGAATAAAATACCTTGGAATACAACTCACAAGGAACGTAAGAGACCTCTTCAAGGAGAACTACAAGCCACTGCTCAATGAAATCAGAGAGGACACAAACAGATGGAGAAACATTCCATATTCATGGTTAGGAAGAATTAATATCGTGAAAATGGCTATACTGCCCAAAGTAATTTACAGAATCAGCACTATCCCCATCAAGCTACCATTGACTTTCTTCACAGAACTGGAAAAAACCACCATGAACTTCATATGGAACCAAAAGAGAGCCCGCATAGCCAAATCAATTCTAAGCAAAAAGAACACAGCGGGGGGCATCACACTACCGGATTTTAAACTATACTACAAGGCTACAGTAATCAAAACAGCATGGTACTGGTACCAAAACAGAGATATAGACCAATGGAACAAAACAGAGGCACCAGAGGCAGCACAACATATCTACAACTTTACAATCTTTGATAAACCTGACAAAAACAAGCAATGGGGAAAGGATTCCCTATTTAACAAATGGTGTTGGGAAAACTGGCTAGCCATGTGCAGAAAGCAGAAACTGGACCCCTTCCTGACACCTTACACTAAAATTAACTCCAGATGGATTAAAGACTTAAACATAAGACCTGGCACGATAAAAACCCTAGAAGGAAATCTAGGCAAAACTATCCAGGACATAGGAGTAGTCATGGACTTCATGAACAAAACACCAAAAGCATTGGCAGCAAAAGCCAAAATAGACAAATGGGACCTAATGAAACTCCACAGCTTCTGCACGGCAAAAGAAACAGTCACTAGAGTGAATCGGCAACCAACAGAATGGGAAAAAATTTTTGCAGTTTACCCATCTGACAAAGGGCTGATATCCAGAATTTCCAAAGAACTCAAACGGATTTACAGGAAAAAAACAAGCCCATTCAAAAGTGGGCAAAGGATATGAACAGACACTTTACGAGAGAAGACATATATGAGGCTAACAATCATATGAAAAAATGCTCATCGTCACTGGTCATCAGAGAGATGCAAATCAAAATCACATTAAGATACCATCTCACGCCGGTTAGAATGGCGATCATTAAAAAATCTGGAGACAACAGATGCTGGAGAGGATGTGGAGAAAAAGGAACACTTTTACACTGTTGGTGGGAGTGTAAATTAGTCCAACCATTGTGGAAGACAGTGTGGCGATTCCTCAAGGCCTTAGAAATAGAAATTCCATTTGACCCAGCAATCCCATTACTGGGTATATATCCAAAGGACTATAAATCATTCTACTATAAGGACACATGCACACGAATGTTTATTGCAGCACTGTTTACAATAGCAAAGACCTGGAATCAACCCAAATGCCCATTGATGATAGACTGGATTGGGAAAATGTGGCACATATACACCATGGAATATTATGCTGCAATCAGAAATGATGAGTTCGTGTCGTTTGTAGGGACATGGATGAATCTGGAGAACGTCATCCTCAGCAAACTGACACAAGAACAGAAAATGAAACACCGCATATTCTCACTCATAGGTGGGTGATGAAAAGTGAGAACACATGGACACAGAGAGGGGAGTACTAAACACTGGGGTCTATTGGGGGGAAAAGGGGAGGGCCAGTGGGAGGGGGAGGTGGGGAGGGATAGCCTGGGGAGAAACGCCAAATGTGGGTGAAGGGGTGAAAGCAAACAGAACACACTGCCATGTGTGTACCTATGCAACTGTCTTGCATGCTCTGCACGTGTACCCCAAAACCTAAAATGCAATAAAAAAAATAAGAAAAAAGAAAAAAAAAAAAAATATATATATATATAAATTAAACTTTATCATAGTTATGTATGTGTAGGGACAAAAGCAGCATATATAGGCTTCAGTATTATTTGCATTCACTGGGGGTCTTGGAACGTGTCCCCGTGATTAAGGTGATAGTATCCTGTCTTTTTTAGTCTTTATAACATACTTTACATGGTTAAAATCAGTAAATAAAAAATTCTTTTTTATTTAATATGGTTTTACTCATTTTTCTGTATTACTGAATAGCCTTTAATTTTTTAAAAAACTGTCATGTTTGTCCATATAGTTGTTTTATCATAATTAAGTATTTCTCTGTTGGACATTTTGATCTAGAACAGGAGTCAGCAAGTGTCTTTTTTTGTAAAAGGCTGCATAGTAAATATTTTAGGCTTTACGGACTAGATGATTACTGTTGTAACTGCTCAACTCTATGCTATAGCATGAAAACAGCCATAGACAATATGTAAACATATAAGGATGGCTGTCTTCCAATGGAACTTTATTTACAAAAACAAAGGATGGGCTAATAATTTTCCAAGCCCCAGAATACAAAGGTAACCTTGCATGAGAGATAGAAAAGAGGTAGCAGATCATTGATTTACAGTAGTATTTTATTTTATCAGGATACTTTGTTATATTTTTTATTAACTAGGTTTTTCATTTTTAAAAAACCATACACTCATGATTAAAAAATAAAATAACCAGTAGAAAGGATATACAGAACAAGGGAAATTAACCTCTCTAGAGGAAACCATTCCTACCAGTTTCTTTCTTTTCTTTTTTTAGACAGTCTTGCTCTGTTGCTCAGGCTGGATTGCAGTCTCATGATCTCAGCTCACTTCAACCTCCACCTCCCATGTTCAAGTGATTTCTTCTGCCTTAGCCTCCTGAGTAGCTGGGACTACAGGCCCCTGCCACCATGCCTGGCTATTTTTTTTTATATTTAGTAGTGACGGGGTTTCACCATGTTGGCCAGGCTGCTCAAACTCCTGACCTCAGGTGATCCACCCACCTCAGCCTCCCAAAGTGCGGGGATTATAGGCATGAGCCATCATGCCTAGCCACTACCAGTTACTCATGTTTTCTTCCAGAAGTGGTCTGTATGTATAGCTTTACAAGCACATATACGCTTATATATTCCCATTTATATACCAAAAAGGAAACACATTGTATACTTTTCTCTGTATCTAGCTTTTTCCACATAATAGTTACTTAAAAGTTCACTGCTATAGTCAATATTTTACTTAATTAAAGCATTTTATTAATAATGCCTACTATATGTTATTATCTTGATTAATTTCTTAACTCTCACTGTCCTTTATATAAAGCAAAGAAAGATTATGAAAGATAAATGCAAGAAAACTTGAAGAGAGAATATTGGGCCTAAGCAAGTTCTAAAGGGTTTCTTCTTTTATTGTGGTGCTCTTTGCTTGTCAAGTCTATGACAGATTTATATGATTTATATGGTTGTCAGTTTCCTTGGTGGTCTTTGAAAATATTTGCATTAGATTGCTACTTTTTAAAAATTTTGAAAAATAAATTTTATTTTTTTAATTTAGATTAACGTTACTACAGGAAACTCACCGCTCACACCTGAGAGAATATGAAAAATATGTACAGGATGTCAAAAGCTCAAAGAGTACTATCCAGAACCTAGAGAGTTCATCAAATCAAGCTCTAAATTGTAAATTCTATAAAAGCATGAAAATTTACGTGGAAAATTTAATTGACTGCCTTAATGAAAAGGTACATATCAATATTTATATTATTTCCTTTGTTGGAGAAAACCCTTTACCACACAATTAAGAAAAGTCTAGCCAGGCACGATGGCTCATGTCTGTAATCCCAGCACTTGGGAGGCTGAAGTGGGTGGATCAGGGGAGGTTGGGAGTTCAAGACCAGCCTGACCAACATGGAGAAACCCTGTCTCTACTAAAAATACAAAATTAGCCAGGCATGGTGACATGTGCCGGTAATCCCAGCTACTCGGGAGGCTGAGGCAGGAGAATTGCTTGAATCAAGAGGTGGAGGTTGTGGTAAACCAAGATTGCACCACTGTACTCCAGCCTGAGCAAGAAGAGTGAAACTCTGTCTCAAAAAAAAAAAAACTGAAGTCTAAATCTCACAATTGGATTCTTTTTCGCTAGTATTTTTCCTACACATTTTTAACATAAGATAATATTAAGCATTCTCTTAATGTTGGATATTCAAGTTTTTTGTATTTTATTATTATAAGTAACATTGTATGAAATTTTATATGTAAATTTTTGTTACAACTACATTCGTTTAAGGAAAATCCCTTAAAAATGAAGTCAAAGAAAATGAATTAATAAGTCTAAATATTTTCAAGACTTATGAAACATTGCAAAATTGTCCTTCAGAAAGATTGTTCCAGTTTTATTAGTTTACTAGATTAGGAAGAAATAAATTTTGTTTTCACATATCATATTTTTATCTCAAGCAAACTCTATGGTTTTCTTCTTGTGAATTATGTTTGTCATCTTTGTCCTGTTACCTTTTTGGTTCTTAGTGGAGATTTTTCCTTTTTGTTTTCTAGTTTTCTTAGAGTATGAACAACTCTTTGTAGCTTAAAATTTTTTAATGCTTTATCATACTTGATGTAAACTTTCCAGATTTGTCTTTTGAATATGTTTGTGATGGTTTTTCTTTTAACGTTCGGCTGTTTTGAAATTTTTGTTTTTAGTTTTTGTTTTATGCATACTAAGTTCTTACATCGGGGCCTTCAGTTGTCCATTTTTAAAAATAGATTAACCATTTCAATTAATTTTACTCTACTTTCCACATTATTTTTATTTGTTTTTTGGGGGGGTTGGCAGAGTCTTGCTCTGTTGCCCAGGCTGGAGTGTAGTAGCGTGATCTTGGCTCACTGCAACCTCTGCCTCCCGGGTTCAAGTGATTCTCGTGCCTCAGCCTCCCATGCTGGGACTACAGGCATGTAGCACTACACCCAGCTAATTTTTTGTATTTTTAGTAGAGACCCGGATTCACCATGTTGCCCAACTGGTCTCAAACTCCTGAGGTCACAAAATCCACCTGCCTCAACCCTTCAAAGTGCTAGGATTACAGGCCTGAGCCATTGGGCTCGCCCACATTATTTTTTATTTAAAATTGAAATGTTGCTAAATAATGGGATGCTTTGTACCAATTGTTGTTTTAAGTTGGCTACCTTCTACTATCACTTGGTACATACTTTTTGAAGTATTTATTACAATGTAATTTTCTTTCTTCATTAACCCTTGAAGAATTATACTGTTAAAATTTTGCCATCCTGTGCATGAATGTATTCATTGCAGCAGCTGTGGAATATCAGTGGAGTTGGAAAAATTGTTGCTCCCCAAAATATTGAGAGTTTCAGTTTCAACTAGTCTCAATTCTGTATCACATTATAGCTTTCTTACGTGTGTCTGGTTAGTTTTTCCTCCCTTCCTCAATTTTTCAAATTTCAACAGCTTCAAGTGCCCCCACCTACTTTCCACACCCTAGGCCTGTGAAAACATCCACACTGTTCATTTTCACCTATTCTTCTAGCTCAGAAAAAGAAAAATCTTCTATCTCAAACTCTTGTCCATGTTCCTGACTCCATCCATTTGGTTTCTTTTTTTTTTTTTTTTTTTTTCTTCGAGAGAGAGTATTGTTCTGTTGCCCAGACTGGAATGCAGTGGTGCGATCTCAGCTCACTGCAACCTCCCCATCCAGGATTCAAGTGATTCTCCTGCCTCAGCCTCCTGAGTAGCTGGGATTGAAGACAGGCACCATTGCACCTGGCTAATTTTTGTATTGTTAGTAGAGACGGGTTTCACCATGTTGGCCAGGCTGGTCTTGAACTCCTCACCTCAAGTGATCCACCCACCTC
Organism: Callithrix jacchus; assembly: GCF_049354715.1. NCBI lineage: Eukaryota > Metazoa > Chordata > Mammalia > Primates > Cebidae > Callithrix > Callithrix jacchus. Next base: position 37,499,777 of record NC_133515.1, read on the forward strand.
CCAAAGTGCTGGATAACAGGCATGAGCCACCGCACCTGGCCCCCAACTGTTTTCTCTGTCTCTGATATTTATAACAGTTCCAGTAGACTAAGTCAGTTTTCTGATTTTTAATATTAAAAGTATTAGCAGCTAGGTGTGCTGCATATAATGTTTTGTAATTGAGATGCGATAGTATTGGGAATGTTTCTTTGTATGAGAATTGAGCATATAAATATGCTTATATATCTTCTAAATGTTACCTTTATATATATATATGTATATATATTTTATTACTGATGACCTACAAAATGTTACTTATATATGTATTTCAGATTATCAACATCCAAGAAATAGAATCATCCATGCATGCACTCCTTTTAAAACAAGCTATGACCTTTATGAAACGCAGGCAAGATGAATTAAAACACGAATCAACGTATTTACAACAGTTATCACGTTAGTGTTTTTCATGTTCAATACAATTTTTTATTCATTAAGCAAAATTATGTGAATAATAAAAATATTTTTGTAAACATTTTTTGTGTGTATTTTCCCACAAACCCTTTATGCACCAACTTTCAAAAACTCAACATATTTAGAAATAGGACTTAATAATGTTTTAAATTAAGCCTAAGAGTAAAAAATAAACATTACTTCCTATTATTTACTATGTCAGGCAAATAATCATTTAATGAATGTTTTGAGATAAGTTCATGTAATTCTGTAAAGTCTATTAGAAATCTAACTTAATAGTTTCAAAGCCCTTTCAAAAGTTGGTTCTGGTGAGTTTCAATATAGATTTATGTTTAGGGTCTCATTATATAAAATATGAATGCCTCCTTTTTTTTCCCACATTGGTTTTGTACTTTCAGAAATATCTTCCTTTGATTAAGGTGCTATCAGGAGATAGTGAAAGACCATAATCAAGTAGGTAATAAATGCAAAGGCAGAGTGACTTTAAGTGAAATACACGACCTTAGTGGATTGTAAATAATGGTATCATATATTAAAATAAGAAGTAATGTGACTAGAATACAGTAGTCCCTCTAATCTGCAGTTTTGCTTTCCACAGTTCCAAAAATGGTGAGTCAGTAGTGGTCCAAAAATGATGAGTACAGTACAGTAAGATATTTTGAGAGATACCCCACATGCATATAACTTACATTACAGCATATTGTTTCCACTGTTCTACTTTATTGCTATTGTTAATCTTGTACTGTGCCTAATTAATAAGTTAAACTTTATCATAGGTATATATATAGAGGGAAAAACAAATAGGGTTCGGCACTATGTGTGGTTTTTGGCATCCACTGAGGTTCTTGGAATGTAGCCCTGCAGATTAGGGGGGACTACTGTATTGGTAAAGCCAATATTTCTTGCATTTGGCTATGGAAAAAAATGGTAAAAACTACTGGAAAAGAATTTGAGGAAACAAAACTTTGTGGAAGAACTTTGTCACTGTTCTCAAGTGCCAAACATTCACCAGCCAAAGTACATTTTTAGGCTAACGAACCTGTCAATACTGCAATAAAGAGTTAACATTGAAATTTTATGGCATAATAAATTGCAAAATTTAAGTTTATTTGTATATTTACATATGCATATATGTTTATACATCCATGATATTACCTTCATTTTCAAAGCATTTCACTGTTTTTATTTGAGAATTTGTAGTATGAAGTCACTTTTATTTATTAACAGACAAAGATGAGACATCCACAAATGGAAACTTCACAGTAGATGGAAAAACTCAATGGATTTTAGAAGAGATTGAATCTCGAAGGTAGCTATATAAAGTGAAGATTTAAAAAAAGCATCATTGAGCAAGTACTTTTCACTACTTAAATATAATTAACCACATGGTATCATTAACCATACCTGATGTATATTATTAATTTGTGAGAATAATAGAAAAACAAAATTCAGTAAAACCATCCTTGACTGCTTTAAAGACATACTGGTATATTTGAATCAGTTAAAAGGAATAGGTAAAATGACATTTATCAGGCTGGGGATTGCTCGTAACTAGAACCCGGTCCTAATTATATTGCTACCCCCTCTTCAGAATCTGGCTAGCTCATGGGAATGTCATATAAGAAAACAAAAACAAAAAAACGGAAAACCACCAACTCAAATGAAACTAAAAATGTCAAAAAAGTAAGAAAATTGTATGTTGATATGATAGTATATTTATAGCCATTTAAAATAAATGATAACATTATTTTCAGCAAGAGATAAAAAAAATTTTTTTGAAGCATTTATTTTCAGCAAGAGCTATTTACTTTTTGCTATTTTTGGTTTGTCGAAAAATATAGAACAAAAAGAAAACAAGCAAGGGTGCTTTCTGGGAATTATAACCATCAGGAAGGAACATCTAGTGACGATGAATTGTCTTCAGCAGAGATGGTAGACTTCCAAAAAAGCCAAGGTCAGTTACCAAGTTTCTAATATATCATGGTTTGAGTTTTGAGACAATGAGAAACGCTTTGCTGTGATCGCCCTTAATAAGTAAATAATCTATATGAAACAGTTGGGCAAATTGAGGAAAAATAAAACACATTTTTCCTCTGTAAGACTCTTTCCCTACCTCTGAAAAAATGGAGTAAAATGAAGGAGGAACATTGTGAGTATTCTTGCATCTTCGTAGTTTTTTCTGTTAGACTTTCTCCTATTACTAATGAACATCTTCATTTCTTTACCACACATACTTTGTATATTATCATTTTTATTTTAAAATATTATGAAAATATCTTCTCATCTTTTTAGCATGATGTGAAGATAAGATACATATAGTTGAAAGATTCTGGGCTCTGGAGTTAAATAAATTTGGATTCTAAGGGAGATTTTATTCTGTGTAATCTTAGACAAATTTCTTGTCTCCCCTACATTTGATGTTGTTTTGTGTGTAAATAGGTAGGCTATACCTATATGGTAGGAAAAATAGCTACGATGGTGAAATGAGATAAATATATTTCTGTTGGCATATGGCCGGGGTATATATGGTAGCTTTTATTAGTGTTGATATTATTACTTTGTTGCTAAAATGATTTTTTAATAAAAATTTATATGTTACTATTAAAGGACAAATTTTAGCTGAATTGATTGCAGTCCTTCACGGCCGTGTTTTTAAGGAAGCAAACACAGTTCACAACTTAAAATGCATAAAGGGACTTACTTTGCTTACAGGTGACATTTTACAGGATCAGAAGAAAGTTTTTGAAGATGTGCATGATGGTTTTTGTAACATCCAGAATATTTTGTTGAAATTTCAGCAATGGCGAGAAAAGTTTCCTGACTCCTATTATGAAGCTTTTATTAGTTTATGCATACCGAAGCTTTTAAATCCCCTAATACGAGTTCAGTTGATTGATTGGAATCCTCTTAAGGTATTTATACTTAACATGTGAAAAATTATCCTGATTATATTAGTTACTTAAATTCCCTTACTGTTATGTTAACTATTAAATACCTTACCCTTAGAGTTGCAGCTGAAATTTAGAGCTTTGGAACAGTAGTCAGAGAACATGTGCTTTAAGCTACATTCCTATCTTCTTGGCTCTCACTTGATTTTTAGGCTGAGGCAGCACTAAACATCAGTAAAGCAAACGTATTTTTTTTTTTTAGCTTCTTGTATATTAAATTTAAAATCTTCCCAAAAAGTATAAGGTACTGTTGGGTTTGGGGAACAGTATTTTTCCTTTATATCTATTTTGGGGAAAGTAGATATAAAAGCCTTGTTTCAAGAATTCTTAAGTTGGAGTTGACATACTGGAAAGGGTTGCTTAGGGTTGCATTGAGGAGGTGGAATACAAGAGTTCGAAAGGTTTATGGAATAAACAGGATGAGACAGAAAGGGAAAGGTGTTTCATAAAGGCATAAAGAGAGAAATATTAGTTCAGGAGCTAGAAATTGCACAGATATTTAGATCCTAAGTTAAGAAATATAAACTCAATTCACTGAATTTGACTGACTACAGTAAGAAATAAAAGAAATATGAACTCAGCAACTGCCTACTGTGTAACAGGACCTTTAAATCACATACAAATTACATATTTATGCTAACGAGAATTGAAGAGGCCAGAAATAAACTTTGCTTAAAGTGGATGGATTTTTTTTTTTTTTTTTTTGAGATGGAGTTTCGCTCTTGTTACCCAGGCTGGAGTGCAATGGCGCGATCTTGGCTCACCGCAACCTCCGCCTCCTGGGTTCAGGCAATTCTCCTGTCTCAGCCTCCTGAGTAGCTGGGATTACAGGCACGCGCCACCATGCCCAGCTAATTTTTTGTATTTTTAGTAGAGACGGGGTTTCACCATGTTGACCAGGTTGGTCTCGATCTCTTGACCTCGTGATCCACCCGCCTCGGCCTCCCAAAGTGCTGGGATTACAGGCTTGAGCCACCACGCCCGGCCGGAGTATTTTAAATAAAACAATTCCATGACTGTTTCAAGTGCCTAACAAATGTATATTTTGCTCCTAGCAGACTGCTTGCCATGTGGTAGGCTCTAAAGGCTCTGGCACACAACACACTAGGTAGTTGTTGAGTGTTTGTTGTGTGATTGAATGCATGAAATGCAGCTTCTTGTTATGTTGCTTAGACACCCTGTCTCAGTCATGCTGTCCTGCCATCCTGCCTAGCCTTGGTAGTCTAGTGTTACAATAGGGAATCAATCTCCTCTGATCTTTAGAAAAGCTCTGGTAATTATTGAAAAAATTAATAACTATTTTAAAATACACTAATTTTGAATGGTTTCTTTATAACTTCTATAATTTTCTTTGTAAGTTGGATTCCACAGGTTTAAAAGAGATGCCATGGTTCAAATCTGTAGAAGAATTTATGGATAGCAGTGTAGAAGACTCAACGAAGGAAAGTAGTTCAGATAAAAAAATCTTGTCTACTATAATGAACAAAACAATTGTTCCCCGACTTACAGGTACTGCATTGTAACCTTGATAAAATTAAATTATTTTTTAACAGAGTATGTATTGTTAACTTCTGTTATGTTCACAAATTTTTTTCAGAAGTTTTTAAACACAAGGAAATGTTATGTGTAGTAAAAATCAACAGATGTCAAATTTAAGCTGGTTAAAAATTTTTTGTTTGTACAGGTTGTCGGCCACGAAACTGCTAATACTTATACTGGTTCTAATCCTCTTCTGTCTTATCATCAGCAATTCCAACAGTTGATCATTCTTTCTTCCTAGAAACACTGTCTTTACTTGGCTTCTAATATACCACACTTTTAGTTTCCTGCCCACCTTGCTGGTCTTTGCTGTCTGCTTGTCACCTCTTTGACTTCCAAGTGCCACAGCATCTCAGGATTCAGGTCACTTACCTTCTTTTTTCTATTTACATTTACTCAGTTAGTATTTAAAGTCAATTTAGCGTTTGTGGCATTCCTGGCTGCTTCAGTCATTTTTTAGCACACTTCCATCCATACTACATGTGTCTTCTTTTTCCCTTCAGTTCTCTCATTACGTTTCTTTTCCTTTTCTTTAAAAAACATTACTTTGGCTGGGTGTGGTGTCTGACACCTGTAATCCCCGCAATTTGGGAGGCCAAGGCGGGTGGCTCAGATGAGGTCAGCTCTTTGAGACCAGCCTGGCCAACATTGTGAAACCCCTCTTTACTAAAAATACAAACAATTAGCTGGGTGTGGTGGCAGGCGCTGCCATCCTACTCTGCAGGCTGATGCAGAATAGCTTGAACGTGGGAGGCAGAGGTTGCAGTGAGCAAAGATCGTGCCATTTTACTCCAGCCTGGGTGACAAAGGTGAAACTCTTTCTCAAAAACAACAGCAACAACAACAAAAAGAAAACATTGCTTCATTCCACTCACATCTGCCACTAGCATCTATAAGCACTTAACATTAATGATTGTGCTTCCGACAAGCAAAGACAAGTGAAGTCTTTTGTTTTACCTGTGTACTTGATAAGGATCCATTTCACTATGTCATTGAGAAAGAAGTTTGACAGCAAAGACTCTACAACTCTGTTTTATTTTTTGTGTGTTCATTTTTGAGACAGTCTTCCTCTGTTTTCCAGTCTGGAGTACAGTGGCATGAACATTGCTCATTGCAGACTTGAATTCCTGGGGTCAAGTGATCCTCCCACGTCAGCCTTTCAATTAGCTGGGACTCCAGTCCCGTGCTAGCACAGCCAGCTAATTTTTAAAAGAATTTTTTTAGAGACAAGGTCTTGCTATGTTGCCCAGGCTAGTCTCAGACTCCTGGCCTCAAAATATCTTTCCCCTCAGCTTCCCAAAGCACTGGGATAATAGAGGTGAGTCATCATGCCCAGCCTAGAAGTCTGAACCAATCAGCCTTATACTTGCTTCTTAAGCAACTTGATTAAACTTTAAAAGATTTTGGCTGGGCGCAGTGGCTCATGCCTGTAGTCCCAGCGCTTTGCAAGTTGGAGATGGGAGGATCGCTTTAGCACAGGAGTTTGGGACCAGCCTGGGAAACATGGTGAAACACCATCTCTGTTTATAAATTTTTGAATTTAAAAACAAAAACTTTCAAGACTTTATTTCAGTGAACCTTACGGTGCAGTTGTGGGATGTATTAGAAAGTTACTATTTTTAACTAGCTCTACTAATGATAGAGTGCATGTGCCTCATTTAAGCACTCTGCTGAAAATAATCTAAATACTTCTGATGAAACGTCCCACAAATAAGTAGCTTTGTGAGAAATTAACACTGACTGAATCCCGATAGTGGTTGAATTCTACATATATTTCAAAGATGGCACTAACAGAATGTGCTACTGGATGGGTTGCGCAGCAAGAGAGAAAGAGAGAAATCAAGAATGGTTCCATGGGTCTTGGCCTGAGCAACTGGAAGGACAGAGGTGCCATTTCCTGAAATGAAAAATTCTGAGAGGAGTAAGCTTAATGTGAGGAGCTATGTTAGAAGCTCCATTTGGGACATGTTGAGTTTGATGTAACTGCAATCTAATTGGAAATGTCAGGTCAATTGTTGAATATATGAGTCTTAAAGGGGGAGGTCCAGTCAGAAAGTATAAGTTTGGAATTTATCCACATGATGTTTATTGATGGCATTTAAAGTCATAAAACTGACTTCAAATACTAAGTGAGGGAATGTAAATAGAAAAGAGAAGGTAAGTGACCTGAATCCTGAGGTACTGTAGCACTTGGAAGTCAGAGGTGACAAGCAGACAGCAAAGGCCAGAGAGGTGGGCAGGAAACTAAGAGTGTGGTATCCTGGAAGCCAAGTAAAGACAGTGTTTCTAGGAAGAAAGAATGATCAACTGTTGGAGTTGATGATAAGTCAGATGAGGATTAGAATCAGTCATTGGAGTTTGCTATGTGAATGTCATCTGTGATTTGCTAAAAGCATATTAGGTGAACTGGTAAGAGATAAGGCCTAATTAAAGGGAAATCAGGAACAAAGTGAGAAGAGAGAAATTGGAGATAGAAGTTTAGACAGTACTTTGGGGGATTTTGTTGTAAAAGGTAGGAGGGAAATGGAACAGTACTTGAGGAGGAAGTAGGGCTAAGAGGGGGATTATTTTTAATACAAGATAAATAGTTATTTGTAGGGTGTTGGAAAAAGTCTAGTCTGAATGATGTCAATACCAAAGTGGATGACAGAGTTCTGGGGACAAGATCTTTGACTAAGCCAAAAGGTTGGAATCTCATGCACAAAATAAACAGTTCGCCTGAAGTGATGGCAGGGCGGGTGCTTCATTTATAGGAATAGGAGACAAATTAGAGCATATGGGCACAGATGCAGGTAGGCGTGTAGGTGCTGTGGTAGGAGATCTGTAGAGCTGTTTTTCAGATTGCTTCTATTTTCTTAGCAAATTAGGAAGTAATTAGCTGAAAGAGAGAGCAAGAAAGTAGAAAAATAAAGTAGGAAATAATCATCTAGAAGAAAAAAGTCCATCAACTGAGAATGAGATCAAGGAGAAGGGAGAAGGTATAAAGTAATCATCTAGGTGAGAGAGAGAATGAATGGACCTGAAATGGAGAGAGGCTTGCTCAAGTTGTATAGTGATCACGTTAATGTGATTTTTTTTCCAGCCACTTTTTATCTGTTTGGTTGAAGGCGGAGACTCAGTGACAAGGTAAACCTAACTATAGAGAGTTGTAGTTTAGTCAGAGGAGTTTAACAAAGCCCAAGAAGAACCAGGAAATTGAGAGTGTATGCAAATATGTAATAGTAATAATTGGCCATGGATCTTACACTGAATAAGGAGAGAAGTAGTGTTTGTTAGGTTTTGATTATTTGTATATGAGAAGCAAAACAATCTGGCAAATAAATTGTGCACCACTGAAATATTTGTTTCAGACTTCGTAGAATTCCTTTGGGATCCTTTATCAACCTCACAGACGACAAGTTTAATAACACATTGCAAAGTGATTCTTGAAGAACATTCCACTTGTGAAAATGAAGTTAGTAAAAGCAAACAGGTAATAATTTCTAGAGCTGTGAACACCATGATGTATCTGTAAAGCATTATTATTTTTCTTACAGATCTTTGTTTATAAAAGATGCAGAAGTAATTATCAGAAAACTATTTTGGGAAAAGCATATTTACTTTTGATTTATAGAAACTAGACTTTTTCTCAGACCGTACTGAGATGAAAAAAAATTTTTTTAACTAGACTATTTTTCTTCTTTATAATAAGATGAAAGAATACACGCTGATACTTCTGAACACTGTGATGGGAGTGGTAATCATTTTAAAATATACACATACATGTAAAGACCCAGATTACTACTTCCATTCCTATTAGCTTACTTTTCTCTGTTCGGTGATCTGATTTGTGTTCTTATGGTAAAGGCAGCCATCTTTTAGGTTTATGAATATACATTGGTCCTACAGAGATGAACAGGTATAAATTCATAGTGCAAATTCATTTCTTCTAAAGGAAAACAACACTCATTATCTTTGTTCTTTTAGCAAAAATCTAGTGGCATTGTGGCCGTGCTTGAATAACGGTTTCAAAATTAGACTAACACTTATTATATTAACTAGTTATTTGTAATCTGCCAAATAATAATAATCTCTTTAATATTCAAAGTTTACTAGGACAGATCTTGATCTTAGAGTGACCTAGAATTCAGTTCACTGAACATAAGACGTATCGAGGAACTTTTTATAGAGATCTTGCTGAGAATCTGCTAATTCTTTCATTCTGGTATTTTGTTTGTTTGTTTGTTTGTTTATTGATGAAATTGTAGATTCATGCAGTTTTATGAGTAAACCTATTTTAGGATGAGCTTTAGAAAATTAAGAAGAGATTGACAGACTGGAGAATGCCCAGAGTAGAATGACAGAGGTGGTTAAAAGCAAGGAGGCATATCATATTCATATTATGAGCACCGTTAAGTGTTTAGCCCTTGGAACTGCGATTACAAAGGAGGAAAGCTGTCAGAAATGAAAGGGAGAAAAGGGATACTAGCCTAATTCTGCCTTCAAGAAGCATGTAATCTCAGAGAAAATAAGATGTACAGAAATTATAATTTAAAACAGGAAGTGAGAAGGAGAAGTAGGGAAGATAATAAACACTTATTTAATTCCAGTAATTCCAATTGTGTACTAGGCACTCTGTAAGGTCTTGTACCTGTCATCTTAATCCCAGCAGCCCTGTTTAAAAAAATGGGTGATCACCAGGCATGGTGGCTCATGCCTGTATATCTGAGTGCTTTGGGAGGCTGAGGCAAGAGGATCTCTTGAGGACAAGAGTTCAACACCAGCCTGGACATCATAGCAAGACCCATCTCTACGAAAAAATAAAAATAAAAATTAGCTGGACTCCCCATTGAGCCCAGGAGTTGAAGCTGCATTGAGCTATGATTGTGCCACCACAATGCAGCCTGGGCAATGGCAAAACCCTGTCTCAAAAAAAAAAAAAAATGGATGATAGACTCATTTTATAGATGAAGAAAATGAATCTTGAAATCTAGTTTTCACAGTGCTGCCATGAATGAGAACTAGGATTTGAACCTGAATAGTCTGCCTCTAAAGCCCAAGTTTGTCACACTGACCACATTGCCTCCCCATCAGCAGTATAGACAAAAGTACTATGTTTTCAGAGGACAGGAGAGAGAGAGGTTACCTTCAGCAGTGGGGATAAGGAAATAATTTGTCTTAGGAGTGTCATTTGAGCTGCGGCTTGAGGGAAAGGACAGGATTTCAACATGTGGCAACAGATAGAAAGGTGTTTTCTACTTAACTCCAATAGGATAAAAACTCAGGTAAAATAGAAACTGTTACAGGAATTACAGATACTTAATTTGAAAGAAGATATACAGAGAGATGGTTTTTGTATTCAAAAAAGGAATAGATTTATTCTGTGTTGTTACATAGCATAGAACCAAGATTAGTAGTTAAAAGCTATAAAGAAGCAGATATATAATTATGTATTTGCTTTTCATACAGGATTATTTAGTTATAAACTAAATGTAAATCATTGTGTTTTACCATTTATTAAATACTTTCACCTTGTCTCATTTGATCCACACAACCCTATAAGTTGTGTTTATTTTAATTGCATTTTATGGATGAAGCTGGGGCCTAGAAGGGCTAAGTCATTTGTAAAATGCTTGAGTACTACGTGGTAGACTTGGCTCTTTGTAATCACTGAAGCCTTTCAGCAGTATTATGGATTCACTCATGAAGTTTTTATAATGGATGTTTTCATCCTGAAACCCCTCTGCTATGAATGTAGAAAATGGGTTGTTTGCATGCCTAGGAGAATAGATTACATCAGAGTTTTCAGTCTCAGCTCTGAATTGGTATTTGGACCAGATAATTTTTTGTCGTGAGAATTTGTCCTGTGCACTATAGTATGCTTAGCGGCATCTCTGACTTGTACCCTTTAGGTGCCACTAGCAATCCCTGGTCTTCACAACCAAAAGTGTCTTTACACATTGTCAGCTATTCCCTAGAGATGGCAAAATGGCACCTGGTACGGAATCACTTACACTACATAATGCCCCAAATTGCTAAGACAGTTTACCAGGGGGATCACTGTATTTCTTCAGTGATAGAAGAGAATGAGACAGGTTCAAGAACGGAAATTGAGTCAGATGACATAGTTTCTGTTTTCAAAGTTAGAAGCAAATGCTGTAAGCTAATGCCTGGTGATAATAGTTTTGATTCTGACTGAAAATCTAAAGTAAATTATTATAGAAGTAGATTATGAATACTTAAAAAAGCAGTAATCACTATAATCTGTCATTGATAGGATTCCCAAATACAAACGATACTTAACATTGTTTATTGAAGCAAATGTAATGTATTATGATTATTCTTAGGGATTAAATGGGGAAATAAAAGCTTAAGTATACCTAAAACAATAATGACCAGTAGGGCAGTGGCTACCTATGGGGAGTCTCTTAGTATTAGATGTCTTCTCAGTTTCCTCCTGTTCAATATTTTTGTTGAACTGAATAAGGAGGGTAAAATACATACTACTGAAACGTGTCAGTGACAAAAAGTTAAGAATTCTGTAAGACCTGTGGATGGTAGAATTAGAATCCAAGATGTCAAAAGATTTTAGAAAATGGATTGACTCAAAAGAACGAATGAAAAAATAAATCCATGTCCTACCCTTGTGTTTAAAAATTCAATTATGTAAGTAAAAGATGGGAGAGACACAGTTTTGAAGCAACATAGGTAAGACAGATTATAATCAACATAAACCCCATGAGTCAGCAGTGTCACTTGAGTAACAGTAAAACAGATAAATGGGAATTTATCCTAGTATGTGTGTGCTATTTTGAGTAAGAATGGCATATTTCGTGATAATACCCACAGATTAGACCTTCCTTGGAATATTGCATTTAATTCTCAGGGTAAGCGTATTAAGTAGAGAGTGTCTTATGATGGTATGGGAAAGAGAAAATGTAAAAAAAAAAAACCTATGATATTAATCTTAAAATCTGGAGAATTGTCATATGGAAGTAGGGCTAGATCTATTCTTCATGATCCCAAGAAGTAAAGCAAGAAGACCAAGGAGTGGAATTGGAAGCTGTAGGAGAGAAAAATTTGTTAACTCATTTTTAACTGATCACTAATAGTCCAAAGTTATGGGCAGCCTCAGGAGATAATGATTCCGTATCAGCAAATGCTTTTAGACCTGGCTGATGGACCATTTAGTAGAAATGTGAAAATGAGTCTAAGCATCACTTGGATGTTCAGATAGATTGGTGGTTTTCAGATTCATTTTTTGTTTTTTATCAACAGAACCTATTTCAAATACATCTTACACAACCTGATACATAAACACACACACATAGAAGTAAAACTGCTCCTGCTTTTGTGAGCAGCTGCCCTTATTCTTCCCTGACCACCCCAACATCTGTCTAGACCATCCTGGGATTACCTCCATGGATATACAGAGCAGCATAAAAACCACTGGCATCACACATAAGTGCCCCTTTAAAGCTGTTTTAAAATATATGTGTATATGTACAAAGGGTTTCTGTGTGAGTCTGAACATGTGATTCAGAATGCTTGTTAAAATGGTGTAGAGTGCCTTATTTTCCACCAAACAAATGATGTTATTTAATACTTAGGAAAGTTAATGGCTCACTGTTTTTAAATATGTGAATTTATGTGGGGTTTTTGTTTTTCTGTCTTTTTTTTTTTTTTGAGACAGAGCCTTACTCTGTCACTCAGGCTGGAGTACAGTGGTGCAATCTCAGCTCACTGCTACCTCTGCCTCCTGGATTCAAGCAGTTCTTGTGCCTCAGTTTTCCAAGCAGCTGGGATTGCAGACACGTGCCACCATGCCTGGCTAATTTTTTGTATTTTTAGTAGCAACAGGGTTTCACCATGTTGGCCAGGCTGGTCTCAAACTCCTGACCTCAAGTGACCCACCCACCTCAGCCTCCCAAAGTGCTAGGATTACAGGTATGAGCCACCACACGCAGCCAGTGAATTTATGTTTTGTTTTAAACAGTCTATTTGGAAATATTAATACTTTGAAAGAAAACTTTCATGTATAAGAGTAGTATTTCCATATTCCCTTTACCCAGATTTATTTGTCCTTCATATTTTGCCCCATTGGCTTTATCATTAACCCTTCCATTTTAATATATACATATAATATTTTTTCTCCTGAATACTGAGAACAAGTTGCATATTTGTTGAGAGAAGGATATTCTGTTTTATAACCAGAGTAGTTAGCAATTTCAGTAAATTTATCAACATTCAGTCATCATTCATACTCCACTTTTGCCAGTTGATTCAATAATGTCCTTTATAGCATTTTCAATGGAACTATTTTAAGAAACAAAAGTTAGACAATATGGAAATATTTGCCAAGGCTGGCATTCAAAATCATTAAAATTAAATGAAAAAGATCGAAGCAGCTTTTTTTTCTAGCACAAACATCTAACTAAATAAGTTACATAAACTCAGATACTATTTTTTAGAGATATTGTCTAGAAAACGATCTTTTTTCTTTTGACAGAATTCAGAATGTTTAAGAAATGGAGTAAAATACAACTGAGTTTTTATTTTTAGCATTAATTAAATGTTGATATATGGGCACTTGAGGAATATGTTACAGATAATTAAGTGGAAAGAGAAAACTTCAGTTCATTATGCTTTTTATGAAAAACATATTTATTTGAATTCTACATTTATGGATAATTCAGGTAGTATACAATTTGTGAAAGCTGATTTTGTGCTGTATACGTTGTCATTGACTTAAAAAATAACTTTCACTCTAGTGTGTAGTATGCCATTTTCATTTTTCAAATATGAAGTTTTTTAAGAATGAGAATATCATTAAAGAAATACTGCTAATACATGAAAAAAAAGCCCTCATTATCTTTTCATCCTAGTATAAGGACTAATACCATTATAGGATTTTTTCATCCAGACTCCTTTTTCAAAGTTACAATCCTAATAGGCATGTAAGTTAGTACACTGCTTCTGCTTAATGTTATCTCAGTGCATATTTATTGTTGTCTGTTACTATAGTCAGCATAAACTTCAGCTAAAGTTTATGATAGATTCATTCGATGGATGTAACATGTCCTTAAAATTCCCTATGATTGAATATTTTGGTCATTTCCAATTTTTTATATACAAAATGGAGTTCCCTAAGTGGATTTTCCGTGTCACAAGACACAAGACAAACCAACAGTGGACCCACAACTAGAGTATATGAAAGGCTTGTATAAATCAAAAAATAAAATAAAATAATAAAAAGACAGAACCTAATACAAAAAGATAGCAATGTTGGTAAGCAGCTTAATTAGGTATTTTGCAAAAGGGCTTGCCAAGTGGCAAATGGGAATATGAAAAGATGCCCAACAGCACATTGCTCAACAGGAAAATGAGAATTAATACAGTGAAATATGAGTGCATACCTACTACAATTACAAACACTAAAAAACAAGAAAAACCAATTATAAGTATGTAGGGAAACAGGATTTATTTTATACTGTAGGCAGGAATGTCAATGGGATAGCACTATTCTAGAAACAGTTTGGTTTTTTTGTACATAGTTGAATGTATGGACATGGACTATACTCCAGCACTTCCATTTCTATGTATATACCTATTAAAAATGTATGACCATGCATACTAAAGGACATGTACAAGAATTTTTATGACGGCATTATTTATAATAGCCACCAAACCAGAAATCACCTGTGTTCCATCAGTATTCATGCAACAAAATACTATATAGCAGTGAAAATGATCCAACTATAGCCATATGCAGCAACATGGATAAATAAGGTTTTTTTGTACCCAATTGATAGTTATTATAACAGCTGATTCTGTGAGTGTGGACAAATTTCTACTCCTGTTAAAATTATTTTTTTTTTTGGTAAATACATTTCTACCTTTGACTATCACTGATGCTTTTCAAATTTTTAATTATAGGATTTACTTAAATCCATTGTTTTGAGAATGAAGAGGGCAGTGGAAGATGATATCTTTATCCCTCTGTATCCAAAGAGGTAAGAGCTGTTAATTTCTAGATTGTTTGAAATAGCTGATCATAGAATACAGATTTAAGAATGTAATGCAAAAGAACTTGTAGTGTTTTCAAAATGTGTACACATATTCTATGAGGATGCAAATTGAGATTTCAACAAGTATTTCTCAGTTACCTACTTTATGCTGTACTTTATGTTTGGCACTTAGATGTATTTTTGTTTGGTTGATTTTGGTTTTGGTTTTATATATATCCTAGGAACATAGCAGGTGACATAGAGTGGTAAAGAGCACAAGTTCAAGAGCACAAGTCCACTGTTAGTAGATATTTTTATGTTTTTTTCATCTATAAAATAAGGATAGAATAAGGCACTAAGCCTACCTCACAGGATATTAAGGAGATGAAGAGAGTGACAGCAGTGCCTGGCACAGAGGAAGCACAACGCTGAGGAACCAGAAACTGCACCTGTAAATTCTGCAGTCACTTTAAATTATGAAACAAGTAGTATTTGATGTATGATCTTACATTTCGTTAGAAGACATTAATTATAATGATGCATGAACTATAGCAGTCCAGTGAGTACTGACAGGATGGAGGAGCTTTATTGAAAAGGAAAAAAGGAACCTCAAAGCTTTCTGATTTATTTTGAGTCATGAGATGTCTACATGTAAAAATTCTGTCATGGTAAATTTTGCTTTGTAATGTTTTAGATAGGTAATGCATTCACATGGTTCAGATGTATGAATGTGTATATTATTTATTTATTTATAAATATGAATTATGTTATTAAAATAATATATTAAATAATAAAATATTATTTACATTAAAATGAAAAGTTTTACTCCCACCCTGACTCAGTTTTTGCCCTTCTCCCTCTACTCACATGTGTTTGCATTAATAATCACCTTGAGTAATTTTTATTTTTCAAGGCTTTCTTCATGCAAACAGAAGTACTTATATAGGCTATAATCTTACGTTACCCTCCTTTCTACAGCAAAGGAAGTATACTGTTAACAGTTGTAATCTGTTTTGTACCTTTTTTTCGCTTAGTAACTCTTTGAGATCTTTCTTTACATGTCATCTATCATGTACAGTTTCCTCATTTTTTTTTTAAGCTGCAAAGTTTGCCATCACTTAGATGTCCTGTGACTGGTGGTCATGGGAGTGGTGAACTATTATCATCACTGATGTTGTAAACAATGTTATA
The DNA here is from genome assembly GCF_049354715.1 of Callithrix jacchus. NCBI lineage: Eukaryota > Metazoa > Chordata > Mammalia > Primates > Cebidae > Callithrix > Callithrix jacchus. Next base: position 37,515,894 of record NC_133515.1, read on the forward strand.
GACATATTCTGTTCTTGTGCACGTATATCTACAACTGGCATTCTCAGAAATGGGATCATTGGGCAGAGTATGCATACATTTGTAATTCCAGTGGATATCATCAGACAATCTCTGTTTATATTCCATTAAGGTTTAGTGTGATTGGTTTAAAAGAAAATCTGATCTTAAACTCTGATTCTGAAAGACTAATAGTCCTTTGCATTTTCTCCTTTCTCTTTCTTTTTTTTTCTAATTAGTGCTGTAGAAAACAAAACATCACCACATTCAAAGTTCCAAGAAAGACAGTTCTGGTCAGGCCTAAAGGTGAGCAAAAACTGCAAAAAATGAAAAGGCAAATTTTGTAAAAATCCTGTTTACTATAGAACAAAGAACAACAAACTTCTTCTGTAAGAATGAGATAGTATTTTAGGCTTTGTGGTTCACATGGTCTCTATCAAATTACTCAGCTCTGCCACTGTAGCAGAAAAAACAGTACATAAACGGATGAGCATGGCTGTGTTTGAATCAAACTTATGAACACTGAAATTTGAATGTCAAGTAATTTTCTCATGGTTAAAGACAGGTTTAAAATATCTTGCTTAAAGACTGGTTTAAAATGTCCTTGAAAAATGTTAAAACCATTCTTAGCTTAGGGATTCTACAAAAAAACAGGCGACAGGCTAGATTTAACCCACATGCTATAGTTGGCTAACCGCTGGCCTTAAAATTATTGCTAAGTCAGTGGCAGTAGGGATGGGAAGGAGAAGAGGGTTCAAACAATCTTTAGAAGGAAGCTTTGAAAGGACTTGATAATTGATCGAGGGAAGATACATCCGGGACAATTAGAGATACAGAGTTCTAAGAGGTGGTTGGATACATGCATCTGAATTTCAGGAGACAGATCTGAGCTGGAGATTTGGGAGTCCCCTACCTGTAGGCAATATTTGGAGCCATGGTCATGAATGACAAGCTCTAAGGAAACTGAATGAAGCAAGAGAAGTAGGCTAAGGACAGAACCTTGGGAAATAAAGAAGAGAACGTAGAGCCTTCAGGGAAACTGTAGAATCAGTTGTGAGCCTAAGGATGATCACAAGAAAATGGCCTCAAGGAAGCTAAATGAAAGATTTTCAAGAATAAAGAAAAGAGTGTTAAATGCCACCAAAGAGAATTAAGAGAAAGACTGAAAATGTTTCTTGGATTTGACAATTAGAAGGACATAGGTGACCTCAGCAAGAGTGTTTTAATAGTGTGAATTAATATTTGTCATGTGTTGAATAGGGGAAAAGGCTTTCTGGGAAGAGGGAACAACATCAACAATGAGATAAAATGTGAAAAAATATTACATTTTAGTAAAACTAATAAATATAGTACTGGAAAGAAACTAGGCAAGCACCATAAAATTCACAGAAAGATCTAAATTTAGTAGAGGGAAAGGGCAACCAATATTTATTTTATAAGACTTTGTTATGATTACTTAATCCGCATTATCTTCAGACTCACAGGTGATTATTAATTTTTATGTATCAGAGCAGTGAAACTCTCAGCATTGAATGCCTTCTCAAGGTCACATGTCGGTAATATTGTCCCCAGTTTTGACAGTAGTTCTTTATGAATCATGTGGTTCTATGGTCTTAAACTCGATGGCCCCTGGCTCTGAGAGAAAATGAATTGGGAAAGAGGATTATTTATCTGGGAAGGCTCTAGTGAAGTTACTTGAGACTGACTTGGGGATGGTTATCTTAGAAAATGAAAATAAGATGAGCAAATACATGGAGGAGTCTGGAAAGAATCAAGTATTTATTCAGAGATGGTCTATTCTAAACTGGACAGTTCCAACAGGGCTAATTGTAGTGAGAATTTGAGTTAGACCAACTCCTTAGGTTTGTTAGAGACTATTACAGTTTCTTTTTGGAGAAAAGGTACATATTTACGTGATGTTTTAATTTAGCTCTTCCGCAATATTCTTCTTTGGAATGGACTTCTTACAGATGACACCTTGCAAGAACTAGGACTAGGGAAGCTGCTAAATCGTTACCTTCTTATAGCTCTTCTCAATGCCACACCGGGGCCAGATGTGGTTAAAAAGTGCAACCAGGTAAGTTGTGTAGTAACTGATTCTAATTTTCATTTCTAAAAAAATTAGCTATTAAAATCTATTACTGAGCAAAATAATTAAATGTGTGGTACTCATATAAAAATAGACAAATGAATGTAACAAACTAGAAATCCAGAGCACCTCTTCCATATTTAAGAAATAGCATACTGGTTCGAAAAGGAAAAATCACTTCATAAATGATGCTAGATGGCTGGCTGTTTACAAAAAGGAATGTTAGATCCTCACCTCTCACTATACACCAATAAAAATTTCAGATAAAATTTTTTAAAATATAAAAATGAAACTGTAAAATATACTAAGTGGTAAATGACTGTGCTTGAGAGTGAGGGAGTTCCTTCTAAACTTAAAGACAAAAGGAGAAATTCTGAGAAAAAGTAATAGACTTGATAAAAAATATAAAACTTCAGTGGATCAAAAAACATAAAAACGGGAAATAAAACATAAAACTGGGGAATGTGTGCATTGGGCTCACTATACTATTCTTTCCCCTGATGTTTATGTTTGAAATTTTCTGTAATAGAAAGGTAAAAAGAAAAGTGAAGAATATAGGAAATAAAAAGTTATTAACATGTAACAAAGATTAATCTTCACATTAAATAAAAAAGCTCTTTACAAATTAGTAAATAATTCAAATGTTCTGATTAAAAATGGCCGAAACACATGCAACAGTCAAGTCACCTAAAAGGATATGTAAAATTAACCTTAAAATATGTGAAAAATAATTAATAGTACTAATAATCAAAGAAATGGAAATTATTTATAGTAAGGATATTTATTTTACAAGTTGTGTTGGCAACATTTTTTTGCTGTTGTTTTAATTCCAGTGTTATAAACACAAGAAAACAACAGTTCCATCATTGCAGGGCACCATTCACCTAGAGTATGCAGTGCAGTGGTTCTAGAAAAGTCTCCTGCACTGGTAGAAGGAAGGATACAGCTCTTTGGAGAATATTTTGGCATTATGGATACAATACTTTTAAGTTTATATTCTTTGGCTTTGCCAAACTAAGTTGAAAATTAAAGATTCACATATAGATTTTAAGTATAAAGAATATTGTTACAGCATTATTATAATAGAAGATAGTTGGAAACACCTAAATATCCCTAAAAACATGATGGTCTTCTCATAAGATAAAAAAGTGAAAGGAAAATAAATCTCAGGACCTGTCTTAGATGCTTTTGGGTTCACGAAAGTTATGTTTTTGAAGAATTTTTAAGAATATGGGGAAATACTTATTTTATAATATGATTTAAACACATACACACACACAAAACTGTTCCCAGGTAGAATAGGGTACAGCTGCTTGTTCTCACAGTCCAATAGCAAGATGCAGACAGATTGGGAAAGAAGGGAGCTTATTTCTGCAAACAGTTAAAGAGAAAAGGTTTTAGTAACTCACCAGACCAACTGAAAGTTACAAGTTTGTTTTTTTCAGCACTTGCATGCATTCTAAGCTCCATGCTACTTGTGAGTGCACCTACAATTGAGAGTGTTGCATTCAGTATATATCTAATCTTTAACTAGGGTCTGGGGTATGGAAAGCTTTGTCTAGAGTATTGGAAAGTTTTTAAATCTTAAGTGGGGCCTGGTACAAGGAGTATGTGTAAGAACACTTTTATTATTTGATCAGACTTTAAGGTCTGGGAAAACCCAGGTGGGGTCTTAATGGGTTTGTTTTTGCATTTCAGCCAGCCCTTGTACTCAGGCATCAATTTCTCCAGTTCTTTAATGTTTAACTTACACATTCATCAAAATTATAGAAAAGGGTTAGTGAAAATTGATTTATTCTAGTTGCTAATAGAAATCTAGCCTGCCATAAAACTATACATCAATTATTAGCCAACCATGATTGTTCTGGCTATAGTTTTTATATCATACAGTTTTAAGCATTACATATTAAAAATTTAAATAATCATCCATGTTATTTTGTTCAGGTTTAGTTTAGTCCCCTCTGACCATAGAGTCTATTACAAAGTGGAGCAGAAGAAATATATTTACACAGCATTCTCTCCACAGCATATGGTTAGAAAACCAGGCCAAGAAAATAGATTTTTAGTGCTGGGATCACTAATGGAAAAGTTACATGGTTTAATGAGAATTTTATTGAGACTTGTGATACAAAAATAAGAGGAAAACAAGTGCAAGTGGCATTGAATTCCAAGCCAGTAAAGGCTGGTTTTAAAACTTTTAAAAAGAGACAGTTTGTATAACAAAACCTGTAGGATCTTCTGCCTTAGGCAGTCAGTGTGTCTGATTTTTCCTGAATAGTTGAAACAGGTAATTAAGGAATAGAGTAAGTCTTTTTCCTCAACCGTATTTTAAATGCTGACCAACCTTAGAAAGAGCACATTCTAGAACTTTTATTTAGTATGTTATATAATATATAGGGTGCATGTTAATTTTTTCCCCAACTCTCTATTTTCTATAAATAATGATCTTGTTGTTACCAACTGTAGCATAATCTATGTGATTGTCTAGGAATTTCTTTGAATAGTGTGATATTGTGGCAGGCCATGTTTCCATTAGCAAACAGAACAGTCGGTTTCCACAAACCCATTACTATAATTTTTATGAATGCATAAGATAATATTAAAAAACTGGAGAAACTGGTACCTGAGTACAAGAACTGGAATGCAAAAACCAACCCATTAGACCCCACCTGGGTTTTCTAGAATAATAAAAGCATTCTTACACATAGACCTCGTTCTGTCTTAAGAAACTTTCCAAGACTAGAGAAAGCTTTCCCGACCTTAGTCCCTTTAAAGATTAGACAGAGACTGAATGAAACACTCCCACTTGTAGGTACAATCCCACATGTAGCGTGGAGCTTTAAATATATACAAGCACTAGAAAAAAGCTTATAACTTTGAGTTGGTCTGGTGAGTTACTCTGACCTCCCTGTAACTGGTTGCAGAAATAAACCCCCTTCTTTCCCCACTGTCTGCATCTTGTTTTGGGACCTCAAGAACAAGCAACCAGACCTTGTTCTCTCAGGGATCAATGAATTTTTCCTTTCTCTCCTTTTCCCTCCCTTTTTTTTCTCTGATTTCTGCTATGAGGAAGGTTTTTTTTTCCTTTTAAAATTTTTCTAACATTCTTTCAAAACTTTTCTCAAAATCTTAAATTACTGTTAGGATGACATTGATAAAATGTAATTTCTATTTCCAAAAGAAAAATTGAATGAAGCTACATTGATTCATTTTGCTGTTTTATACTTAAAGCAATGTTGTAAATTGATAGACGATAACCATAATTAATTTCTTTCATTCTCTATATCTTCCATTTGATTCCTTAACTCTTAATTTATACAGATCATGTGCTAGGCCACCCAATTTCTTTATAATAGTGAATGTATGTATTTTAGAGTTGTATTGACCAAATATTTTGTTTCTTAGACGTTTCTGGGTTTTAGTTGTAAATTATGTTTTGTACAGATTTCATGACTCACAAGAGTATAGAATTACTAGCACTACTAGGGAATGTTCATAGAGAGTAGTGTATTTTAAGTTCTTACCATTAAAGAATGAATTTTCAAAACATAGCCTTTGACACAAAGGGAAATTTTTACAAATTTTTATTTAACCATAAACTACAAAATGGGGAGAATGATATTCAGCTTGCAGTATCACTATGAGATTCTGTTAGCAAGAGTTATTAGATAACTGTCATTGTAAACCAGCCATGTGTTTTGATTAACAGGTGGCAGCATGTCTACCAGAAAACTGGTTTGAAAATTCTGCCATGAGGACATCTATTCCACAGCTAGAAAACTTCATTCACTTTTTATTGCAGTCTGCACATAAATTATCTAGAAGTGAATTCAGGTAATGCATATTTTATTTTCACCTCTATAAACATAGTTCAAGTATTCTGTATGCTCTCTGCAATTTTTAGAAAGATTTGCATTTTTACTATACTTTAAAAAATTTGTTGAGACTTTGTGATACTGTAGGGTTAGTAGATATTTTTATGGTGACCTTTGGGATGGCTTATGTATATTCATATTTTAAAACATAAATCTCTCCCATATTAAGCACATTCAAAAAACTATAGCACAGGGGAATATAGAATTAAAACTATAAATCAAAAACCTTTTATTAAGCAGTTTTTAAATGTGCTTTTAATTTTCCTGACCATTTTTAAAGACTCAGCAGTTACTAAGTACAGGTCTTCAGCTTAGTATTTATCCAGCAGTAGCTAGCTATCTGTTCTGAATGTTTCATTCACAGCACCAGATGTTCAGGGGCTTAAACACAGTGATATTCCTATTAACTACGTCTTCAAAAAAAATTATTAAGCCCAGATTTGGCTGGGCACAGTGGCTCACATCTGTAATGTCAGCACTATAGGAGGCTGAGGTAGGAGAATCACTTGAACCCAGGAGTTTGAGAACAGTCTGGGAAACATAGCAAGACCCTGTCTCTAGAACAAAAAATTTAAAAAATTAGCCAGGCATGGTGGCACATGCCTGATTCCCAGCTACCGAGGATGCAGAGGTGGGAAGATTGCTTAAGCTGGGAGGTTGAGGATGCAATGAGCTATGATTGTGTCACTGTACTCCAGTCTGGCCAACAGAGCAAGACCAAGTCCCTTCAAAAAAAAAAAAAAAAAAGGCCCAGATTTGTATTATTTGCTAATGTCATGATGTGTGAATACGCTCCCACCATTGCTCCCACCACAATGTTTCATAAAAGCTGATAGCAACACAGCACTACTAAAATTTCTGATGATAGACTTACTCTGTGGTCTTCTACTTTTTACAGTAATTCACATTGGAATTTGCGGGAATACATCCACTAATGGTCTACATTTGAACTTTATAATTAATTGGAGATGGAAGCATCTCTCTGTATTTTCTGCTACTTTTAGATATTGGCTTAAGGTAAAGCTTTTGTTTTAGATTAACAGCAGATGATTAGGTTATGAATTGACCACTGTTCCCTCTACATTGCATTTTTAAAGGGAGAAATTTGTTTTTGTGGTTTTTTTTTTTTTTTCAGGAATGAAGTTGAAGAAATAATTCTTATTTTGGTGAAAATAAAAGCTTTGAATCAAGCAAAATCCTTCATAGGAGAGCATCACCTAGACCACCTTAAATCACTAATTAAAGAAGATTGAATAAATTTTATAGGAAAATGCTAAAATTTTAATATAGTTACACTCAATTCCTTTGCTTGAGAAGAAGCTGGTGCCTCTTCTTTATTCCCTGTAATAGAAGGTAGGATTTGCAAAAAAATGAGACTCTACCTCTGCATTCTCCCCATCCTCAACCTTCTGGCATCATGAAAAGCTGCCATGATTCTGTGGTGTTCTAAGAAATTAAATGCACTGGAGCATTAAGAGGTCAATGTGTTTCCCTTTGATTTTATTGACTGGTCTTTCAATTTTCTTAAAAGGGGAACTGGAGAAACTTTGCCATAGCTTAGGTGAACCATAATAACATCTTTTAGTTCTCTTTAACTACCTTTATTTAAAAATAAATTAATATGAAAAGCTCAGTTGGAGTAAATTATTTGCAAAGTATAAATGAGTAAGGCATTTACTGATTATCAAATTGTCCTTTAGAAATCTGTACCAATTTAATGTACCAACACAAGTGTGAGTGCCAATGAATCCCTACCAGCAGTAGGTATTATCATTTTTTAAAATGCATTGAAAATTTAATAGGTAAAAATAATCTTATTTTAATAGTTTATTTTGTTTTGGCTGTTAGAGAGTGAACATACAGATTTTGGCCATTTGTAATTATTTTTGAAATATCCATCTTTTTCTTGTGGACTTTAAGACATTTATATTTCTAAAGATATTGATCTTTTGCCCATGCTATGTGGCAGTTTTCCTTATTTGCCATTTTTCTTTTAATTTTGTCTTTTATTTTTTGAGACAGGGTCTGCCACTGTCACCAAGGCTGGAGTATAGTGGCACTTTCTCATCTCACAGCAACCTCTGCCTCCTGGGTTTAAGCAATCCTCCCACCTCAGCCTTTCAAGCAGCTGGGACTACAGGCATGTACCACCGTGCCCAGCTGATTTTTGTATCTTTTTGTGGAGGTGTTTTGAAACATTGGGTCTCAAACTCCTGATCTAAAGCAATCTACCCACCTTAACCTCCCAAAGTGCTGGGATTACAGGCTGGAGCCACCATATTTGGCCTTTCTTTTAATTTTGTTGATGTTTTTTGTTGCATTAAGTCATTACTTGTTACCAGGTTACTACTTTGTTGTTGTTTTTTTTGTCATTGGTGGTAGGACTAAGAAGGCAGCAGTTATTTTAAATACTCAGAACATGTGATACCTTTTTTGATAAAAATATTTGTCTAATAAGACTGAGGCAGGATAATCAAAAGAAATTAAGAAAATTTTCTAAAATGTTAGTTTACTAGTAATTTTTCTAAGTCTACTTACTAACTAACTTAATGGAAACCGTAAATACATTTTGCAAATTGTTGCCCAAAAGATAATTGGAAAAAATTGATTATATTGTAGGATTTGAATATATAGCCGACTTTTATGTCACCCCCTACCTTCAAAACTGAGTATAATTTATTTTAGGAGTTGGGTGTGTTATGTCTATTATAGCAGTGAGTATTTGTGATTCACCGAAGAATTTTTTAATGTTTATATTAGCTACACAAATTATACAAGAATAGAATCTCATCTAGAAAATTCAAACCATTGTTGAAAAGCAGTTAACATTTCTGCACTACTGTTGTCCCCAGAGGTAACTGCTGTTTTCATTTTAATGTTATCCTTTACCTCTTCTCTATTTACAGAAATGTTACGTGTTTGTATGTGTACATAAAGTTTTGGATTTTTTTACATAAGTAGCCGATACTTTATTGCATATGAAATTTGTCATTTTTTTCTATTAAAATACACATTTGGAAATTACCCTCTGACTTCTGGGTTTTTAACTAAAGATATGTTGGATATTTCCTTTATATTTTTAAGTTCAGCAGAGAAACCTTCCTAGCTTTTTGTGGAAAATATTAAAACTGCTTTCAAAATTACAGATTGACTTAAACTGCTGTAGTCAATTAAATTTCATTATACCTGGAGTTTTAACCCCAAGGTTTTTATATGGCCTATACCTTAATTCAAAAATTTACCTAAATCTCAATGGAAAATTATTTTTTTTCTTACTACTACGAAATGGATGAAATAGAGAGGGGTAACACAACTAGCAAGAACAAAACATTGAGTTGGCAAATCATACCACATCTTAATTCTTTCCCTGGATTTTTTTCAGCTTTTCATTCACATAAAGAATGTAAAATTTGGCTGGGCACAGTGGCTCGTGCCTGTAATCCCAGCACTTTGGGAGACTGGGGCGGGCATATCACCTGAGGTCAGGAGTTCATGACCAGCCTGACCAACATGGAGAAACCTCTACTAAAAATACAAAATTAGCCAGGCGTGGTGGTGCACATCTGTAATCTCAGCTACTCAGGAGGCTGAGGCAGGAGAATTGCTTGAACCCGGGAAGCGGAAGTTGCGGTGAGCCGAGACAGTGACATCGCACTCCAGCCTGGACAACGAGCGAAACTCCATCTCAAAAAGAAAAGTGAAATTTTTGCAGAATCAGACAGATGACTTTAAAGAATTTTTTTCATGATGAAAAAACCATCTCAAAACAATCGATTTTTGCATTTCTTAGGTCCTTGACAAAATGATACTTAGATATACCTAAGAAATGCCGTGTGATACAAATCCTGAAAAAGACATCATGAGAAAATAACAGCAATATCTATCATGAATGTAGAAATAAAACTCCTTAAAATAGCAAATCAAATCCAGCAATGTATAAAAAAATGGTAATATATCATAACCAAATAGGGTTTGTTTGGAAAGTAAGGTTGGTTTAGCATTAGAAAGTCAGCCAGTGTAATCACTCATAAACAGAATAAAGGAGAAAATCCACATCTCGATGACTGTACCAACGAATCATCTCTTACTACAAAAAAGTGTTTGACAAAATTCAGCACCCCCGAGACTACAAAAACCTTTCAGCAAAGTAGGTATCTAAATTCCTCAATCTGATAAAGGGCATCTGTGAGAAAAATCTATACCTAACATATAGGTGAAATATTAAAGCAAGCATTTCTGCTCTCACCATTTTCTGTTCAGTATTGTTCCAGAAGACATAGTCATACAATCAGTCAAGAAAAAAGTAGGCATAAACATTGAAAAGAGTTAAGATAGTCCATTAGTTCACCAGATGCAGTGGCTCAACCTGTAATCCCAACACTTTGTAAGACTGAGCTGGGAGAATTGTTTGATGCCCGGAGTTCAAGATGAGCCTTGGCAACAAGCTTGTTGTAAACATGAAGAGAAATGAAATGTCTTACACAGCATCCAGCACATAGGAGCCTTCTAATGAGGCAGAATAGCCTATCCCTGAAAAAGTGAAAGATACATCATTTCTCTAATCCTTCTAACAGGATAAACTAAATTTTTGATCTTTCTTGAATTATATAAAAGGCTTAGGGAGTTATTTCTTTTAAGCTTATAACTTCCCATCACAACACTACAGGGTAGGTTAGAAAATATATACACTTGAACAACATGGTAGAGTAGGCACATTCAACATCAGAAACACTGAAAAACAAGCTGGGGCTGGGTGTGGTGGCTTACATCTGTACTTGCAGCACTTTGGGAAGCTAAGCTGAGAGGATCGCTTGAGGCCAGGAGTTCGAGATCAGCCTAGTCAGCATAGTGAGACCCCATCTTTAAAAAATAATTAAAAAAAAAAAAAAAAAAAAACAGGAACAGGCATAGCCAGTTTTGTCATAACTCTGGAAAACAGTAAAATGTTTTATAGCAATGAAGCAAATGCTGAATCAAGAACAAGCAACTTTAAAATGGTGAGAAAGCCTTCTGACATTTCTGTTTGCCTTTACCCCACAAGCTCCCTGGTGTTGCAGCAGTCTTGAAAACAGCAACTACATTCTGTGTTGGACCCTGATTCCCATTTCTAGAGGAAGCAGAGCAGAACTTACAAATTCTTGTTTAAGTCTCTTGTAGCCTGTTTGGGGCTACTTAAAGGATTGACAGAGCACTCATCGCTATTTTACCTAACTTAGAACTCAGGCCAGAAAAAGTAGCATCACTTGAAAAAAGTGCAAGGTGAACAAACAACCTGCAAACACCTGGGTTGAAAGACTATAGTCAAGATATCCAAAAACCTGTCTATGTTCTGGGAGAAAAGGCTACAAAGGAGTTTCTTTGGGAAATTAGAATATTCAACAGCACATACAGGGAGATTTAGAAAACTACCTGCATACATAGCAAGAAGGATGCTCAGACAAGACCTGCAAAGACCCTACAGTATTGGGGCTGATTGCTAGGCTCAGTACAAGCCTGGCTAAGTATTGAGGGAAGAGCCCAGCACAGAACCAATCTGTAAAAACTGGAAAGATTGGGAGAGATGTTTGTCAACTAGCTTTAACTCCTTTATTTTAGAAGTAAAACATGACATCTAGCAATTCCACTCAAGACATATACCCAAAAGAACTTAAATACATATACATACATACTTGTTATGTCAATATTTACTGCATTATTCACAATAGCCAAAAGGTAGAAATATCCCAACGTTCAACAGAAGATGGATGAAGAAATAGAATGTGTATACAATGGAATATTATTTAGTCATAAAAACAAATGAAATTGATACATGCCACAATACAGGTGAATCTTAGAAACATTATGCTATGTGAAGTAAGACAGACACAAAAGGACAAATATTGGATGGTTCTGCTAATAAGTAACTATAATAGGCAAATTAATAGAAGGTAGATTCAACCAAGCACAGTAGCTCATGCCTATAATCCTAGCACTTTGAGAGCCAAGGTGGAGGACTGCTTGAGGCCAGGAGCATAGGAAACATAGCAAGACCACATCTCTACAAAAAACCAGCCACATGTGCCTGTAGTCCTAGCTACTCAAGGAGGCTGAGGTGGGAGGATTCCTGGAGCCCAAAATTTTGAGGCTGCAGTGAGCTATGGTCACACCATTGCACTCCTACCTGGGTGATGGAATAAGGCCTTATCTCAAAAATGAAAGATTTGAGGTTACCTGGGGCTGGGAGAGATACAGGAGTGACGTTATTGCTTAACAGTTAACAGAATTTCGGTTTGGGGTGATGAGAAAATTTTGGAAACAGTAATAATAATTTCACAACACTGTGAAGGTAATTAATGCCTCTGAATTGTATGTCAAATGTTTACAATGGCAAATTATGTTATATATGTCCTACCACAATAAAAAAGCTTTAGACTATGCACATTTAATTTTATTTCTGGGGGAATATTTGTAAGAATTTTAAAGATATTCCTACAGAGTAAAAATCACGATGTTTTTGAGCACCTGTACTTACTTGAGCTGATCATACATATTTGCAGAGCTTTAGATCCTGAAATACACCCATCTACCATTCTACCAAGCTTGACACGTGTTTATCAAGGCAGTAAAAGAACAGGTTTTAATAGCTATCTTCTAACAAGATAAAGAGAAGAAAAGTAAAAGATACAGGCTCTTGTTAATCTTTTATTTTGAGAAGTTCTTTTTAGAGATTATCTCAACAAATAATCTAAAGAAGTGAAGGACAGGTTATCTATCACTTGTTGACAGTAGTTAGATGACTATATAATCATTAGTGAAAAAGATGAAGGAAGCAGCTGGAAGCTGCTGACAGACCCCTAGACAATCTCCCTGGACAGACCCCTCCAAGGAGATTGGAAGCCTCTATTCTAGAGAATCTGACCAAACCAAAACGTTCATGTGGAGGAGGGGACTCCCAAAAAAGCCCATTCAGATAACCCTAAAGTCAACCCCTTCCCACAGTCCAACGCTGTCCAAGTTTTTTAGTTCTTCATTCAACCATAAGACAGCCAAGGATTACCAGTATCCTGGAAAAGCCTGAAATATAGACAACAAAAATAAATACAGAAAGAAATTTGGAGTAAACAGATGTGCGAACTATTTTAAACGAAAAAAATACAAACACTATAATGAATCACCTTATCTATGAACAAACCCATAGATAAAGGCTTTTTCTTTATAAGAAAAGAAACTTTCACAAAGCAAGAAGGGTTCCTAAGATTTAAAAATAGCAAAGAGTTGGAAGATTGAGCTAAAGAGCTAAAAAACAAGAGACTGGGGTAGGAGAGGGAGGTAAGAAAACAGATAGCTGGTGCTGGATATCCAACATCCAAATAACAGTTGTGAGAACAAAGCAGCAGAGAATAAATCAACTGATGCTAAACATCTCCCAGATCCGACAGAAATGAGTTCCTACCTTGGAAAGATTCACCTAAAGTCCAATAAAATGGATAAATATAGACCCACACGAAGGCACAGCATCGTGAATTTTATATGAGAAACAGAAACCGAAATGGCTTTGGATTTCTCAATACAATAATGGAAATTAAGAAAATGGAGCAACAATATTTTTAAAGTTCTGAAAGAACATTACTTCCCACCTAAATGTATAAAATATCAATCAAACATGAAAGACATGCAATGTCTCAAAAACTTTACCTCCACCCAAACTTCCTCTAGAAGCTACCAAAGGAGGTGCTCCAACAAAACAAGTTAGTACTGAATAAAATGGAAAACATGGAATCTAGAAAGCAGCTGAGCACAGGAAAGAAGTTCGTCCTAAGATAGCTAGGAACCAGAGGGCAGATCTGAAGGTAACTCAATGGACAGTTTGGGAGTTGCCTGCAAGATTTAGGATACTACTGTACTTTTTAACCTGAGCGACAGTATGCCCAGGTGAATACGGACCAAATTATATGCTTTTCTTTAGCATGTTTGATTATATCACAGCTTTCCATTCTGTGCTGCATGGATCAGCAACAACACTCACATCATCCCAAAGGTACTGTTTTGACCTAATCCTAAAATAGAGTTTGATTCATCATGCTTTGAGAATAAAAAAATATACTTCCTTTAACCACATTTCTGTCACATTCAGTTACCCAGCCCATGCTATAATCCTGCCAAATACCCTGTCATGAGCCTTCTGTTTAGCAGAACTCACTCATAACCTTAGCTATGAACGTGCTCAAAATTGGCTTTTGTAAACTCTCAGGGGAAGCTGAAGCCAGACTGTGACCCAAAGACTGTAATGTTTTCCTTGAAGCCTTGATGCAACAATAGCAATACTGCCCCTTTATACTGGCTAACAGGTTTTTCAAAATTAAATGTATTGTTGAAGAATATATATGTTAGAAGTAAACTAAAAGAAACGCAAGGGAATGATTAACGAGTCAAGATATTTACATTTAAAAAGGAGAGGGATACAATTGCAAACACGCAGGAGTCTTCTTAGATCTTTTTAAATGTTTTATTTCTTAACCGTCTTAGATATTACTAAATGTTCTATTTCTTAACCTGACAGTGGGTACATGAATGTTTATTATTCTGTAATTCATACATTGTTGTGTTTATAAACTTTTCAAAATTTACAAAAAATCACATCATCTATTCCCCTTGCTCATTTTACATGCTCATTAAAGAACATTAGCTTTGCCTCCAATAAGCAAATGGACATGGGACCACTTGGCATGTGTAATTCTCTTTTTAGAGTAATAAACTGGTGTACAAGTTTTATTTTAGAAAAAAGTATTAATAAAACAATAAAGGCTTAGTTCACATAATTACTATGTTCCTATAAATGAAATTAAATTGGTCTCAAAATATAGCCTCTTAGAGCCAATATATCTTCTGCAACTAACCAAATTCATTCTCTGAATCAAGATCTTTGTGATGCTTCAATTTCTTCCCATATCGCAGCTTCAATTTTTGTAGTATCATATTCCCTCATCATATCAAATTCAAGCCACGGCTGACTCCACTTCTGAGCTTCTTTCATTTGCTTTTCAGTTAAACAAAGATCAAATCTGATTCCTTTAATATTAAAATTTGGGCGTTCCCAGCGTTTAGACCAGGGCTTAGGTTTCATTTTCACTTTCAGCTAAGGAAGATTTAAAAAAAAGAAAAAAATAATTAGGCTGATAGGCATAAGCCAAAATTCTTCTGAAGTTTTCATTAAGATGATTCTTTCTTATTTTAAACTTGAACTTCTAGTTTCAAATGTATAACACATACCATATTAACAGGAATTTCTTGGGTAGGCTCTTGTGGTACTGGCTTCATATTCACATCAAAAGTGCTATATTCAGGAAGGGCATCTCGTAAATATAGCAAGCTATCATCCAGCCGTTTCTCTAATTTAACCACTTGAATCTCCTGGATTCGAGGATTATAAAGTTCAAAGCAAATCTCGACACCTAAATAGACACGAAAACATATTCTTATCATCTAAGTCCACATTCCTATGCATCTCATACTACAGTAAAAGCATTTCATAAAGGAATTAGCACAAAGTTTTGCATGGAGAAAACATGCCATTAATTTGAAATTTTTAAGAAAAAGATTACTGAAAGAAATAGAAATAAGCTAAAATCCATTTAAATATAAAGTGAGAAAGTCTGAATTCGAACGATAGTCTAAAAAAGAAAAAATGGTTTTTATAAATATGTTGTCACATATCTTTTCAATTCTCATAGTAGTAACTTCAGAGAAGGTCTGAATTCTTCCCTATGTCATGTTTTTACCTCCCAATTACCTGAAGAAAAATCAGTCTTCCATGTTAAGAGTTTAAGATTTATGATGCAAAAGGGGTAAGTAAATTTTTAAGTTCCAACTTTGGTTAGACGCTCCTTTGATTAAGGATTAGTTGCTTGTTTTGCCTATTGCCCTTCCACCTTTCACCATGTGAGGGCACAGTGCTTGGCCCTTCCAGAGCACAAACAACAATGCACCATCTCAGAAGCAGGGAAGGAGGCCTTATGAAATACCAAACCTGCCTGCACCTTGATCTTAGATTTCCCAACTTCCGGAACTGTGAGAAATAAATTTCTGTTCTTTCTAAACTACCCAGTCTGTAGCATTTTGTCACAACAGCACAGAGTAAGACACCAGAAATGTAAACCAGAGAGACTGCACAAATGCAGGCAGACAATGGTGACATGGATGACGGTGACAGCAATGGAGAGGGACGAACAGACAAAATCGCAATATAGTTTTTGGAGACTGTGCCAAGAAAACCTGATTGACCACATATGTGAAAATAAGTGGATAGGCAGTGGTACCATTTATGGAAATAGAAAAGACTGTGAGTGGAACACCCTGCAAGGGAAAATAAAGGGTTCTGTTTTCAAATTATGCTGATAAGACATCTCAATAGAGTATTGATCAAGTAGTTACATATGCAAATCAGGAACTTGAAAAGGGTCAGTCCTGGAGTTATAAATTTGGAAGTTATCATTATACAGATGGTATACAAAGCCACTGGACAAGAAGGAAACACTAATGCAGGAAGCAGTGATGGGGAAGGTTGAAGTGGGTTATAATAATAGTCAGACATATTATAGAGAATGGCAGGAGGGAGCTAATCCTTTTTGAGTATTCTGTGTCTAGTATATCAAGTATAGTATCTCACAGCTGATTGACTAGAACCATGCAGAGTGGAAACTATAACATCTTAATGCTTAAAGAAAATCAAATGACTCACTCCTATGCTCATTTACTTCTATTATAAGGCCTTTCCAAGTATTTGACCTGATTTAAGGCACAAATTTTTGTGATCAGTCAAGTCCTGCTGAATGCCTACATGCACAGCCCACTAGGTCATTACAGAATAAGCAAGACAGCAACTGCTCTCAGGATCTTTGAAAATAAGAATACTTTGTTGTTGGAAATCATGAAGCATACAACTTTATAAACTTAACTGTACCTGCCATTTTAATTCATAATCTTGCTAGTTTTACTACTTGTTCCTCTGCCTATTAGGAACAGTATACAAACACAATTTTGCCTTTTTAAAATTCCTCCCAAATCATATGAAACAGTGATGATTTTGTTTTGTGTCATAACATAAAGTAAAATGTGGGTATTCATTTTAGGAGCAAGTAATTCATGAGGACATTAATGTCTGTCTTAAAGTACTCATGGGTTATTTACTCCTAAAAGGAATATCCCCACACTGCTTTATAGTCATTTATTTCCCCACTTTGATGTTGCCATGGTTTGCGAATTCTACTTCTAATGACTGTTGTTCCAACCATATTTAATCATTAACCTCAAATCTCAATCCATTTTAAAGCCACAGGCTCCACATCTCCCCTTACAGTCCCCTTTTACTTTCAAGTCTCAGATTTCTTATCCCAGGATGCAGAAACAAAAAGAAATCCTGAGATAACATTTTCTAGACACTGAAAATCATGAAATAAAACTTACCTTGTCCTTCAATAATATTCCTAAGGATAAAAGTAGCTCCAAGTCCTTTTCCTGATCGCTGGATGCAAATCCCCAGAAACTGGCTGATTTTTCCATTGGCATATGGGTCGGATGTAGTAACACGAAGAATACTTCCTACAAGTTCAAAAGAGAAGTAAACTTCTTTTCAGCACACCCAGCTGAGAAGTAAACTTTATATAAGATGCAGAAACAAACAAACAGCATTTCTAGATAACTTCTTAACTGCCTAAATCTTTTAATGTAGGAATAAATACCTCATATCGCATAACCCAGGTATGTAAAAAACAATCTTCTTTATGCAAAGAAACTAACCATCCAATCACTAATAATAAAAGCATACAGCTCTTACTGACCAACATAGAACTCTGGAATGTGGAGTACTTTTCTCCTTTCTAACATATCTTTTCTTTCTATTTGAAATTTCAGAGGATGTGTTCTTCCCCTTCGAGGAATGAATTCAGGACTCAAGAACCTGTGAAAAAAACAATAAATAAATTAATTAAAAGTAAACTTAAAAGGCTGCTAGAAGAAAAATTGTTGCTTTTCAAAGAAATTAAAGAATATGATATTGACATGTTTTATTCTTCATGGTCTAAATAAAAGTCAATCTTATTTCTAAAATTTTTAAAGCTCATGAAAATAGCTAACAATTCCTGAGTACTGACCTGGTATTTTGTTAAAAGCTTTATAAAATGTCTATTGCATAAATTAATCCTTCTAGCAACCATGTGGGTTTGGTGTTATCTCCTTTTTACAGAGCAAGAAACTGAAGCTTAAAAAAGGTGAATAACTAACCCATTACCATAATAGCTATAAATCTGCAAAGATTTAAATGTAGGCATGCCTCTCAATCTCCAGAGCTTATAACCATAATTACAAGCCTCACACTGAGCTATACATGCTATAGTAAATTATGTCAGAAAATATATAAACATATAAATCAGTATTATAAATGGACTTTTAAAATGATCTTCTTGATCACAGAAGATGGCCCTGGAGATGGTGCTGAAGAACTTGCAGCATCTATGGGCTTGTCTGCTGTGTTTGCTGGTCAAGTCTATAGACCAGTTTGAATATGATGGTTGTGACAACTGTGATCCCTATGTACAGATGAAGAATAATAACCGAGAGATGGTATATGACCACACTAGCTCTTCCTTTGATGGAATCATTGCAATGATGAGTCCAGAGGACAGCTAGGTCTCCAAGTGTCAGCTAGTCAGTAACTTTAAGCCAGGTGTATATGCAGTGTCATTCACTAGTTGCCTGCCCCAAGGAATCATGTGGAAGTGAAAAGTCGAGGAGTGATCTCCAAATCCAGAGACACAGCTTCAGCACATCATGTCCCTGAACCATTTTATCTTCTTTGGATGACAGGTGAGGGTGGGAGAGATTTGGCCTGGTGGATTAACAGATGGAATTGAGGAGAAAGTACAATGCTGATCTTCCTATCCATGGCCCAGGGCTGCGCCTTGCCCATGGCAAGGACTCTAGGTCAAATGCCAATAAATATGAACCTCTAGAAAGTTAAGGCCATGACACATCTTTGCCTCCCTCTCCCTTTCTCTTAGGCATGGTAAGAGCTTATTTATCCTGTAAGAATCTTCCCAGAGCAGCAGAGGCCCTTCTACTCCCTATTGACTGTCTCTGAACTTCTAGCATTGCAGCCTTTCTAGTTTGCAAGAAACTAGAAAGTTTCCTTACCTTCTGCCTATCATAAGGTGCCATCCAGAGGCCAGGTAACCCCATCAGCTTGGTAGTCCTGGTGTCTCATGGTTGTATCTTTCTGCCCTCTAGACCTGGCACAGCAGTATCGTTTGAAGAAATCCTGAGGCTTCATAGTGCTCTTTGCTCCTTGACCACGTTTAATAATTCCTGTTTTTTCCCCCTGCTCCCCCTATACCTTAGGCCAGTGCCACATCCTTGCATTTCACATTCTCCTAACTGGAGACCCTTGGGCATTAGGTGACTGCTGGGTCCTACTCTGCCTTCTTTGTGCCTCTGTATGAAATAAGCCCTTCCTTTTCTCCTCTGGCCTAGTAGGGAACCTTGGGTAATGTCTCATTTTTGGCCAAGGTGAGGTATTTGTTTTAGAATAAAAAATTCACCATAAATTATTATTTACTTAAATTTCTAGAAATTTCTAGAAAATAAAAAGAGAATGATTAGACCCTGCCTGTTTATCTCAGGATTGTTGTGATTGCAGAAATGAAGCTATATAAAAATTGTGTGAGTCTTATAAAGGTGAAATCCTTTTGCTCAAAAAAATAATAATAATAATCTTTTTTACTTCTATAACTAATTTTAAACTAATTATGAAATATTTAATCTACATTAAAAATATATATGACAGTACAATGAATATTCATGTCTCTACCACCCACCTCAAGAAATAAATTACCAATATTGTAGAAGCCCCTGTGTATTCCTTCCTACTCCCTATAACTACTATCCTAAATTTGGTCATTATCCCCATGAATTTTTCTTCAATTTTCTACTTTGAAAATTTTAAAACCTACCAAAAATAGTAATACAATGAACACCTGTAGATCCTTCATTTTACTTTTACCAACTGCTCAAATTTCACTGTATTTGCTTTATGCATATGTATCATTTTTTTCTGAACCATTTGAAAATGTCAGCCAGGTGTGGTGGCTTACATCTGTTATCCCAACACTTGGGAGGCTGAGGAGGGTGGACCTTTGAGCCCACGAGTTCCAGACCAGCCTGGGCAATATAGTGAGACCTCGTTCTAAAAAAAAAAAAAAAAAAATTTTTTAAATGCCAGGCATGGTGGTGGGTACTTGTAATCCCAGCTGCTTGGGACGCTGAATAGGGAGGGGTCCAGGAGTGGGAGGTTACAGAGCCAGGATCATGCCACTGCACTCCAGCCGGGGTGACAGAGCAAGGCTCTGTCTCAAAAAAATGGAAAAGCAAGGCATTTCATTCTTCAATAATTTAGAAGGCTTATTCTAAGAATAAGGACTGGCTCCTATATTATCATGATACCCTTATGACACCTATAAAAGTTAGCATTAATTTGAAAGCATAATCCAATACAAATGTTTCCAATCTTTTGGCTTCCCTGAGACATGCTGGAAGAATTATCTTGAGCCACACATAAAATAAACTAAGAATGGTTGGTGAGCCAAAAAAAAAAAGGCAAAAAAAATCTCATAATGGTTTAAGAAAGCTGACAAATTTGTGTTGGGCCACATTTAAAGCTGTCCGAGGCTGCACGATGGGCTGCAGGTAGACAAGCTTGATCTAATACAGAGTGCATACTAAAATACATGTCATCAACCTGGGAAGGTATTTTACATCTATTCGTTGCTCAATTCAAAATACAATCAAGCTTCACAGATCATATTTGGTTGTTAGTCTCTTAAACTAGGACTTTTCCCCATCTTTGTATTTTTATACCATTAAATGTTTTGAACAGTCAAGGCCTACTATCTTATTCCTGGATTCTGGATTGTTTCCACATGCCTAGACTAAGGTTAAATGATTTTAGAATATTACAGAGATGATGATGTGAACAACATATTCTGTCACATCAGGAGACACATAATATCAGCTGGTACCACTAGTCGTAAAGTTAGGTTTGACTGTACCGAAAAGTTTCAGAATGTCCCCCTTACATTTCTTTTTACTTTACATATGCATGTATGTCTAGGCAACATATATTGTTTAGTATAGTTTTTTGTTTTTTTCTGAGATGGAGTCTTGCTCTGTTGCCGAGGCTGGAGAGCAGTGGAGTGATCTCAGCTCACTGCAACCTCCACATCCCGGGTTCAAGCAATTCTTCTGCCTCAGCCTCCCGAGTAGCTGGGATTACAGGCACATGCCACTAACACTGGCTTTTTTTTGTTTTTTGTATTTTTAGTAGAGATGGGGGTTTCACCAAGCTGGTCTCAAACTCCTGACTTCATGATCTGCCCTCCTTGACCTCCCTAAGTACTGAGAGACAATGCACCTGGCCTATAGTTTTAAACTTCATAAAAATAACATCCTACTACATTAATGATTCTACAGGGTTTTTTTTACACATATTTGTAAAATCATCCATGTTTAAAAGTTAGCTCTAGTTCATTTTTCACTGCTGTACAATATTCTGTCATATGAATGGATCTGCCTATTCACCTACTGATGGATATGTAGGCTGCCTCTGAATTTTTGTTACAAAAAATACTGTTACACTCATTCTTGTACTTGTCTGCTTGTACATACATGTTAGAGTTTCTTTAGGCTGTGTGTCTTCTGAGAAGATATACACAACTTAAACTTACTAAATTCTGTCAAATTGTTCTCCAGAGCATATAATTCACATTCCTATTTAAGTGAATTCTATTAAATATCACCTTTTAAGAGAGATATTCCACGGGTGGATCAGGAGTTCAAGACTAGCCTGGCCATGATGATGAAACCCCCATCTCTACTAAAAATACAAAAATTAGCTGGGCGTGGTGGTGCATGCCTTTAATCCCAGCTACTTGGGACGCTGAGGCAGGAGAATGGCTTGAACCGGGAAGCAGTGGTTGCAGTGAGCCAAGATCATGCCCCTGCACTCCAGCCTGGGCAACAAGAGCAAAACTGTGTCTCAAAACAAAACAAAAGACAGAGAGAGATTCTAGTTTTACCTTCAAAAAAAAGTTTTTATTAGGAAATATTTTCTGAATTTCTAGGTTCTCTAACTCAGCAAGTTTACTTCTATTTAAATCCATGGAATATTTTAAATGTTAAACAACAACAACAAAAGCCAGGTGTGGTGCCTGTAGTTCCAGCTATTCAGGAGGCTGAGACGGGAGGATCACTAGAGCCCATGAGTTTGAGGCTGCTGTGAGCTAAATCACCATTGTATTCGAGCCTGGGTGACTGAGCAAGATTCAGAAATTAAAAAAAAAAAGAAAAGAAAAAAAATCCCAGAAGTAATCCAATCGACAACCTACAGCCCTTTCAAGAAGCCTATAATCATATCAGGTTTTTGCTCTGAACTCTGGCTTTTTAAAAAGATTGTTACACAGCTCTTTTTTCAGGTCTTAAGTCCTTCAAATTTACATGTATCTTCAAGATTACCACCACTCATTTAAGTTTTTATTCACACTGTTTTGATAAGTAAGTTTCAGACATAATTCAGAGGCAATTTTTACTATGCCATGTCTGCCAAAACTTCCAACCTAAACTATAACCAATGTTTTAAGTTGGCCGATCGATTCCTATCCAGGATTAAGGGTCTTTTGAAAGAAAAGAACGGCTCGTGAACGTAAACCAGTACAAATAGGATGTACCTCAGACAGAGGAAAGTGCTTAAAATACGGGGAATCCCTACTTGAAGTTCTGACTCAATAAAACTGCAAAGAAGTTCAATGCTGGCTTGGGGAGACTCGAGGAAGACAGAACAGAGAGATGCGCTTTACAAATGCAGGCTCAGGAATCCTACACACCCCCAGGTGCAGGGGGAGGTGCACTCCCCACCTTAGAGCCGGGACGTCCAACGTGAATCCGCTCACGCGCGCATCGACCCCAGTTGCCAGCCTGGCGCCAGGGCAGAGCCTCACCTGCGTTCCTGTTGCGCGAGGCGGTGCTTATCCTCAAAGACTGGTTTCGGCGGCGGCTGGAAGGCGCCGGGCTCGGAAGGCCCAGTGCTCTGTTGCCGGACATGCCCTGCGTGAAACCCTGGGAGAGAGGACGACGGAGGTCAGGACTCTCGTGCCCGCCCTGAGATCCTGCAGACCCCCGCAATCTCCCCCAATGCCAGGGTTGCCTCTGATATCCAGGCTCGCGTCCTCCATCCTGACCTTGGGCTCCTAACGCCCCAGAGCTCGCAAGTCCCGTCCCACTTACTGCAGGCGATAGAGGTCTGAGCGGGGAGCAGCGTCCTGGCGGCTTGGAAACTCCGGCCTAGGCCCATTGCAGCCCCTTGCCCCGCTGCAAAGCAGGACGCCATGTCAGCTAGCTCACGTCAAGACTACAACTCCCAGTAATCAGTGCGATGCGGTTGCAGCTACCTGCCACCGGATGGCGGCTGCTATGGGACAAAATGAATAAGTTTCTCCCCAACTCCTTTCCTGACGTCTTAGGAAAAGTGCAAATTTCTCTAGTTATCCATAATGCGCCAAGTTACACCTCTCCCACAGGGGTGTTCTCCCAGCCTAGAAACCTCTTTCCTCCCCACCTCTGAATCAACTATCTTCTCAGGCAAGCTTTCGCTATGCAAAAATCACTGTAGGCCCTCGTTCCCACTAGGTGCCTTGATGGGCAGCTCTGATCTCATTTGCAATTCTTTCTTGTGTAATCATTAGATTAGTATTTAAATCTGCCATTATAGTGTAATGAGGCAATGGAAGGGACAAAGTCTTTTTGCTCACCGTTTTATCCCAGCACTTAGCACCTACCTGGGCCTTAACTAAATCTTTGTTTTTCTTTTGTTTTTGTTTTTGTTTTTTTTTTTTTGAGACAGGGTCTTCCTCTGATGCCCAGGCTGGAGTACAGTGGCCTGATCATGGCTCCGCAGCCTCCAGCTCCTGAGTTCAGGCAATCCTCTCACCTCAGCCTTCTGAGTAGCTGAGACTACCGTCTCGCACCATCACTCCCAGCTAATTTTACTAATTCTTTGTTGAATGCACAGAAAGGAGAATTAAATAGTTTCTGACAGAACTGCTGGCCTGAAGTCCTTGAGACTACAGAACGCATTAAGCCTTTGAAGAACCCAAATGAATTTGGGCTGGGCAACTGTGGATATGGATAGGTGGGAGAAGTAAAGCTAAAAAAGGTAAATTGTAAGTCTTGTAAGAAATATGGAAAATGACTGAGCATGGTGGGGCATGCCTATAATCCCAGCATTTTGGGAGGCCAATGCAGGAGAATCCCTTGAGCACGTAAGTTGGAAACCAGCCTGGGCAACATAGTGAGACCTTGTATCTAAGAAACAAGCACAAAGCCAGGGGCAGTGACTACACCTGTAACCCCTGCATTTTTGGGAGGCCGAACTGGGCAGATCACCTGAGATCAGGAATGTGAGACCAGCTTGGCCAACATGGTGAAATCCCGTTTCTATTAAACATACAAAAATAAGCCAGATGTGATGGCAGGTGTCTGTAATCCCAACTTCTTGGGAGGCTGAGGCAGGAGAATCACTTGAACCTAGGAAGCCAAGGTTGCAGTGAGCCAAGATTGTACCATTGCACTCTAGCCTGGGCAACAAGAGTGAAACTCTGTCTCAAAAAAAAAAAAAAGGAAGAAAGAAAAGAAAAAGAAACAAACATACCAAAAAAGACATTTGGTATTTGTTATCTCAGCAATGGTGACAAAATAGAAGGATTTAACACTTAAGAGTAATGTGATTATTTGACTATATGTTAGTCATTCCAGTTGCATTAGTATCCCAAAGCTACCTAAAATTTAGCATATCCATACTGAGTTCCAGACTTCCTTTCTAGTATTGGCAATCTCAAGGAATGAGTTCAGCATCTACTCTCCTGCCTAAGCCAAAAATCTCAGTGTTATCCTTGATTCCTCCCTATGTTCCCGTGGATGAAGTTCCAAAAACTATTCCTGGCACCATCAGATATCTCAGGAATCCATATACTTTCTCATCCTCCTATCCATATTTCCAATCTAGGACACCATTTTTTCTCTTCAGGATCCCTGGAGATCCCTGCAACAGACTTCTCATTAGTCTTCCTGCCTCTAGTTACCTCCAGTCCTTCACACAGCAACCAAAAATGATGGCTCAGAATACATACCCTGTTCTTGTCTTTCCCCAGTTTAAAGCCTTACTGTTTATTTTGGACACAAATCAAATACTCAAAAAATCAACCAATCTCTGCAGCTTGGCCCCCAAACTCTGGCTTGCCATCCTGAAGAACATGAGCTGTTTCATCAACCTTGAGGAACAGGGTCATGTTTTGAGCACAGAATTCAAGGTGCTGTGAAGAAAGGGCCTTCTATTTTAACTCTAGCTTCTTTTTTTTTTTTTTTTTTTGAGACAGAGTTTCACTCTTGTTACCCAGTCTGGAGTGCAATGGCGCGATCTCGGCTCACCACAAAGCTCCACCTCCTGGGTTCAAGCAATTCTTCCACCTCAGCCTCCTGAGTAGCTAGCTGGGATTACAGGCACGCGCCATCATGCCCAGCTAATTTTTTGTATTTTTAGTAGAGACAGCGTTTCACCATGTTGACCAGGATGGTCTCAATCTCTTGACCTCGTGATCCACTCACCTCGGCCTCCCAAAGTGCTGGGATTACAGGCTTGAGCCACCGCGCCCGGCCAACTCTAGCTTCTTTGATTAGAATAAGAATTTATTCTATAAATGACATGAAATTGCACAACCAAAATTTCAGATGAGCAGTATTTTGGCTCTTCTGCCTACCCAAAAAAGTAGACTTCGAGCCCTTAAGAGTGAAAAGAAGGAGAGGCAAAGATAATCATAACTGGTAGTGGTGAAGATTTTTCTGTATTAACTACAGAAAACTTGGCCTTCACTCTTGCTAGGATTGGTCCTATGGGTAGTGGCAGAGAAGTAAGACAGACCTTTACAGGAAGATGGCAGGAAATTTACTAGACATTATCAAGACACACTTGCTGCCCTCCCTGACAAAACTAGAAGAATAAACCTAAAGAATCTTAGTTAATTTTTTCCCACATTCCTGCCCACCCAACATCCATCAGGCCATTTTGACCTTATCCTAATGTGGAGAATGAGCTGGAGTTTAAATTATTTCACCAAACAACTTCATGGAGCAAAATCAACGAGCACAGAGCTGCCTCAACCATTTTGTCAGCTGATTACAAGAATGGAACTTTGATTATTTACTTCTGTGTTTTACAGCCATGGAAAGGAGATCATGAACATCATTACATGATGTTCAGCCAAGGGAAGAAAGTGTTCCAGGCAAACTGGCTGATTTAGCTTATTGTGACATCAGGATCCTTGTCTGTTTTGCTCATTATTACACACTCTAGTAGAGTATCTGGCACCCAATAAATATTTCCAAGTAAAATTAGGTAGATCACTCTGATTGTACTTTAGAAAAATGGGTGGGAAGCAGGAAATTATTGGAATATTCCAAAAGAGAGATGGTGCTAACCTGGAAGCAAAAAAAATGATTCTTAAAGTGTGAGCCCTTGACTAGCAACATCAGCTTAACCAGAACATGTTAAAATACAAATTCTCAGGTCCCACCCCCAGACTTACTGAATTTAAAACTCTGGGCATGGAACCCAGCATTCTGTGCTTTAACAAATCCTCCAGGTGATTCTGATAGTTACTCCAATTTGGAAACAATAGAGGTAGAGGCAATGGTGATAGAAAGAAGTATTTTTTTTTTTCGTCTCTCAATCTATTTGTGAGGTAGAGTCAGTAAAATGATTTCTGAAGTATACTAGCTATTAATCTTAGCTAGTATAATTACTATATAAGGCAGAGAGGTTCCCATCTCTGCCTTCACTTCTTCGTGGGTAATAGGATGGAAATATACCTACCTCAATGGGTTGGTGTAAGGATCAAATTGAGATAATGCATAAATAAAGTTTGGGGATAAATGTATAGATCATAATGAATTTTTTCCAATCTCATTGAGATATGATTGAAAAATAAAATTTGTATATATTTATATACTTAAGGTATACAACATGATGATTTGATATACATATGAAATGTGAAATGATTACCACAGTTGAGTTAATTAACATCCTTCACCTAATTTTAAAAAAAAAAGCTTTTTGTAAAACTTACTTTAAAGATGCCAGCAAGAGGAAATTATAATTTGATTCATCTATTAACACATCCAAAAAAAGAATCTTCTATACCTAGAAAACCCTAAATATGCTACTGTAAGAATTCTAGTCCTGTTAAGCAACTTGAGTAAAGTTTCAGGATACACAATTAATATGCAGAAATCAATAGCATGTCTATACACCAACAATGATCAAGTTGAAAACCAAATCAAGAATGCAATTCCATTTACAATAGCCACCAAAAAAAAAAAAGCCTAGGAATACGTCTAACCAAAGAGATGAAATCCCTACAACAAGAGCCACAAAACACAGCTGAAATAAATTATAGATAACACAAACAAATGGAAAAACATTCCATGCTCCTGGATTGGAAGAATCAATGTCACCAAAATGTCCATACTGCCCAAAGCAATTTACGTATCCAATGATATATACGTTGGATATGTAAATTACAATTCCTATTAAATTACTGTCATTTTTCACAGAACTAGAAAAAAAATTCTAAAATCCATATGGAACCAAGGAAAAGTCCAAATAGCCAAAGCAATTCCAAGCAAAAAGAGCAAAGCAAGAGGAATAACATGACCTGAATTCAAACTATAGTGCAAGGCTACAGTATCCAAAATAGCATGGTACTGGTAAAAAAAAAAAAAAAAAGAAACAAACAAATAGACCAATGGAACACACTAGAGAATTGACAAATAAAGCTGCATATCTACAACCAACTGATCTTCAACAAAGTCTACAAAAATTAGCAATGGGAAAATGACATCTATTCAATAAATGATGCTGGAAAAACTGGCTAACCATATGCTGAAAAATGAAACAAGACCACTACCTCTCACTACATACAAAAATTAACTTCAAATGGGTTACAGACTTAAATGTATGACCTCAAACTATAAAAATCCTAAAAGAAAGCCTAGGATATATTCTTCTGGAAATTCACAGAGACATGGAAATTATGATTAAGTCTCAAAAGCAAATGCACCAAAACCAAAAATTGACAATTGAGACCTAAATAAAGAGCTTCTGCACAGTGAAATAAACTATCAACAGAGTCAACAGACATCTTACAGATTGGGAGAAAATATTTGTAAACTATGCATCTGACAAAGGTCTAATTCATATTCAGAATTCATAAGAAATTTACATAATTGAACAAGAAAAAATAACACCATTAAAAAGTGGGCAAGGAACATGAACAGACATTTCTCAAAAGAACACATACAAACAGCCAACAAATGTATGAAAAAATGTTCAACATTACTAACCAACAGACAAATCAAAACCAAATGAGATACCATTCTCACACCAGTCAGAATGCCCATTATTAAAAAGTCAAAAAATAACAAATGTTAGCAAGACAGTGAAGAAAAGGAACTACTTTTCTGTGTTGGTGGGAATACAAATGAGTTAAGCCCCTATGGAAAGTAGTTTAGAGATTTAAAATAACTAAAAATAGAATTGCCATTTTACCTGGAAATCCCATTGCTGGGTATATACCCTAAGGAAAATAAATTATTCTACCAAAAAGACTTATGCACTCATATGTTCTTTGCAGCATTCTTCACAATAGCCAATACATGAAATCAAACCAGGTGCCTACAAATGGTGGATTGGATAAAGAAATGTACATATATGCCATGGACTACTACAGAGCCATAAAAAGAATGAAATAATGTCCTTTTCAGGTACATAAATGCAGCCGGGGGCCATTATCCTCAATGAATTAACACAGAAATGGAAAACCAAATAATAAATGTTCTTACTTATAAGAGGGAGGTAAATGAGTACTCAGGGACATAAAGATGGAAACAATAGACACTGGGTATTCCAAGAGTGGGGAGGGTGTGAGATGGACAAGGGACAAAAAACTATCTGTCTATTGGGTACTGTGTTCACTCTTTGGGTGATGGGATTAATAGAAGGCCAAACCTCAGCATCACCCAGTATATCCATGTAACAAATCTACACATCTAGCCACTGATTTTTTTTTAATTTAAATTTTTAATTTTATTTTTTCGTTCGGGGAGAGACAGAGTCTTGCTCTGTTGCCAGGTTGGAGTCCAGTGGCAAGATCTCAGTTCACTGCAGCCTCCACCTCCTGGGTTCAAATGACTCTTATACCTCAGCCTCCCAAGTAGCTGGGATTACAGGTGTGCACCATTACACCTGGCTAATTACATTTTTAGTAGAGGCAAAGTTTCATCTTGTTCCCCAGCCCTAGTCTTAAACTGCTGAGTTCAAGTGATCCCTCTGCCTTGGCCTCCTAAAGTGTTGGGATTACAATTGTGAGCCACTGTACTTTGCTAGCTGCTGAATGAAGGAGGAGGAGGAGTAGAAAGAAAGAAGATGAAGGAAGAAGAAGAAATCTCATTCCAAAGAGTGGTTAGTCATAACGGTAGTCTAGAAAACCAGAGTTACAACATGAAAAGTTGGCCAGTGCCCAGCCAGGAAAGGAAAGAGCCTTCGCCAAGAAATTTGGGGAATTTCCAAGCCCACTGATGAGTCCATTCTGGAGCAGACATAGATGCAGGAAGTTGTAGACAGTAGTTGTCAAGTTATCTGATTCCACTGATGAAATTATCCTTAATACGAGCCTTAGCTTGTTGCCAATAAACACTTGGAACCTATATTAAACTCCCTTTGTTCTGTGTTCATCAAGCAACCCCTTCCATATTTGACATTAAATTTGCCTTTAGAGAAACTGCTGGTCACAAAGACATAAATGTTCTGGTATTTTGGTCAGCATGATTGTTTTTTGTTCACTTATAAGTTAATAAACTAGCGTTTAGTTTTGTCATATCAATTTCATAAATTTGGCTCATGTAAGTCTGCTCTAAATGATGTATCTATTTCATGCTGTAATGAAAATCAGGTTCTGGGCTTCCAAAATCCAAAGTCAGACCCAGGGTCACGACAGATTCTCCAAAATCAATATTATCTGTATCTGTAAGGCCTTGAAGTACATATTTTGCCTAAATGAAAGAACTTCATATTACCTCATAAGCTCACCCCCACCACACATACACTCCTTTATTTACTATCTTTTGCTATTTAATAAATTGCTCCTAAATTTAGCAGCTTAAATTACAAACATTTATTATTGTATGGTTCTATGGGTGGGAAATTTAGAAGTGGCTTAGCTGAGTGATTTTGACTCCAGGGGTTTCACAGTGCTGCAATCAAAAGGTTGTTGGCTGGGGCTAGGGTCAACTCAAGGCTCAACTAAGGGAAGATCTGCTTCCCAGCTCATTCCTGTGGCTAGAAGCAGCCCCCAGGTCCTTGCTGGCTCTAGGCTGGGGACATTGATTCCTTGCCACATGGACCTTTCCATAGGGCAGCTCATAACAGGAACCCTGCTTCTCTCAGAGTGAGCCAGCAGCAGAATAAGAGGGTGAACAAGGCAGAAATCACAGTCTCACAGTCTTTTTGTTACCTAATCTCAGAATCGACATGCCATCACTGTTACCGTATTCTATTTATTAGAAACAAGTCACGACATCCAGCTCACACTCAAGTGGAATGGACCCCAAGGCCATAAGTATAAGGAGGTGGGGAATATTGGAGACCATCTTACAAGCTGCCTGCCACAAAATCATTTTCACATTCAAATATAGAAAAGCGTAATATTTTTATTCTAAAAGCTAGCCAAGATTTCATTGCAATGACTATTAAACAGTGCCATAACAGTTCATATTTGCTAAGCTGTTCCATTGCTTCACAGAGGAGCAAACCTGGAAAAAAGGAACAAGAAAAAATATGTTGTTGACACAGGAAGAACAAAGTAGGAATAAAAATTAAAAACTTAAAGCTATTACACATGTGTATGAGAATTTATGATACGAGCAAACTGGCATTTAAAATCAGTGTGGAGGACGTGTGCAGTGGTTCACGACTGTAATCCCAGCACTTTGGGAGGCTGAGGCACAGAATTGCTTGAACCTGGGAGGCAGAGGTTGCAATGAGCTGAGACCACACCACTGCACTCTACCCTGGGTGACAGAGCAAGACTCTGTCTCAAACAGTAATAAAAATAAAATAAATGTGGAAAGGATGGACTACTCAAAAAATGATGTTCAGACAATTAGATACCTGGTGGAAAAAAACATGGATTGATCCACACTTCACAAGTTTGGAAAATCAGTATCTTACATTTCTATCTACTTGCTGTGCATAAAGAACTTCTGGAAGAATACTATATATATATAATTAAATGTATGTATATCCCACACATGAAAGAACTTAACTTCCATGGGATGGAAAAGGCTTAGAGAAAGAATAAACAAGGTTGGAGCTAGCACTTTTACTGTATGCATTTTTGTATTGTTTGACTATGAACCTTATAATTATCTATTCTAGGAATTGAATTTTGAAAAATGAAAACTTTTGAATGGAATAAAAAAATAACTATAAAACAAAAACATGCAAGACATTATACGAAAAAATAAATTGTATGTCTTCTTAAATAGGATAAAAATACTCCAAAGCCATAAAAAGAGAGATTAAGTTTCACATTATTACCACTGAAATCTTCTAGATGAAAAGCATACCATAAACTAATTTAAAATACTAGTGATTGCCGGGCGTGATGGGCCCCAGGAGGCCAAGGTGGGCAGATCATCTGAGATCAGGAGTTTGAGACCAGCCTCACCAAAATGATGAAACCCCATCTGGACCAAAAATACAGAAATTAGCCAGGCGTGGTGGCACACACCTGTAATCCCAGCTACTCAGGGAGCTGAAGCAGGAGAATCGCTTGAAGGCGGGAGGTGGAGGTATCAGTGAGCCAAGATCGCACCACTGCACTCCAGCCTAGACGACACAGAAAGACTCTGTCTTAAAAAATAAAATAAAATAAAATATAAATAAATAAACAAATAAATAAGACACGGCTGACTACCTTGGAAACATTTTTTTTTTCAAATTGTAGAAGAGATAAATGATGAATGTTCACAAATTACAGAATTGAGTGCAAAAAAATATTGAAAGATTGACGATGTCAAGTGGAGAAAACATAAATTATAACATTTTAACCCAGCTGCTCTACATCTTAGTCACACTAAATATAAACTCACTGGGAGCTCTGGAATGTTCTAATGGATGACAGTCTTGCCGGAAGTGTTCATTCAATGTTCAACGAAATCTTGGGGAAAGAAACCAATATTCATTATAATGGGAATGACTTACCAGAATCTGGCAATTCAGTAATACATAAAACTGTGACAGAATTAATAATTAACTGGATCTATATGTCATTTTTATGACAATTATGATGATATAAATTATGATAAAATCATGAATAACATATATTTTTAATTACACCTATAAATATAAACAACGAAGGGCAAAATCATCCATTTCTGGGAATGATTAAACTCCTAGGCAAGACATGCACTAGGGCTTAACCTACAAGTCTTTGTATTGAAATGCATTTAGAATGTTATTTTACAGTAGAAAGGCATTCCCTTTAGAGGTGCTGCCAAGGCCCACCCAACCGAGTCCTGCAGTTTCTGTCTGTGCAGAGGAAAGGACAGAGTAATAGCATCAATTCATTGTTGTTAACAGGGAGTTTTTAGACTTTAAGTATTTATTAATCACAAAGTTCTATTCCCAATGCCACTTTTATTTGTATATCTCCTACCAACTTATCTGGGGAAATATTAATATTTCTTGATAATAACTTGTAATTGGCTGTTGAGGTATACTATGTTCATCCGGAATTCTGAAACCCAAAATTTTTTAATAAAATTTTACTTAATAAATTCTATAAATTCTTTCTAATAAAATTTCTGTTGCTTGAGGAGTTTTCTAGAAGGGTCTATAACAACATTTTTTTCCAACATAGTAAGATTGCAACCAGCAAACCCTTAGTGACATGCGTATCTAAAAAAATGCCAACCTAGGAGGATTCATATCAAGTACGCCTACACTCTTAGAGATTGCTTCTGACATATGCTACTGTAAAAGTCGTTCCTGGACATGTAGGGGGATAGAAACCATGATGATGGGCCGCAGAGCTTGCACCTAAGTGTGGGGCTGGGGTGTGATGTTCTGTAGTGACAGCTGCCACTTCTTGAGCTCTCTCCTTTTTGTCAATCTATCTAATTAGATATGAGTAATTATCTTGACTGTTGTGCTTTTTGGTTCACAGGGGTGAATCTTCATATACAGGCTGAACATCCTTTTCCTACTGATGTAAAGTACAATCTTGGACATTTATTTATTTACATAACTATTTGAGTCTTGCCTGGACTTTTGTGTGTGTATGCATTTTTAGCTTTGTCTTTTCCTAGGCCAATAGCATATCTGTTTATTTCATTTCTGTTTGTATTATTTTATATGGTGGTAAAATACGCATAGTATAAAATATACCACTTTAATCAGTTTTAAGTGCACATGTCAGTGACAATTCAATTGTACAACCATCACTACCACCCATCTCTAGAACTTTTTGATCATCCCCATCCGAAGCTCTATAGTCATTAAATAATTCCCCATTACCCTCTCTTCCCAGCCCCTTGTAACTTTTTAATCGGAACTACCAAGAGAAGGTTGGAAGGAAATAACAATTTGTCTGAAAAGAATCTTTTCTAATTTTGTAATCATAGCAACTGGTTTGCTATTATAAAATTAACACATGTTTGAAGGAGCTGGGATTTGATTTACCGTACTTAAACGTAAATAAGTTAGCATCTTGTTTCATGAACGCTGGTAGAAGACATAGACTCCTGGGTTGGAGACAAAGCACTTTATTTCATGACCTAGTGTGAGCATCAGCATGTTTGCAAAGGTTCTCCTTGTTCCCAAGTCCCAGATGGGTGGCGCCACAGGCCCAGATGAATGGTGCACACATAGTAGGTTTACTTCACAGCTAAGGAGCACTGGGCTTTATGGAATATGCTGCTCTTATAGCAAGCAATAAACATACCTATTCTTGGTTTCAAGTGACACAACCTCATCCTTCATGGTTGGCCACAGCAAACCCACACCTGAGAAATGTCCTGGGTAAAGAGTGCTGAGGGCCTTGCATTCTTGGTGTACCCAGCAAGACATGTAGGAGCTCAAGAAACAAACGAACAACCATGGAGGATGTCTCCTCTAATATTTGCTATAGGAAGTGTGCATAATAATAGTAACAATAACATAACTCACTTTCTAATTGCGTTACCCAGAAACCACAAGTAGTTGATTCAGTCCTACAAACTAGATCCAGAGTTGAGAGGAGCTTATGGGCAGCTGCTGGAGTCACACCTGAAGTTCAGGTGATAATATTATTTTTTCATGTCAACTGAGTAAGGTGCCAATGTAGTAATAAGGTTAGAGGGAGGAATGTCTCACACGAGAGTGTGAAAACCCAATCATTATGTTTGTGAATCATAAAAGGATTCGGGTAATATTTCTGAAGAAAATATTCCTGTTAGGACAGCTGAAGTTCCTCACATATCTTTGAGCTCACTACTTGGGGTTGAGATGAGTCTTTCAGGTTGAAGTCACTAAAGAACGCATTGTCCTTTTCCCTAACTTTCAAGGACTGTCCTTCAGATGTGTCAGAGATAGCATTGTTTGTGAATATAGTGAGGGCTTCCTTGCATAGCCAGTCTAAGATTGTCTGCTTCTAAGCCTTTGCCTCTTCCCAAGCATGTAGTCAAATCTGAGCCGGTTACAACAAAACAGGTTAGAATAAGGCTTTATCGCTACAGCAGGCTATCTATCCACCTTTTTTTTTTTTTTTTTGGATGGCATCTTGCTCTGTCCCCCAGGCTGGAGTACAGTAGAGCAATCCCGGTTCACTACAATCTCTGTCTCCTGGGCTCAAGTGATTCTCCCCACTCAGCTTCCCCAGTAGCTGAGAGTACAGGCACCTGCCACCATGCCCAGCTAATTTTTGTATTTTTAGTAGAAATGGGCTTTTGCCATTTGGCAAGGCCGGTCTCAAACTGCTGCTCTCAAGTGATCCGCCTGCCTTGGCGTCCCTAAGTGTTGGGATTACAGGAATGAGCCACTGCGCCTGGCCTCTACCTTCAATTCTGAGCTCAGAAAACTCCCTGTTTCTCAAGCTTTGAGGCCTATTCACTTTGCTTTATCATGTATTCATTATTAATCCTTCCTTCATTCTATTTGGTAAATATAGTTGGAGTTACTACTAGGCTGGGAGCTCTGCTATACAATGAGGGTACTTGCTGCCTGCCCTCAGGACACCAAAGCTAAGGAAATCTCATGCAAGTTTTTTTTGGATGAACTCTGGAATGTTGAATGGAAACAAACCAAGTGTTTGCTATGCTGTTAGTCAACTATGGTATGTAATTTGTGTGTGTTTTTTAAAAAAATAGCCAAATAAAACCCGATATTACCATTCAAAATTAAATTTGCAGGAAAAATAATTGCTTTATTATGTAGGATGCTTAAACATGTTTATATGCCTTGAAATTATTAGCAAAGATGCACTTGTAATTTTAAAAATATAACAAAAAATGAATTAAATTGTACAAGAAAACATCAACAGATCTCTTGATAGTCTTTTTAAAAAGGATGAAAAGGTCCAGATTGAACAACTAACTAAAACTTAGCTAATGACTAAGGTTGTATTCTCTGTCTTTCCCTGGCCCAAAGGAGAAAGAGAACAGTCACTTAGGTGACAGCCCAGGCTAGCCGTGTGCATGCTCTCAGCATTAAAGCTCATTACATTGGTACGAGTGAGCTGCAGGTCCAGAAACACCTCTCCAGTAACACACTTTAGAAATAATCCCCCACAGGGTAGTCATGTCACTTGTGTTAATTGTAAAACACACCACTCACTTTTTGCTGGTGATAAAATGATTACTTCATTGACGTTTTTGGAAAAACTGCAGCAACATACTGTCTTAGCAAATGCTTTGAAACAACAAGATTTTTAATTTTTAAAGAAAAGTGTTTTGGACACTATTGATTAGTATTTATTTAAGAAAGTTTTATAGGCATGGTGGCTCCTACCTGTAATCCCAGTAGTTTGGGAGGTCAAGGCAGGAGGATTGCTTGAGCCCCAGAATTCGAGACCAGCCTGGGAAACATAGAAATACCTCCATCTCTACAAAATCATTTTTTTAAAAATTAGCTGTGTGTGGTGGCATGTGACTGTGGTCTCAACTACTCAGGAAGCTGAGGCAGGAGCATTGCCTGAGCCTGGGAGCTTGAGGCTGCAGTGAGCCATGATTGTGTCACTGCACTCAAGCCTGGGTAACAGCGAGAGACCATGTCTCAAAAAAAATAAAACGCCTATTAGAAGCCACTAGAGGCCGGGCGCGGTGGCTCACGCCTATAGTCCCAGCACTTTGGGAGGCCGAGGCGGGTGGACCACGAGGTCAAGAGATCGAGACCATCCTGGTCAACATGGTGAAACCCCGTCTCTACTAAAAATACAAAAAATTAGCTGGGCACAGTGGCGCGTGCCTGTAATCCCAGCTACTCAGGAGGCTGAGGCAGGAGAATTGCCTGAACCCAGGAGGCGGAGGTTGCGGTGAGCCGAGATCGCGCCATTGCACTCCAGTCTGGGTAACAAGAGCGAAACTCCGTCTCAAAAAAAAAGAAGCCACTAGATTTTAGCCAATAATATTAATATTCCTTAGACCAGCTTATCAGAAATGTGAAATGCTTGCAATTGTAGGGGCAGAATTTTGTTGTGAATAAACCTTTGACGTGGCAGAAATCTAAACAGTATTTGATTAATGCTACGACCTACCCTTTCCTCTACTGGGGAGACAAACCTGAGGGCCCTAGTCTGATGGGCCTTGGCACCCAGCCAACCAAGGGAGTGTGTTCGAGTCCCGGCCATGCTCCAGAGAACTCTGTTACCTATTATTAATAGTTCCAAATTTATAAAAAGAACATTGCCGGGCGCGGTGCCTCACGCCTGTAATCCCAGCACTTTGGGAGGCCGAGGCGGGTGGACCACGAGGTCAAGACATTGAGACCATCCTGGTCAAAATGGTGAAACCCCGTCTCTACTAAAAATACAAAAAATTAGCTGGGCATGGTGGTGCGTGCCTGTAATCCCAGCTACTCAGGAGGCTGAGGCAGGAGAATTGCCTGAACCCAGGAGGCGGAGGTTGCAGTGAGCCGAGATCGCGCCATTGCACTCCAGCCTGGGTAACAAAAAGCGAAACTCCATCTAAAAAAAAAAAAGAACATTAGTTTAATAACTGTTCAAGTTCACTTTGCTCAGCCAAATGAGTGATGAGAGTTTGATTCAAACCAGGCCTATCAAATCCCTAAATCTGTGCTTTTCAGGGCAGGGAAGAGAGAAAGTTTGCTAAGGTAGAAATCAGAGGGCGGAACACCAATCCTTAACCCTTCTGTCCCCAGCCAGCGCAGCTCTGACTGAGATCACATTTGAAGAAATCCTTTTGCTGTTAAGAAGAAAAGAAAAAAAAGAAAAGAAGGGGGAAAAAAGGAAAGAAAAGGAAGGAAAAATTCTAGCTTTGCACTACTCTGAGATATTTTGAGGCTGAATTAAATAAAACCAGATGTTAATCTTTTATCAAAATTCTCAGCCTATTAACAGTGGTTCTCAAATCTTGTGTACTTAAGAATTCACCTGAGTGCTTGTATAATCTGGAGAGCCTTAGGCTCCACCCTTAGTGATTGGATTGAATAGATCTGGTCTGGGGCGAAGCACAGGAATTTGCAGTTTTACCAGGTGTCCCAGGAGAATTGGATGCAGGTGGTGAGAGAACCTCATGTTGAAAAACTGAACAAAGATGTTTTGAAAAAAAAAAAATGAGCAGTGAGCTCCAGAAGTGCTCACCCATTTGGCATATGTGCTACTCCCTGTTGAAAGCCTTCTGTGAATGACTCAGCAAGGCCTGTCTTAAATTGTGGGTCTCTTTCCTGGTTTGACAATGGAGAGAGAGTAGTTATCGTCATAGAAAGGAGAAAGTGAGTTTTAGGACGCCATCCTTCACTTGTAAGGGAGGCTACTGAAGAGGGAAAAGCTCAAAAGTGATCTGAAGTCAGCAGAAGAACACATGAGCAGAAACAAAAGAAACGAACAGAGACATTTTCCTCCCTGAACAATAGTGGGTAGAACTTCTTAGGAATTCAGAGGCAGGGGCACGTTGCTACCCTATAAATCGTGGCCTGACAGCCAGTCACAGGCCACATTTCTTCAGCAGAGAGAAATGTTCAGAGAACAGTTCCTGCTTGTATTCAACATCATGACCCTGGCAAGGCTTCACAACAAGCATACGAGCTCCTGGAAGCATCAGTGATGAGGTTGGTGGCAGCCCAGATTTTGTTGCAGAAGCAGCTAGATGCAGCAGCCTGTAGGTAGAGGGAGGGTGAAGGTGAATTTGCCGAGGATTCATATAACACTGAACACATCATATTCCATATCAAGTTCATGTCCTTGACGACACAAATGAGATCTGGTAGTTGTGGCCATCCATGCACATGTGATAGAACTTGATGATTAGTTGGTTTCACTGTCTTTCCTACTCCCTGCTGTTTTCCCCAGGAGAGACATGGGTTATGAAGGCTCCAGCATTACTGAATTTGTACTCAGCTTGCCAAGGTTTGGTTCAGCTCCACGTCAGGGAGGGCCCACATGGAGAGTCAAGGTCAGCCTGGACTCTCTGCATGCTGGATCCTCAAGGTCCCAGGCAAGCTGCACTGGAGAACCATGGCTGGTTTAGGAACCAGGGTTCTGTGTGTGTTGCTGGAGCATTTCCCTCAGATGCTACTAATCCATGTGAACATGTAGGCCATGAACATGGACATCTAATGTAGGCCATGAACATGAACATCTCAGCCTGCCTGTTCCCTGTCTCTTGTGTATGAGTTTTCTCCATACCCATTTCTTACATGTCCAGAGACTCTTGGTTTGCTGGGCATCCTCACACAATCTCCCCACAGTGACCTCAAATTCACAATGTTCTAAACTAAATTAACATTTCCTACCTATGCAGACCTGCTTCTGTCTTTCTATCTTGGATGAGACAGCCACTCAGCTGTGCATACCACATCCTTGGGAATCTTCATTGACTACTCCCTCTTGTTTACCCTGATCATCCAGCTGAGACCAAGTCCTGTGGAGTCTACCCCATAAATAATCATTATACCCATTCTCTCCCCTGAAGCCTTTGGCATTCTCAAAGAATGTGTTCTTGGCATTTTCAGAAGGACAATTATGCATTTGTCCAAAATGTTTCTAACATTGTATTTTTTTTTTTAGACAGTCTCCCTCTGTGAAGGCTGGAGTGCAATGCGCACTAGCATGATCTGTCACCCAGCCTGGAGTGCAGTGGCATGATCTCAGCTTGCTGCAACCTCTGCCTCCCTAGGTTCAAGCAATTCTCATGCCCTAGCCTCCCATATAGCTGGGACTACAGGCGCATGCCATCATGCCGAGCTTATTTTTGTATTTTTAGTAGTGACAGGGTTTCTCCAGGTTGGTCAGGCTGGTTTTGAACTCCTGACCTCAAGCAGTCCACCAACTTTGGCCTCTACTGGGGTTACAGACATGAGCCACTGCGCACTGGCCTTGTATGTTTTGCATTTGTGGCCTGAATGCTGAAAATGTCAGTAGTGCCACCATAGTGCTAGAACTTAATTCCTTTCCAGCAACACTTGTGGAAGGAGTGGTGCTCTGAATTAAGCTCCCCTCAGGGATGTGAAGGGACAAATTAGAGCCACAGGAGCCACTGGATGATCTGAGCAAAATCTGA
Organism: Callithrix jacchus; assembly: GCF_049354715.1. Classification (NCBI taxonomy): domain Eukaryota; kingdom Metazoa; phylum Chordata; class Mammalia; order Primates; family Cebidae; genus Callithrix; species Callithrix jacchus. The sequence goes on from NC_133515.1 coordinate 37,555,761, forward strand.
AGGTTGAAGCCTGTACTTTAGGTGGGGCTTCTATGCCCTCCTAGTGTAGGAATACAGCTCCCACAGGGAGCTTCGATGCAGCACACATTGTATCTTTACCCCATGCCCTGTCATCCTTCAGTTGTGTCTTCTGTCACTTTTATTTTCTTCTAATTCTACGCAGTACCTGAAGGAAACTGATTTCCCTTGTTATATCCTCCAAATATCATGTAAATGCTAATTTCTCCCAAAGTTGTATCTCTACTTCAAGATTTCTCAGGATGAGGCACAGTGGCTCATGCCTATAATTCCAGCACTTTGGGAGGCCAAGACAGGAAGATCATTTGATGCCAGGAGTTTGAGACCAGCCTGGAAAATACAGTGAGATCCTGCCTCTACAAAAGTAGGAGAGAAAAAAAATAGTTGTAGTGGTGCATGCCTTTAGTCCTTGCTTATCAGGAGCCTGAGGTGGGAGAATCACTTGAGCCCAAGAGATTGAGGCTGCAGTGAGCTATGATTGCACCACTGCACTTCAGCCTGGGTAACAGGGTGAGAACATATCTCTAAAAATATGAAACTTTGAGCTGGGCATGGTTGCTCATGCCTATAATCCCAGCACTTTGGGAGGCTGAGGCAGGTAGATCACTTGAGGTCAGGAGTTCAAGACCAGCCTGGCCAACATGGTGAAACCCTGTCTCTACTAAAAATACAAAAATTAGCCAAGTGTGGTGGTACAGGCCTGTAATCCCAGCTACTTGGGAGGCTGAGACGTGAGAATCGCTTGAACCCAGGGGGTAGAGGTTGCAGTGAGCCAAGAGCACACCACTGTATTCCAGCCTGGGTGATGGAGTGAGGCTCTGTCTCAAAAAGAATTTTTTAAAAATAAAAATAAAAATTTTAAAAGTGAAAAATTAGGTATTTCTTCTCATCTTAAGATCCTTATGTATATTGAAATTTAGTATGTGAAAAAAAGTTCCTGTTCAAATCAGTTCAGAAAACTAAACTAATCAATAAATAGTGTTTATACACTCAGGAAAAGGTTGATAGATCTTTGAACCATTTACAGAAACATATACCTGATCGTTAAATAAAATTAATATGACAAATGTGGGTGAAGGGGAGAAAGGAAGCAAAACACACTGCCATGTGTGTACCTATGCAACTGTCTTGCATGTTCTGCACATGTACCCCAAAACCTAAAATGCAATAAAAAATTTTTAAAAAATAAAATTAAATTAATATAAATATAAAGTCATATAAAAATGTAAAAGGTATGTAAAGTCTTCTTAAAACATAAATTTTAAAAAAAGATGAAAGAAGAGGTTGATAAATCTGATGATATCAGTATTGATAACTTCTGAATATCGAATCATAAGCAAAATTAATGACTAGATTGGTCCAACCCAGAATTAATATCCAGAATATACAAAGACATGCATGCAAAAAAGAAAAACATGTACAATTCAATACTGAACTATATACATATATTAATAGGCATTTTCAATAGAAAATAATATAAATGACCATGAAATATAATAATTTAATCTAGTTAGTAATAAGGGAAATTAAATTATAGCAGTAGTTAGATATTATTTCTTCTGTCTAGATTGAAAGAAAGAAAGAGTGAGATTGAGAGAAGGAGGCAGAGAGAAAGAAGAAAGAGGAGACTAGTTATTTACTCCACACACTGTTGACAGGGGGTGTAAAATCTCAGGGCTGAATTGAAAGAAAATTTGGTAGTGGCTTAGAACTTAAAGTATACTCTTTGACCCAGTAATTTCACATCTTATTTACTTCCAAGGAAAACTCATGCATGTGCAGAAAACACACAACGATGTTCATTGCAAGCACTGCTTGTTATAGCAAAGAATTGAAAGAACTGAGAGAAAACCAATGGTTACATATACTGTGGCACATCACTGGCTAAATAAATATGCTATAATTTATTCATATCTTAAGATACTATACAGTAGATAAAAACTAATTAGATACATATATACTGATGTGAATGTTTAGTGAGAAGACATGTAAAATTAAAATTTTAAAATATTTCATATTTCATATATTGTTACTAAAAATAAGCAAAGAACTAACTGCTTTACTTGAAAAAGGAAGTTTTTAAAGGGTGAGCAAGTCAAGAAGGAAATACACCTTTAGATAACTGAAGTAAAGGAAGGTACTAAATGTTACCCCTTTTCTTTATGGAAAAGTGAAAGGAACAATCCCTGAGAGTGAAAAACAAAATCACATCAGAAAGGAATCCCGAAACTTGTGTTCTCTGCCCAAGGAGCAAAAGAACAGTCATCTACAGAAAGCAGTGGCTACCACCAGGTGGCAGCACCTGCCAGCTACATGCTCAGGAGAGCTACTGCCGCTATCATTGAGTTTTCTCCCCACTCTGTTCAAAAATATTTCTCTAGTAACCTACTATAGAAGTGATCCCTGAAAGTATAAAGGTCTGTCCCGTGCTTTAGTTGGTGCTAGGAATGTCTCCATTCTCCTAGCGCATTTCTCCCACCTCCATCCCTACAATCATTGTATATATATAAATATACATAGAACTACATATTTAATAAACATAATATGTTATGCATATATAATATATAATTACATATACAATATATAAGTTTATACATATATGAATATCCATATAGTATATGTTTATACATATATGCATATACATATATACACACATATGTATATATGTAAATATATATAGTATTATATGTTATATACATATATACATTATATATGTACATTACACTCATATATACATATATAATATATAATTACATATATATGTATTTGTGAATGTAATTATATATTATATGTGTATGTATAATTTATTTTCTACAAACATATTACATGTACCTACATATATATAATTAATTTCACAAATTTAACAAATACCTTGGGCTTTTAAGTATTATTTCTTGGCTGGGCATGGTGGCTCACACCTGCAATCCCAGCACTTTGGAAGACTGAGATGGGAAGATTGCTTGAGGCCAGGTGTTTGAGGCCAGCCTGGGCAAAATAGCAAGAACCTGCCTCGACAAATGTTTCTTTAATTAAAAAAATCATTTTTTAAAAGTTTAAGTCACAAAGTTCCTAATTAGCATAAAAGCCTACAACTGACAATCAGAAGCCATCACCATCCAACTGACAGCACTCCCCTAATGCTTTCAGGGCGTTACTCCCTGCTCTGTAGCTCTCTGCACACAGGACCCAGGTCCCCGGTTGGTGGAGGACTCTTTTCTGTGGTGAGGAGATACTAGAAAGATGATGTTTTCTCCACAGAAACAAACCATGTATGTCTTGCCCCAGTGTAGATTTGAGGTTATTTCTAATTCTCCTTTGTGTCAGGAGTTCAATGTCACTGAAAAATTTTAATGCTCAAAATGACAAAAGTTATATCTTATGTTCCCCTTGTATATCTAAGTGGCCATAGTAAGTTGGAAGTTGATATAAGAGTCTGGGGTACAACAGACTTATCTGGATATACAAGTAAACACAACTATTAGAATATTTTGAAATACTAATTGATGTTTTCTTCCCTGGCATATTTCATTTAAAAAAATTCTGAACTTTCCCCCTTACCACCTCCACTCAATAAGATGAACCTGTTTAAATCAATTGCCTTAGGGGAGGAGCACAACAGCAAAAGCCAATCTGCTGACCTCTGACTAAAGCCCACACTCAGATGCCTCTGAGACCGAACATCACAGCAGAGGGAATGCCTTTGAGTCTAAAATCAGAGTTCCATTCAGTGGTATGGGGCTGGGAGGAAGTCTGGTGTTGGAGTCTGAAGGATTAGGAAGATCTTAGGAAGGAATGGCCATTTATACAAATCTAAATTACATATACCCCAGATAATTTAAAACATAAATTTTCTGCCCATGGTGCTACCTGGGCAGAGTTTTTGGGGCAGTGGAGAAAAGCAAAGGACGATAGGCCTCCAGAGGGTCTTAGGGGGCCTCAGACCTGTGAGCAGGCAGCGAGGGGAAATAGATATATATTTTTTGAGACAGGGTCTCTTTCGGTTGCCCAGGCTGGAGTCTAGTGACACAATCTTTGCTGGGACTACAGATGCATGCCATCACACCTGGCTAATGTTTTAATTTTGTGTAGAGATGGGGTTTCACTATGTTACCCAGGCTGGTCTTGAACTGCTGGGCTCAAGTGATTCACCCGCGTCTGCCTCTCAAAGTACTGGAATTGCCGACGTGAACCTCGCTGTTGGGCAAGGTAAAGTTGATTCTCAAGAAAGGCACAGAGGAAGTAGAGAGCTGATGCCTCACCTGAAAGGACTAAGGTAGCCTCTGTGGGGCTGGGATCAGGGTAAACCTGAAGATACTGGGATTCAGTCTTCCACTGATTCTATGGAAAAGAGGCAAGGGTGGGGCTCCACATAGAAATTAAGTTAAATCAAATTGAACATATACTCCTTTAACATAAATCTGAGGACTGAGAGTCCTTAACACAGAGGCAGGTCTCGCTACCCGAGCAGTGCTGCATGATAATGATAATGATAATGTATGGGGAACCTCCAAGAACATCTATGCTTTCTTCATCACCAGGTGACCAGATGGTTCTCTTGTTGCCTGAATGAAGTCTGGAAAAATTACAGACGTGGAAAATACAATCTGAAACTACAAGCAACAGGAGGCACTGGGCATTGGAGGTTGGCTGCAAGTAAAGAATAAACAGAACGCTTCTATTAAATGATCATATATTTACTCATCTTTTATGCTTTGGCATCTTTTAGAGAATCTCCCAGTGCTTTCACCCAAGCCTTCTTCTTAGCAACACATTTCGCTTAGCTGGTGTCTTATTCCTATCTCTGGCTTCAACTAGCACCTCTTTGCTGGTGGCTTCTTGATCTACTTCTTCCCAAACACCTAAGCCAAGGTTTGGGTACAGACCTGAAACTGCCCGCTGGCTTCATTCCAGGACACATCCTATGGGAACTCAGCTTTAATATGTCCAAATCATAACTCATTTGGTTTAATTTTTCTGGCCAAATAATAAGATAAAAACCACAAAAGCGTTAAAAAATAAAATGTTTATTAAATTGCCTGGCAAGGAGTACACATCAGTGAATGCATCACTGAGAACTTTGCAGAGGAGAAGAGTTAGGAGGGTTTGAGCACTAGGAAAGGGAGAGTTCAGGCTAGCATGCTGATTAAAGGTTGAATGAGTCCATGTGTCTCTTCCATTGTTCTCTGCTCAGCAAAGTTCTTTCAATAGGTCTGTTAGGTCTGTCTTTGTAGGGTCACTCAATTTCATCATTCTTTCTCAACCACTTTGGATGAAATATTTTATTTTATGTTGGCATGTCCTGGGGCAAGTATAAGTGGAAAATTTCTCTTTGACAATTTTACCTCTTTTTTGGCCATTAAAATCATTGTTTGTTTTGCATCTAAACACTGCTTGTTTTCCATCTGTAGAATAGATCCTCAAAATGAGATTTCTAGTCCAATAGGTATGTGGATTTGTGATTTTATTAGAAATTGTCCAGGTAACGTCTGGGCACAGTGGCTTCCACCTGTAATCCCAGCGCTTTGGGATTACAAAGGAGGGTGGATTACCCAAGGAGGGTGGATTACCTGAGGTCAGGAGTTGGAGATCATCCTGGCCAACATGGCAAAACCCTGTCTCTACTAAAAATACAGAACAAAACAAACAAACAAAAACTAGCTAGGGGTGGTGGCACACACCTGTAGTCCTAGCTACTTGGGAGGCTGAAGCAGGAAAATTACTTGAACCCAGGAGCCGGAGGCTGCAGTGAGCCAAAATCGCACCACTGCTCTCCAGCCTGGGCAGCAGAGTGAGACTCCATCTCAAAAAAAAAAAAAAGATTTGTCCAAGTATCTTTCAAAAGTGTTGTAGAGAGTCACTCACCATCAATAATCATATGCATTTTTATTTCCTTCCTCTTTGTCAGTTTTGCATGCTAGTTCTTTTAATTTTTTGTTACAAATATGCAACTAGAAGAAATAAGACCTGGTGTTCAATAGATAAATAGGGTGATCATATATAGTTAACATTAATCTATTGTACATTTCAAAATATCTGAAAGAGGACAATTTGAATGTTCCTAACATGAAAACAAGATGAATGTTTGAGGTGATAGATATACCAATTATGCTGCTAATTATATGAACATATCAAATTATCACATGCACCCTGAAAACATGTACATCTGTTATGTGTCAATTTAAAGCAATACAAATAGAAATCTTTTTTATTTAAATTATTTAAGTATTTGCCAATCTTGGATTTGAAAACTATTTGATTTGTGTATTAATTTACATTTCCCTACTAGTAAGATTGAGTTTCCTATTGTAGGTTTGTTAGCTATCTGCATTTCTTCATTTTACCAATTTTCTGTTCAAATCCTTTGCCCGTTTCTCTATTAGTGTGTTTTAAAATAAATTTGTAGGCATTCTCTATCTGTTAGATATACTAACCTATGTATCACATGTATTAAAATTATTTCGTTTGTCCTATCATTTATGTTTTCTTTCTGGTAACTTTTTATCATAAACATGAAAAAATAATAGTCAATATGCCAATCGAATCATTTATGACTTCTGGATTTTATGTCTTCTTAAGGAGTCCTCATTCCCAAGATTTTACACCTATTCTACCAATATCTGAATAAAATACCCTCATCATATGTGATTTTCTTTTCTTTTTTTTTTTTTTGTGTGTGTGTGGTGTTCATCTTCTCTATTTTGGTAGGGCACCCAAAGAGATGATCTGGTTTCTTCCTGCAACCTGGTAGCCCTTCGGATTCTTGGAGATGCTGCTGTTGACTGGAGCTTCCTATCTGATTACAGCTGTACATGTGGTGATGTCAGAAGCCAGTGCGGACTCAGTCTTTGGTGAGTGGAGATATGAATGGGAAAACAGAAGGGGGCACGGATATGTGGACGTGGCTAGATACTGCATGGAATTCAACTTCCCACAGTGGAAGTGAGGTGGAATAAAGTGAGTGCTAAGGATCTGCTTTGGGAAGGCCTCAGGTATCCACTGCATGTGGGGTCTCTGATAAGCCTAGTGGAGTGTAGGGAAAGATCAGAGGATTTCTCCTCTGAATCTGAGAGAATGATTCCTTTCCTTGCTAGTGCCCCTGGTGTGGGTGTTTAGATTTTTTTCTGCCTTACAAGTGCATTTGATAGAAAAGTTTGCATTTCTTTGTTTCCCTTCCCTCCCAGATACCAGCAACACTTCTGGCCACTATCCAAGGTGTTGGAGTTGCACCCTGCCCTCTGGCCCTGTCCACAATGCTGAGATACTCTTTAGACACTTATTTCTAGATAAAGACCTTGGTACATATTGGGCCATTCGGTAGCTTGCAGATTAGATCGTGGATGAGCAGGCCCAGGCTTTTTGCTTCACCCTAGCTGGCCATGTGTGAGATAGGGCACTACTGATGAGCAGCTCTTGTTTGGGGGTACAAAGGGGAGAAACACACAGGCTGCAGTGTTGGTCACCTCCTCCTGGCGTTTGTCCTAGATCTTTGCCTTTTCAACTTAAAAACTCCCACCACCACCTCATTTATCCAGATTCAAACCTTCCGCTATGCTGTGGAGCAATATAATTCTGCCAAAGAATGTTTGGCTCTGTCCTTTGTCTCATTCCTGAAATCCTGCACATGAATCTAGCATGAAATGTTTCTGCAACAGACCTCAGGAGAGCTGCTTTCATCACATCGCAGATGACCAGTGCCTCCCTCACTCTGTCTTCTCCTGTTCAATTCAAGTCTCCATTTTGGAAACACCTTTCTTGCTACACCTTGGAACCCTCTCCAGAACATGATGCTTTTCTATATTTCCTTCAGTTCCATTTGCATAGCAAAGTTTGGGCAAGGGTTGCTCATGTAAGTACCTCCTTAGAATCGACTAACCATGCCTACTTCCTGCCTAGTTCAGGGAAGGAGTCTATCACTGGGGAGGGAGAACTTTGGAAGGAGACTAAATAAATATAGGCAGATGCAGTGGAGAAAAACCAGGAGAGAGTAGTGGCATAGAAGCCAATGGAAAAAAGAATATCAGGAAGGAAGAAGTATTTTATCTTTGGAAAAAGAAATCTCCCTGGCAGAGAAGATGAGAACAATGGACATTTCAAGGAGCCTTCATGCTTTGTGTTCCTAAGTGGAGCAGTGCCTACCAAGGTGGAGCAGGGTGGGCAAGGGTACCAGTGGGAGTGGGTCCAGTGTGGAGGAGTATTTTATTTCTGAGATTGTTTGGAATTGCTTGTACATGGTGTTAATAGAAAGCAGATGAATATTCAGCTGAGTTTATTATTGCTTTTAAATTCTTTACACCCAGGCACTCCCTTATTACACCCAGGGCGGGACACTCCCATCCTCCATCAACCCCTTAGTACACCACTGAAATGGAGAAACTCATTATGAACAATTTATTTGGTCTAGAATGGATGAGTTTGGGACAAGCAGAGAGGCCCAGAACTACAAGGAAGGCGAACTCTACTGTTATCTGCTTAATAAAACAAGCTATTGATGTTAAAGGCATAACAGGAAAGAGAGGCGTTCCTGACCTAGAAAACAGAGAAGCAGATAATATTTAGAACACCTACACTTATGGTGACATACATCTTCTCTATTATTGCAAATTCTGGAGAAAAATCTTATAGATTGGCTTGGATTGTGGGTGAATGATAATCATGGAAATGGGATAAAGAACAGAAACAACCCATCACAGAAGACAGTGATATCATGAGCTCATGAAGAGCTAGGACTCAGAGCCAAAGAGATCATGAAGAACCTCAGGAGTCTTGGAGGGGCACTGGACTTCACATGGCATTGTGTAGGAGCAGAACCTTTGGAGTGTGAGTGTGAAGAGGCAGAAATCCATTTGTTCCTTCCTGGCTTCCTGTAGTAAGTGGGACAGGCGACTTGGCTCGGGTGCACTCAGGGAAAGGAAGTATAGAGCAGGCAGCCCTGGCCTGGCCTATCAAGGTCTTAAGCTCATGTATGGAAGTTCTTTGAGGCTGGTAGACCAAAGAGATTCACAGTGGAAGCCTACCAGCAATGCAGTGTGGGTTTGAATGGTGGGTCCCTTCTGATGAATTTCTTAAGAACCAAACATAGCAAACAGAACAGTAGAAAAAATCAGGATCTTGGTTTTAGACATTAATCACAGAATGCCTTCAACAAAAGTCAGTTGCATTAATTAAAATGACCCAATGGGAGTGAAAAGTGGTGGGAAAAAAATAGGATATAAGAACTCAAATTTACATATTTAGAGGTAGGTAGAGTTGGGCTCAAATAGGTCCTGGAGCAATTACTCAGTGGACCCATAACAAACAATCATTGAGCAACTACTCTGTGTAAAACATTATCTTAGGGACTAGAAATAAAAAACTGTGTAAGACCTTGTCCTTAACCAGTGGAGTTTCTGTTACAGAGCATGTCATTCTGGCATGGGGTGAATTGTGCCTTCCCCACTTTTTTTTTCTTCTCTACCAGGATTTCCTGATTATCTTTCAAGATTTAGTCCAAATTTACTTTCCTGATGAAACTATCCAACAATGCTAAGAAAAAAAAATTAGCTCTTTCCCTCTTTGCTTCTAAAGACTTCTTTTAAACTCATGTCATCTGGACTTTCTTGCAGTTTCTATTCTCGTCTTCCTTGGTAGACAGCATAGAAGAGAAGCATTTTGTGTTGTTTAGATTTGAATCTGTTAGATTCATGATGTTTATTAACATGTGCATTGACCCATAAGTTGGGTTTGAAATTGGTAGATGTTTAACTGGTATTTTAAAAAACTGGAGTAGAAGAGAACAGAAATCATCAAAGTGATTCACCCATTAAGAATGAGTAATGTTTCATGAAATTTGTTTCTATTATTTATGTGGGTGTCTTGAGTCACAATGTAAAATATTTTTACTAAGGTTCATTTTAAAAATCAATAAAACACTGGTGGCTCAGTAATTTGGGATAATAGACTATAGGAAGAAAGTTAGAGCTAGAGATTCTAAAGTTTTCAGATTATAAACAGATCTATACTATACATATAAAGCACTGAGTTACACAAGTTTATAACTTAAATGAACAAAATAACAAACATGTCTATAAATTAAGGCAGGAGTCAGCAAACTATTTCTGTAAAGATAGTAAATATTTTAGGTTTTATAGGCTATAAGTTTCCTGTCACGACTCTGCAACTCTACCATTATAGCAAAAAGCAGCCACAGATGATGTGTAAAGAAACGAGTGTGGCTGGGTTCCAATAAAATTTGAATTTTATATAATTTTCATGTGTCAGGAAATAGTCTTTTGATTTGTTTTAATCATTTATGAATGTAAATGACATTATTAGCTCATGATGTTTTAAAAGATAGTGTATTAATAGAAAATCTGAGTTCCAGTAAGGCCAATACATTGAAAGATGATTGCCATCAAAAACAGTTTGTTGACCAAGTGCAGTGGCTCATCCCAGTAATCCCAGCCCTTTGGGAGGCCAAGGCAGGTGAATCATTTGGAGTCAGGAGTTTGAGACCTGGCCAACATGGTGAAACCGCATCTCTACTAAAAATACAAAAATTAGCTAGATGTGGTGGTGCACACCTGTAGTCCCAGTTACTTGGAAGGCTGAGGAAAGAGAATCACTTGAATCTAGGAGACGGCGGTTGCAGTGAGCCAAGATCACCCTACTGCACTCTAGTCTGGGTGACAGAATGAGACTCCCTCTCAAAACAAACTAACAAAAAAGAAGAAAGAAAACATAGTTTGTTACCTGTTACTCACAGCTCCCAAGAAGAGGAGGCATGTCACATCTTAGAGGCCCACACAGGGCCTGTGTGTTGGAAGCACTGGTGTTGGTCAGGAGGCAAAGGGAGAGGGAAAGACTGCCAGAGCCTTATTATTGTGAATTTTGTGCAAAGAATGGGGTAAGCTAGAAACACAGGTTTAAGCTTGGCTGGTTTGAGTAATTCTGGGGATAAAAGCTATGGCTGGTTGTCTGATACCTGGTCCTGGGTGATTAGGGCAGGTGAATAAAGGCCTGGAGTGTGAAAGCTCAATAGATGAGGTGATTGAGTTTGTGGCTTCTGGATTTGGTTGATTTGTATTTGAAAATCACACTCATGGGTGGGTTTATCTTTAGGAATTCGCTAATCCTAGGAGAGGCAGTCTCCGGCATCACCAAGGCTCCAGATATCAAAGCCTCAGAATACAGAAAAGATGAGGTTAAGACACACGGGCTGTGTACAAATAGGCGATGGACTGGGTTTGGCTCATGGGCTGTAGATTGCTAACCATGGGCTAAGAGAACGATAACGGACTGGGTTTGGTTCAAGGGCTGTAGATTACTAACCATGGGCTAAGAGAAGAACGATAATGTCAAATACCAAACATGCAGTTGTAAAAAATAAAAAGTAAATTAGGAGTATCTCATGAAGCTTCTTATCTTTGCCAGTAAACACTGAAGAAATTGTTATTTATCATAAAGGTTGAGCATCTCTAATCTGAAAATTCTTTGAGCACTGACATGACACCACAAGTGGAAATTTTCACAGCTCATCTCATGTGGTGGGTCCCAGTCAAAACACAGTCAACAGTTTGTTTAATGCACAAAATTACTTAAAATATTGTATCACATTAATTTCAGGCTAGATGTATAAGATGTATAGGAAACTTAAGTGAATTTTGTGTTTAGACTTGGGTCTTATCCCCAAGATACTGCATTCTGTAAATGCAAATACTTCAAAATCTGAAAAAACTCAAATCTGAAACATTTCTTTTTCCAGAAATTTTAGATAAGAAATACTCAACCTGTAATAGGAAACAACCGGTATCCATTTAAATTTAATGAAGACATTTCCCCCATTTGGCAAATTATTCTGTTCATTCTGCTCCTGTAGCCTCCTAAAAATAAACATTTCCTAACCTGCTCTTTTCTCATCTTTACTGAGAAGGCCAATAGCCAGAACAGACATGGAATTCTCAGATTAGTGTCACTATGATTGTATCTTCCCAAACCCTCTTTCAAAATAATAGCACAATCTCTCTTTTTTGTGTGTGTTCTCATCATTTTACCCAAGGCTAAATCAACATTTTTGGAGCTTCTAATCTAATTATATCATTGTGAAGTCCTTGAGGGCAAGGATGATTTTTTTTTTTCTTATGTTGCTTCCTTGCTCAGATTCTCTCACTGTCTTCTCCCTGCAGTTGGGAGACAATCCCATATCTGTTCATGGCCCTACACCTTCCCAGATCTAGTGCCTTTTCCTGCATGTTGTTTCAGATGCATCTCTTGAAAAGTTCTCCCATTTTCAGTAGCCATGTTTTTGATCTTCTGATGGACAAATGTGTTGGGTCTTTTTATTGGCTATTCTTTCCATCTGCAATAACTTCCACCCTTTGCCCATCTCATTCCTAATTCTTAAGATATTACCTTTCTCATCAACTTGTTTCCCTGCAAGTCTTTCCCTCAACTGCCTGTGATCTTCCTTCACAGATTATTTTACAGTTTGTATCTGTACGATTATAAACGTCATCACATTCTGATGCTGGTCTCTTCTATTAGGCCTTAGACTCTTGAGGGCTGAGTGCCTGCTGCACATTAGCGACTCAATAAACATTCGTGGAATGAATGAATGAGCAAAAGCAAATGCAGGGCCCCTTGAGGAACAGTGAGGAGCCTGGAGCACAGGGTGAATAGTGATCACTGTGCTGTGTATATTGGTTCTCAGATAGTTCTATTAATTTTGCAAATCCTCATTCATATTTGATAGCATTTTCAAGGAGCAGCAGCCTAGCAGAAAATGCTTCATGCAAACTCTGTGAAAGAATTCTCAGCCTGCCCAGGAAGAGAGGGAATCAGACAAAACTTTAGGGCATTTTAAGGATGATCACAGGTGTACATGTGGGGCTAGGGCAAGACCTCTCAGTGATAATCCTCCCACCCAGAGAGCAGGGGAAGGTGAGTTTCATAATCCTTATTTAGTGAAGTTTGGCAAAACCCTTAATAAACACTGTTATGGTTTGAATGTGTTCCTCAAATGTTATGTGTTGGAAACTCAATCCTCAAATTTATGTTTTAATGGCATTTGGAGTTGAGGCCTTTGAGAAGTAGTTAGGATTAGATAAGGTCATCAGGGTGGGACCCCCATGATGAAACTGGTGGCTTTATAGAAAAGGGAAGAGAGCCTTGAGTGGATACGCTCTTACTCTTTCACTATGTGATGCCCTTCGCCATGTTTTGATGCAGTAAAAAGGCTGTTGCCAGATGTCAGTGCCATGCTCTTGGACTTCCCAGCCTCCAGACCTGTAAGAAATATATTTCTGTTCTTTATAAATTACCCAGTCTGTGTTATTCTGTTATAACAAAAAACAGTGGACTAAAACAGACACTTTAGACATTTTCCTCAACAGTATTCTTGCAATATTTACTTCACCATCTTCAAAACATCAACTGATGGCTTTACTGATCAGCGTAATTGCTCCATTATTATCCTACTGGATGTTGTGACTAAATGAGAACTTTTACATGAGTTGGTGGATCCAGGGTCCTCCCTGTTTTTCATTATGTTCATATATATATGTGTGTGTGTGTATATATATATATGCTTGTTTCGAAATGGAAACTTCATTTCTAAGAAATAAATGCACCGTCCACACCCAGATCTCCACTCCATCATATACTCTTCTTTGCATAATGCTGATTGGACAGCTGAAGTGTAGTGTGAGCGTATGGGCTCCAGAGCCATGGTGGTCGGGTTTATATGTCGTGATTTGTGACCCTGAGCACCTCATTTAACTTTCTGGACCTGTTTCCTCATTGGGAAAATGGGGTAACAGTAGCACCCATTTTCTATAAATGTTATGAAGACTTAATAAGCAAATGTAAGTACAATCTTTAGAATGGCATCTGAAACATACTAAGGCCAAAGTAAAGACCAGCTGTTATTACAATTTGTATGTGAAATTGATATCTAAAAAGATAAAACATAGCCTAACTTGACACAGAATGGTTAGATTTATAGTGTTGTGTAAATTTACGCACTTTGGAAAGCTTTCCATTCAAAATAATTAGAACAGTTTTGTTGCTCAAAACAGCACCCTTCACTATTTGAGAAAACCCAGTTCTCCGAGCCATGTGGGGGCTCAGGAAGGCCAAGGTTTGATTCTGCCTCCAGTGGGGATCTCTCAAAAGGGCCGGTGGCTTAAGGATAACTATGATTTACATATATATATATATATATATATATATATATATATATATATATATATATATATAATTTTTTTTTTTAAGATGGGCTCTCCCTTTGTCACCCAGGCTGGATAGCTCACTACAGCCTCAAGCTTCCTGGCTCAAGTGATCCTCCTACCTCAGCGTCTTGAGTAGCTGGGACTACTGGCACATGCCACCACAGCTGGAATTTATTTTTTATGGAGACAAGGTCTCACAATGTTGCCTAGTTTGGTCTTTAACCCTTGGGCTCAAGCCTCCCAAAATGCTGGGATAACAGACATGAGCCACTGCGCCCAGCTCATAATTGTATTTAACACAAGATAAAAACATGTACACACAAGTTCTCTTTACTGCTTGTACAAAGTCATTTTTAAAGTGAACTTTCTGTCGTATTAGAAAACAGCCCAGAGTAGGGACAGGAAGAAGAAGAAACCTGTGGTATGGACTCCGGGTTTGATGCTCACATCCGCTCTTTCTGTGAGGACCACTGTGTCTCTACAACGCTCTTCACTGCATACAACATTTGTTTAACCCTTACAGCTGCTCTTGGAATGGCCACATTTACACTCTTTTTAATGAGACCAGTGAGATTGATAGAGGGGTGATAATGTGTCCAAGGTCACATACCAAAGTGCTGGGTCATTTATTTATTCAATGTGCCAAGTAGACCTGTGTACAAGGAGCTGAATAACTCCTTCAAAAGGGCTCAAAGTGTGCTACAAGGAAACCATCACAATACCCTATGGTCATTGCTGGAGTGTAGGGGCTGTCTGTAGGCTGGGGAATGCATTTTACTTGGGCAGGGAAGGTCCCAGAAGTGGAGCATTTGTGCTAAGTCTCGAAATAGAAGAGGCACTTTGGCAAGTGATAAAAGTGAGGAATTTAGGACTCCTGACTCAAATTATAAGATATGTGAAGGTGACCCGTGACTCTCTAACCAAAATATATATTTAATCTTAAATTACTACTTTTTCACATATAATTTGCTTATTATTAAAAATTTTGAAAGGTACAGAAGAAAAACAAACATTTTGGTGTACATATTTTAGCCCTTTTTTTCTGCACAGAAAGTCACATGTGGCTGGGTGCATGGCTCACACCTGCAATCCCAGCACTTTAGGAGGCTGAGGCAAGAGGATCTCTGGAGCTCAGAAGTTCAAGACCAGCCTGGGCAACATGGCAAACTCCACTGTCTCAGCTTCTCAAGAGGCTGAGGTGGGAGGATCGTTTGAGCCCAGGAGATTGAGGCCGCAGTGAGCCCATGATGGTGTCACTGAGTTCTATTCTGGGTGACTAAAGGAGACCTTGTCTCAAATAAATAAAAAAAGTAAAAAGTCATGTGTATGTAACTTAAGAGGCTATAATGAATGTGCTCCTGTGTCAGTAACCATGCACGTTCGACACTGTTGTTAATATTTGCCCAGTGTTAAGCCATGTGGTTGTACCACACTTTATTTGGCTGAGGCCCTATTGGTGGACATTTAGGCCAGAGAATGAACAACTCTGAAGCTATGCCAAGCTGCATGGGAGAATGTGGCAGTAGAGGAAGCTGGGGACAAATCAGGCAATAATTATTTGTGACCCGCTTCTGCCTTTCTTGTAAGCTATTTGCTTTAGATTTAGCTGCAATTTTGAAAGTTAATCTGGGCATTTTGCAAGAAAAAAAGATAAGCAGAAGTACCTTCTGGAGCCTGGAAAGGTAGAAATTGGTTTTGTGCAGTGAAATCTCAGAGCTTGATGAAGTGGCCTCTAGGAGCAGGAGGAGATGGGAAAATGCTAGGGAAACTTCATCTCCCTAAGAGTGAGTTCATCATGCCATGCGGGTAGACTCTGAAATGCAATACAACTTTGAAAGAAACCATAGAATAGGTAAGGGATTAAGGATCTGTGTGGCCTTGCAGGTGCTGGGAAGGGCCTGCAAGGGGGAAGATAGGTAAAGACTCTGGGAGGATGATAGTGGGAGATGATTGGAAGATGGTGGTGGGTAATGTTTAGGGGATGGTGGTGGGATATGGTTGGGGGATGGTGGTGGGAGATGGTTGGGGGATGACGGTTGGGCGATGGTTGGGGAATGGTGGAGGGAGATGTTTGGGGGATGTTGGTGGGAGATGGTTGGGGGATGGTGGTGGGAGATGGTTGGGGGATGGTGGTGGGAGATGGTTGGGGAAGGGTGGAGGGAGATGTTTGGGGGATGTTGGTGGGAGATGGTTGGGGGATGGTGGTGGGAGATGGTTGGGGAATGGTGGTGGGAGATGGTTGGGGGATGGTGGAGGGAGATGGTAGGGGGATGGTGGTGGGGCAGGGAGATCAAAGAAAAACTGTGAGCCAGGAGAATCAGGATTCTCCAGGCCTGAGAGTCTCCATCAGCCATCTCCCAGCCCCAGAGTACATTACTGGGCTTTGGGAAGCCCTAGGACAGCAGTGTCCTCTGACATCTGGGCAGAGGCCTCATGCACAGGCCCTCACTACAGAGTCCTCGGTGAAGAAAGAAAGAGGTACCTGGTTGCAAATATGACCTCTGAATTCAAGGGCACCCAGTCTGCAGTGCCTCTCAGGCCCTGGACTACTTCCTGGCCCCAACTAGGGTAGGGGTTATAGGTTTTTCTCTCCACTGTGACAGACAAGCCTTTCAGGGTAGGAGGTCTATCTTTTCCTCCTCCCACTCTGTTCTCCAAAGCCTCAGCACAGACAAAATGCTGGATATAGATTTGTTGTACACACCACAACCTGAATGTTGAACAAACGCACGTGGGTCCTAATCAAAGCCCATCTTTAGTTGCGCTCTTTTACCATCCTTTAAACATTGTTTTTTGTCCTGGACTCTTAACTTTTCTTCTCACAATCAGGTAATAACAATATTCCCATCACTTAGTTGCAAATAGTCCATAAAAGGCTAGTTTGTTTAATAGTAAGAACTCAGAACCTGGCTGAGTCTGTAATTCCAGTACTTTGGGAGGTCAATGTGGGAGGATTGCTTGAGTCCAGGAGTTTGAGACCAGCCTGGCAAGATGATGAGACCCTGTTTCTGCAAAATAATAATACTAATAATTTAGTCAGGTACAGTGGCATGCACTTGTGGTCCTAGCTACTGGAGAGGCTGAAGTGGGAGGATCCCTTGAGCACAGTAGTTCAAAGCTTCAGTGAGCTATGATTACACCATTGGGTGACAGAACAGAACCCTGTCTCTTAATTGGGAACCTAAATTACCATTCAATCTTGTCCCCTCCTCCTGGCTGGAGAGAAGGCATGGGAAATCCTGTTTTCTGAGAGGACCCAATGGTCAGCTTATCTCATTCTCAGCTCATGTTCCCCCAACTTGCTAAAGAAAGTTGGCAATGAGACTGGAGGCAAGGTCATTGGGGAACAAAGGCAGGGTCTCTTGTAGTGGACCTGTGTCCTGTGGAGCCTGCTGGCAAGGCTGATATTTGAAGCTGTCTCTTTATCCAGTGGTGCATTCCTGGACTCTTCAGAGGCTCCCTGCGGTGTCTCTGACCACAGCTCTGTGATGTGGGCAGTGCATTCAGCCCTCTGGAGGTCTTCTTCCTCTACTCCTAAACCCCTGATTCGATGATGGCCCATACAGCACGGAATCTCACTGTTGGGGGCCCCTCAGCCCTCCAGGCTGTGTTCTCAGGCAGGTCTTACAACAGCACCATCTGGCTTTCCCACCTCTTCGTGGTCTAGGAAATGCACATCCTAGTTCTGAGGAATTCTGGGAGTGCAGCCCAGTTCTGGGGCAGCATTCTCTATCCTGTTGCACCGGCTGCCTCAGTTGTCTCAGTGTGAGTCAGACACACTTTTCTGTGCCCCCAGCCTGTGGAAACACAGTGCAAGGCTGCTTACTGCTCCCAAGGAGGCCTCCTTACTAAGCTTGAGTGAAAGAGGCATCCCCTCCACAGTCCTCCAAAGGGTAATGGGGATTTCGCAGTAGTGCACTCCAAGGAACCTTTCACTGCTCCCCTCCCCTCCATCCAATCTGGATGCTTATACAGATCCTTCCGCATTCTCAAGTAGGGGACAGTGTTCAAGGATGGTAGAAGCTGTTCTTGGAAATCTTCTTTGCAAATTGTACGTATTGTGAGCCACCTCACACTTGAACATACCTGTTCCTTGGTGGAGGCAGGGAAAGTCCCATCTCACAGATCTGTGGCAGTGAGGGTGAAAATTCCAACAGGTTCCCAATGGAAATTCAGAAATTCTCAACACACTCACTCCTTTCCTTGCTCACTCATTTACTCATATGACAATTGTTCTTTGAATCAGGAACCTGGCCACATCCCAGGGCCTGGACATCCCTCATGTTTAAGCAGTCTTGATTTCATTCTATTTGAATTGTCTTTAAATCATCAGTTTTTACGATGGGACTATTACTGCCTGAGGCTAAATTCAGCTGCTCCACACACTTGGAGTGAAAATGTGAGAAAACCTTTCTCGTTTTCCAAACTGCATGGCAAGTAGTGTCCTGTTACCCTGTTATCAGAAAACCAGCATCTCCTTGAGACCCACCTGCCCAGATGTGTGAACACCGGGATGCGCTGTCTGCCGCTGTCCGGCGCTGCCACACGGCGGCGCCGTTGGACGGTCCCTCGGCCTTCCACAAAGCGGCTTTTGTCCGTGTCCCCGCATTGCCGCAGAGGTTCTCTAGGGAGGATGACCCCATTCCCTCAGCGGTAACCTCAGCCAGGGGTGACCCCCACTTGAGCTCACGAGGTTGCAGCTCAGCTGAGTTCTGCCGCCAGTTTCCTTTCACAGCCGCCTTCCAGGTGCCAGCTCGTCCCAGGAGCCCCAGGGCAGCGCAGGCTCCCGTGAATCCCAGGGATCCTTTGTTTTCAACTCAAAACACAAAGGGTCCTGTTACCACCTCCCATTCCTGGACAACAGAGCTACTTGCCATCTATCTAGACGTCTGAGAAGAGTACCCTCAGTGAGCTCTTAGGGGACCCCAAGGTGCTCAACCTCCTCCCCGGCCCTCCTCCTCTCCCCCAGGTTAGCACCCCTCATGGAAGCCACGCTGGTTTTCCGTCCTGGTCTGCGAGGCAAAGATGCTGCCGCTATTCTCACCAGGCAAGGGGACTACAGATTTAATTTTTAAATCTTTTGCAAGCACCCCTCTTGTAAGTCACCTGCCTTAGAGAGAGTAACAATGTGTCTAACATGCTGTGAACTCTGAAACAGTCTGTGGTCCTGACCTTCAGAGTAGACCTCTGGGAGCACATTTGAAAGCCATGTAGGAGGCTGACCCTTCTGACTGTTAAGGAAGTGACTTTGGATTCCAAGGGCTTGTTCATGCATGACAATTAGTTTTTAAAGCTTCTAAGAGCAAAGGGTAGATTCCATGGAGATGCAGAGTGGGGAACCCAGTGTTTTTGCATCAAGGATGGAAGTCATAGAGAGTCCTGGCTGTTTCGCCAGGCACTAAGCCACATCCTGTCTTCGCTGAGTAGGAGCCAGCCACTGAAGGGAGCAGAGGGCTCTCAGGGTGAGACAATTCAGTTCACAATCATAACATGAGCTGCCATCCTTGGACATAAGCTATATGCAAAGCATTTGGGGAACACTTTGTATATGTTATTTCTAATCCTCATGACCACACCATTTAGAAAGCATTGGTATATCCATTTTACGCACGAGGAAAAGGTGGCTCAGAGAGGTTAAGTAACTAGTCCAATGTCACACAGCTAGTTATTAGCTGAGTTGGGATTCAAGATCTTGAGACTCTAAAACTTATTATTTTCTCATAATGATATGTTGCCTCTGAGAATGGCATCCATGTTGGAAGAGGAAGGCAAAGAGAAGGTAGTGTAGAATGGATCTCACCAGATAGTAGATTTCCTTGTGAGATTTCAAGTTTAGACAAATGGTAACTTAGAATACAAGTCAGTCATAAAAATGGTTTTGACATGCAGTCCCTGGGGAAAGAGAATTGGTGGATAGGAGCAAAGGGCACAGAATAAACCTGAACACATGTTTTCCTTGGCAGTGGGTGGTTTTCTTGTTCGTCTGGCTGTTCTCCTCACATTTCTGTGTCTTCATCCTTCCACCTTGATCCCCCTGTGGAAAGGCTGACAAGTCACCTCTTCTGGACAAGGCTTTCTTTCCCTGATGCCTCCCAGCAAACACACCCATAAGGGTAGGCACACATGGGGTTAGGCATTCTCTCCTGGGCATTACTGTTGTTCTTGCCCATGCACCAGTACAGCAGGTATTATTCTAGGTACAGTCATTGTTTGTGTAGACCTGGGGCTGCCACACCTGGAGGGGAATCTCTTTTACCCAAGACAAAAGCAGATGCCAGGAATCATCAGAGCTCCACTCATTCAAGAATAAAAAGATCTGAAGGGAATCTGCAGAACCCCAAAACCAAAGAGGGCTATGGTAACAAGTGAAGCAGGGACGATGAATAGAAACCTGGACAGGTTGATGAGAGTGATACTAACAAGTTAGGCCTAAAGGGGAAGCATCTAGTACATGGCCAGCACATAGATGGTCCTCAGGAAGTGGGTGATGAGTTGGGGATGAATGGATGGTACATGATGAATAGCCTTTATTAAGCTGAATCTCAGGATGTATTTGTTACAGGCAGTCACCGCAGTCTGGGTTGAAGTCGTAAGTCTCTCAAGAGCTCATCACGCTCCTGGAACTTCCCACTATATTTTTCAACTGATTTCCCCATGAGTTTGACCAAGGACATGGATCACTTGAGTTGGTAAACCACACCGACCATCCTGGCCACACTGCAAGCAGCAGCAGCTCCCCATCCAGGCTTCTGTTTGCAGAGCTGGAAATGCTCGAGGCCTGTCTGGTGGTTCAGCATGACTCAACCTCCTTGTTTGGGGGCCAGCCCCACTCCTGGCCATGAATCTGACTGAGCCTAACACCCCCTTGTTTTTCTAAGTGGGTGTTGGGAATTTCCTTGGTTAAGCCTCCAGGTCTTCCCTCCTCCTGGATTTAATGAGCTCATTTATTTTACTTTTTCACTTAGCAGGTTTAGGGCCAGTTAATGAGTGGCAGGGTTCTCTTTAAGAGCCAAATTGGGTCAGAGCTCTGGGCACTTTTCTTGCATTTCCAACTCTCAAGTCCCCAGTGGCTCTGGAAGTCTCTCCACAATGCTGGCAACTGCCCTTCCCACTGCAATCCCTGTATATGGAACTTTCTGGAACATAAGGACAGGGAGACCTCGAATATTTTTGTTGCTGTTGTTCTGTTGTTTGTTTTGATTTGGTTTGTTTTTTCCCTCCACACATTTTTCTGGGATGGTTGTTTCAAGATGAGCCTGTGCTTTCTAAAAAGAAGGGGCTGTGGAGGCATCAGGAAAAGAGATCCATTTTTTAAATGCAGGGCCTCCACTCTGAGTTCTGCCTGAAGTATTTGGTAGATTTTCAGGGTGGGGCAAGCTGGTTGTGAATTCCAAGGAGACTTGCCAGACGCTGTTTAAACCTCCTTTGTGTGAAGTTGACAGTGAAGAGCCACCAGGAGGGTGCACTAGTGGAAAGAAACTTGGAAGCCAACCTTCATCTTAGAGAGAATGAGAAAGAATACAGGGTCCATATGGTGAGAATGTGTGCCTGCAGCAACTCAATGACTGAATCAGTTCCTAGAAGCTCCTCTCAGTAATTCCTTCTCTGCTGCTATGTTGAATCATATGCTGGAGAAACCTTAGTCCAAAGAGTCTCCTGTACTTTGTCCATCCATCCATCCATCCATCCAGTCAATAAAGATTGAGCCTTTACTATGGGTCAGACACTGAGCTAGGCTTTACGGCATCAGGAGAAACAACTGATCACAGTCCTAATGAATGCCCACAGGTCAGAAGAGTAAGGATTCCTGTGTGGTGGGGATGACGGATCGTGGGGGCGGCACTATCGGGTAAGTCCTAGAAACCTCAGCATGTCATGCTTGGATAGCTTGCAGAGCAGTTGCTCACTGCTTGTTTCCTGCTGAAGTACCAAACCTTGGATACAATGTTCCCAACTGGGAAGGCAGAGCAAGTGGCTTGCTTCTGCATGGGGGACCAGGCTGGGAGTGGCAATGGGAGCCTGAGTTTCTCTGCTAAACCTTCATACCAGGCAAGAGCCTGGGGCCAGTGTTATTGCAACCAAAAACATATTTTGAAGCTAGTTGTGATCTGACTCCCTACTTGACCCCAGGAAAGAATAGAGAGCCCTCCAAGGGCTCAAGTGGGGGAAGGCAGCCTAACTTCATCTGCATTGGGTTGCTGTGTGTATTGGCTCCCTAGAGCTGCTGCAACAAAGTACCGCAGACTGTGTGGCTTAAACAACAGAAATTTATTTTCTCACAGCTCTGGAGGCTAAAAGAACAAGATCAAGGTAGCAGTAGGGTTGGTTCCTTCTTAGGGCTATGCAAGAAAAGCTGTTCCCTTCCTCTTCCTTAGCTTCTGGTGTTTATTTTATTTATTTATTTTTTTGCAATGTTTGGCATTCTTTGGCTTTTAGGAGCGTCACCCCAATCTATGCCTTCATCTTCATATGGTGTTCTCCCTGTGTGCGTGTCTCTATGTTCAAATTTCCCTTTTATATAAGAACACCAGTCATAGTGCTTAACCACCCCCACCATGATTTCAGTTTAACTAATTAGATCTGAAATAATTCTATTTCCAAATAAGATCATATTCTGGCGTAGCACTGGAGTTAAATTTCAATGTTTGAATTTTAGAGGTATACAGTGCAATCCATAGTACCATGATTCTGATCCTTTTTCTCTTGCCATCAGCAGTGCCTATGAGGAGGAGGTCAGGGCTGAGTCCATCTCAAGGAGGGTCAGGAGTGGTGTCCAAGGAAGAACCAAAGGGTGGCCTGCAAGCAGGGAAACATATACTGGAAAGAGAGTTTGAGCTAGAGAGTAGCCTGGCACATGGATCTCTCATAAGAAGCTGCCGAAATGTAGAAGAGCAGTTATCAGGGTACCCAGATTTGATCCACCACCCCATTGTGCTTGGAGCTAGCAGAAGTCTAAAGGAGAAGAAAGCCCCAAATAGGCAGCTGTTTAGCCTGGGACAGAGTTGGCAGGGGGCAGAAAGGCCCCTGGGATCTGGGTGAGAAGACGCTGGGACTTGAAGAAAAGGGGAGAATAGCTGTCAGGGTCCAGAGCTCCAGAGGACTTTTGCATCATTTAGTGGGCAGGAACGAGAATGTGAGACAGTGAGTGAGGGCACCCGGGGTGACTCTGCCTGCACAAATGACTGGGTGTTCATTCACAGCCATCCAGGATTAGCTAAGACTGTTAGCCACTTCCTCTTTGAAACACAAGATGCATTTAATTAAAAAGCATAATTGTGGTGGGATGCTGTGGTATAGCCTTGTAGACTTTGACAGATAATTTTTGAAAAAGAAAATAGGGCACATTTGCCTTACCAAATATTGACATTTAAGATAAAGCAATTTTCGTCAAAATACTGTGTTTTGGCACATGAACAAGTGGTCCGCTAGAGCAGGCTAGAATACAGGAATGGGTACCGTATGTTTGCAAAATTAGTATTTGATAAAGACAACATTTCAAGTCAGTGGGAAAGTTATGATTGATTCAAGAAATAGCATTGACTTAATTGGCTCTTCATCTGGGTAAAAAAAGTGAGATAAACCATTACTTCTTGTCATATTCAAAAATCCCAGATGGGTTTTTGTTAAAGATATAAATGTAAATAAGTAAACACAAAGTATTTGAAGAAAATCTATTGGAAAATTTTTATAACTTTGGCATAGAGAGGACAAATTTAATGGTAGCGAGAATTCTAAAATCCAACAAGGAGAAAACAAATAACACATTTTCCCACTTTTTTCCCCAAATTATAAGACGAAAACATTATAAGCAAAGTC
Source organism: Callithrix jacchus (assembly GCF_049354715.1). Lineage (NCBI taxonomy): Eukaryota > Metazoa > Chordata > Mammalia > Primates > Cebidae > Callithrix > Callithrix jacchus. Next base: position 37,579,799 of record NC_133515.1, read on the forward strand.
AAGAGACAAATTATAGTCTCAGATAAACATTTACAGCACTTACGAAAGGACAGGATTCTTTAGTTACCCAAAGCTCATACAAATTGGTAACGAAATGGCCGAAAGCAACAGGAGAAAACATAAACAATTCACAAAAGAGGAAATAAAAATTTAATTGGGATAGAAGAGTCAGAGAAAGTAAAATTTAGTTCTTTATTCTGCATATTGGCAAAAATTAAAAAGACCAGAAACATCCTGTGAATGAGCACTTTTATATCTTGCCAGTGGGAATGTGAACTGCTCAAGCCTCTAGGGAAAAATACTCTAGCAATGTTTATTAAAGCTCAAAATGCAGACCCATTAAATCAGGAATCCTATTTTGGGCAGTCATTTCGATAGATTCATTGGTACCCAAGAATATATTGACCAGGGTGTTTACAGTAGCCCTGTTCACTGTGGCAAAATATTGGGCAATGCAATTATTTACTAATAATAAAATGGCACTTTCATGCTGTGGGCCATTATGCAGTTATCACAGAGAAAAATGAATGAGTTAGATCTATTCATATATTCACATAAGCCAGCTGCAGATGTGGGTGCTTGTGATCCCACTCACTTGGGTGGCTGAAGTGGGTGGATTGCTTGATTCCAGGAATTTAAGACCAGCCTAGGAAAAATAGCAAGATCCTATCAAAATATATATATTTTGATATATATACACACACACACACACACACATACACATATATATTCTCTCCATGTGAATCTTTATGTTATATATTACATACATATGTTTATGCAGAGAGACATGCTAGTCTTATGTTAAATGAAAAAAGCAAGTTATAAGAAAATGTGTCTTCTATGACTCAATCTTTACAAAAATGCCGAACAAGCAAAACTGAACACACATGTCTGTTCTGTGTTTGCATGTATTTATACCAATTTGGAGAAGCACAGTTTAACAGCATACGTTGCCTTGGGACATAGAAATAAGAAGTGATTTTAAACTTCCTGTTTTTCTATCTTTGGCTGTTTTGCCTATTACAAGGATTTTTTTTTTTTTAATTAAAAACTATTGGATACAGGCAATTTAAAAGGGGGAAAAAAGAACAAGGTACTTAAAACACTCCTATGACTCATTAGGCTCTTAGGATAAAGTCCACTCTCTTTAGCAGACTTACAAGGCCCTTGGGATCTGGTCTGTGCATAGAGCACCAGCCATTCCCCTGTTCTGTCATTTCCCTCTGTTCTCCAGCTGTACAGGACCAGGCGCATTCCTGATACCAGGCTGCCGTCTCATACACCTTGACCTCATCCCTCTTGGGAATCTCTGAGGTTGGGCAAGGTACTCCCTACCTATTTCTATAGCACCTTGTACCTGTCTCCCTGGTGGTATTGTTGGCTTCCTTGTGATCACCTGTTTACTTTAGTTTTATTCCATATTAGACTGTAAGTTCCAGGAGGGCAGGAGTAGTGTTCCCAAAGACATATCTAGCTAATTGTAGGAGCTAAATGTAACAAATATTTGTTGAATGAATAAATGAAAAAAGAAAGAAATGAATGTCAAACATTAGAGATACAAAAAAGAAACTCCACAGTCTATTCCCTTAAAATTGTGTAGTGGAGAAACAGGCATGTAAACAACCTAGTCAGAGTATAAGAAGATAATTATTATCATAGAACAGAGGGAATATGACCTACCCAAAATAGCCTGGGGAAAGTCTGGAATGTTTCATCACTGAGAAAGCACTTAATCAAAGACTTGAAGGATCAATAGACATTTACCAGGAAAATAAGAGTATAGAGTGATGTTTCTGGCATAAGGACCAGCTCCTACAAGAGCACAGAGGCATGAAAGAGCATGACATATTCTGAAAATCTCAAGAGATTTAGTCTTGCTTGAGCATAAAGTTCAAGGCTGAGGAAAGGAACACATGAAGAATAATAAATGGAGGCAGTCATACTGAAACCAGATCATTCATGTAGGGTCCTGATGATAATGCCCATGAGTTTAGAGTTTATATTAAAGGCAAACACAGGGAACTATTGAAAAAGACTTAAACAGGGGTGTGACATGAAGGGCTTTGGATCACACTGACAAAATAAAGATGGGTTAGGGTGAGGAGAGGAGATGATATCGGATAGAGAAAAATTGGCCAGGAGCACAAAAGAAAGGTTTCTAGGCTCTCCTGGTGAAGTTATCAGTCTGAATCAGGGCAGAGACAGAAGTGAGCACAAAGGAAAGACTAGTGAAGCACAAAGGAGGTCAGGTTGGTATGAGTGGGTGCTTGATGGGCTGTGGTGGGGAAGGGGAATACAAATGACCCTTACATTTCTGATTTGGCAACTTATCTCATTTATTACAAGAAACACTGGAAGAGAAGGTACTTTGAGAAAAATAAAAAACAATGAACTCAGCTTAGGCCACTCATGTCATAGGGCTGCCATAACAAAGTTATACAAACTGCGTGGCTTAAATAAAGAAATCTATTCTCTCACAGTTCTGGATGCTGGAAGTTCAAAATAAAGGTGTCAGCAGGGCCATGCTCCCTCTGAAACCTGTTGGAGAGAAGCCTTCCTTCCTGGTCTCCTGGTTTCTGGTGGCGGCCGACAGTTTTTGGTGTTTCTGGCTTGCAGCTGTGTCAACCCACTTTCTGCCTCTCTCATCACACGGCCTCCCTATGCATCTGTGCATAGTCTCTGTGCATCTTTGCAAAATGTTATATGGCATTTTCCTCTTCTTATAAGGATACCAGGCACATATTGGATTAGGACACACCCGTATGACTTCTTCATTACATCTGCAAAGACCCTATTTTCAACTAAGACCACATTTACAGGACAGGTTAGGCTTCAACATATCTTTTGGGAAGGAGGGACAATTCAACGCCTAATAACAGTTTAAAGTTCAAGTTTGAAGGGACATGGGACCTTTGGAGGAAGATGTCCAGGAGGCCTTGGATAGATGGGGGAGGTCTGGGCTGCCTACCTTTAGGATCTATAAGCAAGGAGACATAGCATGGGGTGCTCACAGCACATAGGTGAGTGACGGGAGAAGAGAAGCCTTGAGGAGGGTCGTGGTTAAGAATCCCACCCAGGGGTAACTGTGGAGGAAGGGCTGGAGCGTGTGCATCTGCAAAGAACCCAGTGTGCATGGCTGTCACTGAGCCAGCCTGCATCCTTCCTTTCCTGAGAGCTGACCTTTACCCACTAGAGCCCCAGACGCTGTATTTTGTTTCTTTCACATGTGAATTCCTCCCTTAATATTTGACACTGCTTTTCTTCCTTGTTCAGGAAGCACTGGAGACCTGCAGCCACCTCTCAGAGTCAGCAGGGCTATTACCAGGGGGCAGCCGCCTCCTTAAACTCAGCACTACAGTACAGCATTGATAAAGCAAACAAGGCGGGCTTGTTTGTATTTCTTTAGAAACGAGCTGGCAGTTTTGTAATAACACTGAGGAATTACACTTTAGTGCATCACTGAACTATTTCTACATGTCCATGCAAGTGTTGTCCACAAAGCACACATCTTCCCCCTCCTATCTCATAACCCCATCCCCAAGACAGTCTGTCAAGCCAGCTTTCAAGTATCAAAGAAAGCTACAGATTCTATCTAGAAGGTGAAATGGAAGGTCAGGGCAGACCAGAATGAGTCAGCCAAGAGCATCTATCCTGTGCCTCTGAAAGGGGTGCCTTTCAGATAGGGTAGAACAATGGAACATGCTCTCGGTGGGGGCAGGATGCTTGGCTGGCTAGCTTGCTACTGTAGCCTCATTCAGCATCTGGTGGACTCACGGTAGACACTCAACAAATCTGCCCAGGCTCTAGGTGGCCTAGGGTATGAGATGTTTGTTCACACTTGGATCAGAAAATGATTGACCAGTGCTGCCTGGCTAATGCGGGACTCCCACTCTGATGCTTGGAGAGCAGGAGTGAGATGCTAACTCTGTCATCTTTTCTTTTCTCCTCAGGGGGTGGAGGGGGCAGTGGTCAGTGGCCAGGCCTACTGCATGCAGTATGGCAGTTCTCAGCCTCCTACTGCATGCTCCTGCAAAATCCACTCTCTCTGCCTCTGGGAAGTGGAGAGTAAACAGTAGTCAGAGTGAATGCTGCATTATGACTTAATAAACCAATGGCTAATATTTATTAAGTGCCTGTTAGGGAGTAGGCTCTATGCATCTTATATGCATACCCCAGGTAAGCCTTGGAACAACTCTATAAGGTAGATTCTATTTTGACCACCATATTATTTATTATCTATATATTTATTTATTTTTTTGAGACAGTGTCTTGCTCTGTTGCCCAGGCTAGAGTGCACTATCATCTCAGCTCACTACAGCTTCCATCTCCCAGATTCAAGCGATTCTCCTGCCTCAGCCGCCCATGTAGCTGGAACTATGGTCATGCACCACCACACCCAGCTAATTTTTGTATTTTTAGTAGAGACGGGGTTTCCTCATGTTAGCCAGACTGGTTTCGAACTTGTGACCTCAGGTGATCTGCCTGCCTAGGCCTCCCAAAGCGCTGAGATTACAGGAGTGAACCACCCCCATGCCCAGCTGTTTTTATTTTTGGAGTTTTGCTCTGTTGCCCAGGTTGGAGTGAAGTGGGGCCATATTGGCTCTCTGCAACCTCCATCTCCCAGGTTCAAGCAATTCTCCTGCCTCGGTCTCTTAAGTGGCTGGGATTACAGGTGTTTTCCACCATGCCTAGCTAATTTTGTATTTTTAGTAGAGATGAGGTTTCACCATATTGGCCAGGATGGTCTCAAACTGACCTCAAGTGATCTGCCCACCTGAGCCTCCCAAAGTCCTGGGCCTTCTATCAACATTTTAAAAATGGAAAAAATAAAATTTAAAAAGGTACAGTCACTCTACACCAGGTTTCAGAGCTAGAAATGGATGCTAGGGGAGTTTGGACCCAGATTGTCTGGACCTAGAGCCCACTCATTGAACCCTTTCATTGCACTTGTGAACTGTGTTGATCTCTTGTTGAAATCTCTTCTCCACTGGTTGCATGTTTTGCTTATGAGCTATTGCCCATAAGACTGAGCAAGAATGATGTGGAAGGTTAGGAAACCCTCAGGGCAGGTGTTGTCAGCTTCCAGGAATTACAATACGACTTTGGCTTCATGGAGAAAAGCAGCAGCGAATTTGGAGGCAAATGCGGAAGAGCCTGGGTGCCTAGCGTCCTTGCTACCCGGGAGCTTTGTGTGTCTGGCTGGCTGAGATCAGCTGTCACCATGTACAAGCCCACAGAGGATGTAGACTCACAGACTGGGCTTGTCAGTCAGCAAATTACACATCAGAACTAGTGATTCACAGCCTTTGAAGATTGGTGGGGACCTCACAGATAATCCAATTTGACTCTGATTTCACAGGTGAGAAGCCTGAGGCCCACAGGTCAGAGCAGGGATTAGGGCGGATTAAAGATGACAGCGAATTGGCCCAGGTACACAGGGCTGCCCTACATGGTGGGTGTCCTGTAGGAGTCCAGGTTGGCTTGGAGGACCTGGGGTTTCTAATTGGGCGCCAGGATTGGGGGTGGTTGCTTCTGCGGAGTGCCGCAGCCTTGGAGAGGGGGCTGGTAGTTGGAGGGCAGTGAGTAGGCATTCTGGTGGGCTTTGCAGAAGGAGGGCGAGGGTCATGGAGGGCAGGGAGTTCCTGAAGCCGGCCTGTTTGGCTCGCACTGGAGCATTGCCGGGGAGAGGGGCCCCCGACGACTAGGCCATCTCCTTGGCCCATGGTCCTACTTCGTACACCGGTTCTGGAACCAGATCTTGATGTGGCGCTGGCTGAGGTACAATACAGCAGGCTGGCCATCTCCAGGCAAGGCCGGCTCAGGCAGCAGGGAAGTGAGACTCGCTGTCCGGCTCCACCCACTGCGCGGCCCTGGGACGCCCCGGACTCCGGTCTTCCTCACCGCCGCCTCCGCCCTCTGCTGGATAAAAAGGGCAGGGGTGGGAAGGGGAAAAGTGAAAGATAATTACTGGCGGGATGATGGGGAAAAGGTGACTGGAAAACAAAAAAGGTGACCGTAAATTCCTTGACATTTCTCTCATTGAGCGGTGGGAACTACAACCCTTCCGCGCCACTTCGCCCCACCCAACCCCCGATTCTGGACAGGCTTGGACTGCCTAAGCGGCCCTGGGCCAGTTTCTGGCCTCAGACCTTACTGGACCAGCAGTTTCCACTTCCTGCTCTGGGAACCTGGACTCTTGGAACCTAGATGCTATACAACGAGGAAGCTTCAGCAGCCCCAGAGACACACGTGGGAAGGACTTAGGTCCCTGGTCAGCAGCCTCTGCCAACAGTCAGCATTGTGGAGCCAACTAGGAAGGGGATTCTTCAGCTCCATTCAAGACTTCCTTGTTGGAAATAACACAGAACAAGAACAGCCGTCTGCGCAGAATTCTTCCCAAAATGCGGAATAATGAGCATCTAGATGTTTGTTGCTATGTGAAACTGCTGAGTTTTGGGATGTTTTTCTACGCAACAGTAGGTAAGCAGAGCAAGGCCCGATTTGTGGGCTTTCTGACTCACAGCCAGCGTTTCTTTCACTCTATTTTATTAGAACTCAGTGGTTCCCTTTGAGTCTCCTGGTCACTCAGTAGTCTCAGAGCTCTGTGACGTTGGACATGCTGGTAAATCACCTGCATGAGGACGGCTGGATGGCTCAGTGTCTTCAGCAGAAGTCACTAAGCCTAATGATCATGAGAATCCCTGGGGTGTGAAGAAAGAGGTGTCCTCTACTCAACCAATTCTCTGATTCACCTACAATTTAATTCAGTTTCGACACTAACTACCTGGAGTGAGTGTCACGCTCCACAGGGCTAAGGGCTCAGTCCCACAAGACTGCTCTCACTTCAGGTGCCCGCCACAGTATCCAGCCTCCAAAGTTACCAAATTGGCCACAAACTTGGGAGTTCTCATAACCTCTCCCCACTCAAGTTTTAATGATTTGTTAGAACAACTCACAGAACTCAGAAAAATGCGATAGTTACTATTGACGTTTATTATAAAGGATACAAATGAACAGCTAGATGAAGAGGCACATAGCACAAGGTTTGGAAGGGTCCCAAGTGCAAGAGCCTTTGGGGATGTGTTTGCCAATTTGGAAGCTCTCTGAACCCTAACGTTTAGGTTTTTGTTGTTGTTGTTGTTTTTTAATGGGGGTTCTGTTACAAAGGCATAATTGATTAAATTTTTGGCCATTTGTAACTGGAGTCAATTTCCAGCTCCTCTGCCTTCCCTAGAGGTTCAAGAGTGGAGCTGAAAGTTTCAACCCTCTACTCACATGGCTGGTTTCCCTGGAACCCATGAAACGCTATCTCGGCCTCACCATGAGTCACCTCATTAGTATAGACTCAGATATGTTTGAAAAGGGCTTGTTATGAATAACAAGAGACATCTCTCACACTTCTATCAGTCAGAAAATTCCAAGTGTATTAGAAGCTCAGTGCCAGAAATGGGGGACAAGGACTGAATATGCATTTTTATTATAATACAGAGAGTTAGGTATGTAGATTCTTGGGACCTATTCCAACTGTATACTGAATTAAAATTCTTAAGAATAGGACTCAGGCATCTCTATTTTTTTCTTTTCTTTTTTTTTCCTGCTGGTTTGATGGTCTTGGAAATTTCTATTTTCTAAAGCATCCCAGGTGATTCTGATTATCAACTAGCTTTGAAAACTAATGATCATGAATCATTTGTGAGGAATTTGGAAAAACGTCTCAGCATCACCTACATGCACAGATTATTCTAAACTAGACATTACTGGATTTTTCCATTTATGTTAAGATTCTTGGGCAGGATGAGTTTTTTCTACCTGTTGGTTAAGATGTCTCTGATGCCCTGGGGCCAGGCTATGATGAGTTTGCCAACTGTTTATAGCTCTTCCCTCTTCTGGGCACATGGTAAAATTGCACTTTCTTGTATCCTGTGGTAAGTAGGAGCATATAACTAGCTCTGGCCAATGATCAGAAGTGATGTGTGTCACTTCTGGGCAAGGACATTTTATTACAAGTGCTAGATCCTCCAGAATTCTCTTTCTTTCTATCTGCATGGTGGGAGTGACAATGTTCTGAATGGCAGTCGCTCTGCTAGTATGAGTTCTTGAGTGACTGTGATGTACAGGACCTCCTTGCTGATATATGATGGACATGTAGTATGAGCAATAAAGAGGCTTTTATTGTTTGAAGCCACTGAGATTTGGGGGATGTTTGTTATAGTAGTGTGGTCTAGTCTAACCTGATTGATCTAGGCAGAGATTGTAGGTTTATCCGTCTTGAGGCTCATTTTTCTGTGGCTTTGGGGTTAGAATTATGCTCCTTAACCAATTTGGATTTTTTTTTCTACTTCAAAGACTTATTAATGATAAAGTTCTCTCCTTATTATTGCTGAAATGAGCACTTTTACTTCAAGTAAACTTCTCAGGGGCCTGTCAGTATTCTCAGAACAACCAGTAACTGTTGAGAACATGATGCTATTAGTTGAATGGTGGTGGCTTTTGTTTGCTTATCACATGCAATCATAATTATGAATGCTGGGACATAAACTAACAAAGAAAATTCTAGTTAACAATGTTTAAAATATTTCACGGAATATTGTCTTTTTAAAGGGTTATCTTAAAGACATACTTCACAATTTTTTAGTAGAGATGGGGTTTCACCATGTTGACCAGGATGGCCTCGATTTGTTGACCTTGTGATCCACCCACCTCAGCCTCCCAAAGTGCTGGGATTATAGGTGTGAGCCACTGTGCCCGGCCTAAAAAAAATTATTATTGTTTATAAGACATGGGCTCCACCTGTCTCCCTGGCTGGAGTACAGTGGCATGATCATAGTTCACTGTAGCCTTGAACATCCTGGTCAACATGGTGAAACCCCATCTCTACTAAAAATACAAAAAATTAGCTGGGCATGGTGGCGCGTGACTGTAGTCCCAGCTACTCAGGAGGCTGAGGCAGGAGAATTGCCTGAACCCAGGAGGTGGAGGTTGCGGTGAGCTGAAATTGCACCATTGCACTCCAGCCTGGGTAACAAGAGTGAAACTCCGTCTCAAAAAAAAAAAAACAAAACACAAAAAAACTGTTTTTAGAGATAGTTTTTCTCTCCTATTTTAGTACAGAAGTCAAGACCCCTGGTAATCAAAGAGAGGAAGTGATGCATTACCTACCAAGCCAGCACATGGGGTTGCATCTATGCAGCTGCGACTTGTCATTGATTGCCATTCTTTTCCTTGGGGGAAGAACATAAATTTTCTTTATAGCTGCTTCCTTTCAACTTGTATGCAGGAATAGCCACCAATGCTTCTTGTGTTGGTATCCCAGGTGGTGAGATTTTTATATTCATTTTATAGGTAATTATCTCCCTATTAGAGCAATCATTTACTTTTATTTCTACATTTAAAAGTTTTTACTTTCTGTACAAATAATATATGTATACATTTTGTTTACAAATAATTCAAATACTACCAGTAATGCTGAAATCCCTATTTGCTGCCTATCATTTTCCTCTCCAGGGTGAATTTTATATGTATATTCCTTCAAATTTTAACATACATATTTATATGCACATGTGTAGTTGTGAAATTATAACATTTTTATGTTTTAATTTTTTACAAAAAATGGAATTTATTGTATGTACTTTTCTAAAATTGCTTTATTCAGTTAATAAGATATCTTGGAGAGTTTTCCATAGCTGTATAAATGGAGAAAACTCATTTTTTTCTGTTTCTTTTTTATATTATAAAATTATAAATTTTTAAAATAATTTTATGTACCATAAAATTTAATAATTACCCTATTAACAGACACTAAAGTTATTTCTAAGTAAGATTTTATTATTACAATAATGTGGCCACAAATATTTTTATATACATGGTTATGTACATATGTGAATGTTTGTCTAGATTGATACAGAGAAATGAAATGGCTTTGTCAAAGAATTTAAAACTTTAATTTTAGCAGATATTTCCCAATCTCCCTCAAAATTGTCCAAATTATTATGTAACAACTATTTCCCCTTATGTTTTCCATCATCTTATATTAAGAAACATGGTCAGGCGCGGTGGCTCACACTTGTAATCCCAGCACTTTGGGAGGCCGAGGCAGGAGGATCACTTGAGGTCAGGAGTTCAAGACAAGCCTGGCCAACATGGTGAAACCCTGTCTCTACTAAAAATACAAAAAATTAGCCAGGGCTTTCTGGCGGGTGCCTGTAATCCCAGCTACTTGGGAGGGAGGCTGGAGAATTGCTTGAACGTGGGAGGCAGAGGTTGCGGTGAGCTGAGAGATCGCGCCATTGCACTCCAGCCTGGACAACAAGAGCAAAGCTCTGTCTAGGGGTAAAGAAAAGAAAAGAAAAAAAGAAACATTTAACTCAAAGGTAAAAATATTTCATTTTCATTTCTTCAATTAGAGAGATTAATCTGTTTTTATTTTTTTATTTCTATCAATTATTTATTTAGAATATTTTTCCGTTTTGCTGTGACATTATTTGTCTCCTCCTCACTCTCCTCCTCTGTCTCCCTCTTCTTGACTTAAATAACAGACTTTTATTTCTCACTGTTCTGGAGGCTGGGATGTTTGAGATTAGAGTGCCAGCATGGCTGGGTTCTGATGAGTGCTGTCTTCTGACTTCCAGATGACTGTCCTCTCACTGTATTCTCACATGGTGGAGATAGCTGTTTCTTTTTGAATTATTGGAGTTCTTTTTATATCCTGCATATACTATTCCTTTCATATTCATTGCAAATATTTTCTCTGAATATGTCTCCTTTAACTTTGTCCTGTGGTGGTTTTTTCTGCTTGGCTTATTACTTTTATTTTACATTAGTCAGATTCATCTATTCATTGAGTTTGAGAGTGCCTCTTTTTAATGGTGTTAGCTTTCTTCAAATGTTTAATGATTTGTGGTTGTGAGTGATTCTTTGTGTTTGTTTTTTCCTGTTAATTGCTATTCATTCATTATGTACTCGCAAGTGTACATAGGATAGGGTGAGACGCAGGAGACAGAGGCATCCCGTGATACTGCGCTTATACTTTATGTATGTAGTGAGTCTAGGAAGGAGCCAATGACTGCCAGCTGTGTTACTTTGATGGACTCTTAGGCAAGAGAACTTCTCATTCTTGCAGGGTTGTTACTTGCCCAAGGCAATTAGACTGCTCTGTTGAAAGGCACACACTCATTGCTGATCTCTAAGGGCAAACAGCTCTGTTGCCTAATTGCCTTGGGCAACTGACAACCCTGCAAGTATGAGAAGGAAGGGTGGGAAGGTGGGATGGTGGAAGGAGAGGAGGATTCCATAAACCTGGTGGCTCTTTCTTTGGGATCTTAAATAATAAGGCTGTTAATGATTCCAGTGTACCCTCATCCTGTGAGTAACTGCTCCTTCTGGTAGGGTTATCTCACCTTTTGTATATGCATGTTGCTTGTGGTTTTCTTCTTCAGTCTAATTCTATCTATGTTCTATGTTTTAGTGATTTTTTTCCTGATTTTTGGTCCACTGAGGGTATATCTTATTTTCCAGAGTGAGTTATCTTTTCTAAGAATTTGGGGTGAAGAAAGAAGCTGCCACATGTGATCTGTCAGCCATCTTGAACCAGAAGCTCAGAAGTCATCCTACCTGATTTATATTACACTATTCAGTCAGAAACTTCTGAAATATTAAATACTTCTTTTGGACAAGAAAGAACAGAAGAAGGTTGGAGGGTTTGTCTCATTAGTGTAGATATTCTCATGTAGGCATAGTTCTGCTGGGCTGATATTTACTTACGCTAAAGGCATAGTTCTGCTGGACTGATTATTTACTTATAAAAGGAAGAAAACCAGACAAAGTAAAAAAATCTATCTTCAAATTTATCACTGACAGTATTGTCTACTGAAATTTCCCTAAGGGCCCCATCCTGGCTTGCTTATAAGCTGTGTTTATCTATTGTGTCTGAATATAATTTGCATATTCATGTCTGCGTCAATTTTCAAGTTGCAACACTTTCACAGCCTTCATTCACTAATGAGTCCTCTGGGAACAAAACTGTCCTTTTAACAAACCCGGTTGTGAAGTGGAAACAAACAGGTCATAAATCACACAGAGCAGGTTTGGCTTGTGGTTTGTGGCTCAGGGGCAATATTTTTTAAGTTGCTCATGCTCACGACAAACATGTGCCCTTGCAACTTATCCTTGACTAGACTTTGCTGCATGTGTGTAGGGTAAATCTTGCTCATGGGGAGCAGTCCTTAATTTCCTCTTTGTCTTTTTATTTTTTTATTTTTTTTGAGACCGAGTTTCGCTTTTGTTACCCAGGCTGGAGTGCAATGGCACGATCTCGGCTAACCGCAACCTCCGCCTCCTGGGTTCAGGCAATTCTCCTGCCTCAGCCTCCTGAGTAGCTGGGATTATAGGCAGGCGCCACCATGCCCAGCTAATTTTTTGTATCTTTAGTAGAAACGGGTTTCACCATGTTGACCAGGATAGTCTCGGTATCTAGACCTCATGATCCACCCACCTCGGCCTCCCAAAGTGCTGGGATTACAGGCTTGAGCCACCGAGGTGGTCCAAGGTCTCTATTTTGTGATCATACCTATGAGAATGGAAAAGGATCAAAAAGATGTACTCTATCTCAGTCAATGTGTTATTTGATCCTGGAGTAATAGCTATGAGCTCCCTTTCTCCCTGAGAATATATACAATACCTTGGAAAATCTTACTTTACATGCCACAGGTAAGCCACTGTAATGAAAAGAACTGGCTTCTACATTTACATCAACAAAGAATATGAGTGACCCCAACTTCTATTCAGGAATTTTCTCCTGTGAATCTTATTTGTTTTCTCATGTAGTTAGATAAGGTAAGAAAGACTGATTTTTTTTCAGGACTATACTTTCATCAGTGCTAGTTTAAGGAAAGCTTCAATAATCTGAAGCAGAAAATAGAAGTTTATTTTATTTAATGTAGTCACAGGAGGTTTACTTAACTTTATTCTCAGATCAGTGATTTTGGAAAATGAATATACCCTGAGAGACCTCATTTATCAGGCTCCCAATGACTCAAAGAATTTTATATCTTTAATTATGTGAAAAAACATCTGAACACATTAACCTTGAAATTATGAGGGAAAAGTAAAAAAGATCTCTAGTTTTTTTTTAGCACCAAGATAGAAAGACCACTAATTTATTAAAGGAAGTTAATGTAGTTAGATTCAAACTGGGCATATTTTTCTTTATCAAACTACGCTGAGTTCATTGGAAATACAGATTTGTGGAAATTATAGATATTTCATGGAAATTAAGTCACTATAAGAAGAGCATCCCAGATTAAAAAATATATATATACGTATATATGAATCATTCTTTAATTTTTTTGTAGCAGCTTTTGGAATGGAAATCTTAGGATATTCAGAACTGCTAAACATTAGCATGAGCAGTGCGGATGTTTGCATTATAAGTACTTTGTATGCACTTTACTATAAAGACACATGCACGTGTATGTTTATTGCAGCACTGTTCACAATAGCAAAGACTTAGAACCAACCCAAATGCCAATCAGTGATAGACTGGATAAAGAAATGTGGCACATATACACCATGGAATACTATGCAGCCATAAAAAGATGAGTTTATGTCCTTTGCGGGTACATGAATGAAGCTGGAAACCATCATTCTCAGCAAACTGACACAAGAACAGAAAACCAAACACAACATGTTCTCACTCATAGTGAGCACTGAACAAATAGAACATGGGGACACACAGAGGGGAACATCACACACCGGGGCCTGTTGGTGGGTGGGGGGATAGGAGAGGGATAGCATTAGGAGAAATACCTAATGTAGATGATGAGTTGATGGGTGCAGCAAACCACCATGGCACGTGTATACCTATGTAACAAACCTGCACATTTTGCATGTGTATTCCAGAACTTAAAGTATAATAATAATAATAAAAAGAAGTACTTTGTATGCATCAAGGAGAAGTCACATGCCTGAAGTTTTGGGACAAGGATATACATACTACACTAAATTGTGAATATAGTTTTGATCATGACTTAGCCTGTTGATACCAGTTCTATAATTAACAACACCAAAGGTGAACTAAGACTGGTACCAGGCCTACGAATGTTTTGTAGACACAACATTTATTAAAATGTGCTTTGATATGCTTTGGTATTGGAAGTAACAAATTTATATTTCTACCTGGCACACAGACCCTCAGTAAAACTTATGAACAGTACACACACGCATATGGTCCATCACTGGAAAAATGAAATGACCAACTGATTAGAGTGCCTTTGAAAGGTTTCTGACTCATGGCTGATCTCTGCAACCATATCAGGATTTCTAAATAACCCAGAGCTGTTATGGAAGATGGGCGCAGGTCCTGGTATTATCTAGTCATACCACCCTTTCCCTATTCAAATGAAATAATACTCTTCCATCTGTGCATGAGGTTCTGTTTTCATCAGCTTCTGTAAGGAACTCTTACGGAGAGGGAATGGCTGGCTCATTCAAGTAAAGGCTCTTCTGGATATGCTTGCAACCCTTGTATACTTTTTGTTCTGTTTTGCCGGTGACATTACAGCTCTCTGACTTGAATTTTCTCCGCTCTGTATTTGACCATGACATGAGGCATTTTTGGTAAAGAGACTTAAATCTTTATGCTGGATAGATGCCATCCGCCACTATATACTTTTCAGCTTGGAATATTGCCACATTTCTTTTAGAATATTTGTCTGCACTAAGATGTAATTTTGGTTTATTGCCCAAAGTCTGGAACAGATTCAAATCCTCCTCCCTCTGGTTTGTTTTCAATTTTTGTGTGTAGTACACTTATCTCTAGTTGAGATATCTTTGGCACGCTCCTCTAGCTTGCCTCTTAAGTCACTGTGACTGCTTAGAAGCACTGAGAGTTTCTTTCCAGGACTAATAGATTTATCTATAGGCTATGTTCTTGAAAAAATCCTTCTGAGTTATTTTACGTTGTGTAATATTATGACTTTCATCGTCAATCTTTTAATATCATTTAGTTAGTCAAAGTTTGGGGGAGAGAGGATAGATTTTAACATCTATTTACATGATGAAACTAGCTCAAATTCTTTTATGGACTTTTTTCTGATTATCAAAGTAATATATGCTTATTAGAGAAAACTAGAAAATAGAGAGAAAAAAAGAGAAAGAAAACAAAATCCAGAGAAAATACATATTATTTTTTAGTATCTTATTTTTC